>NC_088885.1:2692907-3301244 GCF_037157495.1 Lathamus discolor
ATTTTTACCTGGAGTATCTGCATGTTATGCGTGGGATGGAGGGAGTCTTTATTTGGAATGTCAAATCAGAACTCGCTGTGGATAAACCCCTGGCTTTCATTTAAAGAAGTGTGCCTCAGAGTAAAGCACGCTCTGGTTTGCCAAGAGAAACTTAAGCTTTAATTCTTTATCTTCAGTGCTCACCATGGCCTGATACTCCTACAACATTTGTAAACAACAGTCCTACTCCTGCTCCAGCCTTTACCTCTGCTCAACATAACACCTACAGTGTCCCAGACAGGTAGGTTTCTTTGTGTACCCTAATTAAAGATTACATATAAAATCATGGTGGTTCAGGGGTGTTTTCTGAGTAAATGCAGCTGCTTTCTGGTTCCACTGGGGAATGACGGATTGGTTTGACTTTGCATATTTATTTTAGAGTTTGACATTACACAGAGTCGTTACTTCTGCTTCATCAGTCTTCTTTCTTCCTATACGTTGCTGAAAGCTTCTCTTGTCCTTTGCCATGTAGCAAATCCTTTACCTCTGAACTATTCTGATTTAGTCCTTGTCTGTGGAAACAATCCAGCCTCTTCCAGTACGAAGTCCTCACTCCCCTCATACACAGTCAGTAGAATTTGCAAGAAGAAAAGCCAACAGTAACCTTCACAAGCTTTTCAACAGCAGTTGTATTGGTAAAAGCATTTAGAGTTGAGACATTAGTTAAACTACCATAATCAAACTTGGGAGAGCAAGGAACGATTTCCAGTGGCGTTGTCTGCTCTGTGTACTTTGAGCTCATTCAAGTGGATTTTCAGCAAGGCTGAAATATTTTGCTTAATAAAACTCTAGTAATTCTTTTCTTTCTTCTTTCAATCTGTAGCAATTCTTCCTCCCCAAATCATCAAGGAGATGGAAGCTCTCAAGGCTCTGGAGATGTGAGTGTTTGCTTTCTGGTATTGCTCATGGCTCTATTTGTGTTTTTGTGTCAGAACATTTGATTTATGCGTACCCTGCTATTGACCCTATTGTGGAAATGTTTAACTGAGGGGGTTTTGTAAATGCTTTTTTAATATCCAAATTACCAGCTGCAATCTTGTTTCTTACAGCAGCTCCATCCTTCAGCCACAATCCAGGAAACTCAGCAGTGGTTGCTCAAGCACAGGTTCTCTACCTATACAAGGCTTTTCTCAAATTTCTCAGGTATCTCTACTGTTAAATGTTCAATTTGTATTAGTGTCATCCAAATTCCCCCTAACGCCCCAGAGTGGAGCTGGGTTCTGTTTGCACTATGGCAGCTCAGGATATCATTTTAACCTCGATTAGTCCTTAGAGGAAAATGACTGCATTTGGTGAGTCAGAGCAGTGGCTGTCGCCCGTTCTGCTGGGCTGGCTCCTGACGGCAGCAGAATGCAGTGGTCTCAAGTGCAAGACATTGCTAACATCTGCTCCATGGTAGGTCTTTCATAGGAGTTGGATTTCACTGTAGTGTATGAGGCTTTCTCTGGAGCTGTCTTATCCACAGAAATGGCAAATCCTGTTTTGTATCGAACTCTGCTTCAGTGCCATGCAGCAGCAGAATTCCTTTATCTATGTGCATGTGTCTAATGAATATTCATACTTATGACTCAGTTTGAATATTCATATCTATGAATATTCTTTATTTCAGCAGAATGTCTGATTATTCTTAAATGTGACGTGTGTCAGTGTAGTTTCCACTGTATGTATGGAAGCAAGCAGTGGTAATGGATGTGTTATCTGGGGCTATGTTTTGCTGTTTGGATTTAGTCTTCCACATGGCTATGCAAAGGGTGGGATGACACAGTCACACACCATGAGAAAAACTCCTTTCTCAGTTTTCTCTGCTGACATGTGAAGGGGAGAATGTCACAGAATCCCAGGCTGGTTCGGGTGGGAAGGGACCTTAAAGCTCATCCAGTTCCAAACCCCTGCCACGGGCAGGGACACCTTCCTCTAGAGCAGCTTGCTCCAAGCTGGCCTTGGGACACTGCCAGGGATGGGGCAGCCACAGCTTCTCTGGGCACCCTGTGCCAGCGCCTCAGCACCCTCACAGTAAATACATATGATGAATGAGGCTTTCTCTCTGCCTCTTAGCTTAGCTCATGCTCCTACCAGAATTCCCTTTGTACCAAGCATCTTCCCTGGTCAGAGGCCATTTCCTTCATTTGATCTCATGAGGACTGCAGCCCCCCAAGAGTGCAGACTCTCTAATGTGGTGTTCCTGAAGTCTGTAAGACTCGAAGCTTTATGTTTTCTGTAGCTGGTTAATTCTATTTGCAGCTGCCTTATGTTTTCTAATTGTTTTCTGCTGGGATATACAAGTTGTGAGAAACAAGCTCCCCTGGGTTAGTGGTTGGACTTGATGATCCCAAAGGTCTTTTCCAACCTAGTTGATTCTATGACTCTATGAGTCAGCCTTTCTGAACACACTGTAAAGGTGTCATCCAGCCCTGAGAAGGGAGGTTCTGCAATGAGCCAGTATTGCGCAGTACCTTCCGCAGCAAGCAGGATGGAAACATGGTGTTGATAAAAATGACTTATGTGTGGTTGTGGTGATATCCTGGGCAGCAGTAACTAAACATTGGGAACTACTGCTAGTAATAATGTAGTGCTACAATAAAAATAACTAAAATGTTGAGACCCCAGGGGTCCACGATGTTCTCCTGTGCACAGGCAGTGTGAGGACTTTGGTCAGTTTCTGAGACTGCAAAGGTTCCCTACAAAGCATTGTGCTTTTCCATTAAGGCCCATTTCATGTATTTCAAATAAAACCGTCGTCTCACTGATTCACCAAGGAGCCTCAGTGCATCCGTCTTGATGGGCTGGAAGATGCCGTTGGTTCAAGGGAAGCTTGTTCATTCTGCAGGATTCTGTTGTTGTAATGGAGGAGTTTGTTATTCTGGGTTGAAATGAGCATACAATTGACGTTAAAAGGTACAGATGTTCTAACAAAAGCTTTGTAAAATCCTCCCGTGTTTCTCCAGGTGCTGATTTATTAAAGTTGACAAGAGAAGATCTGGTACAAATCTGTGGTCCAGCTGATGGAATTCGGCTGTATAATGCACTGAAATCCAGGTATGACCTCGGGTGTGAGGCTGTGAGTGGGTTTTGTTCTGTCATTTACTAGCACCGGGAGACCTGGGCAGCTAGAACTGGGATGGGCCTCAATGCCTTCATGTGTCTGAGGAACTGGCAGCAGCTGGTGTAAGAAGAGCCCCCATATACACCTCACATTGGAGCTAAGAATGACCTGAGGCTTTCTGAGGTTACACGTGCAGAGTGCTAACCCAGGCAGCATCCCAGATGATGCTTCTGATTCAAAAAGGGTGTTCATTACCACTGACCTTTGCGACAATTGCCGCTGTTACTCAGTAGTTATGTTCCAGGATTACACCAGGCAGCAGCATCCAGACAGCACTCGCTGTTGCATTCTGTATTGGTTTTTCGGTCAGTTAAAGAAAACCCTGCAAGTGAGCGATGAGCACAACAGATCTGCCTTTGTGGCACAGCATTTCCTGTACCCTTCCCTCTGATGTGTGCTTTCTTCTAATTGCAGGTCTGTTAGGCCCCGTCTAACAATCTATGTTTGTCAGGAGCCATTGAGGAGCCTACAACTGGAAAGACAAGATGCAGGCAATGGTGACAGCAGCAACGGTGCAATATATGGTATGTCACATCTGGGGTCCCTTAGCACCATTCCTGTGTCTTAAAATGCCTAAAACAAGAGAAACAAGCGTTTGACACTGTCCCACACGCCATCCTTCTCTCTAAATTGGAGAGATATCGATTTGATGGATGGACCACTCGGTGGATAAAGAACTGGCTGGACGGCCGCACACAAAGAGTTGTGGTCAATGGCTCGATGTCCGGCTGGAGACTGGTAATGAGTGGTGTCCCTCAGGGATTGGTGTTGGGACCGGTCTTGTTTAACATCTTCGTCGCTGACATGGACAGTGGGATTGAGTGCGCCCTCAGCAAGTTTGCCGATGACACCAAGCTGTGTGGTCCGGTTGATACGCTGGAGGGAAGGGATGCCATCCAGAGGGACCTTGACACGCTTGTGAGGTGGGCTGATGCCAACCTTATGAAGGTCAACCATGACAAGTGCAAGGTCCTGCACCTGGGTCAGAGCAATCCCAGGCACGGCTACAGACTGGGCAAAGAAGAGATTCAGAGCGGCCCTGCAGAGAAGGACTTGGGGGTGCTGGTCAATGAGAAAATGAACATGAGCCGGCTGCAGTGTGCGCTCGCAGCCCAGAAACCAACCGCATCCTGGGCTGCATCAAAAGGAGCGTGACCAGCAGGGCGAAGGAGGTGATCCTGCCCCTCTGCTCTGCTCTTGTGAGCCCTCACCTGGAGCATTGTGTGCAGTTCTGGGGTCCTCAACATAAAAAGGACATGGAACTGCTGGAACAAGTCCAGAGGAGGCCACGAGGATGATCAGGGGACTGGAGCACCTCCCGTATGAAGACAGGCTGAGGAAGTTGGGGCTGTTCAGCCAGGAGAAGAGAAGGCTGCGTGGGGACCTCATAGCAGCCTTCCAATACCTGAAGGGGGCCTATAGGGATGCTGGGGAGGGACTCTTCATCAGGGACTGTAGTGACAGGACAAGGGGTAACGGGTTCAAACTGAAACAGGGGAAGTTTAGATTGGAGATAAGCAGGAAATTCTTTCCTGTTAGGGTGGTGAGGCACTGGAATGGGTTTCCCAGGGAGGTTGTGAGTGTTCCATCCCTGGCAGTGTTCAAGGCCAGGTTGGATGAAGCCTTGGGTGGGATGGTTTAGTGTGAGGTGTCCCTGCCTATGGCAGGGGGGTTGGAACTGGATGATCTTAAGGTCCTTTCCAACCCAAACCATTCTGTGATTCTACATGGGAAGAAAAAAGTAAGGGTACTAGTGGAGAGGCTGAATTCCTGTGTCTGGCACACAGAGAAAACGTAGGAAGCAGCAGGCGCTGCTGTTCTAACATTCAGGAGGTGAACAGAACCTTAAATCCTCTCCAGCTAAAATGGTTGATTCTTCTTCAGCCCACTGAAGCCAGCAGTGACGTGGTAGTGAAGGAGTTCTGAAATTAGCTGTGCTGTGTTGTTACAGACAGGGTATTAACCAGACAAATGTAGGTGCATGTAAAAGCTACGTGCAAATAAAACACTTCAATTCTTTCCCATTTTCTGTTAGGGAATTTTTGCTTTCATTTTCTGTGCACCTGAACTAAAACTGGTAGAGCTTGGACAAGGAAAAGCAGCCAAGCAGTGTACAGGCCAACAGTTTCAGTATTATAAATGGTTGTTATTTCAACACAGACAAGAAGATAATGTTTAACTGTAAATTCCTGTCAATCTTACATTTAAGCAAATGGAGGTATTGGAAATCATTCTTTTCTTGCTCTTGGCTTTGAGTGAAGAGCCGTCATTCCCCAACCAGTCAAACTCTGTACGGGCTGCTGCCATGGTAGTAGTTGTGTATTTTCCATGCAAGAACTGAGGTGGAGGAGGATCCATAGAGGATTCTGTTTCTGTCAAATTGCATGAATTCCCTCTGGAAAATATGTTTCCCATATTCAGTCTCTGGTTTGGGGTGGAAGAATGTGCAAAACATGGAGCTGCCAAGGGCCTCTAGCACTGTTAAGCTGTAGAACTGTAAATACAGCATCAAACTGACCAGCTGCTTTGTCTTACTGTTCCCTTTGCTGTTGTATTTTCCTGTTGCCATCCTTTAGCTCTGAGATGACCTGTAGGAAATACATTCAGACAGCTGAGAAAGGCTCTCTTTGCCACATAACAAACCAGCCAAACCAAAACCACCTCCACCCTTACTGCGAGCAGCAGCGTGGTGGTGAAGGTCACTTGTATTACATGGCGATATGGCGATGGTCCCTAAAAACCCACTGACCTGGTTGACGTGACTGTGCCTTTCTGTGGAGGATACAGGAAAATATGTGGAATCTGCCTTTGGGACCAGAGCAAATGGAAGCCTTCCCCTTGTCGGAAAGTTGTCCTTATGGCTTCACTTTGAAAGCCAAGTCATGGCAGTTCATGCTTCTTGGTGAGAACAGAGTGAGAATAAAGATTTTTAGCTTTTAAAATGTTTTAATGCTGTTATGAACAAATTCACCTGATTTTTCCACATAGTTCCTTGTTAACCAGGTAGTGGCATGCTGATGTAAATCCCTTTTTTCTTGCAGTTTATCATGCAATCTACTTGGAAGAAATGGCAGCCTCAGAAGTCACACGCAAGCTTGCTCTGGCATTCAATATTCCTTTGCATCAGATCAATCAGGTTTACAGACAAGGTCCCACAGGTATCCACATTCTCGTTAATGATCAGGTAATGGAAATTACATTTCCTTGACATTTTATTTATGCATGAGATCAGATGGTGGATTTTCTTATGCTTGCTTCTTTATGATTGCTTTATTCTGTTTGATAATGCAGCCTAGTGTTTTCTGGTATTTAGAGTACTTTTCCTTTACATTACAATAAGCAGAAGGATCCTTTCAGTGTCATTCATCCTCTACCTGAATCAAGTTAAATTACAAGACGAGAAAGGCAAGTGGTCTGTATAGTTGAGATGCTGCAGTAATGACTTACAATGTATTCATTTTGAACAGGGAGCTTTTCAGTACTGTTGCACTCAGCTTATTCAAGCATTTGCCACACATTTAGAGTTGAAGACACAGCCAGCAGTAGTAGGCTCCAGACTGGTTGTCACATGATTGATGGGCAGTAGTTCTGACAGTAACATGTTTTAATTTCATTTGTTACGTGCTTGTCACTCGCTGACTAAACCCAGAAACACCCAATGCTTGTGACAGGCTGTGTTTAATATCTGATGTACACGTTTGGGGTTGCACTCAGGTTTTTAAAACTTCTTTTGTCTTTTGTAGATGGTTCAGAACTTTCAAGATGAGAGTTGTTTCTTATTCACCACAATAAAAGGTACAGTCTAAAACACAACTGGGTAGTCTATCAAGGTGCTGCCTTTAGAGCAGAATGCTGGTCTAGGAAACTCCCCATGCAGAGTAAGGGCAGGTACAGAGAAGGCTGATGTGCAGACACATCAAGATCTGCGTCCAGCAGAAATGGCAGAAACCTGCATGTGGTCAGAGGGGTGGAATCACTTTAATTGTACCTGCAGTCAACTTTGGTCATTTGGGTTTCCTGTTTAAACACTGGGGCTTCAGATGAATCCCACCCTTCCTCAGTTACCCAGTGTAGTTCTGGGAAAAGGTGTCAGTAAATTGTTGTAACCTGTGGATGAGTTCGGCTCTGTGCAATGAAAGTTGCACAGAGAATTGGACAGAAACTGTCCCAGCTTTGAAGACTCAGATTGTTGATCGCAACATTTTTGTTCAGCAGGAGTAGGAAAATCCTTGTTTTCTCCTGCAGATGAGCTGTATTTTTGAAGTTGCTTCACTCACTCAGCCTCCTAACTTGAAATTCTGAGACTGAAATGGTTGTGTATAGTTTGTGTAGCATAAAATCTGTTCAGTGACTGTTACAGACCCATTTGTCTCAATTGTGAAGCCTTTGGGTGGTACTGCTCAGTTCCAACCATAAAGCCACAGGGGCTGTTGCTTTTAATGGTTTCCCTTTGGCTTTCCAGTTTAAGGCTGATAATCACAAAATCAGTGATTGAAAGTATACACTAAGGATTTCAATTGCTCTTGCAGTAATTAACTTCATTTTGTCATAGTAAGTGTCACAGGCGAGGTGGGTTTAATATGTGGTAGGAGGTGTTCAGAAATAACTGCAGACCAAAGGGGTTTTTAAGAAGTTAATTCTTCCAGTGTTTAGTGTGAATAGCAAGTTCCTGGTACTTAGCATGTTTTGACTTTACTATTTCGTAGTAGTAATGAAATACCACTACACTGAAGTGAACCACTTCTACACGGTAAAACCTAAGCCCATGCTTTGCTGATCTGGGGCTTTCGCTGCTGTATTTATGGCTATTCTGTTTATGATTCTAACAACTTCTTTTTCAGCTGAAAATGGTGAAGGCTTCCACATAATTCTGAAGTGATGTCACACAACTGCTAGACTGATACTCCACCGCAGCATGAAGTCCTGCCTAAAGATTACAAAGATCATCCGAAACCTTAGGATCTAACGTCACTGTATAAGATGTTTCATATTGAAAACACAAAATGACCTTTCTAATGAGCTGTTTGATAGGTGAACTTTCTTATCACTGCCATAGCTAAGTGTCCTCATGAGAGGTATAACGCCATGACAGCTTACGTACAGGCATGAAAGACAATGTAAGCAAAGGTGCTTGCCCTTCACTGAAATAAGGCAAATTATGGCCAGTAGATACAGCTTTTAGAAGTGTTTTCTATTACCTGTATCCAGTTGGAGATGAATGTAAACTTATTTTGGGGCATTTACCTTTCTGTGCCAGTTTGTCTATTCCGTGCTTGTACCTGACGCTGGTTTTATTTTTTGATGTTAGCAGAGCACATGTTAATCTGTGTGGAGATGAGTAGTTAAGCTGATAGTGATCAGGTTGTTGGGTCTTTGAGAGTCAAGCTGTCAAAACAGCTTCCTGTGTAAATTGTGTATAAGAGTGTATGTAAGAAGTGTAAATGCCAGAAGAGGGCTTTTAAGAAGCCCTAGACAGATGCAATATATGCATGCAGCAAACTGCATTATCAGTAGTACCTTATTGGAGGGATTAATATAAATCCTATAAGGTACCAAGTAATTGTGTTTTGCTTTAACGGATTTAATGGAAAAGACTTGCCTATGCATCCTTTATGTTTAGTTTCTTAGGTTCTCTGCGGAGCACTGCTGCAGTTTAACTCTTTGCTTGTGAAATTGTGGGGTTTAAAATACCGGCCGCGAGAGGTGGACGTGTCTGACTCACTGGAATTGTGCTGATGAGGGAAGAGGAGCCACAGGCACCGCAGGGCTGGTGCAGCTTTCAGCAGCATCAAATACACGGCTTAAGGAATACTAAACCTGCTCCATGTAACTCTCCTTCCCAGCAGGGAAAGGCCTTGCTCTAGCGGCTGTTATGGACAAGTAGTGTCTTACCTGTTCTGTTGCCCTGTCTTTGCCCTGGGAGCCGCGCTGAACCGCTGTTACATTACAGTGCCTCTGCCATATGACCAAATACTTTTCTTTCAGCCAGGAATTGCGCTTTCTCGCTATTTTGGGCTCTCTCTCTCTTGTGAAGACGTGGCGCAGCATTTCCCATGCTAACATTCAGTTGCAGCTGGTTCGGTACTTGGAGAGGAACTTTTCCACAGGGACTGAGTGACTTCGTGTCGCTGTCATTTTGTGCCTCTGGAAAGCTCCACCGTGATCTCCGGCTTAAATGCTTAGAACAGTTTCGCTTTTTATGCTGCAGCGTTCAGTGTGAGCAACCGCCACTGCGTGTAAAAAAGCAACTTTGATTTTGCCATTCCCTCTTCTGTAACTGGCTCAAGTGCTTCAGCGGAAAAGCTTCCTAAAGCTGTAGCGTTCTGAAACTTTACATTCATCCAAGCTAGAGGGGTTTGGGGTTTTCCTATCCTTATTTTTTCTGCACTGAAAGTAACATTTTATGTACTTAAACATTTCTTCCTATAAGTTAAGTTGTTCATTTTGGGTATTGTTTGGTCCTAGCATTTTCTTGAACTGACACCGTCTTTTCAGCTCCCACCCTATTCAAATCCAAATGTTTTATAAAAGTGGAAAAATCCTTGATTGGAAAGTATCCCAATATCTGATCTTCAAGAACAGTGGAAGTTGTACAGTAGTTTGTCCAGCTCACTTCAAATTGGAATTAAATTATGGCACCAGCAAATTGCTTTTGTTTTTTAATGAGATGTACACATTTCAATTTAAGTATAATAAATGTTTTTCAATAATTTTGTAAACGTGCTTTTCTTTTCCTTTACTTCCCCATTCGAGATGCTCCTGGCGTTCAGATTCAGATGAGCTGCAAAACCTGCCCTAGTGATAACAGTAGGTAAAGGTAGTCACAGAAGCAAACCAGCTCGGTAGCTTATCCTGCACCTGACACACATACATTGATATTCTATTTCTGATACACAACTGAGTTAAATTTTAAATGATTGAAACAAATCCAAATGACATCAGCTGATTGTTTATTTAAGTGGCTTATATCAGAATAGGTTCCATTTGGGTTTGTACATCTTAAATGCAATAGACTTACAGGGGTCATTATGATCTTAGAAAAAAGATGAGCCAACAAAGGGCAATACAACTTGACGTACTGGTTCTGGTGACCTTCATGGTACAGGTGACAAGAAAGTCTGCTTAAAACTCTCTGTTACAGCAGGATGGATCCTAATGGAACTTGAAGCATGATGGTAACAACAAGCATTCCACCACTGCTGTGTAAAAACAAGCCCTGACCACCTTATTCTATAGTAGTAATCCGTGTACTGCTGCACTCTAACCTGTAATTTAACCTCAAAGCTGAGGCTTCCAGTTACTGTCCTTATCTGGAACACATTCACACTTCTTTTGAAAAGTAGCTTTAAATACGTGGGGGGAATTGCAGTACTACCCAGAAGTAGCTTCTCCAACTGCTTTTTAAGCCACTACTATTAATCTTCAGTAAACACACAGGCCCTGAACTCTTAAGACATACATACACACACAATCAGTCTTACACAAAAAAGGTTTCTTTCTGAACTGTTGAGGAGTTTCTCAGATAATTAAGTTGCTTAAGATAAAAAAGTTCATCTAATCCTCTAGCACTGAAGAACTAAGGATGGCCTTAAGAGTCAATACATAGAACGTTACTATTCTTGTAATTCAGATGTTGACAGCTTCTCAAGTAACCCAAATGTGAAGAGTTTGGCTTTCTACATTTGAAAACCACAGGTTTGGTTCAACTCCTGCCTACAGCTTTATCGGCCCATCTGCTTGCTGTGCCCCAAGACCAGGTGTGACAAACAGCTGGAATTCCTTACTCCATCTAATCATAGTTCCCATAACTGAACCTGGTTTCCATTCTTCAGCTGTAGCAAAGCATGAGTACCCTCTCTTCTAGAACAGCAGCATCTTTCCCTTACAGCCCAAGGAGGTAACTAAGGACAACAGGAGCAGTGCTGCAGGAAGCACCATGTGGCTGCACCAGCCGCTCAGCTCCACCCACAGCGGGTTCCTATCCCCTTGTAAAGGCTGATGGCATTGGGTGTAAAACATGCTTCAGTGACAGGCAAGCATTACACCAACTTAACTGAACCAAGCTCAGAAACTTGGGAAGTATCTCTATTTACACAGTTCCCTAGAGGTACTACCTTACCTTTTGACATTACCTATTGTGTCCCCTTGTGTAATTAAATACAAAGCTGACTCATGAAAAAGTATAAGCTGTTTGGCTGCAAGAGCTCATGATTACCTTGCGGTTTTTGGTCAACATCTGCTAAAGCTGATTTGCCCTTAAACCTGGTGTTTAATCTGTCATATATGTTACAGAACAGCAGGTTCGGTTCTGTGGTGCAACAGATTTGAGCCCCACGTCAGGTTACACAACTTCACACCAAGTAGTGCTTACAAATGCAAATTAACTTCCAAGTTTAGTGAACTTCCACCAAGTAACTGCTAAGCTGAAAGGCCTGCACGTTTTACACGGCATTTCAGTTCTCATGCCAACAGAAGGAAGGAGTTGCTAATACAAACTGAAGCATCACCAACTTAATCCACAGCTGCACATTATGGTAAGAGTTTTACCTGGGAAAAAAAATGCTTTTCTTGTCACAAAACTGGATGACCAAACACCACCGTTAGGACTGTCAGGAAACCAACTCCTTCCACTGCTTTGCAGTCCCATTCTCTTCAACATCAACAATGAAATCTGCTGTGTGGTTGCACTTACTGTCAGAGAATGATACAGCATCTGCAGAGGCGCTGTCCGCTCCCTCCTACTGATGGTGGGGGAGTTACTGGAGCAAAGTAAGCGTGAACTTTCACATGAGGTAGATGAGCCTGCGGGTGAAAAGTCTGCATTACAATGCGAGAAAGAAACACAACTAGTGAAAAGCAGCAGCACACCTCAACTGCTGCCCACACCTGGGCTCTCATGTTGGTTAGCTAAAAAGGAAGCATCTGTACACTGGATACAGTCCAAGCTGTTGTAATTCTCCTGTCTGATCCAGCTAAGGCATGCGATGACTGGGCTCTCACCTGCACAGTGTTCCCAATTCCTTCCCAACAAAGCATGGCTCAGCCCAGACACGTGTTCTGCTGCAGGGGAGAGGGGATGCTGGCTACTGCAGCTACTGTATCCTGTCTCCCCTATTCCCTACTTCTCTCATCCTAGAGAGCAGCATGGAGTAGAACTGGGCATATGCCCTCAATAGTCACTGTCCAATCGCAAAGGTGTTCAGACAGGAATCTGGGAATGAAGCTGCAGACAAGTATAACAGGCTAAACCAGGGCAGGTACATGGAGGAAAGGTTTGTGTCTGGACTTGAGGGCGTAACAGCCATATAGTCCCTTCCTCTCCATGCAGATGTTTTGCTATTGGCGCTATATATTAACTTGTATTTTAGGAGTTAATGCCACTACGCAATCTCGAAAACATAGAAGGCTGTCTGAAATAATAATACAGAAAGCAGAAGATAAAGCAGAAGATAAAGCACTCATCATTCCAACAGCAAAGTGTCATGAGCTACAAACGGGCAATCATTACTACTCATACAGAAAAGCTCCATCTAATTCCTAAAGGTGAGCAACTAACAGAACCATATTCAGACTCTGTCCATCCTCCCTCGCCTGGGACATGCGCAGGATTTACACAACCTCAAGCAGCATCAGCAGCTCATTCCTACCGGCACAAGTCAGCGAACACGTACTCTGATCCGCTTGATTCCAGCTCGTGTCACTTGCTGGCAGTCATACAGCTCAATTCTCTCCAAGTTGTGGCAGTTCTCCAGGTGCTCCAGCGTCACATCAGTGATGAGGAGACAGTTATCAAGCTCCAGGACCTGCAGCCTCTCATGACCACAAGTACTGTTGCTCAGATGCAGAATCCCATCATCAGTGATCAATTCACAGTGAGATAAGCTCTAAAAGAGAGAGAGGCAAACAGTTAACACATTGCTCAGGCCAAGTTACTCTGTCCTCCAACCATCAGAACTCTTCAACCTACTTCATTCTAGTGGTTAAACAAATAGTACAGAGCTGAAATCCAGAAGAGCAACCAAAAAACAGCTTTGCTCCACCAAAGAGCTGTGCTTTGTATTTAACTTGGTTTCAACATGAGTAGAGCCCCAAAACGCAGGCCACTGGCAGAACTCCTCAGGTCCCTTTGTTCTATGTGAATGGGGGAATTCTGGTCCTACTGTCAGGCATCTCTGCTACTGTACACAAACAGCCCATGTGCTGTGCCAGAAAACAGGAGACAGCACTCAAGAGATGCTCAAGGACATGCAGGAACAGGCGAGGATCTGCTCACAGGAGTTAGTGCTTCACAATCTACCGCGTTTTCATACATGCCACCGGGACCAAGCCTATGCAAGTCCGTGGAGACAAAGAACAATCGAACTGGACCGATTTGCCAGTGATTTCAAAAACACGTGAGTGCTCAGTGCCTCCGGCTGTATGTACAAGGAGTAATAAACATCTTGTACAGCTGCAGAAGCAAGGCCTTTCTGCAGCCATCAGCATAATAAACCAAAAAGTTCTGCTCCTCTTCAGCATGCTATTTTACTCCCTTGAATTTCAAGAGCATGGGAAAAGCTGCAGCATCTCAGGCAGCAGCACCACACAAAGCAGTTTCCTGGTTCCTTCAGGAAATTCATGACTTCTGGAGAAGTCTGACGATGACAACAGAAAACAGGCTTTCCTCAGGGAGGCTTAACGAGCACTCTGCCACCAGTGAAATGAATGCTCTCAAGTCTTCTGCACTGGGAACATGCAGGATCTACGAACTCTAGTCCTCTTGCCCTGGGCTCTGCACTAGGCTCCTTGCTTCATGCTCAGCCCATACTTGTACCCAAGCCTAATGGGGGCTGGTTCTTGCTTTGCCGCCAGTGTTTTTTCAGACAGCAGCTGATGAAGAAACACTTGCAGCAATCCAAAAGCACTTTTTAACTCAGAGCAAGCAAACCTCCTGCTAATCATCCAAATCAAACATGTAATCCTTCCCTTCTCTCAGTACAACACATCTATCTTTTATTTCAGCCTGACAAGGAAGCCTGAGCATTACCAACCTTACCCTTATTTTTACCTCAGCTGAAGTGACGAGCATTTCCTGCCTGCTGCCACACACAGGTCTGTCCTGCCCTGTCCTTTAGAACAACTTGCCCCTCAGCTTTTCCTCCTTCTCTCAAGAGGATGAACAAGTAACCAGAGAAGAGGCTTGAGACAAGTCTGCAGCATCCCCAAGTATGATGGGGAGCCCCCAGCAGCTCCAGCAGGCCCAATGCCACCAAACCCACAAGCCTGAGCAGCTGGCAGCAACTCCAAGCAACACCACAACCAGTGCATGCTGTCTCCCATAACGATGCAAGTCAGCGCTGCCCTAACTTACAACTTGTTCATGTTCTGCAAGTCCATCAATTCTCTAAAGACTCCAGGTCTTTCCTACACCTAACTTCCTTTATGTACGTGCTCTCAGCATTTGATTTGGCTCACAGCCTGGAACCAATCAGCAGCTGCAGGGTTAAAGAACATTTATAATAGACCTGCTGTTTTCAAGGAAGGACAGGAGGTTCTGTGGAGCTCTTGGTTACAGCAGCAACCCGCTGGCTAATTAAGAGTTTTCCATCCAGGAAGTAAGCAGCTTATAAAAGCAGCTTTCCTGAGACACTGTGTTTAGTGCTGAAAGGACAATACAGGATGTACAGCCAAGTTCGTGCAACTTTGTAAAACAAATATGCCAAATGATACATACTTCGTGTTATCTGACCTTTCTGACTTCATAAGCCTGTCATAAAGTGTTAATAATGTGGAATTTTACCACAATTGCTTGAAACCTTTACTGGTTTCAAAGGTTTTGAAATATATGGATTCACACCAAAGAATTTTATTTTTGTTAATTTTGTTAATCCTTACTAAAGGCTGTGTATAAATCAAATACCTATCATATTGTGAGAGTGACATACGATCAACTTAACTGAAGAATTCAATTGACTTCTCACATCCAGTAATGAGTATTTCAGTTTCTCCAATAATCTGAATGTGCAATTATTAGACATTTTCAACAGAAATTACTTCTTAAGTCCAGTAAGTAATAGAGCGTTTGAGTGCTCTGATACTGATGACCATATATAACCATATAACCATTGGTTATAATTGGTCTAACAGTGCTTTTCCTTATTTCCACTATCTCCTGAGTCTCCAAACACCAAGAAACTAACTCAAAGTTGACTTCTACAACTCCAAACTATTTGTTTAATCTGTAAATATGCCTAAACATATGCTAAAGCACAGCTAGTCAAGATTTAGCAGAACCATCAACAGTATGTGATTTCATATTTGAAGCTTCACATCAGTACACGTAGGTTATTTGGCACCTGCTAGTCTGTTTTCTCTTTCCCTGTAATTCTGAGCCATCATTGTTCACTCACACCTTTGAGGATACACCTACACCTTCCTACACCTAGGGTAAAAATCAAATCAAAAAGTAAGTTTTCCCTGTTCCCTTAGAAAAGCTGTGTTATTTTACCAGTGCCACACTTCCCCGTCCATGGGCTAACACACACACAGAGGCAGCAAACAAGAACGGGTTCAGAAAGATACTTGGGAATTACGAAGTTTTATGGTACCTCTGGTGCAGCACTGGCACAACTGGTACAAAGGATCTCTTGCAAATACAGGTTATGGTTGCGATTACAATACAAGAACATATCCATCACAGAAAAACAGAAAGTGTCCCATATAAATGGCTCCACATCTCCTGACAACTCTCATTTGACTTAATATTAAGAATTATGGTACAGAAATGAGGTCAGGCAATTAATGAGCAAAAATAAAACCCACCATCAATAGAAAATAGTGAACAAGCTCCTTTTCAAAAGCCATCTCTTCTTATGTTGCTACCTTAGTAACACTGAGTAACACTAATTATAACACCATTTAATTAATGAAGCAGCAAACCTTCCTTTAATCCTATCCAAGAAGAGATTATAAAGATGCTTGCTCTTTCACGTAGATCTGTAGTAGTATATACAAAAATCTACCCTTATGGCACAACTGGCCTAAATACAGGAGCTCCTCTTGTAAGGACAGCCTGGCAATTTTGGAGTACCCTGTCTGAAGAGCAGCCAAATTTATGTCACTTGAAATTGGTTTTGATGTTTTGAAATATCTAAGCAAGCACTTCCTAGGAAACAGTTCTCTGAAGTAAGCAGGGTACCCCACTGAAAGCATCTCAATCTTCTCCAATTGCATTCAAAAGTGTAGGTCAAAAAAAAAAAAAAACCACCTTTCATAATTTACTATGTAAATGTAATCCTTGGGAAAAATGCCTGCATGCAAAACTGATACCAGAGTGATCACACAGATTAGGTTTATCTTCACTGCGTGGTTTTGCTTATTCAGTATTTGATGCAAAGTCATACTCTCTAAGAAAAACATTAGTGAACACTTCAAAGGTATCTATGAAGGATCCAAGTAATGTAAGTAATCAAATATGAAGGATGTTAACCACAAAAATACAAGCTTTCTGGTTATTACTCACTGATTTGGTAATATTTTGTTATCACACGATGTAAATATGTTAGGAGTAATCTTCTTTAGAATACTTACAAAATGCATATATTTTGCACAGTATCATATTACATCAGGAACTTTGTCTAGATACAGAGTGAACAGCAGTTGTGTATGTGTGCAGTTTTGGGGAATGCATTACAATTCACAAACAAAGAGTTAAACTTACCAATGCTTGTAGCTTAGGACAGTGTATAGAAAGTTGTATCAATGTGCTGTCAGTTATCTAGAAATGAAAGAAACCAACCAACCATAAGCAACAGACAGCAGGAGAGTCAACCCTCAAATAAGATAATCTCTTTCTCTACCAGATGAAGGTTCTGTTATTTCTGGAAAACACGCAATCACCTATTACTCTTCAAGTATTTCTCTCTATAGAATTTCCCAATAACTACTTTTATTTACTATCATAAACACAGCACTATTAATAAAAATCAAAATACATCTAGCTGAAAGTGCTAAAATGAACTGCATTCTTACACTGGATGTTCAATATTCCTTTTCATATTAAAGCTCACCAAAACACACTCTTCCAAGTCCATCTTCTCCAGCTCATGGCAATTCTAAAACAAATAAAAAAGCAAACAGGTGAACAAAAGATGAAATAAACCAACATATAGATATAAAAACATGCACAGGAGTAGTGATAGGAGATGGCACAGCTTTCAAGAGGAAATCCCTTCAAGTATTTGATCACCAAAGGACAAAAAATGGTAAAGATTAAAAGTCCACCAGCCACACACCACCTCCCTCTCAAACCTCTACATTTCAGCCTTTCTCCTGCCAAGTGAAATGTCTCCTCCTTGCTCTGCAAGGTTTGAGCAGTATGTACCAGTACTCACCCCTGCTTCCCTTTTGGAATCAACTTCAATTCAAACTTAAGGTACTTACAACCTGTGCACTAAAGATAACCAACCTCCATACAGACATATACACCAACCTGCATCAAACTCATCTGGAATAGACTTAAGCCCACGGAACATCTCTCTTCACCATCATACATTATAAAGCAGCATTAAAAACAATGTGCTTTGCTAATGAATGCTGAAAACATTAACACACGGTCCACTTTAAGGCTGAGAGAAAGCTGCACTTCTCATCTGTACAAGCAATTTTACCAATACACTGAGAGAACCCCAGCAAGCTCTTGTAAAAGTGCTTTTAGTATCTGATCATGACTCATTTCAAGAATATAACATAACCTTGTGACCTCGCAGCAGACCACATGCTGCTATGGCTCAGCCCAAACCCCAGCCCATTTTTTACAGGCATAGGAAGAAATGGTTTAACTTGCAGTTCCCAAAGGCAAGCTGGAAGTGACTGCCAAAGCCCAAGGCTGTAGTGGTGGATGATTAGAAACCACTCTGTTTTACCATTGTGGCTAGAAAAAAGCCCCTGCATTCTCCCTAAACATCAGCAGTGCAAACAAATCCTGTTAACTGACTATTATTTTAGTGTTCAGATGTCATAAAGCAGCAAGCAGACAAGTCTAACTTGAAGCATTTGACATCATTAATATGCTTACTTTACATATTTACAGCATGAATCAGGGCACAAGTGTTTACAGTTCATAATGTATTTTTGTAACTTAATGGTATGCTTAGAATAATCTACTATACAGTGATTCTTGGGATGTAAATATCACCAGGGTGTGTGTTATGCTTATAGGGGAAATTTAGCTAGAATATGTAACACAAGTTTTGAATTATGATAAGCATAATAAATTCCATTGAAACATACAAAAGAGTGAAAAACGCAATCATAGATGACAAAATTATTCTATGATTCTATGAAAATAGATCAAATTGCAGCTCTAAGTATAATTCAGAAATAAAACTACTTTTTAGTCCCTTCCTCTGCTGGGTTCTTTCTACTTTGTTTTTCTGCTTCTCATACTTCTTCCCAGCAGCACTGCATCAACTCACAGCTGCTCAGCAGCAATGAAAACAAGGCAAGCTCTAACCTTCTGAAGTGACCCTTACCCGTGCTAAAAGGGTAAAACCAGCATCTGTAAGATGTGAACATCTTGCAGCTTCCAAAATCCTGGAAAAGTTTTAAATGTTAAAGAAAACATTAGCAGAGAGTAAAGTAAATGCATTTGAGATACAAATCTGTCTTCTGCAACTTACAGCTCTCAATAGGAAACATACACATATATGCCTATTTTTCAGTGATTTGCAATTCAAAAACACTAGGCAGACTTTTAATCCAGTTTATCAGAAGATCCTAATAGTTACAGACCAGATTAAGTTCAATCCTCAATCTTCTCAACGTTTAGTGTGGAATTACACCTAATTATAGGTATTTTAACCTTGTTTCAGTAAGACAGCAAAATGCTCAAGTTCTTTTATGCATTATCAGAGGAAAGATACGGGAGAATAAAACCCAAGTTAAAGAGAATGCAGATGAAGCCTGCATCTAAAACCCCTTATACAAACACAGGATGTTGGGAAGCCATAAAACTGAGAAACTGCTTACTAGAAATTCACTTAGGGCATGAAGCACAGTGAAGGAAGTTACCAGAAAGCAAGGAACAAAAAATCTCCAAGGCCACAGTAAAACCAATGAACAATACCAACACAACCTTAAAGAAAATAACACAGTGTTTTGGAAAGATAAACCTAACACTCTCTCCACTGGTCCTAGGAAGCAGTACTGACAAAAGAAAGGTCATCTGCCCCAAACAGCACCACTATAATAGGCAGAACGGGCCTTCAGCCCGTTAATATTTTGCCATCTTTGTCATCGTCTTCTTTCTCTTAATGAACACATTTTACTTTGCAGGTGGAGTAAGTATCAGGATGAATAAGCAGAAACCATGCAGCAGGAGTGACCAAGCAGCTGCATGGTGCCAGCTGCGGTTAAACCATGACAGACTCTTGACTATGGCTTTGCTGGATCAGTCTCTTCAAAGCCAAAAGCAACAGCACAGCAGAGTTCAGAGGTTAAGCCTCACAGGATACACCCCTGAAAACCACTTCCAACACCCTCATCTCCAACACGATTCAAATGTACAATGGAAACTCAAGAGCAGCCAACAGAGAGGTACAACACAGGTACAGCTTCTCAAATGGATGCCTGTAACACCCCTTTTTCTCTATAGACTCACATCTGGGAACTTTGTTCCCTCCCATCAAGGGCAGTCACTAACCTATCATAAAATATTCTCAGCTACTCTGAAAGTTATCCATGAGACCAAACAGGAATGGAAAAAACCCACCACCAAAACAAAATATGACTCAGGTCATGTGTTAACCTTCTCACTCCTTTCATCAATTCCTTACTCTCAACCCCACCTCACTTACAACCACTGGATCCCCAACCCCACTAAATTTCTGATTTTAAAGTGGGGAGAAAGGGATGACATTCGAAGGGTGCAAAATGGGAAGGATGCTACTTACATCTGCTTGAGAAGAAGATGGAAAAAGAGGCGTAAGAAACCACAAGACTAGCAGCTCTAGTTTTTTTGAACTTGGGTGTGCAGTTAGGTTGAAGAGCAGAATGGGGAGAGCAAGCTGTATATACACAGGCTGCAGCAATCAAGCTCACAAATGAAAAACAGGTGGGAAGACACTGCTCAGCATGAAAATGGGTAAAGTTCTAATTCTTGCTTTCAGTGATTGTTCTTAATTAGAGAGGGCTCTAATTTTTTTTCCAGATAGAGCTGACATTTATATCCCACCCAGTGATTCATGACAAAGGACCTAGAATGGGAGCTGATGAGGCAAAATGATCACTGAGAGCATATTCATCGCTCTCATAAAGCAGTGTTCTCCAAGACAGACCTCCCAGTAGCACTTTAAGATGTGGGTACACCTGGAATGCCTCCACACACAGCACCTCCCTATCCCTACTAAATTAGCAGCAGGTGGGAGATAACATTGATGGGGTTAAAGGAAGAGGATCCTAGTTTTCACAGCCCCACCTAGACAAAGACCTTTATGGGTGCTTTTCTCCATAAGCCTCACCAAAACTCTTACCAGTGTTTTTACATTTGAAAGTGCTAAAAAGTAGAAAAAAATAAGATACCAAGTGCTTAAATGAGCAGGTATAAAGAGAGATGAGGGGACAGCTGCATCCTGATGCAGGGGAAAAAAGCAGCTGAAGGAAGTTGGTCAAGCTTAGTATTTCTTTTCAAGGAGATGTAATTTTAAGTGGTAACAGCTGCAGAACAGTGGTATCATGGAGAGCAGCATAGTAGGGCTCCCGTACCCTGAAGTGAAGTGAGAGTAGCACAGTACAAAAGAACAGAAATAAAAGCTTCTAACAGGCAGCAGAGTTTTCTTTCATACTCAACACCGAAATATTCAGAAGGTATGAACAAGTATGAAATTACATTTCCCTTTGATTGCAAGGTAATTTTTTATAACGTACTTTCCTTACACAATCCCAAAAGTCTAGATGTAAACAGCTGTACCATCTGTCCTTCCATCACGCACTCCACTGCAGCAACCACTGCAAAGGGTCTTTCTCTTTCCTTACACTGTTCCTCATGACAGAAGAACGGCAGACGCCTTCCCCCTCGTGGCACAGACAGGAGCTAACAGTTTACCTACCAAAGTCAAACCGGCTCCTGCTGCAGTTGTACTGGAAAGAACTGAACAACTAACAGCACTTTAAAACTCCTATTTCCAATCCGAGCTGTGAATTGAGAGCATGAGAGAAATCGTGGGAAGAGACCCAGAGTAACAGCACAGCTTTCTCAGGAACACAATTAAACGTGTCAGAAGACTCCTAAGCCCCTAGCACTGGCACACATAAGCTCTAGTAAGTATGAACTGTTACGTGAAAGGGACTGTCACTCTGGAATTGTCTTAAGGACAGGTTTCCTACAATAGCAAAAGCTCTTCTTCACTCAATCAGCTAAAGGAACACTGCATGTCAGTATACTGAACACTTGCTTCTCCTAATTACAACGATCTGCACTTCCCTCCATTTATCTGTGATTGAAGTGTAACAACTCTGACTCTTGCACATTCCTGTCAGAAATAGCAATTTAGTGTTATCTAAAAAATTCTGATTTAATTTACAGTGAAATCAGACCTCACAAGAAGCATTACATCTCTACAACTGCGGCATGACGGAGCTTTCTTATTAAAGCTGAAGCTGACCCCACTTCTGAGAATGCCACTATAACCTACATGTCAGCACAAATAACGCCAACGTAAAAGTTAACATTAGTTTTAACTGATGAGCCCTTATTACTCAAAATACATGCCATAAACATCAGACTTTAGCACACTCCATATCAGAATTGAAGAATGCCAGGATACACTGCAGAGCATACTAAAACCACATTAAAAAACCACAGTCTCTAAATATATTCAGATATGATTTAGCTTTTTTTTTTTTTGCAAGACAAATGGCTGCATAAAACCACATCAGAGTACAAACATCACAAGACACAACTACAGATATTTTTACTCTTAAAAAAATAATGGCCTTTGTATCTTCTTTTCTTCTGGCTTGTAATTAGTACCTAAAATACTTAGCTAGAAGCACAGAATTGAACTTCTTGGTTCATCATGTCTTATTTGTTATCTATGAAATCTGTTTTTTGATATAGAGTAGACTACATTAATATGATAGCTATAGAGGACCAGCCCTCAAGTTTCTATCCAGCTGGCACTTCTAACTTAATGTTTTGATTGCAAAGGTAATGCAAAGCAACACAGAGCTAAATCAAACCTGTGGGTATCAGCTGATTATCTTCAGAAGTGAATTTCTTAGACCAGGCCAGTAAGAACATGACATACTCACGACAGGCTCATGATATACTCACTTCAGCCTTGGACAGTTTAGACCAAGTGCTGTGAGAGAAGCATCCGTCAGGTTGCTACAGCCTGAAACACAGAGTGATTGAAGTCTGTGGCATCCTCTACAGATTTTGACAATGCCTTCATCTGAAATTTGCTGCAACACAGAAGAAGGCTGAAGTTACTCCGTTATCAAATAATCAGCTAAGAATAAAAATCAAGTCATATTAACTGAACTGGTAGCATCACACTGTATATAATCAGGGCAACCTGTGGATTTTCAACCAAAAAATACTCTCATGAAACCATGTTCATTGATTAATACTGAAAACAATCAAAAGACAATTCCTACTCATCTATGTATTTTTCCACAGATCTCAAGTACTGCTCAAAGGCAGTTTGAAGCACAGAGTTATTCATTGTTGGCTTTCTCTTTCACTATGATTTTGCTTCATAATTTTCTCTCTGTTTTGAAATTATTTATATTTAATTGTAATTGTCATTGTGTTAAATAGTTTGCTTATATGTTTGTAGAGTGCAGGTCTTTTGTTCCAGAGAAGTGTAAGTTCAGGAACAGTGCAAAAGAGAACTTGAAGCTAGACAGCAGTAAAGCTGACTACCTATTTTGCACTGGAGCAGTAGGACCCAAGGGTAAAAATCCTTCATCTCTGGATAATTTTCAAAGCAAAAGCTGCCTTCAACTGAAAGATTCAACTCAAAATAGGGGTTTTCATTTTGCAAAATTGTTTTGTACTAGATATTCTGGGGAAAAAAGAAAAACTCTTCAATTTGGACACAGGAGCTAGAAGAAATAACACACAAAGCTGCACACAAAATAGCAATGGGAATTGGGTTATGGGGGGGGGTGTGTGTGCAAATACTACTTTGTTTACAGGTCTTCTATTCTGGAAAAAGTATTCTTCCACTCCTAACTCCAAGAATTTACTTTTTCTGCTGAATGACTAATCCTTCATGGTGAAACAGGTTATTTTATTTCCTGGCCTACCATTATTCTTCCAATAACAACAAAGACCTCTACTGTATTTTGAACTGAAAATACATATTTTTTCTATAAAAGCCACACATCCAGGTACCGTAATACTACTTGAGCATATTTGAGGCTGTTACCACAAATACCACCTTTCACAGGTGAAAACAGGATCTGAGATCACCTTATGCCCCCTCCCCCAACCCAGCACTTTTTAGTATCATAAGTTTGTATTTGCAATTTGTTCCATCAAATAGAAATTATTCTAGACAGAAAACTAAAAGTCTTGTCATCTTTTTGTGGATCTAGAAGGATCTGCATCATATACAGGTAAGAAAAGACCAATATCAATCAGGTATTTCTTGATTTGACTCCCAAAAAAACATTATTTTCTAGAACTATCTTGCTTTTCTGGGAGACGCTCCTGACACTATTATTGTGAACAGGAACTATGCTGGAGGTAAGGACTATGTAAATTTTATGCTGCTGTTGGAGATGATCAAAATCCTCAAGTTATATACAAAAATTTTCCATTCTGAAATTGCTTGTCATTCAATGCCTACATCTCTCTTGGGAAAGAAAAAAAAAGCACAAAAACACCTGCAAGTCCCCATTTTCTAAGACCTTTCTCTGAAGAATGTACCTATCAATCAGATGTGCATTTTCCAGAGTTAATATAGGTTCATTTCATAGCTGCTGGCCTGGCATTTTACAAGGTCCACAAAACAGAGCCACTAGAATTAAAAGTTTGGATCATCTAAAGCACAAGGAGATCTGCTGTGTAAATATCAGTGCTAGACCTTTAATCATAAAGGCCCTGGCTGTTTCTGGAAGCATGCTTCTAAGCCATACCAAGCATGTGTTCTTCCATTGAGAAAGCATGCCTTTCTCCTGATACATAGACGGTTCTGAATAATCTTCAGTTGATGCCAATACATTTTACTCTCAATTGTGTAGCCCACAATATGTCATCTGCTACATTAGAAACCTTAAAATTCCGAACAGACCAAAATGTTTGACCTTAATGGATGGGAGAACAAGATTTACATCTGTGAAACCGCATGGTTTAGCATATACACAGTTCATGAGATTTGAATGAATGCAGTTAATTCTTACTCTGGAGCTTGTTAAAAGATATAATGAGGTGGAAAAAACCTAACCCATCACTCCAAATCTACACTTGGCTGTAGAAAAAGCCAGCTCATTTAAGACCTCCAAGATTAAGATTTCCACACAGAATTCTGTAAAGTGCAGAGATATGCTATTTGAGTTATTCAAGTGTGTAGCAGATCAATTCATTATAATTCAAAAATGGTTTATGATTCTTAGAGAATGTATCTTTTCAAGCTCCAAATACATACCGTACAGGATTGCAAATTCAGGATCACCAGTTCATGACAGTGATTTTGAATGTGTTTCAATGCTTCATCTTCTAACTTTGTTCAGCAATTAAACAGGACATAGGAAAAGAAACAAGAAATTAAAAGCACAGCAAAGCAGCCCAAAGAACATACACATTTTGTAACATTGAACAAAAGACTATAACAAAAATGGTATTTTTTAATTCATGGAGATTTCAAAAACCCAAAATAAAATTTTATTCCTAAAGGATCACCCAAGCAGTTATGTACCTGTGTGCAACCTCTAAGAAATAGAGCTTTTAGTCCACTACACCCTTTCACCAGTGCTTCAATACCATCCTTCGTAATCTGATCACACCAGGAAAGATTCAAATGTTCCAGATTTCTGCAACCCTCACTGGGAGAATTAAAAAAATACATAAAGTTAAATCCAGCCTTCAAATAGTCATAACAGTGGGAAACCCAAATTAAACACACTGTTAGGAATTAATGACAGCCAGTGGACTGCGCCAGGCCTCCACAGAAAAGTCACGAGAAAAGACCACACACAAACATTGCAGTCTACACCCAAGAAGTCCTAGATATAGAACAGGGTCACTGCTGATACACACTATTAAGGTTCAGCAGTGATTTTTTTTTTTAACTTTATTAAATGTTGAACAGCTCTTTAAATGCTTTTCTTTAATACAAAACACTGAATTTTCTTACCTTAAGCCTTTCAAAGAGCTGTTTGTGATGGCTACACAAGATGTCAGATCCAGATGTTTCAGCTTGGAACAGAATCTGCTAAGACTGTAACACGTGCTGCAAAACAGCAGACACACTAAAAATACCTTCAGCTACTTCTTCTTCCAAATTTTCCTATCAAACAAAAAAACACTTTGACTTACCTGTCAGTGATTTTTGTGCACCCATTTAGATTTAAGTGTTCGATGTTTCTACAGTTCTGTGCAAAGGTCCTAAAACAGCAACAAAAACCTGGAGTTAATATATAACTCACAGGCTCTAATACAGTCACTAGAGTGCGCTCATGTCCCCTACCACCTTCTACCTCAGCCAAAAAGCTTAATCTTCAAGCAACAGAGTAATTACAAAGTACACCTCTAATATGTCTGCCTCTTGCTTTTTCCTTTTGTTAATATAAGTTTCTGACTTATATAACTCCTAAAAAAAAGTGTTGTCCATATCTCAAATACCACGTGAGCAAGGTGTTTGTCATATATAAGCCAGACCTGATTTGCTTCAAATGCCTTAACTAAAAACATTAAGGGCATAAACAGAAAGGTTTAAGTATCACATCAGTTAAATATTAAGCTGTCAGGAAGAGTTTTTGCACATCTCGTTACTGAAGTCTTTGTAGGAGCTTGCTCCCACATCAAATGAAAAGGAATGTAACTTACACTATGCAGAAGTGGGACCTAAGCCTGTCGAACTACCAATGGAAAGCCCTGTGGACTGCAAATCAGTTATTTATGATCTTAAAAATTAAAATACATCTGTGTGCACTACTGGGTATGAACTATAAGGATGATTGGAGCTATTATACTGCTAAAGCCTGTATGTATCATTATACTAATTACCCAGGAGAAACACATGAACTTTCTTTTCATCTCTGCAGAGTAATATTTACAGCTGCATTGCATTTCAGAACACTGGTTTTATGCCCATGTTTTCTCCAACTGCATGGATTTTATTGGCAGGGGTGGAGGAAAACGCACAAAAACAGTTTTGTCTGGAGACCCGCCGTGGCTAACAGATCCAACTACACGCTCAGCTGGTAACAACTTCCTGGCTCTCCAGTGTGGGTTGGAAACAATGGAAAAAAAACCCAGCAAGCAGTTATACTGGTGAGAGTTTTCACTTCAATTCTCAAAACAGCTATTTCAAAATTCATGTACTGGAGGGAGATTTACAATTGAGACACTCTTCACATCACTTGGGAAGATGCTACACTGGAGGAACAGCAAACTTTCCTTCCAAGATTCAGGCATGGGGCATGTCCTGAGAAGAGCTGCCACAAACATCCAGTATTTATATGGCCAATACCTACTTCCATGACTGTATATTTTTAAACAAAATTTGATGTAGAAGTAGGACAAAGAAAGAAAATCACCCACAAAACTAACAGATCTGGAAACAACATGAGAAGGCTCATAGGTAAAGTCGCTTTTAGAACAAGTATCTGAAAATTAATGCCACCTTTCTCCTGCTAATGTTTTGAAAGTCTTAAAGCTCATGCATTTATCATTCATTTGTTAATTTCAATAGAACCTGCTTTCATTTCAGAGGTGAACCATCTTCTTTTCTGAAGTGCCTTAGACACCACCACCTGCACCAGTTAGTTGTCACAGACGTGCGTGTGAATGCTGGTAACACTCTGGTAGCCAGTCTCAGCTAAGCCAGTCCTATTACCTGCTGGTATGACTAGCTCTCTCATCCCAACGATGTACACATGCTACACACTGAACTGCTATATGCTTATTTTAAGTATCTGTTCACTGAAAACATCATTTTTCAAAATATCCCAGCTCCAGCCCTCCCCACCTTCTCAAATGCCATTACTACATGAACCCACTTAGGATATCTGGTCCTATTCACAACCCTCACTGCAGCCTTCTAGCCTTAGTACCCTGAAAGGCACAAATAGGAGCCTAAACCTAATGTGAAAATAGTTACTGGGGGGAAAACTGTTACCTGCTGTCCTAACTCATTGACCCTGCTACCTCTTCCTCATGGTAGCTGTTACCTCTCAGATCCTGCCTCTCCCCTCTCCTCCACTTCTGGTATTGACTCCCCTACTGAGGACACAAGAACTGTCTGTCTGAATGTTCTGGGAACTTGGAGCAGCATTACAGAAAGTTCACTCTGGTTGGAGCTACCTCTTTTTTGACAGCAGTTGCCAGTAATCTGGGAGATGGTAATAATACGTGCCTTCCCCTGAGGAAGCAAGACTGACTGAAGGTGGAGACACCACAAAGCAGTCAGGGAGATAGCTTAGAGGCAAGGGAAGCTTAGGGGAAATCTTTGGGTCTGAAGCTAAGATGCTTATTTGGGTTGCTAAAGCAATCTAGTGCTCAACTAGTTGCTGGATTAATTTACCCTAGACACAAAATATCAGTGAATTTGACTTACTTCTAAATTTTAGGAAGACCTAAAGGTCACACAACACTAAATACCCACTGCTTAACAAAAAGCTTTGTGCTGGTATTTTCCACTGAAGAATGGCCACACTGTATCAGACCTAACACAGCCTCCTGTGACAGCAGAAGAAAGCATACCTGTAAAAAGCCATACCCCAAGGCTTCTGCCAAATACTCTTGGAGCCCTAAGGCACTTGTGGCTTAGGGATACTTCAGCTGGAGGTAGGATCTCTGAGTTTTAATACACAGGAGAAATATTCACAGAGGGATCTGGCTAAACAGCTTGTGTACAGAAAAAGCTTACACGGATCCAAATAATCTTCTGGGAACAAACTGCACAGTTCAGTTTATATACTGTACAAAAAAGGGCCACCGTCTCTATTTAGAGACTCCTGAGATGATCCTGTTGCCTGCATGTCCTTAAATTAGAGCCAGAAGAAAATCCAAGGCTTTTCCTTGTTGTATCAGTCTTTATTCTTCCTCCCATTTCTTGGGTCACCTCTTGTCCAGACTAGGAGCTAAACTATAAACTGACTGACTAATCCTCATGAAATTAAGCGTTGTAGGACACCAGAGTATAGGTCTGAAAACATTTTAACTGCTTGAAAATGGAATATCAACATAATACTAATGAATAAAAAGACACATTTCTGAAGATCACAGTTCTCATTTCTTAGTTCATTTTCAGAGAATAATAGCTATACTTCGATCTCAAATAGACATCTCAGTCACTATTAAGGTACTTAGTACTTCAGTGTCCCATTTTGGCCACTAGTCACCACTCAGAAATCCAAACAAATGTAACAATAATTGCTTTTGGTCCAGACATTAGGAAATAAGTGATGTCTCAATCTTGGACTTTACTTACTTTAAGGAGGAGTCTCCAACACCAAGACATCCTCTCAGACTAAGTTGTCTCAGGAACCCACCGCACCTTTTCGATATATTTTCCACAACTCGACCCTTAAACCAAATAGAAGGAAGATTTTGTTGAGTTTTATTCTGATGTAACATTCTAACCAAATAAAAAATGCTGGGAGCGAACACCCACCCCAACTCTACCCCACCACAACTACACCTCCTTGAATTTCTTCTGCTGCTTTGAAGAAAAACAGTTGCCTGATGAGACTTTCCACCCACACTGAAGTGCTATTCAATGCCATCTTTAGCTCCATCTCCTTTTTTTGCAGTCTATCACACGACTCAATTTTTTCTCTCAGCAATAACTACCCATTAAGATTGTTGAAATCATCTTCAAGTTTTGTCAGATGTGTAGGGAACTGAAGAACTGCCCTAGAGGTTCACTGGGAGGCATGCCTCAAGGATCACAGTTACTATTACAGCATCTCAGTTGAAATTAACCACTAGGACGTGCTTAGGCTAGTACATCACTGAACTACAGCCTCTGTACCTCCTGTTTTACAGTTCCTCCGGTAGGGATCTGCCTGAGCCCACCTGCCAGTCTTCAATGTCATATATTTGGGTGTCTGTGCCTAACACTTGATAATGACAAAGAACCTCACAGGCTTTATGCCTCGTTATTTGTTCGAGGCTGAAGCACAGTTTACACACAAAACCTCCTACTTGACCCCACATTTGCTATAAAATGCTTTTTATTTACATCCCAAAAGCAAATTTTGTTATAAATCAGGAGTAAGCAGAATAGCACAGTACTTCTAATATTCAGTCTGAAAGTAGCACTAGGGAAAAATGTTATTTAAACACCAATAAAAATATACTCATTTATTTTTATATTTATTTAATTTTTTTTAAGAAAAATAAAAGCAAAAAGCAGGTGGTTACTGCAAAAAAAATACTAGACATCACATTGTGTCTAATTTTAGGGACATAAGGTAAGAGAAATCAACACCAACCATTTAACAAACAGGACTAATACCAAATAGCTAATAGCATCTTTCATTTTCTTTGTTCTCTTTTCTTTTTGTTTTTCAGAAGGAATACTTATACAATTACAGGTCAATGGATTTTTGTTTGCTCATTGTTCACCTCCAATACCAAAAGTCCTGGTTATCACTATGTGAAAACATTTCCTTATCAGAGCTTGTTTCTTAGTCCATAAGCAACATTGTTTATCTTGTATCTCAGAAGAATTTACACCAAAACAAACTGAAAATCACTATACAAACAAAATTATGTATTTTTTAAAGCTTTCTGATTAGACAAAATTCTTTCTCAGCAGAGGCCAAATACCTTCACTGTGCAGATAGTGTTCAATGAATAACATATAAGGGGAGTTCAATCTACATTGCAGAAAAAAGCCAAACCCTACTGCGTTATTCAAAGAAAATAGAAACAGTTTTCCCAAACCCATTTATTTCTTTAAGCATGTAATAAACCCCAACAAAGAGCATTTTTAAAAAGTAAAATGCATTGAAATGTGTTTAACTGTTTGAATAATTCAATGTGACTTAAACCCCTAGATTTTCAAATTACCTCAGCTTACATTTGCTTCCATGTACCAAAAAATCCTAAGGCACATTAAATTTCAAGATGATCTTTACACATCTTCATCACAGAAAATAAACATTTTTTCATAGTTCCACCTCCCTCTTTACTCTCTACCACATAAGGTCTTCAATATGGAAGATTTCACAAAACCCTGATTTTTCCTTATTTGATAGTCTCAGATCAAGTACTCCTTGATGCTACGTGAAACATCACCAACCAGTACAATGTCAAACTGAGCAAAAAATTGCTAGATCCAATTAGTAGCTTTTACCTGCCCTAAATCTATAGACCAAAAATCTTACCAAAACAGCTGAAGAAAAAGAGTTCTTTGACACCAAATGTGAGTACCATGTTCAAAACTACCTTATGTAATAACCTTTGGTTTAATGTACTCTTATGAATAAACGTAAAGGGCTTAAATTACAAATATACTTAACTATAATATACTGAACTACATTGCTCCAAACCACAATAGCTTCTTATAGCAAAAGAGGATCATAATTTAATTTCATCTCTTCTCCTGAATCCCATGCTACAAACACAGTGTCTCAAAGGGCAACACCAACACAGTATCTCAAGGTATCACATAAGACAAATATATTGAAAACATTAAAATCCAATACTGTGTTTCTAAATAGCAGAAAGGTTTCAGACACAGAAAAGGCCTACCAACAGAAGGACCACAGACCCTTCTGTTTTCTTCATTATTTCTTAACAAATAAGAAATGCAATCTTTTTTTAAAGTAACTGAAAATATTACATTAAAGCTCCAAGTCTTTGTAGGCGCATTTAGATGGAGTCAGATGCCAAAACTCTTTCTCCTACCTCTGCAAGATCCTCATGTTTAACATCAGTATAGAAGAGGAGTTGGCAATAATTTTTTAAAAGTGGTGAAAAAAAATTGTGCTATGTATTAGTGCAAAGCTTTAGGAACAGTTTGAACCATGCTTGGCAAAACAAGACCAAATGAAATCCATCTGGATTTTATTCATGCAACTAAGAAACTATAACGTAAAATGCAAAAGCAAATTCATTACTCTATTATAAATTTGATTTGGATCTAACAACAAATAATAAACCAGTTCAGACTCAATTTAGGAATTGTATTTCACCATGGATTTTTGTCTTAATTTTCTAATGTCATATTTTATTTTGTTATGCACATCTATGATAGCATTAATGATATTAATGATTAATTAGCTGATATGTTTTTCTTACAGAAGACAAGACTGCCGTAATAATTTTGTTAAATGCTGAAAAGGACTTTAATCCACATGTACCTGCATTCCAGGCAAGATCCAAACCTCATAAAGCAAACGTTCATAAAACATAATCAGATACATGCCTAGATTTGATTTGTTGTGTAAGTGGTTAAGAAAAGTTGTTCAGCATTTTATTGTGCCAATCTCAAAATCCTACAGGAAAGCATGCAGAGAGCTTTTTGCACTAGATGGCATCCTCACAGAGAGGCTTGACCAGCAACAAAATTGTGTCTGGATGGTGAAACTGATTCAGAGGATTTCATTCCATCCAAATGCACCATTTATACCTTTACTTTCTGGAAACGAGCAGCTTTGAGTTTCAAGAGCCCTATATGCATATGGTATATGCCAATTATGTGATAACATAGCTGGCAACCAAAACTGAAACACTCATCCAGTGTGAAAAAAGATAAACACAGAGTTACTATCCATTTGCTCCTTCACAGTACTATCCTGAACTTCAGCCTTTAAAATGTGACCACAAGCACAGTCTATGTGATGCTCAAAATGGGCTATGCTTTTAAACATCACCATAGGAATAGAAAAAAAAACAACGAAGGACACTAACCTCTATATCCGTTTGAAAGTTGAAGAGGTCTATTCTTTGCCAATTGCTTCCATCCAGAGCTAAAACATTCCATGCCTGCAGAAAACAAACACAGTCTATTTATTACCTCCGCTGCTTGCTCCCTTTGCTTTCCTCTCAGCAACTGAAATATAACAAAATATACAATTTCAGGTCAAATTTTTTAAAAGAACTGTAACTGTAGATGTTAGTAGTCATACAATATCAACTAGTTAAAAACACTGAATTTGTGGAAATAAATCTCACATCTCCAAAATGGATTATACTGCAGAAGCTAACTTATGCCAGTAAAACATGTAGGAAAGCAAGAAATTAAACGTAAAGTACATCCAAGGATACAGCAAAGATCTAACCCTGCATTTTTAAAAAACTTTAGTAAATTCTGTCTAGTAAGTTACTTTTGCTAGATCTACATGAAGAAAAGTAGCTGCAGGTGAGATTCTGTCCAATAAAACTGTAGTTCCTCAACCTCATTAGTTACTATTCTGAGAAAAACAGAAACCTTTCAGAAAACTGCTGACCTTCCACTGTTATAACCAGGCCTTTCCTTTACAGGTGCAAAGTTACACGTGCATGCTTGAGAATTTGTCCTTCTCCGTCGAAGGAAAAGTTGTTCAAAGTAAAATAAAACAAAAAAGCTAGAGAAACATAAATACATTCAAAACCAGAAGAAAAGAATACTGCATCCAACCAACAGGTAGTCCTGAGAGAAAAATACAACTGATTCAATCGCTTTGGTTTTCTTTCACTGTTTTGCAGGCTCTACCCGAAGGTTCTGACAAAACCTGATGGTAACCTGATGTTAACACAAAGCTTACTGACCTTGCAGGTCACAGTGATATGGGTGTAGGAATTAAGTAGTTACACAATTCTACATTAAAACAAGCAAACAAAGCGAAACAAACAAAAAACAATAAATCCCCAACTAAATAAAACCCAATTCTCATCAAGAGAGGGAAGAAAAGCACGAAATAAACACGTTCATTCATATTATATAAGAACACACTTCATTGTACACACTTGATGTGGGAACAGACTATTATTTATTTTAATTCAAGAAAAATAATCAGTACAAGCTAAACATAAAAGCTTACTTAGCATGCTTTCTCTAGTATCTTCTGCTGCCTTTTTCCTCCATTAGTAGTCCATCTACTTAACACCTTTTTGTACTTGGCAAGCAAGTGATGAATGTGCTTCGTAGACACATGGTGCACATTAACTGAACTACATGGAATTTTAAACAGAAAATATATCTGAAAAATAGTGTTATGCAGCCACATGCTTTATAAAAAGCAAGTGCCATCACACCAAACTGGGCTTAATCCTTTCTCCAGATATAGACCATACACAATTAGGTTATCTTTTCCATAGCCTTTAAACAGAACTTCAGTACATAGCAACTAAGACCACATCTGAATGGAAAACTCTTCCTTTATTTTAAGGACCAAATAGACTGAGAAAACTAATGTTTGGGGGTTATTTTTGGACAGGAAGCAGATTGCCCCAAAGCCCATGATTTGCATATAACTAAGAGAATAGCATCCCCCAGAAAAAAAAAAGAAATCCCAACAGAAATACATACCTTGGAAACTTGTGCGCATCGACACAAAGTAACTATGTCCAAGAAAGAAAATATTCTAGGAAGAAAGGCAAAGAACAACAATTAGAATGTTTTATTATAAAGTCAGACTAACACATAGACTGACAGCTCTGTAGTTCTATAAAAAAAGCACTAGCTGCACAAGAAGCAAGTTAAATGCAGTATGAGCATTTTATCAAGTTATTTTGCTGCACAAGACTTAAGGAATAATATCACATCTATTATCTAAAGACGGTCACCACCAACATATTAGAACCAGCAGGTGTTTCTTCTGAAAATACTGATCTTCTGTTTCCCCCTCCTTACTACCCAAACATAAATGAATGATAACAAATTATTTTGCTTCTTTTTAATTCAGACGAACTAGCTTATATACCTTTAATTGGGCTGCAGTTAAAGAAATAACTCACACAAATACAAGTGAAGATTTCAGAGGTTGGAGAAGAGTAAGAAATGGAGAAAAACACAGATAAATTCAAGAACCTAAGTACTAACAAAAAGAAAAATTACCCAAACTTCTAAAGGGCTTTCATAATGACTACCAAGTCTAACACAGTATTTACTTTAAAATTTACTCTACAAGAAACAACTACAATTGAAAATTCAGCATTACTATTCTGAGCATGGAACCAATTCCTGAAGGCTGCCAACTCTTAACAGTTTTCCAAAAGAAATTTTTCACTGTCAAAATGAATTTTGCTAAATACCACTTCCAGACAACAATGATTTTGCTTCAAAGGGTGTTCTCGGTGAAGAAAAAAAAATAGCTTAAGCATAAAAATACAGATCCTGTTCCAAAATAATTTTCTATTACAGAGGAAGACAGATATGAAATATATGAAAGACGTTACTGTCATTCACTTATATAAATACCATAAATATAAAAACCATAAATATAAATATATATAAGTAAATATAAAAATATAAATAATATAAATATATAAATATAAATACTGCAATTTACTGTTACCTTCTCGCCAATTAAATTTTTCAGTTATCAGAACAACTTATAGTAATAATAACAATTTCATCTTTTAGTGAGATGTGAACACTGAGGAGTAAACAACAGGTAAAAGATGCTGAATGTAAGAATGTAAAATTGCTATTTTCCAAGTGGAAATCTCAAGTTAGAGCTCAAAAGGGATACCTACAACTTAAGCGCTGTGAGTTTTAGCTGTGGTAAGAGTCAGCAAATGTAATGGAAGTTAATAGAAGCGCTTCTTACATGTAACAGCCTTCTGTATATTTATTATGATCACTTTAGATAATTGGTATTCCAATACTCATTAACACATGGAAATACTTTATCTTTTTCACTGTAGAGTAATACCTTGTCTTCAAAAACCATGAAAACAGAAGGAAAGACATTCTCAAAAGCTATGAAACAATTTAAAAAACCTGTTGATAACAATCATTTTGATAGCATATATTTCTGTCGTTTGAACATCCATTCTGAGGTCTGACCACTTCCAAGAAACTTAGCAGTGTTTTATGCAAAAAGTATATACTAATATGCTCAGCAAAATTGCTGGACTGTTCAGATGAGCACTGAAAGTGTTATCAGCCTTGTAAGAGCAGCATTTGTAACAATGCCCCACCATGAACCCTCTATAAACCATGACTTGCCAGCACAAGGCAAGTGGCAGGAGATGAATGTCACAGATGATGCTGGAGACCTGCTAAAGCTTCTTGGTTTGTAAAAGCTTCCTCCTAGTACCACTGTATGAGTGTAATCAGAAGGTTATCTCATATTTATGGAAGCTGAAGCACAAAAAACATCTATGTTATTTGCTACAAAGGAAGGTTTGTGACAAACCACATTGTGACACGATACTCTTGCCTAAATGAAGACCATGACATGCTTTAGAAGTGATGTATCTAGTTACACTGAAATATGAAACAACAGAAGAAATTGCAAGATGTTGAAGAGAGAGTATTTCATACTGCCAGACTGAGTTGTCTGGCAGTCTGTCTTCATGTTTGATTGTTTATTGCTGTTAGAAGATTAAAAGTAAATGAAAACCAAATGCAGAACCCATGTATTTATTTTTGCTCCATTCTGTATGAAGTGACTTTTTAAAAAGTTAAAACCAAAAAGTGGTCATTTTATGTTAAAAGGAAAAATACTTTAAGTGTAAACATTCATGATGCTCTCAGGTTTTATTTTTATTCTAAAGAAGACAGTTTCTTGCAAGGTGCTTCAAAATGTCCCCATCAAAATAATATTTGCTGGATTATAATGCATCCTAATCAGAATTATTATTAAATACTAGGATAGGTAAGAGATGCCAGTAAATTCTAAAGAGTCATTTTGCCAACTTGCTTGAAAGCATTTTCTCCCCACACTTTTCTGTTTACCTTCTATAGTACAGGCTTACATGTGCACCACTAAAACACACTTGCTTCTCTACTGCAGTCACACAGAACTACTAGGAAATACTTACTAGTCAGGAAAACTAGCCAACAAGGCACAAGACTGTAAGGTTTAAAGTAATTTAAAGTCTTTTAAAGACTTTAAAGTCTTTAAGAGACTTCAAAGGCAACCAACAAACTGATACAGAGACGGCAACACTGGCATCTTCAGTCATCTGTTAGCATTAGACACTGACATTGTCTGGCACTTAAGGGTGAAGAATTATGTCAGCAGGCACCTGTAATTTTAAAAAGTGGAAAAAACTACCAAGTAAGGCAGCTGACGGTTGTATGGCACTTCTGTCCTCTATGACCATAGCTATGCAGATGGAAGCTAATGCAGCCAGCAGGAGGATTAATTTCCACTTAAGCCTTTGGCATGGAGTATGGGGAAACTGGAAATTAAGTTAATAGATCCACAGGAAAGTTTAGGACCATCTATTCTGATTTCCAGTGTCCCAGGCTATTCAATTCTCCATAGTTACCCTATATGAAGTTCAAGAAGGAGAATCCCCTTACAACCAACCAGAGCTCTTCAAGACTTTCCATCCCTAGGCACATAGCAGTCTGGACACGAGTTTGGCCTTGGAGATCTTTCAATGTTAACAGTACCTGCAGTACACATAAACTTCATGCCAAAGGCACAATGAGCAGTACAAGTGCACAGCTCTTCAACTCCCTTATGGTAAACATGAATTTGACTAAAGCCTAACGTCCATAAAAGGATCTTTTCTTGATTGGAAAGCCTTCAAGAAATGGAAAAATCACCACCTTCTCTGATAGTTTGTTCCACTGCTTAATTACTCTGTTACATTTGTGTTATTTCTAAGGTGAATGTCTGACTTGCAGCTTTAATGCTTTTTTCTACTTTTCTTCACCAAATTAGAGTACATTAGCAGTTAGTACTTTCCCCACACCAAGTTTTAAAGCACTTATCATGTCATCTTTAATGCTTCTTGTTGACAGTCTTTGTACTTCAGTTCTTTGAATCTCATTTTCTCTGCACATTCATTTTTCCAGTACGCTTCTTCAAATGTAGACATCAGAAGCACATGCAGCATTAAAAAATTAGTATTAACAAAGCTGTACACAGACGTTAAAGTCTGCCAAGCAATTACAGTATTAGAAACAACCAAATTGACACAAGTACATAAACTGCATTCATGTAGACTACTATAGAGGCCTTTAAAGAGGGCAGTATTGCCCTATTTAATTATAAAAACCCTTGAAGTGAGGAAAATTAATTATGTGTATGCAACGATTCAGGACATGGTTTAGTGGTAAACTTGGCAGTGCTGGGTTAACAGTTGGACTTGATGATCTTAAAGGTTTCTTCCAACCTTAAGAATATCAATGATTCTGTGATTCAATGTTTGAGATGACATATTTCTCCCCCACCTCAAAATACACACACTGTTTGTCTGCTTACAGAATTCTTACCAACTAAGAGCAGATGCATATAGAAGTTTGTATTTTTCAGTTCTTTGACTCACCAGTTGCTAATTCCTATGATAAGATATTTTACAGCAACTGTGGGCCATTTAAGTACCTACCATATCTAGCTAAGAAATACCAATGGCATTATAACAATTTCTTGTAACCTTTGCTATATTTTTTCTATTTCCCCCACAGTTAAGCACACAGATGGTAAAGCATCACTTCAAATATATCAAATACTATGTTTGAATACACTAATTTTAAGTTTCTAGCAATTTCTTCCCTACAGTAGTAACAGACTAAAAGCTGAGCAAAAAGCAGTGTGCAGCACTAAAAACAAAGAACATGCAAACATATATAATACTTAATTAGCCAACTCACATGCTGCATATTCTTCTGTACAAGAAAAGCTGCTACTGGAACACAAGTCCTGGGTTCTTCTCCTAATTTAAGCCCCAAAACTTTGCTTATCCTCTTTGAAATCTGATTAAGCAATCAAATTTTTAGTCTGATGACCATTATGACCTATTATTATTCCAGTACATGCACCAAGTACATATGGTTTATAGCAGAACTCAGAACAGCTTCTGCATTTGTGGTCCAGCCTATGAAGTTGGTACTTTGAAGGCAGAAGGGAACACAACACGGTTCAAGGGGTAAAAAGGAATAAACTTCTTTGTTTTCTGAAGCTTGCCATTTTTGTGCAAAATCTTGTAGCACAGAAGGTTACCAGTTAAAATACAAATGAACAAGTGTTATCTGTCCTTCTGCATGCCAAAAGCACTGGCTATATCCCCATTTTCAAACCTCTATGTTTGAATTCAAACATGTATGTTTTCAAACTTCTCATCAAGCATAAAACAAAAAAAAAAAAAAAAAGAAAAAAAAGGAAAAGATTTTTGGAAGCTGATGGAAAGTCAGAACTTTCTAATACTACATTCACTTCATTTTTTCTGTTCCCAGTGCTTTGCAGACTCATATGGTAACTTTAAAAATCCATTTGTTTTTCCCAGCAATTTACAAGGAAAAAAGAAAACCCAAAAGAAAAAAAATCTATTCATCTTCAAGGCTGTGACATCTTACTGGAACAGTTGTTACTGTTAAGACTGCAACAGTCTCTCTCTGACTTTATTTCTGATCCTTCTGAAATAGATACGGGTTTATTAACTTTAGACACCAGTGCAAATCCACAACTAATGTCCTGTACAATCATACGATGCTTTTCCATAAAAGCTAAGCAAAGAAAAAACTGTAACTGTCTGAAAACATTGTTTAAATGACATCATTTATAACATCGTTGCAGGATTCTTACTCAAACATCATACAATTTAGCATTTATTCAACCTTTCACTTCTAGCAATATATAAGAGCAGAGGGGAAAGAGCATTCCTTGCCAACTGGCAAATTAACAGCATTGCAACAGCTAACAGTGGTGATCATTTTTCTTTTAGCTTGAACAGTACTACAAATCAAAGCTTTTAGAAGCAGCATGTTTCTTCCACAAAAATAAATTACTTCTATATTACAAATAAAAATAAATGCACATAAACTTAAAAAAGTTACAAATTATCTCCTCCCTCTCTCCACTCAAGCTATCCTACGTAACTCAAAGCATAACTGCTCCCTCCAAATGAGGGTCTTCTTCAAAACCACTACTGTCCATATTAGTCATATATCCTTTTCCTCCTCTGCACAGTCATCTGGGTCTCATTGAGAAGGAACAATAACCTCTGGGCTTGTATCCTAATGAGCTTCTTGCCTGAGAAGCTGAGGGTTTCAGTCGTTTACTTATAAGCATAGTAGATCATCTGTAGAAAATGTGCAAGAGACATGACACTGCCCTGAAAACCTTGCAATCTAATTCTGCTTGTTAGATAAATAATAAGAACAGTAAGAAAGAGCAAGAACTGCAGTATAAGACCAAGGGCTTACTTTGTTCAGTTTTAGAGTATGCAACTGTATCAACAAATGAGTAAAATTTTACAGTGGTAGTATGTTCTAAGTCTACCATCAGAGAAAGGTTTCTCAGTTTTAGAGAAAATCTGGATTGCTTGTTATAGTCAGATTACAGATGTTTAAATACTTGATGTAAATAAGAATGCAATACAAGAAATTGTGTTTCCATTTCCAGGTATTTGTAACAAAATATTAACCACTCTTTTTCTACATGCCAAACTGTTGTTTGGGGGGTTTTTAGGGTTTTTTAGGTTTTTTAAGAGCTGTAGTGTTTTCCAACAGTTTTCATTCATATCTTGACATAAGCAAGCAACAAACTATGTGTATTTGATGACACTTTTAATAGTATATTTACTATTCAGTTCCAGCACTATGAGCAAAATGTTTCCACTGCAACTGGTTTACTCTCCTTTTAATTAAAAGGAAGACTGCATAGTTAATACAGCAAAAATAATTATGATATTAATTACACTCAGTGAGGCAATATTTAATCCCTCTTGTCACAACCATATGGCAAGACAATTTTAAAACATATTGTAGCACAAGCATAAACTGTTAGGTGTTGAAAGACTTTCAGGCTCTGTCTTGCAAAAGCATTTATGTGCAGAAGCATGCACCAAATTCCACACTGATAATCCTGTAGACAGCCAGGTTTGTGCCCCTGAATTTCCCCAGGTATCTATACTCAGACCCCATGTCCCATCATACTGCTCTCCAACATACTCTGCCTTTGGCCTTCTGAGTTTGTCTCTGCAGCAGTACAACTTCAAAAAGGAGTTTTACAGAGCACCTCTCCCACCCATCCCCTTCATCGTCATTCCAAAGCCCTGGCAGTCCGAGTCAATACTGTGCGTGTTATAAAATGTGGACTTAATTTCTCTCTGGCTATGGGCAGACCATGACCCGAGTCCCAGCATTCAGCATGAGATCATCATGGTCTTTACTAAGAAAGCTGACTATCCCAATTAAATTTCTCAGTCATTTATTCTGGCTACAGCTTTGATCTACTTTGGAAGATCACTGAGCAACTGCAAAGAGGACATACGCACGCAAGAACTAGATGGCTGGCTGAATCACTTCTGTGTATGCTCGGTCTGGGCTATTTTATTTTGTCATTCCAACATCAGGAAGTGCTTCAACCATGCAAAGGGTTTCTTTAGACACTGCACAATAGTGTAGTGGCAGTGCCTTAGCAGCATCACTTTCTCAATTGGTCTAATCCAAGGTAAGCCTATACAGCCCCCAAGTTGTTCTGCAAGAAGTTATCTTGTATTCAAGAGCTAACAGCTAAGTCACTGGTATTGTCCAATTTCTTACACATGTTTTTTTCCCCTGAGTTCTTTAAAATGTCCTTTAAAATACATATGTTGGAATAAATATACACCTCAATGAAACAATTAAGCTACTCCCTATTTTAAAGAACTTACCAAATTTGGTGTTGGAATACACAGTTCAGGAAATTGACACCTAGAAGTTAAATGCAGGAATTCTCACAATAAACCTCAACACATTAATTTTATTGATGATACTGTCATTAGTATAGACACAATAATTTACAAATTTTATACCTATATAGTGTCACAGATACTTTTGTTTTATCCTACAATGAAAACTGAAGCATACTACAGAATCAGTAAGTCCTTTCAAAGGTGATGTCTTTACTATTTCAGAGCACAATACTTTTCACTGTCTAAACCACATCAACAAATTCTGTTGAATTAAATAAACAGGACACTTAGCACCCATAACAGAGAAAAGCACAGTCATTTCCACAAACTTCTGTCCTGTCTCTGCATCCTCTTAGCTTCCAGTGCCCCTCCTCAATAGCAGAGCACAAGACTGAAAAGTACCTGATTGGCGTAAACATTACTTAGCGACAACTAAAAACACCGGTGTGTTAGCAGCGCTGTTCTCGGGCTCAAGCAGAAAACACAGCACTGCACCAGCTACTAAGAAGGAGAAAAATGACTGCTACAGCTGAATCCAGGACACTTGCATATTACAATACCTTGCTAAGGAAGCAGCATATTAAATTAACTTTACCTTATGGTTCATGCGTGGCATGGACTCCAACAAAGCAAAATTACTAGAATTCCTGTGTCTTTTAATCACACTTTCTAAACAGTTCTACGAGTCTAATTTACAGCACCGTCACCATAGTGAATGTGTGTTTCTCAAGAAAAATGAAAAAAAAAAATAAATTTAAAACCAATTCCTTTAACAACAGACTGCTTCTTTAATACCACCAAAGAGAGCATCACAATAGTGCAGACACTAAGCTATGTTTTAAGCTATGTTTTAAGAGCCCTTTCTTCACACATGGGCAAGCACGTGGGACGGTGAGCACTTGCCTCAGGAGCAGGGCCCAGCCTGGGAGCTCTGGTCTGGCTGCCCCAGCATTGGCCAGTGTCGGCACCCAGACAGAACCGATGAGAGGGGAGGCTGCAGCACAGAGCTTGGGGTGATAGGACAAGGGGTAATGGGTTCAAACTGAAACAGGGGAAGTTTAGGTTAGATACAAAGAAGAAGTTCCTTACTGTGAGGGTGGGGAGGCACTGGAATGGGTTGCACAAGCAAGTTGTGAATGCTCCATCCCTGGCAGCATTCAAGGACAGGTCAGATGGAGTTCTGAGTGACATGGTTTAGTGTGAGGTGTCCCTGCCCATGGCAGGGGGTTGGAACTAGATGATCTTAAGATCCTTTCCAACCCTTCCAACCATGATTCTATGATTCTAAAATGCAAACTACCATTGAGACATTCTTCCACTTCAGACTGGATGTAATGACATACATACAAGGTAATCCAAACATCTTGGTGTATTAAGAAGAAATCATCAGCTCAGTTTTGTTAACACCATCACTTAAATCTGTAATTATAGCATTACAAGTGAACACTTTATTTCTTCCCCTCCAAGAGAGGCTGTAAAACCCTATAGGCAGCCACAGAAGATGTCACTAGGCTGGCTGAGTTCCAGCACTGATGTGATCACATCCAGTTGAGCCATATCATCATAAATGGCAGTTTACACTTTGTCCGAAATCAACTTAAAAGAGATGAGAGCGCAAAGACATCCTTTAGCATCTCAACCGTGGGCTGAACGTAACTGATCTTGGCGTCGGAGCTAACTCCTGCAAAGGTGAGCTACTCACAGTGGCAAGCTGATGAAATTTATGACTAACCAAATTACTACAGTAAGGAAGGTTCTCCTGCTGGTTCTAACTTAGAGTAATGCTAACAGGCAGCACTCTTCTGCAGTGATTTTTTGAAAGCTTTGAAGTTGAACTTACATTTTGTTATAACAAAATACATGACATGAAGACTGTGAATTACATTACAGAAAAGATTACAGGCTCTTCAGACAGATAAAACATAGTGTAGCGTGGAAGAGTTGACTACTCTGTACACCAAAGGTTTTTGGATATTTTACTTCACTTTTTCTGACATGCAAGGAAAAGATCACTGTTAGATTACATCTTTCATGGTATAGTATAATTTGAACACATTAAAACAAATCAAGGCTAACCAAAAGACAATAATTTCAACAATTCCAAGAATTAAACCAGGCATGTTACTATTTATTTCAAGACAGATTTAAGAAAGAATAAATAGCACTTGATAGCCTGTAAGCTACCTAAGCAATGCATGATCCTCATGTTTTTACCCCTTAACACACTATAAAGTTACCTTAACAGAAGTTCTTTGGGTAGTTTTTTGTTAATAAGGGCTTCATCATTATTTGAGAAAACCTAAAAATAGAAAGAAAAATCATCACTTAGACCTACAAGACAAAAGCTTTTAGAAAGTCTTTTCACCTTCTACTTAGGTACTTAATTGTTTTAAATTACTGTTCCCATTTTCAACATGTCAGTTGGCAATACTATGAAATTATTTCAATACACACAACAGGGCCACACTCACACATACACCTGGTATTCCCTAGTGCTAAGATGCAACTGTGCTAAAAATTGTGAAGCAACTTGACAGTCATTAAACAAGCAATACAAAGACACATTTTCATAGTATTCTAGGCAACAGCGAAACTTCTAGCAATAGCTAGACACATACAAACACACTCTAGTGTCCTAAAACTGTCCTATTACAACAAAGAGAAAGAGGACACTTTCCAGTTATTCAGGTCCCTTCCTCCATTGCCTGCAGTGCAAATACTTCAGCCCAGGTACGTGAACATGGATAAAATAAAATAATCTAAATTTAAATAATTTACTGCCACAGGTATGACAGCAACTGCTACACAAGCAAGGGAAGCACCTCAAAAAATGCTACCAGAAAAACTGAAAATACCTCTCACCCAGAATTTCCTAACAGATCTCCTAGGGAAAAGAAAGTGGAGAGATTGAAAGAAAATGCCAAAAGAAAAAGCAGGCAATACACAGGAAAATGTTTCTGCAAAAGACAAACAGGATTAGTCAACAGATAAATAGATAAGCTATGGAAAGGAGATACTGACAACTTATTGTAAATATGCAGGTTTGAGAAATGTTGCCATTGAAAAACGGCAATAAACAAAACAAAGTGAATCAGAATCATATTTGCAATCAATTTAAGGAATCACAGTATAGACTGGAGAGAGTCAAAGTCACAATCACTTCCCCTGCAAAGAGAAGATCATTAGGTAGTCATCTGCTGTCTATATTACCTGAAACAAAAGCCAGATGGAGATCCAATATAGCCAAGAACTTTTTGAATGCTAAAAGGTAAACTGGAAGTAATCTTTCCCCTGTCCTCCACTAAGAGTATGCTGTTCCTTACTCAGTGTTATCCCTTGTCCATCCTACCATCACACATTATCACTTGGCAACTATGCTTTGCTTCTTGGGAAAATAAGGAAAACAAACAAAAAACAAAACAAAACACAAAAAAAAAACCCCAATCAAACAAACAAACCCAAACAAAACAAACAAAACCAAAGAAAATCAAAACCCAATTCTAGTTCCTTAAGGAGAAAAACATTCATGACTTTAAGCAGTTCCACACGGCTGACTGCAGAGGTTCTGCTTTACATCCCATACACATTGCTGTCAGTGTACTGACTTTATGCTGAAATACACTATGCACACCAACACTATTTTTAGAAGTAGTTGTCTGAACTTAGCAATTCATTGATTTATGAATTATCTGCATGTATGCCATTTTAGGATTATATGCTACTCATGCTTTTCATCTTACAGCCTGAAAACAGTATCATATATTGGGATAATTTTTTTGAAGAACAGTCAAAACATAGTCCTGCATTTAGTGCAGTACTCATTTAGAAAAAGAAGACATATATGCCATCCTCATGGAACTTAACATCACTAAAAACCGAAGTGAGGAAATATATTTGTTGCAGAGAAGGAAGTTACCTCTGTGAAAGCACGCTAGATCTATGGTAAAATCAATGAGTGAACTTGGATCTTAGTAATTCTGGCCTAGATTTTGAACATTCAGTATCAGAGACCACTAAAAATATTCTTTAAACTTAATTATTCTATAGTTACAGATAATTCCTCTAAGGTTACATCACCTTCCATACACTTCCCACTTATGAGCCTAAGTATTTTTAAATAAAGCTACTTTGCAGACTGCTACTAGTGAACACATGCCATCATTTTGCCAGTACAAAGGTTATCACCTTTTCTTTCTTTACACTCAAGATTCTCAGATGTATAATAACATGGATATAAGCTCACTGTATGAAGGCAACAGAGTATTTAAGTTACTAAATTTGTCACATTCAAAAAAAATAACCTCCCAGTTTTGCTTCCCCTTCCAGATTGTTACACACACTAACTACCACTAGTCCTGGAACATAACTTGTTGGTACACCACAGTCAGCTTGCCACTATTAAAAGCACCACATACTGTTCTCTTTTGGTCTAACAGTTGGTGATAAAGCTCTTCTGTTTTTACCAAAATTACTGATGGAATTGTACATTTGTGCTTTTGTACCAAGTTTGGCAAAGAACTGCAGTATGTTCATAAAAGCACATTTTTCTCTCTGAAGAAACATAGGAATATTCACAACAGTTTATTATGCTTATCTTAAACATTTGGAAATTCCTTCCAACTACAATTTTAAGATCGAAACAAGGTTATACTAATGATTTTGGTGATTTTTTTTTTTTTTTATGATGCAATTTCAGTTATTATCCAGTCCTCTTTTGAAGAGGACTATTGTCTTTACAGATGAAACAGTTCTGTTGGCATTATGGCTCAGTTCCATGGAGATATTTATGTATCTAATTTCTACTGACATCAGAGTCAACAAGGACCTTCAACCTGTCAACTTGACAAATAAAAAGTTATTAAAAACCAGACTCAAAAATAGACTTGCTTAGTAGTGTGCTAAAGCAAATAAGTAGAGATAAATTCGGGAAAAAGGGAAAATTATATCCAAGAGACCTAAAACAACATCAGCAAAAAGACATAGCTACTGAAAACAAGGCTGAATTATTTATCAGGTCAGCAACAAACGCAATGTTGGGTCATTGTCACCAAAGGAGACAGCAGTTTAGAATTAAATCCATACATTTATGGCTGACAGGGCAAACATCCTAGTTAGACTGTAAATACTGCCGTGTCTAAAAAGCATAGTGTCTTTCAGGTTTTCACTGGCATGAACAGCATTTATTTACTGTTACTTATGTAGTGATAGGCATTGTAAGGACAAGGTGTTTTAAAGGAAAATCCTGATGAAATAGAATTAAACTTTTATTCAGTTCCCCTGATATGCAGATTTTTATTACCAAACACAAACCACACAAGCTTGCTGCACATCTCTCTTCTTCAATAGACACCTGATTGCTGCCTGTGCAATCTCCCCTTCACCATACTACTGAAATCACCTCTCACTGTAGTGACAGGAAAGCCAGCAGATCAGCTTTGCTACACAGAGCAGCTCACGAGCACATTGAAGTTATGAGTGCAACCCTTAAAAGCTCTCTATTTAGATACAACAGAAAAATGGAGGAGGAAGAAAAGGGAAAACAATTTTGCTTTACTATAAATTTTGTATTCTCTCACGTGACACTATAGAGTGCTCTCTCATGGTCAGAGAACTGCTGCCAGCTGATGCTTTCTCCAGAAATGTACAACTGAAGCATTGGACAGGCAGACCAGCAGAATCATTTAACTCTATGCAAGTAGCAAAAGGTAAAGGTATCCAGGCAACAAAAGGAGTGTCAGACAAGCAATGGGATGCACATTTCCAACAGAACAGAACTAAGTGATACCCAAGACACAACAGCCGGTGGCACAGGACTGGTGTTACATTAGAACTCCTGGTAAAGCTTTCTGTATCAATAAAATTATGACACACCAAAGTGAACCTTGAAAGGCTATCCCACCTCAAACCAAGCTTGCCTAGAGCAGAGACAGAATGGCCAAGTCTTTTGTTTCAACAGCAGACACTATTTGCCCTCCAGGCTCTCACTCCCATGCTCAAGCTGCTCACCATGCTCCATCACAAGGTTTGACTTTGTGCACTTTAAAATCCCAGCCATTCTGGTCTGTTTTGGTCACTAACCTCTTTTTCCCTTGGACCCTCTGCCAGAGCTCAGGGCATTGTCTTCAGTAGGCTCACAGCTTCCTCCTTGCTGTCAGATAGATACCTACTGGGGTCTTTTACACTGGTCATTCCTTGGGGTGTCTTCTCTTCCAGCACTGTGACAAAGTGACCAATAAAAGCAACTAGTACCTCATATGAAATACTTCTGTACTTACTGTGTTGGTCAGCTTAAACAATTAAGGCCCATCTTTGGTGAACAAGATCACATACCAGGCTGGACAGGGCTTTGAGCAACCTGGTCTAGTGGAAGATGTCCCTGCCCACGGCAGTGGGTTGGAACTGGACAAGCTTTAAGGTTCCTTCCAACCCAAACCATTCTGTGATTCTATAAAATATGCCTGTGAACATCTCTCTGTCTTTCAATAATGCCTTCCACTGACCTAGTCCTGCCTGTAAGAGCTATATTGCTTTTAAAGTTTCCCCAAAGTACATGCTGTCCAATATATTAGAACCTGCCAGGCAGAAGCAGCTGGCCACACTGCCCACTTTGCTGCTTGGTTTTCTTCCAGAAGACCCATCATTCTTGTTTTGCCAGCACTGGTATTCATACCACATCATTCACATTTTACTGGAGGGAATCAGTCTGGCTTTGCAAGGTCCTGCTCTCACTGGGTGACTGACCAAGGTCATTCGTGAACTTCAGAGCTGATGTCCGTAGCTGCTCTACTCTATCTCGAGGCCCTTGGCTGTTCCAGCTCTTAACATGGAGTAGGAGGTGCTTGGAGGTTGCTTTGACTGCTGCCTTGAGCACACAAGAGCATTCTCAGTTGACCTGACAGCTCACATCACCCTTTTCTGTGTGTTTTTCAGAAGGGCTGTCACCTACTGCCAACAACATATTTGGAAATCACCAATCAAGCCCTTTCAATAGCATGACTTACTGCAAGCAGCCAAGGTAGAAAGGCCTAACAGGTTAGCCTGACCTGTTACCTGAGCTGGCTGTTCTTTAATGCAAGACTTAGGCTCATCTCCTATAAAGTCACCAATGAGACAGCAAACCTCTGAACTAGCCCCAGATATTAAGCATACTTTCACATACTACAGTCTTACCAGTGCTGTTATTTAAGGTGCTGTGACAGATCCATATAAGCACTTAATTCATGTAAATTATGATACAAACCAAAGAGATACATCTTGTTCTAACCACTAGCAGAGATGGCAAAACAAACCCAAACTGCATGGCAAAATAAACTACCTCTTACCTAATCTTTCATAACTAGAGACTTGTTTCAGCTCGATGCAGGGAATAAATAAACAGGTAACAAGTAATCCAACAACTACTGCTTAAACAGTAAGAAATTTGGAAAAAGCTGTTAATTGTATCCCTGCATATTCTATAAACACACATAAAGAAACAGCTGAAAAAACAGGTTTGACAAAGGTTTACCCTCATCTTTTATTAGTCATATGCTGACTGGTAAATCTTTTCTTCAGTTTCTTTTCTTTTAAAAGATGTTTTTAATTACTATTTCCTTCTTCAGATATTTATCCATTATTCCTTTTTTAAGGTTATGTGCTTCCAAATATAAACAAAATTATGAAGCACTTAGATATTATTCCTAAAAACCAGAACAAAGCATTCAATTAACAGTCAAATCTACAAAGCAGTTTAAAGTAGAACATGGGAAAACCCGTATCATCTACTTTATGGGCTTGGAGATCAAAAGACCTGTGGCAGAAAATTAAAATGAGATGGATGAAGCAATTGTTGACTGTAGCCCATCACAAGGGTAGATTGTGTATCATGCAGATGCTGTGGTTTCTTTTTCTTGACCAGGCAAAGAACAAATAGCTCCTTAAGTATCAAGCAGAGACCCAAACTCAATTCACAAAAGCCTAAGCTCAAAATAACAGAGAAAGTTACTTTCCTTTGACGACTCACATAACATTGAAATTGTAAGCAGAAATACTGGGATGGATTATAAGGCACCTTCCATCACAAAATTCACAGGGACTGTGTGCTCAAATTACAGTTTGTTTCATCATAAAAATAACCTATTTGGTTTCATGCAGTCTTGAAGAATTATGCCATTAAATACACATTCTCAGACACTCAGAGCATGACAGGCTTCTGAAAAACAAGCCTGAGACAAAAGTCAGTGTCCCTTTCTTTTGGTGCAGCAATATCTGGTTAGGCATAGCCATTCAGTCTCAGCCATCCACAGATTCATCAGAGCCATTCACATTGCAGATTCAGAGCCCTTAGGAGTACACCTTTCAAAACTCCTCTGAATCATCACTCCTGCATATAGCCCTATGTATGTCAGTAAAAACAGCTAAGTTTTACTCACAGTCTCCAATACTAGCATATGAACCGACACACCAATAGCATAACAATGGCGACCTGAAATCATCCCAGAGTGTGTACATGGAGATTCTTCTGCAGCTCCATTTCCCCAGGAGTTTGCATCACTCTAATTTTGACTGCCACAGCTCTCCCTTCAGCTACGCAACCCCAAATCCAGAAAGGCAATTCTTTTTCTTACTGTACTTAGCTAAAACTGTAAATGAAACTACAGCTTGAGTCCTGACTGCATGGATAAAAACAGAATCCCATCTCCTAAGCATGTGTGAAACAAAAATTTTGAGTATTAATATTTCCCCCCAATGTAACTGCTCTTCAAAAATATCTTTGAGACTTGAAAGCTATAGTTCATTCCAGAAATTGCTCTATAGCTTCTACAAATCCATTTCATAGCAGTGCTTGATCTGTATCATAAACACTATGTCAAAACTGATGGTTTCCTAGTACTGAGTGTGTGAAATCTTTATTACAAAGAGCAAATCTTCTCTGTGAGGCAATTTCCCTAGAGCATGAACCAGAAAAAAAAAAAGATGACACAGAATCTGTGTTGCACCTGCATAAGCCATATATGTAGCATATAATTAATAATAGCTTTCAGTTATAAAAGACAAAATTAGGTACCTCTTAATGATTACAAGCAGCAATAATAACTGACTTACAAGGAAACAGCATCACAGTAGCATTTCCAAAACACCTTTTTCAAACTCTTCCAGAAAAGAAGTTGAAAATCAGAAGATAAACTGGACACTCGCTTAATTGCTAATATTTACCAAAGTTTCTGGTTCATAAATTTACGCAGAAATAGAATCACCTTGATACTTCTGCTTAAGAAGTACATTATAGACCATTTTTAGAACAACAAGCACATGCAGACATTTTGCCCCTTAATATTTAGATAGCTACTGCGTAACTTCAAGTCATGATATGGAAACGCCTTTTATCTGTGAAGCTCTAACCTCAATGTCAACTTCTGAAGACAAACTTGACATACGGGTAGAGTTTCACATTTATGCAGATTTGATGTCTTGTCTCCTTATTGATTTAAATTTACAGAACATACTGGTTAACCAGTTGAACAGCAATCAAATCCAATGAAAACAGAGTTTACTATTTCCTTCTGCCTGAAGGAGAACATGGGAAAACACTGGGGTAGAGAAAGTGAGTATACCATGAAATATGGCCAATATTTTAAGGGTAGCAGCTTGATACCAAATTTAAAGTACTTTCTTGTGGTCTACAGAGCAGTAGCTTGTGGTTCCAAGTAGTCATAAATGTGCAAGCCCAGAAAAGGGCACATTTACAGTTCCAGTCCTCCTCTAGCACGAGTGCAGTGGTTCCTCTAAAGTAAAGTTAACAACCCAAAGGGAATCACTCAAGAGACTGGCTGGAATTGATTTTATCAGCTGAGGTGCCCTTTACTTTAAACAATGCAACTATTGTTGCATTTCCATTACCGCTCTGTACCCAACAGAAATTATTTTAGCCAGTTTAGACACTTACGTTCATGCTGTAGTTTTCCTTGCGGCTGTGTTTTGGTGGTTTTTTGGAGGGTAGGGGTAGAGTGTGGAGACGGGACTGGTAGGCATAGTAGAGAGATCATTGAAATCAGCAGAAAGTATGCATCTTACAGATTCTGTGCTTTCTTTTGCTTGGTCAGGTAAATAACAAATTCCTCCTTATGCATCAGACACTCAAACGCAATTTGCAAAAGCCTCAGTTCAAAACACAGGAGAAAGGTACTCAGTTTTGACCATTCAAGCAACTCTGAGACTCTACACAAGACGCACTGAAATAGAAGGTAAGGCAGCTTCCACCACAACATTGTTCACAGGGAGCGTTACTCAAATTAATTTCAATCTCATGACAAGAATAATCCACCGGGTTTCATGCGGTCTTGTAGAATCAGGCTATACATATACACAGATTTAGAGACATTCATAGCACAGTTAATTCTTTCGAAAAAATCAGTCTGAGAAGTTTGATCTTTACAAGCTACTAGAAAAAAAAAACAACTTTCAAACTAAAGAACTAGTTTAAATTTTGATAGACAGACACTTAAATTTCTTAATCCTGAAAAATAAACATGGAATTGACAGAGCAGATACCAGCACGCTGTGAATTTTAAGTTCATCGTTATACTCTTTCAATGCCTTAAGGTACCTTTTTCTGTTGCAACAGTGGATAAAGATTTCCTGCATTTTTTAACAATGCAAACCTAACTCACCATTTAGAAGTTACTCTGTTTACAATCTTCCCATTCAGAAGCTTTACTATTAGAATATCCCACCCTGTGTTAAAAGTTCAAGTGGGAAAGCTGTTTTGTAAAAGCTCAGACAGCTCGACTCCAGCCCTACTGCATTCCAATCAAGTCACCCAAAATACATAGCTCAAGTACAATCAGAAACTGTAACTGTCTTTGCATTGTGCTAAAACATAAAGAGGGAAAAAAAAAAAAAACCAACACAAAAACCCAAACCAAAACCAAACCCAAACAAATCAATAGAGAATCATCTCCCTAAAGAATGCAAGTGAATGTTGCGACCCGTCTAACCTATCTCGAGGCTACTGTCTGAACTGCGAGGAAGACCTTTTTGCAACATCATCTGGTTTTGTCCTACTTAGCATATGCCATGTATGTATGTGTATTTCTGATTCATCAGAAACACTACCAGAACTATTACAGAAGTTGATAACAATTAATATTAAATTAGTGCAGTTATTCAGATTTCTTCATTGACAAAATATTTGAAGTACTGTTCATGTGCAGCTTTCTGTTGGCATTCAGATCAATATTGTCACAGTGCCAGATTAGTACTATTTTTCTACACTAACCTAAAAATAGTTGCCATGCTCCAGTGAAAATCTGACTTTCAAACTTTCCACATCTGCTAGCCTGGTGTTAACCCTCATTTTAACTGAAATGACTAAATATTCCAGTTGTCAAAATAAACAAACAATAAGCTGATGGTCCTTCTGATTTGTAGGACCATTTGCATTCCCTATACTAAAAGGGCTGGTGTTAACTGGCCAAAATTAATTCCTTCCTCACACTTCTTGAATTTTAAACTATGCAGCTATAAGGAATTAAGAGGGAAAGAGCAATCTAAACAGGACTAACTCTATAACAGAGTAGTTCAAGTATAAGTATTCACTGAACTTAATATATGGAAAATATGAAAAGACTTTTTAAATTATGCTATTTCATCCTTTTCTTACCACCTGTGATGTGCAACTAAGGAGCTGCCCAATATAAGAACCTGCACAGCAGTAAGGCTTATCCAGCATAATTTCTGCAATTTTACCTGTGTCGTTCCAACAACAGTTCAGTGCTCTTTGCAGATTCTATGTCTGCTGCGTTTAGATTGCTACAGGTTTCTAATCAGGAATGCCAAAATGGATCACAAAGGAAAACTCCGTACCTGGAGTTCGGTCAATGGAAAATATTTACTTATGTTGTGAAACAGTTTATAAATATTTTGTTTGTTGTTTTTCAGTCTGCAGTTGTCCTAAGTTTAGAACATGAGGTAAATCCATTTTATTCAATTGACTTTTAAGGTACTGTATATTCTCTGATGTGGAGTAAGACGTGATGGAATACTAACGTGAAGAAGGACACGTCATTAAGTAACATCATAATCACCAGTATTATACCATCCACAGCCTCATTCACTGCTTACTCCTCCATGTAGCAACAAATCATATCTTAGAATTAAAGAGAAAGAGCACAAAGAAGCCTTTATGCAAGGAAGAAGAGAAAAGATACACCACCACAGGGATATGCTCCATAGAATCACAGAATCAACTAGACTGAAAAAGACCTTTAAGATCACCAAGTCCAACCGTTACCCCAGGACTACCAAGCCCACCACTAAACCATGCCAATATGGGCAAACTGATCTCCCCTTATAGCTCCCCTCATAACCTCCACCTCTCACAGGGGCCCACACTTGGAAAGCTGTCACCACTAGCCCCCATGGCTGCCCCTCACACCCCCATGGCTGACCTTGCTCTCCCCTCACGGCCACCTCTTCTCTCCCCTCACAATCTCCCCTCATGGCCATCCCTCCTTTCCCTTCATGATCTTCCCTCATGGCCATCCCTCGTCTCTCTCATGATCTCCCCCCATGGCACCCCTCCTTTCCACTCATGATCTTCCCTCACGGCACCACTCCTTTCCCCTCATGGCACCCCTCCTTTCCACTCATGAGCTTCCCTCATGGCACCCCTCCTTTCCCCTCACGATCTTCCCTCATGGCACCCCCTCCTTTCCGCTCACGATCTTCCCTCATGGCACCCCTCCTTTCCCCTCACAGCACCCCCTCCTTTCCGCTCACGATCTTCCCTCATGGCCATCCCTCCTTTCCCCTCATGCCCATCCCTCCTTTCCACTCATGATCTTCCCTCATGGCCATCCCTCCTTTCCCCTCATGGCACCCCTCCTTTCCACTCATGATCTTCCCTCATGGCCATCCCTCCTTTCCCCTCATGGCACCCCTCCTTTCCCCTCACAGCACCCCTCTTTTCCCTTCATTATCTTCCCTCATGGCCATCCCTCCTTTCCCCTCATGGCACCCCTCCTTTCCCTTCATGATCTTCCCTCATGGCCATCCCTCCCTTCCCCTCATGGCACCCCTCCTTTCCCCTCATGATCTTCCCTCATGGCCATCCCTCCTTTCCCCTCATGGCACCCCTCCTTTCCCCTCACAGCACCCCTCCTTTCCCATCATGATCTCCCCTCATGCCCATCCCTCCTTTCCCCTCATGATCTCCCCTCATGGCCATCCCTCCTTTCCCCTCATGATCTCCCCTCATGGCCATCCCTCCTTTCCCCTCATGGCCATCCTTCCTCTCCCCTCATGATCTCCCCTCACGGCCACCCCTCGTCTCCCCTCATGGCTGCCCCTTCTTTCCATCCCTTTGCGAGGCTGAGTGCTCCCTCCCTAGAACTTCCCACACGAAGCCCACTATTGTTACACACACATAAATAGACGCAAAGCGATTTTCTGCCTTAAAAACCGCGCACTCCTTTATGTGTGAAAGGCTAGCAACTGCGCCTTCTTCCTGCATCTATCACTGTAACTATCACTGCAAAGCATCAAACACTTAAACTGTAACTGAAGACGGGGATCATACCAGTGCCCTTTCCCGACATGCTGCATCTGGTCCTGCTCACTCCCCCTTACACACCTTGCCATCTCCTTTCACAACCATCATGAGGCACCTCTCTGCTGCCACTCACTGTGTGCACATACCGGATCACATCCCCATGTATCATACCCACAGAGCAAACCTCAACCAACCCCTTCCTCCTTTGCTGCACTCTCCCCACACGTACATGACACTGTATCTCTACATGCAGATGCAACAAACCTCATGACCACCACACGCCCCCCACAAATCCATTATAAACCCATCTGTGCGTTAAAGCATTACAGCTAGGCATACTTCTGCATAGAAGCAACTGGCACTCTATAGACACAAAATACCATCCCCTATGTCTGCTACATGCATATAAAAAGTACAGATAATCCTTGCCACACCCACGGCATACGTGCCTATAAAAACATCCCCATATTATGCCACACCCAATATTCACTATATATATACACACAGAGGCACAAGCCCATACCAGACAGCAGTGTGCAAACACAACTAGATACATAAGATGCCATGTCATTTCCCTGCAAGCAATGTTAAATCTCTGCTACAATACAGACACAGACATAACCGAAGCCCAAATCATAGCAGATGCACACACACACAGACATGTTATATATTATGCTCATGACCTACTGTACATCTCTTATACATACACATCCCAGGCCACACCCTGGCTTACTGCACATGCATAAGCATACAGCACAGCACGCCATGCACCCACGGTGTGACACTGCCCTGCGCACCGACACATACGTTACCTTCCTCCCTACTCCATACGGGAGGACGAGGCACCTCTGTCACGCCCCAGCCGCTCTGCACACCCGTACACATTACCTCTCCCGTGCTACGCAGCGGGACAGCACACACCCCTGCCACACCTGACCCGCGCTGCACACAGCCGGGCTCCATGGCTGCTCCGGCGCTACACGGGGAGGACACGCACCCGCCACACCTCACCACAGACACGCAGGCTGTGCCCGCCCTGATTGTGCTCACAGCAGCCCCACCTGCTACAGACAGGCAGACAGACAGACAGGCAGACAGACAGACACTCTCTCCACCGCTACAGCCGCGGACGACACAGCGCGCCCAGCACCACATCCGCACCGCCACTGTTCACGCACACCCGCACCCTGCCTACCCCGCCCGCCAAGCGCAAACGTTCCGCCTGGCCGGGCCGCCGCCGCCACCCTCCCTCCCTCCCTCCCCTCGGGCTGAGGGGCCCTCCTGCCGCCCGGCCCGGCAGCCGCTCTACACGTCCCCGCCAGAACTCCCTCCCCACGGCGGCGGCTCCCCCCGCCCTACCATCACCTGCCCGTCCCACCTCGCCGCCGCTCTCCGCCCCGGACCCGAGCCGTCAGGGCCAGCCCCCCTAAAGCCCGGCGGCGGCAGAAGGCGAAGGGGAACGGCGGGGCGGGCCACAGGCTCACCATGGCAGAGGCGCGGCGGCGAGGCCGGTTGTCCTGGCGACGGGGAGCCCCGAAGAGGGCGCCAGGTGCAACGCCTGCGCGAGCGCGCCGCCGGAGCCGGGGCGGGGCGGGGCCGCCGCCAGCACCATGTGACCGGCACCGCCCCTGCGCGGTGGGGCCGTGCCGCCCCGGCTCCGCCCCCTCGGCTGCGCGCCCCGCCCTCTCACCTCAGGTGGCGCCGGGAGGGGAAGGGGGAGGCTGTGTCATGGCGGCTGCCGAGGGGGTGTGAGGGGTGGTGGGCTCGCAGCCTGTCAGGTCCGTGAGGGAGTTCGGCGCCTCCCTCGGCTTTCTCCCGGTGGTAGGGCATGGGCAGCCGTCGCCAGTCGGCTTTTGGGGTTTAGAGCAGGCTGTGTGCTCGCAGGTGAGGAGGGTCCGGTGTGGTCGCTCTCCTGAAAGTGTTCTGGTTTTGGCAGGGCAGCAGCTGCCCTCTGCTCCCCCGGCCTGCAGCCTGGCGTATTGGCTGCTGGTATGTATGTCACATGTATGGTGACATGTTTAGTCCCGAGATACTGCCTTATAAACCGGAGGGGTTGCTGGGGGTGATAACCTCCTAAATTGCTACGAAACCCCCCCCAAAAGCTTGTATGTCAGCGAGGGAAGCACACAAAAGCAATGCATGCTGTCAGTACGAGCACGGCTTGCTCCTGTGAACACCGCTGCCAGAGCCAAATGCAATATTGTTAATAGCACATCTGCTCAGCAGTCGCAATACCACATGCAAAAACGAGGAGATGGGAGAAAAAATTATCCCAGCACGTTCTGTTTTCTGTTGATTCAGCCCTTCAGCTTTCTAAGAAACACAAGTGGCCATTGCAGAGTAACTGGAGCTTGCTCTTTGGGACGGGCTGCATTCATTCCTGTGAGGAATGAAACATTCTGGTCTGAATAACAGTAAAAAAAATACTTTCTTACTCAAGTGTCCTTTCTCAGAACCTGCATGGAAATAGTTGGTACATGCACATACCATTTGTTGGCACATCTCTGAAGCTACTGTGCTGTGCTCTCCAGCCTTCAGGGAATGACCCGGTTCGTACAGTTGATCTGGTTTGTGTAGTAGGGAAGAAAGCCTCAGAAATGTGAAATATGTATAAACAATTTGGCCATGTTCAGCTGAACTGCAGGATGCCCGGACCAGCAGCTTCAACGTTCTATTGGCTCACACTTAGAAAAAGTGAAACAAAAAATACGACATTTTTTTAGTCCATTGAGAATGCCTGGACGGTGTTATAAAGATGACAGATTTTCCTATCCGTACAGTAAAAAATAAAGGAATTAAGGGAGCTGGAATCTTTTCAAGTTGGAGCAACCTGAAGATAAAATCGTTTTGCAAAAAGAAGGCACACTGCACAATAAAACCAATGTTCGATTAAGAGACATTCAGGATGATTAGTCCAACTGGGATCTGTTTCTGCAAGGGAGGCAAGAGAGGAGGTAAAAGTGCACGTTGACTTTTGTTGTGGTATCACTTGAAAATTCAGGAAAAGCTTACTCAAAACCCCTTTAGATTGACTTGAATTTTGTCAAGTATAAGCAGTTAGTTGTGGAAATGAGACTTGTGTACAGAAGCGTATACATCCTGGCCTGTCTTTCCATTTCCTGCCTGCAGAATGTCTCAGGATGTACATCCCAAGTGTTAATGTATCCATGTTCAGTGTCCTGTTTTCAAGCAAAACACAGCAGTAATTTGTGATGGAGAACTTTTTCATCCCAAAAATTCCCAGCTAGCTCTAAGTAGAGAGGAAGGGGTGAGCAAGAGGCTGCGTGGTACTTAGCTGCTGGCTGGGGTTAAATCACAATGTGGTTGTAGGCAGCTAACTTTTTAAACTACTACAGTGGATCTGAAGGAGCTCATCTTTCCTTAAGATAAATGGTTGTGACAGGAAAGTCCGTGTCTATTGATTACCATTATGAGTAACAAATGGTCAGTGATCTTGTTTCTAGGATGCTTTTTTGCCATGCTCTGCATGTTCACATTAGGGCATATGTAGATGTTTTAAGTCTGACATGGCTTTTCATGCACTGCCCTGTAAGAACTAAAAGATCAGGACTTCCCAAAATGCCTTTTTTTCCCCAAGGGCAACCGCAAGACATGCCAGGTTTGTGCCAGGATTTCTACTTCTGTGTTTCTGTTGCCTTCTCGAAAGTTACTTGTATACCGCTAGTCATGCACATACCATAGGTTGGGAATATCCTGCCCTATCCAGATAATTTGTGGGTGTCCAAATGAGTGACTTGATGAAGTGACACAGTGCATCCGCAGCCACCTCATTCCTGGATGGTGAGAAACACATAACCTGCTGTCAGACCGGGCAGCCACTCAGAGGGATCCTGGCAACCTGCAGATGGGAATCTCAGGACACTTGGCCAAGACAAACTCAAAGCCCTGCATCTGGGATCAGGACTTGCATCCTTGAGGAAGCTGGGTCCTGAGGCCATGAGGGGCAACTTGACCATATTTTGGTCACAGGTCATATTTGACCCAGCTATGCAGAGCTATGGGTATGTCCCAGGTGGTCTTAATGCATGGCATCCTGGTTGTTGTCCCTGTACAGTGGCTCTCACCACGCTGCCCTACATCAGGAAATTCCAGACAACTAAGGAAGGCTTCTGAATGTCAGCCAGCCAGTGTTTTGAGTTAGAGAAAGATGACGTGTGTCAGCTTTGTGTTTAAGACATTCCCATAAACCCATTTTTCCTAGTTTTGAGAGGTGAAGGTTGGCCCTTCCATTATGTTCCCATTATTTCAAAACAATTTGAAGAGGTGCTTTTAAACTCAATTCCATGTTGGTGAATCTTTGCCGCAGAGAATTACTTTATATAAACAAAGAGCAAAGGTTCAACCACGTAAAGTCTTTGAACTTCAACAGAGTCATTGAAAGAATGGGTTGGCAATGCTTGACAATTATTATCTGTGTGAGGGTTTGATAAGCCATGGCACTAGTCCTGTAAGTGCATATACAGTTGGTTATCCTCACCCACTGGCGTAGCTCAGTAAGCACCAAATCAGACAGCTGCTATAGAAATTCCTCCATAACCAGCTCCAGAATTCTCTATGTGTACTTCTAACACAGTACATTTGAAGTGTTTCTCAGAGCATGCTTTCATTGCCATGCAGAAGGAACTCTGCTCAGGTGCTTTTAATTTAATTCTAGTTTAAGTAAGTGTTGAAAATTCTAGTTTAAGTAAGAAGTGTTGAAATTTCTGTTAGATTTACCCTTGTTTGGGAAAACTAGTTTGGTAACAGTTTGGAGAGTCAACATGTTCCTGACAAGGACATAGTACATATGTTCAACTGCTGTCGCATATATCTATCAACAGTACACAGATACAGACTAATTTTCCATGCAGCACAGTCTTGTGGTAGCAGTTTGACCATGTATGGCTTCCCCAGTAGCTTAGTATATATCTGGCTTAGAGCTGTGCTCAAAAAACTGAAGTCAAAATTAGAGAAATAAAAAGTCATTGTAGTAATATTTGTGTGGTTGCAAATAAAACTTAGGTTCACAAATGGAGTGGCATTTATTGCATGTCCTAATCTTCTGTCTGTGTCAAAATAGATGTGAATAAAACTGTTTAATACTGTTTTGAATTTGTTCCCATTTGTTGCATTCATGTGAAAACAGATGAGCATGACAGAAGCAGCGGTGGAATAGGATAGCCTTTACAAAGTGCAAGAAAATCCTTTGCTCGTACACTGTGCTGCTGTGCTTTTTGCTTTTTCCTTTTCCATTTACAGACATTTGTACGCCCCTCACTAAAAGATATAAATGTGAACTCTTACAGATCTTTTGCAAAGATTTTTGTCTGAGCTTTGTGTTTTGGGGTAAAATATGGATATTTATTTGCATAAAAGTACCAGACAGATGTTTTTTATTGTTACACTCATATTACTGGTAAAGTTTAGTAGACCTACTTTGAGCTTTGATTAAGTGTGTGGCATGCAACAATTCTTTGTTGGTTTGTTAAACCTGTTCTACACTGTACATTGTGTCTGGGAATTTTCTAATAATATTACTTTGCAACTGCGACATAAAAACATTTTAATGGAGTTAAGCTATGGTCAGGCAAGCTGAGAATTACTGCATCTCTGTTGTCTTAGCAGGTAGAAACCTGAGTGGAGTTTTATTGGCTAAAAGCAGAAAAGAAGATAAATACTAGAATTTAACATGGAGAATAAAAATGGTTGTGGTCAAATGTCTTGGCAGCATTTCTGCTTTCTCTAACCTTAGAAGACATGCTGTTGCTTTAACTGAGCAGATATTTCATGCCTCTGCCGTTTCCATTATCATATACTTTCTTATCATGTGTTTCTTAAATGTAAAAAATGTGCTTGATCCTTTGAAAAAGTAAACATTGTGAAACACTGGACTTTGATTTGACTTAAACACAGAGAGACTCTTCTCATCTGGCTCACCAACAAAAGCTTGGAGCACAGTAGGGAACCTGGACAGAAATATCATACATATCTATTTTGTACAGCTTTCTAGTTTCTTTAGTTTCATTGCTCCTTTCAGTGATGGTTCCTTCCCAAATTATCACTTTGAACTGGATGCCTGAGGCTTTTGATTTATTTGTATTCAGTTGCTTGAGTGCATAATTTTGGACACAGCTGAATTTAAGGCATCTAAATTAGCAGCTTAAATTAGAAGAACAGATTCCCTTAATAATGACCTATGAGAAATTAAGAATCTACCTGTTCCATATTGACTGCATCTGGAACCTGACATTAGATGCCTCAAGATGTAAACACAGTTATATGTACCAAGTGAAGCATAAATATTAATGTTATAAGGAGGTTCTTTGGTGCTTAGTGTAAGATCTTAGGGAAAATTTTGATTTTCATGGACTCTTCAGCAGATACATTTCCACTGAAGATGGCCCATGTTCAACAATATACAGCTGGTCAGAGTGTTAGAACTGAAAAGCAGGAGTTACAGAACATGGTATACACTTGGAGTGTGAATCATGAGTTGCCTGAATGCCCTTCCAAAATTGAATGAATGTTTGAAACCTAAGCTCCAGTCCTAATCCTACAGACTCTCATTCCTAGCTAAAGTACTTGCTACTTTGATTTCACTATTAATGGTAGCAAGCACTGCTTTGGATAGCAAGTGTTTGCAGATGAATCACTAAGTTGCCTTCTATGGAATAAAAATGAGGACAATAATTTTGATGGAGGTTGAAACAACTGCTAAACCTATTACTAATGGTTGATTGGAAATGCTGTAACATATCCAGAAAAATGTGCAATAACATAGAAAAGCATGCAAAAACAAGGCTAAGACCATATTTCTAAAGAATTTCCATAATCTCTGCATTTTTATGTAGGAAATATATTTAAAATATAGAATACATGAGATCTAAAAACAACTATCAGTTTGGTTTGGTGACAAAATCATAATGGCAACCCTTCAACTCCCTGTTGTAATAAGCACTTTAGTAAAGGGAATAAAAGATTTTGAGTGAATCATACTTATTTCAGATTGGATATGTTATAAAGACAATATATGGATCCATGCAGAACATATTTTTGTGTCTTTTCATTATCAATAAAATAAAGGCACATCAGAAAAAAAAGCGTAACTTTAACAGCTTCTTTCTTTGACAGTCACAGAACTAAATTAATCTCCACTGTAATTCTGGTGACATCGGTGAAATTAGTGCAAGAATTCATCCTGTGAATTTCACTTAAGTTTTTTTCTGTTAATTATACCTTATATGGAAAATAGAAACAGCCAAGAAATTCCAAGGGATTTCTAGAAGTTGTCAGTGAAATGCTGTCTGCTTTCATAGAGGTTATCCACTGCAATACATACTACTTTGGTACATGTATTGTGATGCTGTTTTAATTTTCTGGAGGACAAGCTCTTTGCAGGAATAAAGATTTGCCAGAATTAAAAGTATACATGCAGTGTACGTCAAATAGAGCAAGTCTTTCAAAGGTACAGAATGAGACAATTACTTTAATTAGTCTAGGAGCAAGGTCCCTGTTTCATTAAGTCCTTTGGAAAGATGACACTGATATCAGTGGGTCAAGCTTTGGCATGGTTTAAGATTTCCTCAGAAGTCCATGAACACTCAGTACTAAGCAGTATAAAAGCTTGTACCTTGTGAATGGGGAGGCCCTGATGCAGACATCAGACCAGATGCTGCTCTTGGTCCCATCACTTGGACCATATGATCTGCCATGGCTGTAAGACTGCTTTCTCCCATGTCAGAAGGTAGACAGAAGTCCTCCAGGTTATTCTTTCAAGAGCCTGAACATAACCTGCCTCTAGGAGAAGTGGATTTACAAGTGGCATCCACGGACAACATGGATGTTGGGTTTTAAGGTCTCAGGTTATCACAGCTAGTCAATTCAAGAGTAACATCTCCTTTCTTACATTAATGTATTATTTAAGATCACTTGCTGGAGGTGCCTTACCTCTTACATTGTTCATCTACAGGAGTATTACCAGCTCTTGTGTATTTTCCTGCCCATGGCAGCAGGACTGGAACTAGATGATCTTCAAAGTCCCTTCGAACCCAAACCATTCTATGATTCGATGACTTTTTGCATCCATTGTGTACGTCTTCTGCAGCAAGATGGCCTTACATGTTTTCTCTCCCTGTCAGTCACAGTCTGGCTAACACTGTAGGCAGAAAACAGTCAGGAAGTGAGCAGGCTTTGGATCTCAGAAACTACTGGGAGAAAAGTCAGAGTTTGGAGGAGAGTGAGGATGGATGAAAAACAAATGTTACACAGAGGAGTGGTGACAGCTGGATGAAGCAAGTTTCAAGCAGAAAGAGTTATTGTTTAAAGTGTGACATTGATGCTAAGCTATTACTACCAATAATACATACTGTGACTTTATGTAGGGGTTATCTACGATTCTATTCTGTTCTGAGAAAAAGATTCAGTCCTGAAGTGATGGGAAACAAGCTAATCTTATGCAAGGAAGGTAGGGAAAGCTTTTTACATGCCAATTAAATCACTTTGCTTGCAGATACTCCTTTTATAATGTTCTGTAGCATTACCCCTTGCTGATGTTTTTTCTCCGATTTTACATGGTTGCACGGAGGTTATCCATGGTCATCCCGCTGGTGTATTCCAGGCATCCAGTGACTACTGCAGCACTGTGGGGTTGATGTAGGGATTTGGGAGATAGGATGCTGGAAATAAAAACATCAAATGGAAATAGCAGATGCCTCTACATTTCTCAAGAGTCAGCCCTGTAGAGCGTAACAGTCAGGAAGGTAGCCATGATTTTAGACTAGCCTTAACATCTTTCAGACTGCAGCCCAGAATTCATCTGAGTGCAGAATGTCAGAAAGGGTTAAACCCAACACAAAAGAGGTAACTGAAGCTGCCTTTTCCAGCAGATGTTTTTCTGAACAGTACACATAATGATTTAGAATTACAGAACCACAGAATAATTCAGCTTGGAGGGGATCTCAGGCAGTCATCCTGTCTGACTTGCTGCTCAGAGTAGAATTGGCTCTGAGATTAGAGCAGGTGGCTCAGGGCTTTAGCCAGTTTGATCTTGAAAACCTCCAAGGATGGAGATGGCACAGTCTTTCTGGGCAACATATTCCACTGCCTGATTATCCTAATAGAGGATAGAGAGAAGAAAGTTTTCCTAATATCCAGTAAAAACATATCGTGCCTGTTGTTTCTTGTCCTTCCATCATGAACCACTGTCTGAAAAGCCTGGCTCCATCTTCTCAGCAGCCTCCCAAGAGGCACTGGCAGGCTTCTGTTAGGTTCACCCAAAGTCTTCTCTTCTGCAGGCTGAACAAGCTGTGGTCCCTCAGCCTCTCTCCACAAGCCTCCCTAACCATCTCGGTGGCCCTTCACCAAGCCCACTCCAGTTTAGCTTGTACTGGGGATACAAAACTATGCAGTATTCCAGATTTGGTCTAATGAGTACTGAGTAGAGGGAGAGAATACCTTCTCTGGAACTACTGGCTGTGTTACTGTTAATACAACCCAGGATGCAGTTAGCTACCATTGCTGCCAGGGCAGATATTCTTTGCTGCTGGCTGATGTTTTGGCTTGCTGACCCCCAGGACCATCAGAGTCCCTTCCAGAGAGCTGTGCCCCAGAGAAGGGAAATGCCACTTTGTTCTGGCTTAACCTCTTCTATTGACATGGTCCTGGAGCCTGAAGGTTCCAGTGGTCCTGCAGATGAAGGAGACAAAGGGGGTTTCTTCCCACAAAGGGTAAGGTAGTCTAGGGCTGCATTTATCGCCAGGTGAGCGGCAGCCTTTCTGTAATGGATGCAGTAGAAGTACATACTCTGGATGTGTTTGGGCTACAAACAAGGTGTCTGTGTTCCCTTTGTAACAAATGGAGGCAGGCTCCTTGTTCAGTGAGGCCAGACTGAGGCAGTGACTTAACTTCCGTCAGCAATCACTTTGCTCCCATCATCTGCTCTTGCTCAGCTGAGGAGAAGTCTGAGAATCTTAATTTCACACCCTCATGGAATCTGAAATTGCTACCGAACAAACATTACCCACTCCAGTTGCTTTATCAATCTCTACTTTTGTAGATATATTTTTGTCTTTGCTTGTTTTTTACCCTCTCAGGATGAAAATGACACTTGACAGCAAGAATGACCATTGCACGCTACAGAAATGAACCAGGAAATTATGTTGAGAAGCAAGACATTTGCATGAGCATATTTGTAGAGAATAAGGCTTCATGTGGGTGGAATGTGCCTGTTGCAAAGGTTCTGTGGTGAAATTTACTGGAGCGTAACACTGGGGGTTTGAAAGACACAAATAAGCCAAACCAACATACGTGTTTGCACTGTTTAGAGAGGCATTTTCAACACGGGGTGCTAAACCAACCTCATTTCAAAGCAATCCAATTCTCCAGGTGCTGTGTAGATCAGCGGGAAATTGAATCCCATACTCAGAGGAAGGCCAGTAGAGAAACTAGTACAGTTTGATGGACAACACAGCACAGGACTAGGGTCATGACAGGAGGTGACGAAGGAGGAAAAGCTGGAAGAAAGTCAATGTAATTAAAGATCACAGAAAGAAAGGCAGTGCAGTTGCCTTTAGATCCCGTATTAAAATTTTTCACCTCTTAAAACCGTATTTTTCAGTAATACTGCATTGAAAACAGTAAGTTACGGGGGTGATATAATACTATTTCCTTCATTCAAGTCATTTCCTGACAAAAATAAGGTGTTTTCTGTCAATTTTGTAGTAACCAAAGAGTAAGCCAGCTCTGGACTGGCACTTAACCTTGTCTGATGTCAGGTTGTGTCACACTTCAGCTCATAACAAGCGTGGTCAGAATCCGATGTAACTGTAATATATTTAACTGAATTTCACCAATTTAGGTGGACACAATTTGGAATAATGCATTGGCATCACAGCAGCTGTTTAATTGCAGTGTTATTAAATTCTGTAGCCATTCAGTATGCCACAGCTTTATACTACACATTCATATTCTCAGAGATACCATTAAATTTAACAGTTAATTTCCCTGTAGCTTGAAAGAGTGCGGACAGTCCAAACTTCTGCTACAAATTACACATGGAATTACCTAAACTTGTCATTCAAAAACCTCTTTAAACATCTACAAACCCAGCCGTTGTATCCAGTCTGTGCCCAGTCTGGGGGCACGTGTATTTGCCCACAGGATTGAGTTGGTAGCACCTGTACATGAACATTTAGACTGGAAGTTTTAAACCAGGAGAAACTGCAAAGATGTTGAGACCTCTGAAGTCTGGAAACAAGGCTGGTAGGTAGGTGAGTAAGTACTGACTTGTGAGTCAACCCTCTGGCTCCTCCTGCATGTTCGGTTTTTGGTTTATCATCGGTGTTTCAATAGCTGTGAATTGTAGTTAATTCCAAACTGCAACCGAACATCCATGCACACAAAGAGAGTTTATTTTGCAATGGTAAATAAATAAGGTGAACAGTTACTTCACGCTGGTAATTATGTGGCACGGAAAGCCTAGGAAGAGAAAATATTGACTTCCTAGCACCAGTATTTTCTTTCTCTCTTTCACTCTTTCTAATCTCCCAAATGGTTTTTTTAATGACACAGCTTACGTGCATGTAGTGCTTTTCATCCAGAACAATGCCAAAGTGCCATACAGGCTCTGTATTGTATTACTGAAGCCTCACAACAAATGCATTTTTCTGTATTAGCACTCTGTAGAAAAAAAAAGGACCTTGTGTACATGACAAAATACATCAAGAAGATGAAACCATGCATATTCACATATAACCTGTTAGATCGAGATGGAAGGTTAATGTAGAACCTCCAATATTGCCTGTATCAATTTTCCATTTAATAGTTCAAGTATTTTAATGGCATATTAGTTAAGGTTTCGTGATCTGTAGAATAATCAGTAGGTATTCCAGGCTTCTTTATGTTATGGGAGAGAATGAAGCAGGAAACATACAATGTACTATAAAAAAACCCTGAAAAATGTGTTTCTGAATTTAATCTCACATAAATTGAGTTTTCATTTCCATTTCACTTGTTTGTTTTTTGACAAATAGATGGCTACAACTCTCCTCCTTGTTCTTTAGCAGGGGGAAAAATAAGATTTTTCTTAACTGTTTTGCAAGTGTAACTATTACTGAATCCTGTTTGGTTTGCATTTAACATCCAAAACATTGTAGTAACAGGTACTTTGCAGTATTTTAAAAGCATATGGTTTTACATATAGGTAAGGCTTGCATTTTATACGATACCTATATTTTCTCATGATTAGTTATGAACTTTGTCCTCGATAAGTCCTCTGGGATATAACCCAGCTGAACTTTGCAGCTATTTATTGTCTCTAGGGGGGTTTAAATAACAAGTCTGTGTAATAGTCTCTCAGTTTAAGGGAGTTTCAGTTCTAACTTTGACCTTAGCATTTCAGAAAGGTCTAATCCAGCTTGATTATCCATCTCCATAATTACGGTATTAAAAATGCAACTCTGTATTCTTGTAATTATGTGAAACTCTTCCTCCTTTGCCTGAATCTTAAATAGCAGAGCTTTTCATAGGAACTTTGCTTTGGTAGGAATCACTGAATAGACTTACCTTTTCCAAAACTGGGGGGACCTTGAAGTGTAGTGTCTCTGCACCTTCTGTTTCAGCATGCAACAACAAAAATGGTGCACGTTTTATCTCAGTTTCCTCTTTGGAAGGATGTCTGAGCTCTGTGTCTGTGCATCGCATCTAATAGTTCTTGCATACCTCTTGTGTCTCTCTGTGCGCCATTGCGTGCCCGTGTGCATCAGTCATTGCACAAATAACACATCTCCACACGCTCACTGAGAAACATCATAGATTTAAACAGGATCTTTACAACAGCCCTGTCGTGCTGGAATGAATTTTGCCAGCAATGTGCATTGCTAGGCAAAACTCTGCACTCCTTGTCCATAGTGGTAGCTCTACTGACACAAATACAAGGTCAGGCATTCAGCATTGTTTCCTCCTCCCCCATGAGCAGGAGCAGTCAGTGGTATACAATTGAGTTCCCTGTCACAAATGTGACAGAAGTGGACCTCCTGGGACAATCTCTGCCTTGTGGTTTTGGTTATTTGCTCTAAATTCTCTTGACCTTTGCAAGGGTAAGAAGGTGCTCTACCAGGACACAATGGCAGCCATCACCGTTGTCCTGCTTAATGGTTTGCCTGGAAATTGCCTGCAGTTTAGAAAAGCTTTCCTTTTAATTTAGTGCATATGTGAAATAAATTATGCTATGGAATGGTGCTGTCAAATATTTATTTAGTATCTCAGTACTTGGACTCACTTGCCAATCAGATAAAATTAGTTTTGAATTCTTTGATACTGACATCATTTTCCTAACTTACAAATTCACTCTCAGACACAGAAGTAACGAATGTTTGCATTGGCCTGCTGTGAATAGCAGCGATGTTTAGGAATTTTAATGTACAGTTTAGTGTTTTCATAATGTCACTGTGAATCAGTGCTTAATTTTAGCTAGAGACAGCTTTGTCCTTAAACTACTTCTTGTGTTTTCCTATTTTCTAATTCAATCTGAGTGTTAAAGTTGGCTCCTTTTAGATGATTTGCATAGAGTTTCAAAGGCATAGGATTTCCCAGGACATTACTAAGCAGCAACAGTGGCTGCAAAGCCAAGTGTATATTGCTGGGTCAACAAGATTGGCTTTTAACAATCAAACAGAAAACGTAATTGAGAATGATGACTAGTATTTTGAGAAATGCTTTACTGTATGTTACTGTGCCAATATCTGTCTACATAATCCTGATTATTATCTCTCATAAAAATAGCATATGAACTTGTGAAGTTTATGAAAATAAGGGCTGCTCTAAAATGGGCTGAAGACAGTGAGACTAGTTTAAAAATAGCTTTTCTTCTCTGATATTTGCTTCATACAGTATGATAAGAAGTGGTGTTGTGCTTTAAGCACTTAGCTGAAAATTTTGTACATAGTTAACCTTGTGGTATACAGAAGTAGCATCTGAACTGGATTCATTTGGTATTGCTAGAGGTTGATCAAAATCCAAAAACTGAGCACGGACAAAAATGTTTTGCTGAATTTGCTTGCTGAAGCACAGTAAATCCAAAAAGCACATAAGCTCTATTAGCACTGCATTCCCGTTGTGTATTTACCTGTTTTCTCTGTGTTGCAAGACTGAGAGTTTTATCACTGTCAATTTTCAGTCAGATAACAGAGCATATTTGAATAAGTTTTGCTTGGCCAACATGAAATAAGAAAACCGTGCATGAAATAGGTGGGGAGGAATTCATTCTGAGTCTTCAGTTTTTCAGGTCTCTGGTTGGGTTTTGTTCCTTAAAGTCTTGTCTGTGTGGCTGCCTTACTGATGCCTACATCACTAATGAGGGATCACCAAAGTTCTTGGGAGCACTGGTGGGGATGTTGCTGAAGCCATTAGTGTGCAACAGAAAGGTGATAATGCCTCTGTGTGTCTGTCAGGATAAAAGAAATTGCTCTGTATGTATGCTGACTGACAAGGGTAAAACTTGAAGAATTAGGTTAGTTGGGCAGTTAGAGGGGAAAAAGGTTACTTTCTTAAGCATTGTAATATTATAGGAAGTGGCATCACAACAAAACTCTAGTGGCTATTTTACTCTCCATTGATTAAAACGGCCAACTGTGCTTTGAGGAGGACTGTTTCTGTTTCACTGAGCCACACCAGCTTTTTACTAGAAGTTATAATGGAAACAGCAATTGGATATAACCATATACAGTCTAACCTGGTAATGTCAAGTCCTGCTTCTGTGAGACCATTTACATCTGCAGTCATATAGAACAGCCTGTTAGGGGATTATCCAAGAACAGGGTGAGCTCAGGCTGAAGAAATCCCAAAGGGTACTTTTGTATTCAGACTCCCTCAGTCATAACCAAGTATGCAGCTTCTCTATTTTTCACATCATGTTATGCACAACCAGCCCATACAGAGTATCACTTCCACAATTTACAGTGAAGAAGGCCAAGAAAACAAGGCTGAGGAACCGAGGATCTGAAATTGTGGTGTGTGAATGGACGGAAGAGCTTTTTCTTGTGGTTCATTGAATAAAACATTTTAGAACTGTAACGTGGTAGATTAAGCCACCGGTACCGGAAAGGAATGGGGTCTGCAAGTAGATATTTTCCTTACAAAGTGGTCTACTGACTGAAAATCTGGAGCACCATCAGAGTTCAACTAATTGAGCCAGACAGCTTGTTAGACTGTCTTATAAAAGCTGGATGTCTGGCTAGATAGCTTTTGGCACTTTGAAGAATGGAAAGGCAGATTTATGAACTGGACAAATGAGCATTACAGTCAGGAATTTTTCAAACAGTTTGGCTGTATCTGAGACCCTCTGACTTTCAAAAAGATGCTGCTTCAAAAGCCACCTTCTGCCAGCTCCTAAATGCACCATTCAGCCTCAGAAACTGTTGCTGATTTTAAGCACCTTATCTTCCTGTGCATTTCACCTAAAGAGACAGGATTAAGTTTAGAGTCCATTTTATCCCTGTTTGACCAGTAACAGGAAAGCTTCAAAACAAGAAGAAGGTTCAGGAGGGGGATAGGTGTGCTTGCACATAGAGGAGGAACAGGGTGATGTTAACATGCAGAAAGACCTTGAAGCACTTCTGGAAAGGTGAACCTGAATCTGTGTTCTCCTAATATTGCTGAGACTTCAGAAACATTCAGCTTCCTCACAACATGCATACGTTCATAGCGGGCATGCATCACTGTGATACACCCATAAATCTCTCGTGTTAGGCTCAGTTTGGACAAGGATTGCTGATTCCTTTCCATGGCTTATTCTCAGGAATTAAGCCCTAACTCACCGTGTCCTGAGTTACACTGTTGATTAGTCTCCATATCCTCGCCACCAGCAAACAGCCAACAGCAGCACTGCCAAGGTTTCTGCACTTGTTTCTGTCTCTTCTGTGTTGAATGTCATTCCAGTTTAGATCCATCAAAATATCCAGCGCAGACACTGAAACACTGTGGGCAGAAGAATACACAAATCAGAATTTCTTGGAAAAACCCAGTCTCTGTAATTGTAAATAGCTGGTTTTCTTCATTGTATGCTATTTCCTGTATGCATTTCACTCTTTCTGATTTCTGAGCTTTAGATCAGCTTTGAGTGGAATGGATGGATTCATGCCTGAAAATGATCGAAAAATCAGGTAGAAGCTGCACAGAGAGGAGCATGTTGTGTGTTTTCCTGCATGTTAATCAGACAAAAAATACTGTGACACCTACCAGGGTGCCAGACACCTGAGCTGCACAAACGGAAGGAAACAACTAAGAACAGGGAACACTTGCAACTTGTGTTACTTTTTGATGCCGCTGCTCCCTCTCCTAACAAAACAAAAGAGAAGATGAGAGTTAAACACTTTTTTGTACATCACAATTTGGAGAAGTTTCTCGTTTAAGCTAGGCCATTTCTGAGACATTGTTAGGGCTGTTAAAAGCAAATCAGAGCAAATTGGAGGAAACCAAATCCCCTCCAGACCCAGGAGGAAGATGGTGTTTTGGCTCAGCATGTGCCCTTCTTACCCTCAGGAACCTGAGAGCAAATCATGTTCATCACTTGCCTGCATTGTCACAGTACCGCTCGTTTTTGTCATCATTTGCTATCTGTGGCCACAGGAGGACATGTGCCCTAGAAATGAGGCGGAAGAGCATGCTGGTTTCGGAGCCGAAATCAGCACCCATCCTCATTCAGGTATGGAGAAGGGAGGAAGCACAGCATTCCCCAAATTCCTCTGTTCCTTATTTCAATCACTGCCTCTTCTTTCCCCCAGTTTTCAGGGTGCACACTGCTGGTTTGCTAGTTTGTATAGGGGATAGGTTTCAACAGTCAGTCTTTAGAAATCCTGTGCTAATAAACAGGTAAGAGTAGAAGAGGAAGCAAACGTATGGAGGAAGCTCAGACTGAGTTTTGGCAAATCCTGCACTTGATCTGTGTTGCAGTGTTGCCAGTGCTAAGTGTTCCAAACTCATATGTGATGAGGGTGGCTTAAAAATAATCAATTTGGAGTTCCTTTTTATTTGCCTTCTGGCTTAAAAAGAATCAATCTGAGGTTCCTTTTATTTGCCTTTGGTTTCCGAGCCTTCAGGGTATGCTCAGATAATGTTTTCTCAGAAACCACGCGTGCTAGAAGGCTGCTTTCTCGTTTCCAACGAAAAATCGCTATTTCTCAAGTCAAGCCCCAGCCCTACGCTAAGGCTTCACGTACCAAACAGCATGAGATGTGCAATAACCCACTAGAGTCACAATCCTTCATCTTGTTCCCTTCATCTTTGGTTTTAGGTTTTGTAGGTCAGGGTGGAATGACAGAAGTAAGAAAGTGAACAAATTAATAGGAATAAAAACATGAGAAGTTTTTAGTTAGGAGTTAGGGTAGGAGGGGCAGCAACTTAATAGATGAAATAGAAAACAAAGGAAAACAAGGGTGGAAAGAGAGATGAAGTGGGAGGCTGGCAGTGTTCACAGACATAGCAAAAGGAAGAGAGAAAGCAAAGCAAGCAAAGAGGAAACATCATCCTGCATATATCCACCCTTTTAGTGCAGCAGCTGCTCTGGGGCTCTGGAAGCTACCAGCACGGTAAATAGCTCTCTATCTGTAATTAATGATTTGAAGCTGTGCCAGTATTTAACCAAGGATTAGCCCTGCCTGAGCAAATGGTCAGCAGCATGTGGACCTTTGGAGACTAGGTGTTCTCAAGCTTTGAAATGCTGCACGCTCCTGTTGTTCTGCATATACGTGTCTTCTGGAGGGCCAAGTTAACTTGAAACTCAGAGATCTTTGAGTGTTGGGTTGGAGGAACACTCTTTAAGTTCTTAGGTCTGAAATGAAACCTGCAAGATTTGTTTCCTCTAGCAGGTATATATATCTGCTGAGGGCTGTCACTGTCTACTGTTCTATAGCCTGACTACATGTGGTGTCTGGCTTTCAGAAGGCTTGAGCAAAACACACTGAATTCTGGCTATTTCTTCAAAGTAGAAAGTTCTCATTTCTAGAATTTCTTATGGTTTTATCCCTCTGTATATTTTTTGCTAGTGTGTCTCTTGTAGCATTCCTATCCCTATCATTTGATGTAGAATTGTCACTTCATTCTTCTCTCTCATATTAGACTTTTAGATGTTTTCCTCTCTGCCCCCAAAATCCGAGTTTTCCTACTCAATGTACATTGAACTGCCTCCCATCTCCTCTCAAATCTGTCAGTGAATTTGCAAGATTTCTGGCTATAACATTCATCTCCTCTTTCTTACAGCTCAGGAAATAGATGCATCATGTTTAGTTCCCTGTTTAGCCACTCTGTGCATCCTGTGTCCCTACGGAACAAAGAGCCGTCAGTAAGTTATGTACATAGGTCAGGAGGCTGGATTTACCTCTGCTATACTTAGTTGGTGAGTCATATTTAATCTAGGGTGAACATCAGGAATTTTTATCCCCCCGATTTCAAATGCAAAGCCCAAAATAAAAGGTTTCTTATACACTCTACCTGGATGGAAGGATTCTCACTGAGGGCTGAACAAGAAACCAGAGAAGTCTAAGGAGAACCATAGAAGCAGCAATATTGTGACTTGGATGGAAAGCCAAGAATGTTCTTGTGGTACAACCCTGCTTAATAAAGAACGTTGAAACACTAAAATAATAAACCTCTCTCTATTGCATTCAGAGGCACAGAATATTTGGACTTGCATTCATCTGCAAAGCTCTCATGCATTCATCTCTCCTTCCTGAAGACTCCTTGTGTTATTAGTAAGTATATGCTCCACAAGTGCAACGAACAAACTGAAAGACACCACAAAAAAACAGTCAGAGAGAAAAGATGGATTGGTAAATACTCTATAATCACAGACCAAACCAGAATGAGCAGGTCTTATTTTAGGCACTATCCATTGGTCAGTAAAATACATTGCTGATTTCAAATCAGCTTTTAATAAAGTAGCTTGGTCAGCAGTGCCTCAGCTACTGAAATCAGATAATATTTATTGTACTATTAAATACTGGTTTATTTATTCAAGTATTTTATCAGTTACCTTCAAAAATGACCTTCCTAGTCCATAACTTTTTTTCTTTGCAAATACTGAGCTTTAACTCTAGCCTCATTTCATGCTTTAGAGCATCTTTATCAGACATTCACTGAAACACATCGCATGCTCATAAGATGCACAGAAAAAAGTTCTCCAAGTGGGAAGCTTTAGCTACAAATCTAATTGTGGAGGTATCAGCATATGATGAGGTCTGCAGCGTTAGATCTGTGCCTGGAAATCACCTATTGCCAGGTCCTGAGCTGCAGAAACAAAGGAGCAAGGAAAACGCTTCTCTTTCGTTCTCTCCCTGCCTCTGTCTCCTAGACCCACACGAGCACACCCATGTGTGCGTGTGCATGCACACATGCACGTACACACAAAAAGCTTCTGTTTTGATTCAGTTCTACCAGCCTCTTTGTGCAGTTACAAACTGCAGATGTTCCGAACTCCAGGGCACGGTTCGATTTCATTTGCAAATGAAATATATGCCTTATATATTCAAAATAAAATGAGTCATCTCCTCAATAGCAATATTCAACCCCTGGACTGGCCCAGGCATCCAGAGTTACTACAGATTGACTTATAGAGCTAAAACGATCAATTCTTTGAGGACACACAGCGTTGGTTTTTCTTTCCCCAAATGAGGGAGAACACTTCTTTTCTTTTTTGAATAAATATTTTAAGATAAAAATGCCCTGGCTACTTCCACTGCTAAGAGTGTGTGTTTTCATGTCAGTTTAAAATTAACCAAACAACACACATGCATTTTTTAGCCAATAATAGCCCACTACTATTTCTGTTGTGAGCAATAAAACATGATGGCTGCAATGTCAGTAGCCTTACATTTGTGGATACACAAATTACAATACTTCACATTATTCAACTCAAACGTGTTTGCAAGAGCTGACCAGTTCAAGGGGCTGACTCACAGACTGTTCAGCTCAGACTGTTAAAACCAGTTACACAAATTAGGTTGTTGCCCAACCCCAGTTGTCGCTATGGCTTGTAGGGCACACTTTAACAGCTGTGTAAGTGTTAATCAGCTCCTGACAACTGGACTTCTTGTAAGGGTGGAACTTTAGATGTTGTGGATGGTATTTGGCCAGTGATTATGGTTTGAATATTGTGTATCCACTTTCCCTGACTGGAGTGTTGCATTGAGAGGGAGAAGATGCAAGATGGTGTTCCCAAAGTGTAACCTGGCCACTGTAAAACTGATGGCAGGTAGGTCTGCTGTTATAAGTTGCTTAGGTATTTGATCTGCTTTGAAATAAAGTTCTCAGTATCAACATACAGCTCAACACAACTGCCCCCTGCTCATACCATCACCTTGCACAGCGCCCTGACATTGGCTCTGAGTCAACTGCACTTTTCTTGGCCCTGTGTCTGTCCACCAAATCTGGCCCTACTTCAACCTTCTTCCTGCTGCAAGAGCTGAGTGTCTGCATAAGCCTCACAAGCTGAAGAGCTGGAGAGAAGATGCAGGGGAAGAGATTGAGAAAAACCTGATAACCGTCTTTCCTGAAGCCACAGTGGGCAGGGATGTGGGGGGGATTGAGAAAACAGGAATTAGGCTGCCCCAGGGAAAGACCTGAAGAGCTTGATCTTTTTTTTCTCTTCTCCTTCTCTCCAGGCATCAGTGCCCCAGACTCCCACAGTGGTTTGGTACCATCTGCATCCACATTAGCTTTTCCGATCTACCCTCTCTCATGCTAATTCCTCCAAGGATCTTTGAATAAAGCCCTAGCATATCACTCAGCAGCTTTCACAGTTGGACCTCTTTCACACCTCTCTCCAAGGTATGCAGGTACTTGAGGAGAGTGGAACTGAGCATCTTGGAGCTAAGATGCCAAGCATGCCATTACTAAGATCATTCTAACTTGTTAGTAAGACAATAGAGCATATGAGAAAGGCAAACGCTGAAGAAGCTTTGAGTCTTTCTGGTCACAGATGCTCATTCATACTTGGGAAAAAGATACCCTTCCACGCTCCCCATTTTCCCTTCCTCCAGTTAGCACACTTAGCTTTCACAGCTGGATCTCTTTCATATCTCTCTGTAAGATATGCAGGTATTTGAGGAGACTGAAACTGAGCATCTTAGCTCCCAGATGCTGATTTTTGTATATCATGTCTGTTTACTATGACAGCCTGCCATAAAAACCTTCCGCTTCAGCAGAGCCCTGTGCTCTATTTGGCTCAGCCTTTGTTCCACCTTGACCTTGAACTACAGGCACTGAGATAAAGGACTTCTTCCTCAGTTGCAATTTGCTCTTGGTCATATCGCCAGCAGCTGAGAACCTGTGGAGTGGATCAGAGCCACATAAGCATGCAATAAACAAAGTTCAGTTGACCCAGTTGGTATTGTGAAATGCTGGGGTTTAGGTGGGCTGTGTTTCAGAGGCTGTGCATGAAAATGTCAAGCGAATTGAGTCAATATGTAGATTTTTCGCCGTTTAGCATCTGACCACTCAGCTTTTAAACACCAGCTGGGCTTTATCCAAAGCCATGGGTCTGTAACACAGCATCCAGTTGTGTCGCCTGCAGCACTAGAGGGCAGAGCTAACAGCTAATGAGAAATTAAGGGTGCCTTAGGGACCAGGGAACATACATTATAATGGAGTTAAACAAACTTTTAGGAGGCTGAGACACGAAAGTCAAAATATGAGGTGACTGGTAAAATAAATGGCGCATTAATTGCAATGCTGGAAGCATGACAAACACTACAGACGTGGCCTTGCGTACTTCCCACAGCCCCGCCTGGGAGCATTTGCAGCTCTGAGAGATGCCACTTTAAGCTTTCTGCACACCTTCTTCTCCCATATTCGCAAGGTTCTGTTTGCAAAAGGGAGAACTAGACCTGTGCCTTTGGAAATCAAAGCTGAGCTGTTGGAGCTTATGAATCTGCTGGAGCCAAACTCTTCCTGCCATGGGTGCTCTGGCCCTGTAGTATTCCTGGGTCTCTATGCAATGGGACTCACGGGTGTCTGGAGGGCCTGAAGATGGGAGTGGATAGAGAAGGTCTTGGGATCTGTGATAAATGCTGGAGTTCAGCTGTTGCTTGTTGGCCCATGTTGACTCTGTGTGTCCAGTGAAGTATATCTCAGAGCATCGCCTGCAGTGTGGCACCGCACTGATGCGGGTATGGGCGTTTGTGTGGACACTGCTCCAGAGGAGGTTCCTAGCATCAGTGAGATCTGTAGAAAGGGACTGTCTTTCCTCTGGTTGGTGCCCAGGGAGAAGATGAGTCACAGCCTGAGGCAGACAGCAGGTACCACCTAAGTAGATGCAGGTAACCTTGACTTTAACTGCTCTCTCTCATCTAACTTAAGACCATGGCTGGTGAAGGTTAGAGGGTGTGAGAAAAGGAGGGTGAAACTGGAACGGGAGTGGCTTGTCTGAAGGCTGAAGGTGGGAATCGAGGCAAGGTGTTAGATTCTGTCCCTACCCAGACTTTTAGAGCTGCCCACGGGGACCAAAGAGAAACCCTATCACAAAACTGGGGCACTTTTTTACACTGCTACATAATTTTCACCCATTAAACTGCTGCAAGCTTGCAGGAGAAGAAGAAAGGAAAAGTTATTGCTTTCCCCCTGGTCAGATACCACCGACCAAAGCCAGGCAGACATTTGGTTTACCTCTGTTGGTCAGGAAAAAGGAGTTAATTTTGTGCATCACTCATACTGTGGCTGCTGTTGCATGGCCAGCCACCTTCATGCTTATCTTGAGACTGCTCCGTCTTCAAGAAATGAAGTGTGATTTTCACACTGATTTATAGGATTTTACAATGATTTATATGAGTTGTGGCCTGTCCTATGACAACACCTGACCCATATAACGTGATGTAAGAATCGCCCTTTCTCAGGGTCAGCAGCGCTGGGACACAGGTCCCTGTGTTAGACACACCACCCACAAAGTGGCGCATATGCCTTTTCCTTTATTTCCCCTGTCAGCTCCCTGAATTACTTCCAGGTAGTGCTGCACGCTTCTACCTTTTCCTTTAATTAGGTGCAAACACTCTGTATAAATAAAATAGAACGTTCCCTGCAGCGAGTCGGCTGTTGCAGGCTGCCAGACACTGAAAAATGTTTGTCTCTCTTCCTGTTACTTAATAATTCCCTCTTTATAAACAAAGAAATCTTTCTCTCCCTCTTTTTTGCTTTCCCTTCTCCAGTTGGCTTTTGGGGGTTAGAAGCTTGGATACAGCTGCAGAATAAGTTTGGATCCCAGTGTACAGTAAGTGTACTATCCCTGAACACAATAGGTGTACAGTACTACCCAGGGTTCCTGCCTGCCTTTCAGTCACACAGTCTCCATACCCTTTAGGAGATGTCAGTCACTGCAGTGCTTGTATGTAAATGCTGTATTGTCTATTAGGTATTTCAGATTCCTTTACATGGTGCTTGGCAAGCCAAACCGTAATTCTTTGTGTCCTGTTTCTAGCACCAGCTCAAGTCATAGGCTTTAGGAAAGCTGTCATTCCCCATAATAATGACATGATACTACAAAGGTATCTATCTATAAAGAAACTTAGGTTGATTTACTAAGAGTATATCAGAATGGCATGTAAAGTTAGTTTGAGTTATCTCCATCTATATGTGAAGGGAGTCTGAAGAGGTTGTGCAGAAGCATTAGCAAGCTGTAGAACCCAAATTCTCTTGGTTTCCACAGTTCTCAACACTGTATCTGGGGAGAGCCATCATCAGCATGTCTGGCCTGTAGGAAGTCAACTACTTCATGACATTTACATGTATCAACAGCTATCTAAAAGCTTGGATATGATAACTCATACCTCACCACAAAGGGTTTTGGAGGTATCCAGTAGAGCCATCATTTTGTGCAGCCTCTGCAGTGGAGTGTATGGCATGTAGCTGTATGCCTCAGTTATTTCTGTATTTATCTCTTTTCTACTTCTTTTGGAGACAGCATGTCAGAAGTTCCAGACTATATGATAAATTTTAATAATCACGCTGGTTACAGCAATTTAATCGCCACCTTCATCACATATTAATGTAGATCTCTTCAAAAAAGAAAAAAACAACAAAGATTTAGGATGAGAATTAAACCTAAAGCCTGTATTTCATTTAAATTAATTAATTTAAATATTTAAATAAATTAATTTCTTTAAGCTAAATTATGCAGACTGTCATCATATGAAGCTATTGCATTATGCAGAGAAACAAACAGCATTTCATGCTTTAGTGACAGAGAGGTACCTTTTACTGAACAGAAGACGCATTTCTATTGTGCTTTATTCTGATATGAAAAGTGACCTTTCCTATGACTTTCCAGCATTCCTCAAAGACCAGATTCTTTGCCAGCTGCAGCGCTTTAACAAATCTGCCGGCATATTCCCTGCTTTGCTTGAGATTGCAAACGTTTCTGAGTGTCTATTTGCTCAAGGCCTTAGGCTCCTAGGTCCCTATCTTGCAAAGGCTTAAGAGCATGTATTAGAATTTGCACAATTGGAGCCCTTGTGTCTATAATGTTTATAGTATGTGCATTTTTAATGGCAGAAAGTGAATATTCCTCATAGTAGAGATGAAGAGACCAAATACAATAATCTCTATTGTAAATACAACATGTTCCTTTTTTTCAGATGTGTCTTTGTTCGCTTATGTTTCCTTTAAGTGTTTTATTTAGTACTGAAAAATTCACTCTAACGTGAATGACATATTCCAGATGTAAAGGTATATAGATGGTCTTCAGGTACTAGCTGCCTTATTACTGTGTGCTTCACAGCACTTGAGTGCTTTGTGTGTGTGCATTCATATGTGTATGTACATACTTTATGGCCCGCTGCCTTCATGTGTTTTACTCCCTGTGTAAAAGTATGCATATAGTGAAGCAGTGTTCTATAAAATATCACTGTTGGCACATTCGCTCCTCCCAGGGAAGGCACAATCTAGGAGCTGTGTAAAGATGCACGTACAGTCCATCTTTTGTAATGTGTCATAATACATTGTACATCGTACGCTGAGTAGTTTGACCAGTGTGCTACTGTTGTGCTGTGAATGCCGGAGGTTCTGAGCAAAAGGTTGTATCTGTTCCTAACCATCTTAATTTCCAAATCTTATTTTGAGCTTTTGGTTCCAAGAAGCCCAAACCCTAAAGGCAGGATTTTTGCCTGATTAATCTTGATTTCAAGAAAAAACAATGTGTGCATCATTTCCATACAAAACCTAACCAGCTTTATGTAAACCTTCCAAAATGCATTAGGAGCAGGGATTTTTGCTGATAGAAATACTAGATTGGAAGGACAACTGTTTGGCAGTGAGATACTTACCTTCCAGGGGTTAATAACTGTTAAGTGTCCTTACCTTACAGACTTACTCTATGGTTGAGATGGGATGACAAGAAGAAGCCGGATTATTCTATGAACTCTTCATGCCTTCAAAAAGGAAAAGATCCTATGGCCTGTTGGAATTCTTTAAAATCAGTAAGATGTTCGACTCAAGAATACAAGCTGAGATTTTCCAAGACGGAAGCCAGAGTGCCAACACGCCTTTCACATATATCCACACAAGGAAATGATCCAATTATAGCAAAACTAATCCAACAGACCTTTGGAATTTTAGGTGGAAGTCAGGAAGATGCTGTCCTTTCCTCCAGTTGCTTTGCCCAAGCTCATGAGGACAGCGAGGGGCCAACAAAGTCGTCAGCCCTATGACAAGTGTCAAGGAAACCAGGAGCTATTGCTGTGGTCACATCAAGTCTCTGTTAATGCCTGTGTGTCTTGTGGTAATTACTCAGTTTCACAGCTGCTGTCTCTTTAAGTGTGTAGATTCATCATCTTCTCTCATCTTTTTGTGTCCACGGCTTGTTAAAATAGGGGTAGAACTATTGGCATATCGCGGGTTAAAACTGCATTTTACACCGTTAGATACTCCACCAATGAAAGAAACACAGATTAAAAGAATGCTACCATTTTCCCTTGTCTTTTCTGTCATGTTGCATGTTAATTTCTGTTGTAGAGAGCATACAGTTTCTCTTGGAATGAAACACACTTACGTGGTTACATCAACTGTCTCCTGTTAAGGATGGAGTCAGCAAGAAACTGCCCATCCTTCTAATTCGGGAGGTGTTCCTTACCAGTGAGGCTGCCAAGGCAATGTAAAGAAACCTGCTCCATCCCTGTTCTCTGGCAAAACAGAAAATTCAAAGCTACCAGTCTGAAAGCTCTCAGCAAGCACAGTGGGCATAAAGACAGGGGAGGAGGCTGTGATCCTTTGAAAGCTGACAGGATCAGAGCATTATCTGTCCAAATTAGTCAAACAGGTATTTCTAAAGCTTCTAGTACTATGGTGTTACTTGCTTCCTTCAGCATCAGATACACAAGTTCCTGAGCTTCAGTCATTTCAGTCAGGCTGAAACCAACACTGGGCAGGTCCATTCTTATCAGAAGATGCCTGCAGCTGCCTACCAGCACCTTGTCGTGTGCAGTGAGGAGGGTCAGGTCCTCGCTCCTGTTCTGGTGGTTCAGGGTTTCGAGCACATTTACCATTTTTATTCCTATTTTTTTTTTAATCCCCAGCTTCAAATTTCGAAGGGAAAAAATGTTAAGAAGCTGAAATAAAAGCAGAATCGGATGGGAACATGCAAACAGCATTTCTGGGTCCTGCTCCGTTCCAACAGCAACACAAAACTATTCCGTTTATTTATTCAGCGAAATAAACCCTGGCATCACTACCAGGATGTTTCCTCTTATTCTGGGGGTTTGTTTTGAGTTGCGTTGGGACAAATATAGGATGAATGAGAACAAGGGACAGATGTCAGTGCTGTTAAGTGCTAGTGGGAGCTGGAAACTCCTTTCATCAGCTGCTTTCAAAGTGTTCAGATTTCACCAGCACCATTCAGCTTGTCCAGGAGTGTTGACAGAGACGAGCTGATGGACTCCCACTTCAACCTTCAGTTCCTTATGCCCATCCTGCACCTGGGATCTGAAACAGCAGGATTAACCCATCCCAATCTTGATCTTCAGGGAGGCTCAGCCACCACGGTCCCATGCCATTTGTGCCCTTTACCTGAAGGCTCTCTTACTGCAGCAGCCCTGACTGATTTCATGTTGCAGAGAGAAATCACCCCCCACATCTGAACCCATCCCTCCAGAGAGGCACAGCTACACCCACAAACTCACTATGTACCAGCATCAGCTACCTCGCTGCCCTTCTCCTCTCAGCCAGGGGGTTTCTTGTCCTTCCTCCCCCCGCCCCTCTTCACTCCCTCCTGGCTTTTACATTGCTCACACCGTGCTCCATTAGGTATTCACTAACAGGGCAATGTGACTTTTCACACCAGCTCTCTGCATGCACTGCCCTGCAGACTAGGCTGGATAAAGCCTCTCCCCAAACCCGGCTGGCTGGACATCATCCCCCCCCCCCCCCAGCCTTCCCCTCCCCTTCACATCAACCAAGCCAAGGATTCCTCTCTCCCTCCCTCCTTCTTTTTCCACCCCTCCCGCCTTCAGCGCAAACCCAAGATGCAGGCTCCTGCCGAGGGAAAGTGCTCCTTGGAATCATCACCGCAGACCCCGCTGCGAAAGTGCAGAGGAGGAGAGAGGAAAAGCTTTGGCAGCCGACCTCCTGCGGCAGAGGGCTTCGCAAGCAGGGCAATGGCTTCAGGCTCTCAGAGCTTCTCTCTCACCTTTCTCCAGGGCGTGGGATCTGCCTTCTTCATCCTTCAGATCATCTCTGTTCAGGCTGATGGTGAGTTCCCCATTCAGTGCGGGCTGGGGTTGCTGTGGCTGGAATGAGAGCTGTCTGTTGAAATGGGTTATTGCATAAAGAAAACCCCAAACCAACAAACCCAAACTTTTTTTTTTTTTTTTTATAAGAAACTTAAATACACGCCCAAGTTTGGGTTAGGAAATGTCTGATTCAGAGCGTTTCGAGACTCTGCAAATACCCTGGGGTTAAGCAGAGAAAGGAAATAAGATCCCAGAAGGATAAGATTATTTTATTACAACAAAACGACAGGAGAGTGAACTTTTCCAGAGGAAATAAGAATAATGGGACAAAGCCAGAACACAAATTAGAAGACTCAGCTATGTTTTAGGAGAGCTCTCTTTATAATTAAAAGTATGTTTTCCCCAAAGCACTTCCCCATCCGCCCGCTTCAGATGCCGCCCAACACTGATTTATAACAGGCAGGTACTTGAGGAGGGAAGACAAGAAGTCAAGGGCTTTTGTAAGCTTTTGTGCTCAGTACCACACACGCTGAAGCTGACTGCTCACCTTTCTGCACACGAGTTTCATCTGCACTCCACTGCCGAGGGATGCGATCAGGACATGGATTTGGTTGAAGCACCAGCTACCGGTTACTCTGAAACAGGACCTTATCCTTGACAATAACCCTGAATAGCTGCAAGTTTCCAGTAGCCTTTTAATGATTGAGGCTGTAGTAATGATGACCAACTTGCCTCAGCAAAAACACGGTTTCTCTTTGAGACAACTGTGTCTTTCCCTGGGAGAGCAATGCTGAATGGCCACTTCTTCTCCACTCTCACAGCTGCGATAGATTTATGCCTGGTCTCATGGTGTTTTTACTTCAACGCACTAATCCTTTACCGTCCGTGTCTGCTGCATTATTGCAGAGATCTTAAACATTACGGGGCAATAAAGAAGCTCTTCTTTTTGTTCCCAGAATATTTTTCCTCTTTAACCTAAATTTATGTCAGCTGATGAGAAAGTACGGCAAAGGAAAGGGAGAAAGTGAATCTCGCCTGTATGTTGCTACCACCTTGCTTAAAATACCCTTTATAGAACACAACAGTCTTGTAAATTTGAAGAAAAGTACTTTTCATTAAGAATAAAGGGAAATGAATGGGTCGGGCAACTGTGCTGCGTTGCAGGAGGCAAAACTGCAGCTCTGCTCTTAGGAAATCCTCCTTCCCTAGCAAAATGCCTCTGAAAGGAACTAAAAAGCAATGCATACTCATGAAAGAGTGCTCTCCACAGATCATAGGTAGGGACAGGACAGGAATAAGTAATTTTTCTTGCTAATAATGTTACATCTGAAGAATTCCCTTACCTTTTCAAGAGCACAGACTGATTTGTACTGCTTCTATAGGATTAATGGCATATTCTTGGCTCCTAACCAGCCATCCTCTAAAAGAGAAAGGGAAAAGTATGTTGGAGATTGCCTTATGTCAGAGTTCGTGACAGTTTTCAGTTGTCATTCAACAGTTTGCTCATATTGAATTCACACATGGTACAGCGATTATAAGTAAGGGTTAGAACCTGTGAAGTATATTGCAGTTGTAGATCCTCACTATAATAGTGTGCTCTCCATTTTCATTCACCTTTTAAGTATCAATGTGAAAAACGTGCAAGTCCTCATTAACGTGCTCTTCAGTGCGTTTTCCTAATATTAATATTCCAGCAGACGGCTGTAACACTGTCCTATAAACTACCTGCCTTATTATACATTGATACAGAAGAGAACACTATGTGAACTTTAAAATTTACCACTACGTGTACTTTACATGTTTAAGATCTGAGAGTATGAAACAGGGCTAATGTGTTCTTTTAGAACAGATTCTGGCCTGATCCAGACAAGAAACCACCTTCTCATTTGTTCAGGTTGTAGGTGAAAAGACAATTGTGCTACTCTAATCCATCCAAATCTGCCTTAAGTGCCAAAGGACCATCCCGAGTGACACATGTATGTGTGTATTTGTTAGTTTTGACTGAAACTGGCTGGTTTGCAATCTGCTGAAGGGATTTTGAATTCACCTCGTAAAAACCCTGTGAAATTCAGACTGGCCCCTGTTAGAGGCAAACCTCTGAAGCTGATTGCAATGTATTTCCCTAAGGAAGACTTGACTTTATTATCATCTCGCCCACAAATAATGACAGAGAGAAGGCAATGAAACTGGAGACCATCAAGGTCTGGTGAAGATGTAAAGCCTCAAAGCTTAATTGATCTCTTTTGCCTACTATTTGCCACAGCACATATTGCTGTAGTGCAGATAGACTCCAGAAAGACCAAGGTAAATGCTGAAATAAAAGGTGGCTTTGTTTTGTTTTGCAGGTTTTTACCATTGAAATGTGCTTGCTTATAGCTATTTAGGTTGGGGTCAGATGGAGAGAAGGCTTCTCAAGGGCTTGTTCCTGCTCTGACATACCATGGGGTGCCATTAGTGTTAGTGCAGTTACTGGAGGATAATACAGGTTATCGTGATGGGTCTCAATTATATCCATGCAAATGCAGGCTTTTTAAGTCCTTTGTATTTGCACTGGAACAGGAGAACAAGGATGCAGCTTCTTGTATCCTGTACAGGAATCATCTCTGCTTCCTTCTTGTGCTTTTTGACTCACTCTTTTGTCTTTTCACAGCTGCTAAAATACCCATAAGTGTGAACCATATGTTTCTGCAGAGTACTTGCTCTGAGACTTAGCATGTCAGGAGAGAATGATGGCCATTTATCTGCCTTATTAAGACACTCTTGCTTTGAATAAATGTTCTAATTGCAAACTTCACTCGTTGCTCCAAAGTGGAGTTGGTCAGCTGCCTAAATTTGGGTTCTATGGTAGATGTATAGGTCAAGCCAGTCAAGTGGTAGTGACCATGTAGAGTGACTGCAGAGGCTGCAAATGGAAGGCTCCTGAATGCAGAAAGCTAGGCACAATTAGGTGAGGATCTGAGGTACATACTTCTGACCTAGAACCAGACATGTCTGATGTCAAAGACAGGGAAAAAATCCTGCTATACTCTTTCCTTCAGCTTGCTTCGCACCTTTTCTTGTAAGGAAGAAGAAAAAAGTGTACTTCTTCTGTCTGGACACTTGCATTTGAGCAGCAGGTGTGTAAGCACTGGAAGCTTCCACCTGCACATAGCATGTATGCTTTTATGATGCAAAAACAAACACGTAAACAATCCCAACTATTTGATCCTAAAGCACGAAGTAAAACTAAAGTTCAAGGTCAGACTGCATTTAGCTGAGGAGGAGCTCAAAGGTGACCTCCCAGTTTTGCTGTTTTCCTCATGATGTGATATTGTAAGTACTTTGAATCGAACATGACATCATTACTTTAGTCTCTCACAGGAATAAACTCTACATTCATGAATGAGCAGCAGAACTGGTAATCACCCGAATCTCTGCTTGTAATTGTAGGGATTTACTGGAAATTACTATTACAATCAAGGCTTTTGATACACCCAGCCATTGAAATGAAGATTATATTGCTCTTGAAGTACAGAAGTGAGCTGCCCTTCCTCTGCTCTCTTTTACCTCAATTTGAAGATTTTAACATTTAAGTAAAAATAAATTAGGCTCCTCATTTGCCCATCTTTCACCACATTTATTATCTATCAGTTCAGATAGAACTGATTAGGTTCTGTCCTTTGATCTAGTATCATGTCATGAGACCATCACAATGGCCGTGCCTTTGAAAGTGCTTTCATTTTATATTACTTGTGGAGACATTTGTATTTCAAAGTGTATTTGGCTATGCAGTTCTAGGTTTCTTCAAGCATGATGCAAATCTTGCTGAAGACATGAAGAACTTTGAACTCATTTCAGTGAGCTCTGAACCGTCCCCGTATGCTGCAGGAGAATTTCTTGTTGTTTCTGTTGCTGTAGTAGAATAAATTCGCCAAATTCCATTGTCTTGGTAACGGAGAAAATTCTGCTAATTCCACTAAGACTCCTAAAAGTACGAAGAAACAGGGCTTGCACTGCTTTTATTCCTGAAGAGTCCCTTTTTTGCGTGTCCATGTATCTGATTGCGGAAAGCTCTTCAGTCTCAAAAGCATCAAAAGGTCCAGTTGTTAGAAGCTGAGTTTTGCAGGATTTGAAACTGGAAATAAGGCGGAGTGAGAGGCATGAACGATTGGAACAGTTGCTACAAAGCGTGCTGTAAATTCTCCGTTACTTGGACTCACTGAATCATGACTGGATGCCTTTTGAAATGACACGCTCTAGTTCGACCGTGAGGTTTTGGACTCGATGGTGGAGTTACTGGGGGAAATCTACAGCCTGGTTATGCAGGAATTAAACAAGGTGATAAAAATTCATCCTAGAAGCCCTGAGATCTGTGCTTCTATGAGTATGTTTTGAATCAGAATATATTGGGGTTAAGTAAAAGCTATGTTCCCCTAGTGCTTGGTTGCAAAGGTTTAGTGCCAAACAATAATGAAAATATTTAAAATATGTAAAATATATATTTATAAAAAGATATAAAAATAGAATAAATATCTTGTAATAATAGTGATCAGGCGGTGGTAGAGGCCAGAGATACAATACAGGCTACTTATTAAAGAAAGACTCATTTCAAGTGTGCATTTCTCTTCAGAGCTATGAATCCAGCTGTTTATTAACAGTTGGAAGAACTGTGTTTCGCCTTTCATGTCTTACCATGGAAGTTAAAACTTTTTCACTGCTTTCAAAGGGAAACCTGAAGAAACTTACTGTAACAAGGCCATTTTTCACTCTGAACCTGCTGAACTCAAGATGTGCAGTAGGTCTCCTGAGAGACTACTTTGCATGGATTTTTAGCTTGATCTTGAATCCAAAGGGACTGGCTTTATTTAAGAAGGCTTCGGAAAAGTGCACAGCATTTTGGGAACAAGTTTCCCCAGCGCCTGCCCCATCCTCACATTATGGGAAACATGTTACGGGATAGAAAGGGAGAGTTGGGAGGGAGCTCAAACACGGTGGCTTTTCAAAGGTACCGCAACCAAAGGCATACTACGTTCTTCACACAAATAAGCACAAAGACATGATCCTTCCTCCTGTGCCTTACAGAAATATGGAACAGTCTCCTTTTTAAAACTGCATATTTGAAACAGAATGACAATACATTCCTTGATGCTATCTCAGAGAGAAAACTGATTTCAACTACTCCACACTGCCATAATGTGCTAGAGAGAAAGGGCATAATGTGCTAGAAAGAACTTTTCACAACCCCAGTGCCCAAAATGACTGTGGTATCAAGTATATGATATTTTTTTAAACCCTTTCATTAGAACTAGCAGTAATAAAAATTACACAAATATTTAACAAGGATCCTTAGATCTCCAGCTTGAAAATGACAGCGCTTTTGTCACGGAAAGTGAGAAAAATTCAGTACATTAGTATCTCAAGCATGCTAGCCATGCCACTGTAAGATGCAGATTCAGTTCCAGTGTTACAGTGTTATTTATTTAAAGGGATTTCCTGGTTTGATGTACTTCTGTGTTTTTCCTTTTACTGTGCTAGCACATCTCCTTTATTTTTCCCTGTAAATGCCTCTCTGTAACGTGACACAGCTCAGGATACAGGGATCCAGCTATTCCATTGGTCAAGTGTCCAATAAGTGAACTGGTATTTTCTAAGTAAGAAATTAGGCAACATCAGATGACACATCTTATAACTGGGCAGATAGCCACTGAGCATCTAAAGCTTTGGAGAAGATTCTCAGGTTGCTCTGGTAAGCAGGTCAGCCTTCATCATCCGCTTCTGGCTAACCAGAATTTCCTATAAAGCAGTCCACTGTAATTTTCCCAGCCAGTAAGTCCTTCCTAGCTTACCCTAAAACCCATTTGTCTACATAATTTGGACATCCCAGGTATCTTTTTGAAGGACAAAACTCTGTTTTGAATCAGTATCTTTGTAGTTTCTAGTAGAAAGGTAATTTATCTTAAGCGCTGGCAAACACAGAACAGTGGTTAAGAAATCTCAACCCTGTCTTGGCTAGCTAAAATGTCCTAAAAATGCAATTGTTATTTACTGGTTCAAACTCTAAATGATTACCTTAATTTCTTCTAACTATATCTAGACGGAACACAATCATCAATGATTTTCCTTTTTTCAAGTCTTCTATCTGAAATACTGATAGCTGGAAAATCAGGGTTACTGCCATGTCAAGGTAACATTTATGACTGAAGTCAGATGCTACACAAACTTGCCCCATATCTCTTTGATGATGCATCTCAATCCTGACAGTCAAATGGTGAAATGTGGAACGTGTGGACAAGTTCTTATATGGGACAAAGCCTCAGTAAAGCATTACCCTTCATCCCTGCTTACCTTCACAAAAGTTGTTCCATAACTTAAGAATGGTTGTTTAAAACCATCATATTTCTGCTTGTTTTATCTTTCTGCCTACACTATGCATACTTTACTCCATCTATTCATGGATTTGGAAACAGTAGCCTTGCTTGCTTTTATTCACTGCTCTATGTAAACTCTCCTGTCCTACTTACAGTTCATGGGTTTATTTATCATTGAGAATCAAGAGACAATGTAGTCCTGTGGTCAGGACACCCATCTGTGCTTCTAGGTTGCAATTCCTTGTTCAGCTACTGTTAACTCCCTGAGAAAATCACTCCGGATTTCTGTCCCTTCTCATCACTGCTTGAATGCTTATTTAAATTGCCATCTGCCCAAGCCAGGACATCTTCCTACTGTATGGCACAGAATTCCCACTGAAGTAGGAATCTTCAGGACCAATATGTGCTGAGCAGATAATGTAAATGCAAATGACAGGTTAACTTGACAGAAACTTCACATTTTTGGCTGTAAGGACTGCGAGTGGGTTAAACTGTGCACAGGTGGGAGCAGAAAGCTGTCAGGGACAGAGCTGTGTCAGTTCCCTGTATTTAGGATTCGATTCAGATTTATGAATTTGTTGGAATAATACGTGGTAGGAGTGGCACTTGGTACAGAATCAGGCTGAATCAGGCTGAAGGATTCATGATACTGGTCAATATATCCTATGAGTGTTAAGTTAGCTGCATAGTGAACACTTGGTATGTGCTGGAAGCTATGCATTCATATACCCACTACCACTAATCTGCTTCTGAAACAAGACATAAGTGTTTCCAGGCATTTACTGACTGAACAGTGTTTAAAAGTTGTCTTCCTGTACCTGCAAGCAACCTCAATCTGTACCTTTGCAATTTGGAAGGTATTCTGAGGGATGCTACCTTCAGAAAGAAGATACAGCCATTTAAGTGTCAGCACTGTAAACTTTATGTATTTATTTCCTTTTCTGGAGACATCTAGCTAATGTGTTTATTCCATAACCCAGTAACTTCTCAAGCTTCACTGCCAAAACCCCAACTGCCCTGTTCCCATTTGCCAAAACCTCCAACTTTCACCCTTGCAGCTTTCTGTGTTAAAGTAAAATAAACTGAACTAAAAATACAAGTAACACAAGAAAGAGTTTTGCTAAATACGTTCTCCTGCTCATTCAAAAAAGCCCTCCATTAAGAAAAAACCAAAATCTGTCTTTCCAGAAGGATATGAAAACAAAGGGTCTTTGCGGTGTCATTTAGGAACAAGTTGCCATAGAATTACATCATTTAGATTTTAGAGAATAGGTATCAATCCGTTTCTGACACAAAGCCTGCGTTGCAATACTGCCTTTTAGATTTGTACTTAATTTACAGATGTTAGAAATGTAACTGTAAAATGCTTAGTAATGAATTCCAGGGTTATAGCCTACAGGAGATGCTCTGGCTTTGACTATATGTGTGCATATGAGGTAGTGTCATGCTTTCTCTCTCCAGATCTTGAGCACAGACCTATAGAGGCAAGACTAATTTCTCATATGAGGTAGGGAAGAATAGGGGCTTAGCGATATTTACTCTCCTGTCGAACAAAACTAAAAGAAAAGTTAAGACAAAGGCACAGTCTTGATAAAATCATTCATTCCAAGAAGTAGGATGCTCATTAAAATGAACTCGGTAAAAAGCCAAAAAACTTCATTTGGTAATAATTTGCAATACTTCTGCTGAATATGAGATGGGTACAATGCCATGACATGTCCTTTCTTGGTGCTGCAGGGAAAGTGTTTGCACTTGAGTCCAAGAACAACTCTCGGGGTCTGGATTTAGCTGAAGCTAAGAAAGCTTGCGTTGACCTGAATGCTCGCTTAGCAACCGCAGAAGAACTGAAAAGGGCTGTTCTGGACTGTTCTTTCGCTGGCTGCTCCACGGGATGGCTCGACGGTGGCTCTGCTGGGTAAGGACAACAGCCTAACCCTTCCTGAGTCCTCCTTCACTAAGACTATTGAACACAGGCTGTTCAAGCACCATGCCACAGAGCTAAATATGCCACTCTCCCCACAGATTCCATTTTGTACAGCTAATATTGCAGGGACACAAATATGTATCAGTCTGTCACACATTTCACACACCTGAAGCAATTTTCTCATCCTCTTTCTTTCTGAATTATGTTGCTGTGGTTCCTTTTCACCTGGCCTGCAGCGGGGTGCTGAGCCCTAAAGGAGCCTGCAGGCTGAGGGCACAGTGCTGGAGTTAGTGTCAGTGCCCCCACTCAGTTACTTCCTACTCCATTAGAAGCTCAGCAAACTGCGCTTCTCATGGAAACCACATATCCTGTCTCAGGCATTTGCACGTGTCTGAATAGGCAATAGGCATGTTCAGATAGGTAGGCCTTTAGATGTACTTGACTGTGATAATGCACGTGGTAGAGAGGTTGTTGAGGAAGCACACCAGGGAACTGATATCGTCACTCGATGTGCTGAACTGTATTAGTTGAGGTGCTCGTCTCTTCTGAAGTTGAAATCTTCATAGCATGCCTCAGGAGCACATTGACAGGCTTCAGATTTGACAAAAGAGACCAAATCACAGGAAATTAAATGAAAAATGAAACAAACAGCAAATGGAGGAGCTGAGGGTTGGCAGGAATATCTTGTGTCACTGAAGCTGGAACCATACAGGAACTGCCCAGAAGAAACATGAGTAGATCTGAAGCCCCTTCTCTCTTGGATTTTTCCTTCAGAAGGCTTACCAGCCACAGCTTTTCTTTCCCTTGAGATGCTGTACCAAGTTCCCGTGAGTTAGAGGGCAATATCTAATCTCTGTCCGTGTTCAATGGTGATACCAAGACACTCTTTCCAAATTCCTGAACTTCACTGTATGATTGGATTTTGTGGCAGCTGTCAGTTATGTAAGCAAGCATTATTTTTAGTGATAAAGTTTCCAAACAACAGAATATTGCTACTCTTAATGAAAGGTGATATTTAAACAACACCAAGCAAACCCAACAAGTTTCAGAGATCCTTTTTTTTGGTTATCCCAGGTGAAAAACTATTTGAACATTTATTTGTACATACCTTTGGTCATTAAACCGTCATGGAATCCCTCAGGGTGTAAGATGGTGATCTAAACCCTAAGGTTGTTTTTCCCTAAGCCAGTCGCACAGAAATCGAGCTCAGAAAGATAGAGAAGTAGTGACAATTATTCCCAAACCAAAGGACTCTCCCTGGGCACATCCGTTGTTATTTATGTTGATGGATCTCCACATCTGTGAATGAGAAGTGATCTCCCCATGTCTGCCAGGTCCAAAACTGTTTAGGACTGTTCAGCTTGAATCTAAACCCTTGGATTCTTCCCAGCAGCTGACTGGCATCCAGTGCAGATCACAGAGCTTTAGTCTAGTATTCCCCCATATCCTCTTGGACCGTGTACGTCAGAAAGGAGATGAATAGGAGGGAACATGATAAAAGGAGTTCCAAATTTCAGGAAGAATGCAGTTTGGTTTATTTGTTTGATGCCTGGAAAGTATCCTAATCTTTCCCCTGAGGAAAAATGGGATTAGACATTGGCAGTAGAAGTAAACAAAAACAAGTTATGTGAGCGAATTCATTATAGTGTTGTAGATTTGCTGACATAAGACTTAAAACTGAACAAGAGCTCTAGCAGAGATGTAAGGGCTTTTTTACCCCTAGATCAGTTTTCCAGCACAAGTCAGTGATTTGTTCGCTTATGATGGCTATTTTATGGTCCTGGTGAATAAGTACAATCCCACTCCTAGTAAATATGTCCATCACTGTTCTTGCACTATTTTTGCAGCCAAATCAGGGCCTGGAAACTTGTGAGAGTTTCTCCTGACACATCACTGTGCCTTAGTTGGACTGAGTCAGTGTGACCATGTTTATACTGCCTGCGCTCTGGGCTATACCTCTTATATGGGCAAAGAAGAGAATGTGTTCTGAAGAACCAGCCCAGTTTGGGTGACTGTCAAATTTCTGATGACTTGTATGTAAATATGGGTCTATTTGTAAGTATGCAGATTTTGAGGTTATAATGGGACGTCCTCTATTGGATCCAATGAGGTTGTGCCGCCCAGCTCACTCCAACCTACTTCTTACTGACCCACTGTTGCCTCCTTAGCTGGTAAAGGTGCTTATCTCTTCTCTGTTTTAAGTTAGAATTGAACAGGCTGAGGACACAGCTAATAGTTAGGGTGTTAGAAAGCGTCATTCTGCAGAGAGTGTTGCTGGTGGAAGTGGACAGCAATCTGCTGGTGGAGGTGCTCATGTTGAGCTCTCTAGCTCATTTCAGGCCCTGCAAACTGGGCTAGCCCAAGCATCAGGTCTCAACAAACATGATTCAGTTCAACTTAAATATGGTGCTTAAATAACTAGAACCCTGCCAGCCAATCCAAAGAGACAATAAACTGGAAGGTTTTGCGGTTTGAGCAGCCTGGGACAGAACCTCTTTCACAGGCGTAAGGGGATGGCTTTGTCTTCCACTTCCAGTCATTCAGACCAACCCAATTCAAGGTTCAGGGCTGTTTGTCCAGGGGGTCCCTGACAGGTCCAAGGGCTTGGGAACTTTTAAAGAAGAGCCACTGACAAGTCAATAGGGATAGGAGGATAAGGGATAACTTCTTCCAGCAGCCCAGAAGAACACCATTTACAAGTCAGTCCTGACGTGTAACTTATAAAGCATAACACATTGTTACATTCCAGGAAATGAAATGTCATTAGGCAGGTCTCGCTTGTCAGATGAACCCTAACAGCTATTTATACTAAAAATCACATTCTTAGGACTTATTTGCATGTCAGACAAGTGAGTCAGTCAAACCAGCAAGAGATTTGCCAGAATCTAAATGAAAAAAGGTGGCAGAGTTCTCTGCTATCTTTTGAATTCAGATGTTGTACTGGAAAACCTTGTGCAAGTCCTCCAGCACTGGGCAGCACATCTCACAGGGTCTTCTGTTCATTTCTGGGGGTTTTGAGTTTTGCAAAGTGAACATGACCCCATTTTTCATACGATTTAATATTCTGTGCACAGAATGTTAGAAAGCAGCTATGTGCTTTAGAAATTGTATTCAACAACTGTAATCAACAGCTTGTATTGAGATAGTCATAGCAAATTTAGGAATCTCCATCACTTTCCTAGGACTGAAAAGCTTTTTCCCACTGCTTATTTGTCTACAAAAGAATGAAGTCATGTATCCCTTCTATAAGGGACTTGAAGCTCTGCACAGACTTTATGACAGACCTCCTGCAGGGCTGTCAACCCATTCCTTTGTATGAAATTGCCCGGGGCTGGTTCCTACCCAGTCCCTGGAGGACTTATTTCGGAGGGAATAACTCTGGAGTAAGCAAGCAGTCAGCTAGAATAAGCCTTGCTGTGGGAGTCAGAAGACTGGAGTTCTTTTCTTGGCTGACCACAGACCAGATGTTTGCTGCTAGGAAAATTACTTCATCTTTATTTTTCCTTCCTTTTGTTAGTTCTTTAGGTTTTGCACCGAATCCTATTGAATGCTTCTACAGTGTCAAACACAACAGGGCCCTCACTGCAGATGACACCAGTGGGAAATGTAATAATAAGATTCAGAAATGACATCTCACAAGACTACCTATTTCTTTTTCTGCTTACTGCGTGGGACTTGCCCAGCACCTGGCAGTAGGGTAATAACAGCACATTTCTTGGGAAAGAAAACAGAAATATCCAAGGAATGAATCCAAAGAATATCCAAGGAAACAGCAATCCAAGTCACTAACCCTTGCCAGTCCTCTCATCTGTGTGTGCAAACCCTTGGATTTGTGGCCCCCATGAAACCTGTCCAGGTGTACATGCTATAACAGGCCCACTTGCTTACTTGCAGAGAAGCAGTCCTAATGACACGTCAGTTTGGCGAGTTCTCTGTTTTATATCAAGGCTGTGGTCTGCTGCCTGATGATAATGCATATGAATTTGCTCCCAGACATGTGTGTGAGGTAAGTCAATTAATTCCCTTCAAGAGAAAAATCCAGACACAGTTAACAGGACATGGTCCAATTCAAAATGCTAAAATGTCTGAGGAGGTCTTGCACTCTGAAATGCCTTCACGTCACAAGCTCCAGTCCCACAGACCACACACAGTGCCATGCTCTGCTAGAAGATGACTTTGCCTTCTCACTGGTTCTTGTCAATCGCTGCAGAAAGTCTCATACAGAAAAAAGCCCAAAGTGTTTCAGGAACATGGGTTTCCACATGAAGGTCAGTCAAGAGACTTGAATTTAGTGTACAGACATGGCCAGTTTGCTCCAAGGAATGATATCACTGAGCAACGTGGACATGACCCTCTTTGCATCAGATCTGCAGGGGATGTGAATCTTGACTTGGCACAGCCTGGGAGGACAGCATGGGCAAAGTATGACAGCCATGGCCCTTGTGAAACAGACAACCCAAGAACTGAAAATACATTTCTGATGTATTTTCTAGGACAAGCACCCAAAACACCATCTGTAAACTGCAGAGTAGCCATTTACTTAGCTGGGACTCATACTTTCAAATTGTATTTTTACTGGGAGAGGGTTTTTTTAACAACCTTTGAGGGCTTTAGCAAAACTTTGGCAAACTGTGGCACAAATGTAGGGGTATGATAGTGAAATTAGTTGATACTAGAACTCATTGTTAAGACCAAGGAAAATCACAGTATTGAACAGGAAGGTAGGCCTGACTTCAGAGATGGAATAACAGAAATGGGGCTCAATGTAACAGTATTATATGAAGTATTATATATATACTAACAGGAATAAGAACACAAAGTATTATATATACTAATAGGAATTTCTTCCTTAAACTAGCAGTTTAGTTGGAAAAGGCAGACATCCAGCACCTCTTCCAGGAGAGAGAGGCAGTACTGAAGGACTTGAACAACACACTGATGAGACACCTCCTGCACCAGTACAATGTAATTCTGGGCATCCAAGCTCAGGGGGTATGAGTTCAGACTAGGGTTAGTCCAAGAAAGCTCCTCTCTCATCAGCAATGATTGAAGGTGATCACTTTGTTTAGCCTCACAAAATTAAGACAGAAAGGGGTTAAGAAAGACTTACTCTTAGCACGTGCACAGGAGTGACTAATGCCAGGATTTTAACTTGCCAGTTAGTTCTAATGAGGTTTATTTTCTAATTGTCCAAAGAACTCCACATATTTTGTCCTTTTTAAAGAATCTCTCTGTTTTGTTCTATCTGAAAGCCTTTTGTCTAAGAATTGAGTTTCTTCGTAACTAATAGCATTTGGCAAATATTTTGGGGGTTTTATTAAGCCTTTGGTAACTAACCAGTAACATCTCTGACGAAAGCCATAGATTAAACTGAAGCCCATAAAATAAAACCAACTTTCTAGTGACACTTGACATGTCTTTGAGCACCCAACTAGTCCAGGCCAGGAAGCAACACGATTCTCCTCTACAAGAACTAAGAATGCCCAAATTATATGTACATAGCAATATTAAGATGGCTATATAAAATCTTCCATACTAGGCTACAGTATGAAAATCTGCATGAATGGGATATATTTATTTAATGAACAGAGGCCTTACTATTTCAGTAGTCATATGTAAAATTTTAAGCACAAAAGGCTGCATTTTGGTGTATATTTTTAAGACTCTAAAGGATATTGGTTCTGCCTTGGTAAGACCTCCTTTTGACATTTCCAGTGGCAGTATTGCTGTTGGAATGTCTTCATGTCACACTTAGCAGCTGCTTTCTTTGGGTCACATCCAGCCAAAATTGGCCTCTATAGTTCCCAGTCAATGGACTTTCCAAAGCTCACCTGTACTCCCCTTCATGACTTTTTAGGGGAAATTTTCTTCCCTTTGGTGATTGTGAACATGTCATTTATATGTTTTTCCTCATCAGAGCCAGCTTTATAATTTGCAGTTTCCCAAACTACGGAAGGGAAAGACTAAGAATAAAAATCCTCCCGTTTGGCTTCCAGACTCCTGCTTTCTTTTTCTCTTACCTAGTTACTGAAACACAAGTGGTAAAGCAGGAAAAAAATCAGCATAGGATGCTAAAGATTTATCGTGACTAAGAAAAGTGATGAAGCTTTTACCTTTCTAACTAGGGGAAGGTTTGTTATATTATGTTGTGAACCAGACTTTCACAGTGCCTCAGATAACACATTGTTGATGATGTTCTGAGTTGAATATATTCATATGCAAGTTCCTACTGCTATGAATAAATGTCATAAGACCACTCTGACTCAGTGTATTTATCGACTCAGACTACAAAACTTACAATCAACTGGCAGATAAAGTAGTGGCAACAAAACATCCCAGTCCCACATACTGGTTTCTGTGCTGATGGATCACACCATGTCACATAAACTCAGCTGTTAACTCCATATGTTTTAACTTGGGTTTACAGGAAAGTTTTCAAGTATTATAAAATTGCTATATAATTATCTTAAGAAGAAGTACCAGTGGATACTACTACAAACAAAATTATAATTTTTATATATATATTGTGTGTTTAGTATATGTATCTTTATTATACATGCACATATGCAATATATAAAATTAGGGAGCATTACCATGGCTTGATATATCGTTATGATATATTTAATAATATATATTACATAATGGCATATTATGGCATATTGTGAAATGAATGCTATTCCTGCCAGCTTTTCTGCTATTTCCTCCTTTGAACGGAAGAATTAGAAGTACAAAATATACCAATTACTCATTGGTTATATAATATATTAGAAAAAATTTAACCAGTGCAAGGGTAAGTTGAAGGCTCCTGGGAAGTCTGGTTTGTACCTTGTTGCGCTATATATTACATTTGCTCATCGTGTGTGAACACGATCAATGCAATATGTGAGCCATGGCACAGGAAAACAATGATCAGTATCACTAACCTTTGATCTTTCTTTTGGGGTAGGTACAAAAGGACTGTTAATTGTCCTTAGTTGGATGAGTCATATCATACAGCAGGAATTAAGCTGAGGTTCAACATAGTGCTCTGTGTTTACTCATGTGAGAGGAGAGGAGGCATCATGGAGCAGGTTGTTCTCCTAGGCTGAGTGGCAGTGGACTGAGAAGATTCTCAGTACTTTTTGGCTTGGTTTTTCAAGGAACCAAAGGAGCCACCATCAGACACCCTCCCCTTTTCCATCAGAGAGCAGTGGCTGTTGTCAGCACCACTAAAACCCCTCCTTTCCCCGCTATATTTTTACCTTAATGATAGTATATGGTACTTACACAGTCTGTAGTGATAGTATGTCTGATTTCTGTGCCGAGATTGTGAGTTCATGGCTGTGGAAGAGTCATTTTCCAGGATGCATGGACGTTTCATGTTTCATGCAGATATGTATTAAATATAGAGGATTATTATGGATGACTTGCAGTCTGAACTCGGTATGCTTCTTCTGAGCAGGTCTACTTTCATAAGAGATCTCCTTAGAAGAAAAAATGAAATTGCATCCGTTTCTTAAATACAGGGTACAAAATCATGCATTATGCTGCTCTAAGCATCACAATGTATGGTGAGTAATGAGCAAGTCTGTTTAAGTTCAATTCTTACACGAAAGCAACCACAACAGGAATAAAATTCTCTGCATGACTACATTCTTCTAAATGACTGGGTAGGTGGGTATATCCCTAAGAAAAATACAGAGTTTGTGTCATTCTCAACTATGATGCATGCCCCAGTGCAACTATTCAAGATAGGAAAGAAACAAACCAGGCAATGTTATTTCCCCAAATGCTCAGGAGGGTGCTAGAAAGAGCAGGAAAAATATGTGATGTTTTCTTTCTTATTTCAGCATGGCAACATTGCTGCTGAAGAGATGTTCAGATATGTTGAGTTCTGAACTGATAGCCTTCTTCCAGTCCTCAAATGAAAAATGTAAGAAAGAATGTTAGAACTGAGACAAAGCTCTACCTATGTATTTACTCTGTAATTACAGACGAAAACCTAGCATTTTAGGATTTAGGGAAACCTATACACCCCACCCCCCAAGAACTCAAAGAAAAGAGACTATTATTGTATATTTTCAGTCATACCTGGAGTGCTAGTGACTGCAAAGAGATTATTCCTATGCCAATGCCATTGCAGGTCTGATCCTTACACCCACTAGTCAGAAATGCTGAGGACTCTTGAAGCTCCTTTCAGCCACAGTAGTAACAGCTTCCTGAAGATGTTTAAAGCTTGCAAGACTGAGCTTGCAGTAGGAAACCACTGACAAAAAGAGGAATGAGAGACGTTAAATAGACTATATTTTTCTATTATTTATATGTGTACAAGGCAGGATTTCTCTCATCACAGGAGACTTGGTTTAGTGAGAAATACATTTTAAAACTCTTAATGTCATTTACAGCCTTTATTTATGTGTAATGATAAAATTGTATGTAAGACAAACCTATATTTGGCAGGGGGTTGGAACTGGATGATCTTAAGGTCCTTTTCAACCCTAACTATTCTATGATTCTATGTAAGTTTGGTCTCACTGGATAGCAGCTAAAAAATGCTCTTAAAATTAATACACTGATCAGTATATCCCATCAATTACAAACTTGTAATACTTGGGATAAAAAAAGTAAAAAAGACTTGCTTTTCAGATACACAATCATACATGTGAGCTACGTATCCTGTTTTGGAGATGACCTGACTATCCTAAAGATGCATCGCCCACAGATAACTTTTTTAGCTTACTGAAGAAATGATATAGAAATGACACTGCTTTGGAGAGAAGCAAAATGTATTGTGTAGAAATTCCAATTAGAAATCAGAAAATTCATTATAGGATTTTCAGAAGTGGCTCCCTTGACTGAGCACAGGAGGGAATGTGGGCTGATTTTCAGAGAGCAGAATTACATGATGGGAACAGTCTCTGTTACTTGTTTCTTAAAAGAGACTGAAGTCTTCAGTACACAATTACAGACGGAAGGCATGGAGTTTTAAAGACCTGTCAGTATGTGTCTACTCAGTCCTGCAAGGCATAACTGATCCAAGTGCCTAAGTGAGTAACTGGCAAGATTAAAGTTGGTTAGTAACTTTTTGAAAGGAGGCAAAGCTGTTTCATTCACTTAGCTCTGTAAGACCTAGTGCAATGATACGAGAATACATACAAACCTTTCTACTTGATGGTCTGATTCTCCCAGTCATCTGAACTGATCCGATCAAGTCACTTTTGTCCAGGCGCCCGATTACTACTGACTTAGAGGACTCGGGCTTTAAACACATTAAATTCTGAAAGGACTCAATTTTAAACCTGTATGGACAATACTGTTCTTCAATCAATCAACCCCCCAAAAAAAAATCAAGGGGTGTTTTCCTTACAAAAGAAACATACAATTTGAAATCATAGAGCTTTCAGTAGTGGATGTCATCGCATTGTTTTCCAGAGCAGAAGTGTGGTAGGAACCATTCTGGTACATACGCGCGACCACCATCATATGGCCTGTTTCATGTTGCTTTTGTTTGTTTACACTAAAAGAACATGAAAGTTGTGTATTTAACTGTTCAAAAGCTAACACATGCCAGAATGAAGATGGTCTGTACGGACATAATTCAGCCCACTTGTGTAAATCAGTTGTGACACAGTATTTAAGTACATGATCAAATACTGGGCTTCCACTGGATCTTTTCCATGGTCAGTGAATGGGCAACATTTATTTTATTCCCCAAACTGAGTGTGGAACCGATGGCAAAATTAGCTCAGCCATTGCACAATGCACAATGATAGATTTCTTCCACTGGAAGGATTCCTCTGTAGAAAGCCTTTTTGTCTTGCTTTCACTAGAATAGCTGACCCTGCAATGCTTCTACAAACCTGCTGTCCACAAAAAATAAACCCCATGCCGTTAATATCCAGCTGCAAAAATTTGGGCTGAATTCGCTTTCCCAGCCTTTGTAACCTTCAGTGTAACAGTAAAAGCAGTGTTTTCTACAACAATCTGTCTTCTATTTGTTAGGTTTAAGCAGCCAGCACAGCTGAGAGAAGACATAATTACTAATCGCTTCCTTCACGTTTAGCATCTATGGAGTTGTAAAATGAAATGCAGATCTATTACCTTTGTTCAAGCCTACAAAGGGCAGCAGGATGGATTAGGTATTGCTGAGCACTAAACCAGAAGTAATGGAGTTTACACAAAGGCTGGAAATTACTGTCAAAAAAAATTAGCAGTTTTTCTTCCAAGAACTCAAGATGAATTTTCTGAGCTTGCCTGTGTTAGCTTTTGAGCAGTTCCATATGCAAACTTAATGGTCTTTTGATGTAAAATGCTAATGATTTATAATCTTTTGGATCAAATCTTGAGGGGTTTTATTCAGTTTTATCCAGGTGCCATTGGTGGCAATTTGTATTGCTGGAATGTGAGAGCAGAATGTCACCTAAAATACTCTGGGTCTTCATCTGATGCTTAGAAGTATTGGAGAATATAGAATCATAGAACATGATAAGATAAACACACTTTATTGCTTCCTATGCCTTGAACTATCTCCAGCAGACGTTTTTTGAATTACTTCTAATTCTCCTTTACTGTTTTTCATAGCTCTTCCCACACTCATGCCTTTTGTGACAGCTCTTAAACAGTTCAGCTGAGGCTGAAGCCTGACTACTGTGATAAAAGATCTCCAAATGTCACCTGCATGTACAGCTCCAGAAGATTTCTGATTACTTTTTTTTCTTCTTCTTCTTTATTTTAGGACAATTATATGCAGAAAGACGGGCAGCAAACAGCAGAGCGTGAAAGCCATTGATGTTAAAATTGAAACCGATCCCTTTGTGAATGACCATTATGATGCTTTTTGTGTAAAGGATGAAGGTCAGCACTGATATACTATTGAAATAATGCACAGTCATCGCTGTCTTGCAACAGATTTTGCCTTAGATTTTTCTATTGCTGAGAAGCAAAGAGAGAATGTCAAGGAATACATCTTTATAGTCACCCACTAAGTGAGCCAACTGCTGCAAAGACACTGGCTGCAGAAAACAAACTGCATTATCAGTTGTCTTTGCTGCAGTTTAGCAAGTTCAAACAGCACTCCTGATCTCGAAGAACCCATTTTGGTGTTCATAGAACTTTATGAAAAGGACTATATCTGGCACTGATGTAACAGAGATGTCTGAAGCATCTCCCATACTGAGCATGTAAATGAACGTAACTCAGCTGACTCCCAACTGCAAAACACCACACTGTTGCATACCTATCAGTATACAACATGTATATACAAATAACTTCATTGTCTTCATTTCAGTTTTGGTTTGGTTTGGGTTTTTTTTTCTGTTAACAAGTGTAGACCAGCCCACAAGGGACTCTGATATATCATGGATGAGTCTGAAAACCAAGTTATTTCCAATTTACATCGATGCTTAAACATTTCAATATTCAAATGCCAGAACCCACAAGCAAAGATGGATTCTCAAGGCCAAAAGTAAATTGTTACAGGTAGGCAGGATTGTGTAAAAAAGTTTGGGAACCCCTGGAACAGATTGTTGTTGGCAGTAAAGTTTCATACCTCGTTTCCAAGGAAAGCAGGGGCAAGCAGATGGCATTTACTGAGAAACAGTAAGTTCACCACACAGGATGGCATTCTGGTAGTCAGTGGCAGCAGTGGGAATGAAAATATGATATAAGTGAAATGCGGCAGAGGTGATGCATTATTTGATGTGCACCCCGTCATGCAAAAACGTCAGGGTTTGACCATCCTCTAAAGTAAACCTCATGCTATCAACTCCAGGCTCCGTGCTGCTACGAGCGATGCCAGCTCCATCACCCAGTTGCTAGTGCTGTCACACAAGCACCGTTGTGTTTTCTTCCATGCAGCTCCTCACATGTAGGAGCAGCTCCCTGTAAACATCTGCAGAACTCTCTCATTGTCTTCCTTCAAATCTCTCTTCTGTCATCATCCCCCCCCCTTGAGAAAAACCTTGCAGTGGGTGGGACAGCTGTGGGATGCTGAAATCATTGCTCCGGCCACTATTGTCCCGTTGTGCCCTCGTGCTCCCCTGCCTGTCTCCACCTGCTGCGTCTGAGCTTACACGTAGATGCTGGATCTTGGGAAAGGAATTGTCCATGCCCTTTGTGTTTGGTTACCGCTTGTGGCAGGGGAAAATCTGGATCATTTGCAAAGGAGACACCATTTTGAACAACTTCGTTTGTACAAGACAGGGAGTTTCCTGATGACAGAATGAGGTGATCATGCCAATGCGCTCCCCAAATAGTCCTTACACACTGAAACATTTCTGGTAACAATAAGGTCCCCTCTGATTTGAACGTATAAAAAACTGTGGATGCATCATGAATGTTTGAACAGAAAGGCTAAAGCAAAGTTGTGTGGCAGAGCCTAGACTGTAGCGGGTATGAAAAGAGCAAAATCCAGGAAGGAAACAGCTTTAACGTGCAACTGTAATATACAGGAACACAAGTCAGCACAAAGCAGCTGACTGAAAGAACACCCTCCACCTCAGGGATGCTGCTTGTAGTTTTGGGAAGTAAATATCCAGTAAGAAGCAGCAGCAGCAAACCCTGCATCACACCCTCAGACAGCACACTTGCTTTGCTGTTTTATACATGTGGCTAATGGCTACATGTCTAAGTTATGATCAATGAGTTGTTTCTTACTTGAAACTCTCTAGTATGCTTTTTTCTTTTAGCAAAGCGGACATTGCTTTTAATTGATACAAATTCAATTATAACACAGTAATATATTAGTGTTAAGACCTGTGTATTGAAATCAAGTACAAATAGCAAGTTGGTTTGCCCTGCCGAATGTGGTAAATCCCAGGTTCCTTATACTGATACCTATGTCCCCATTCACAGTAACAGCAAGCCCTTTTATTTCTTGCATATTTATCCAACCGACAATCTGCAGTCCTATATGAAATTAATCTGGTTCTTTCTCCAGTATTTCTTACCCTCCACCCATCATCTCCCCACCTTCAGGGCCCCCTCAGCTCCTTGCTGGGTCTGGGCATGGCTGGCTGGACTGAGGGCCGCACATGCTGGGGCTGCCTTAAAGCTACAAATATGCTGCTTTGTCCATCCGTGTGCAATGCTGCCTGCCTGGCCAGCTCTGCTTGTGGGAATGGGTAAGGGCTGAGTCCTACTTATGCCTATCCCAGTGGAAAAGATGCCTAGCTGTGGCTCTTTCCTGTTTTAATCTCATCAAAATGAGCAGGCACTCAGCAGCTTTGCCTTGGTCAGACTTGGCTGAGATCAGCCAAAGGCTGAGACAAACAGGCACGTTGAGGACAGACAGAGGGAACAGTCAGATCAGTCTTCTTCAGAAACTGAGTTGATGATAGCAGCTCTTCTCAGTTCTGTCTTGGAACAGTTAGTTCCTAGAGTTGTGTGAAAGGCATCTTGAACTGCCATGAATTTTCTAGTACAAACCATCATAAAACTCCCTTCATAGGCCTTGATTTATAATTAATCTTTAATCAATTAACATTTAGCGCATTAATGTGTTCAGCTGAATTGCTTAAGCGTATACCTTGGTGTGCCTCAATAGCCAGGACACTGGTCAGATGTGGTCAGATGCTAGCAAGAGCTCTGGGTGTGCTTACAGAATAAGGCTCTTACAAAGAATCCCAAAGAGAGGGAGCTACCTTTTTTTGTGCTTCTGAAATGGATTTTGTTCTGTACCCACAGATGAATCACAGCAGTCTTTGATGCTAAGAGTTACGCTTGACAGGGAATTGGTAGTGAGAGTTATGTTTGACAGGGAAAGATGTAGCTGCAACGTTTAATGAATGCTGTGAGTACAGCCATGGGTTTTGCAGTCCAGAGACATTTGTCTTCTCAGTTTCTTGTAAACAACTGTTTTATGCAGACATCAGGGTCAGGAAGAAAATTCTACAGCAGCCCAGGATCTGCTGAGATCAGAAAGTTTCTCTCTTAGCCTTGAGTGCAAAAATTACCTAAAAATACATTAGGTTCTGCCTATTCTGAAAATTGAGTATCACCAAGTAAGTCAGATCTGGCACACAGAGTGTGTATTATTTGTTTTCTATCAAAGCTCATAAGAAAATGCCCTGAGGTATAAAAGGGATAAAGCAAGAAAAACAGAAAGTTGGAATTTTCCCTATGAATCTTCTTTTTTTTTTTTTTGTAAGACCACATGCCATTCAACTTCATATGTGTATAATCCTCTTGGTTCCCTTTCTTCTATTGCTTTTTAAATGCAACAAAGGAAAGATCTCTCTGTTAATAGCTCCCACATTCTCCTGGTTCTTTCTTTCAGTGACCCACTGATATTTACAGGCAACAAGTAAGATCTCTATTCCATAAGGCTTTGATTTGCTGCCACCATAGAAAAACTAAACAGGCAGTGACTTGTAGTGTGTAGAGCGTAAATGCAAATCAGACTTTGTTAAATGACTGCTGGCTCCAGCCCCGCATCAAAGTTTGATGGCTTACGTACGTATTTCAGTTTGCCTTTTTCAGCAGTAAGGAAAGAAAGCACTGAGCAGAGGCTGTTGTTACAAACAAGCCCATGCTTTGCCAGCTCCTGCTACAAAGGCTGCCGACAAAAACCTGAAGCCTGTCCACAGGAGTAGCTCAGTTTGATGAGCTGCTGCCCCAGTGTTACTGCTGTACCTGTACCAAAAAGAACAGGTCTGGCAAAAGGCTGAGCAGGAACTGTCATAGCAACTGAGACTGCAGCAGGACAAGGAGCCATAAGATGCTGCAGCCCAGAAAAACCCTCTACATCTTACACAGATGAGGACAGCAACAGAATGGATGCAGGAACTTCAGTATGTCTTTGCAGGGTACCAGCTTTCACTTCTGTTTGTCCAAGCTGTCATTCAATATGCTGTACAGCAATGATGAGACCTAAGAAAGTCTCGTATGAGAGAGTCAAAAGTTCCCCATAGAGTGTCCATCCATTAATACCTTTGAAATCTCTGCTTTTCTTTCTATCCACACATCAGTCAGATCTTTCTTTCAATACCTCATAATTCTCTGTTACCACGTCTGGTGCTAGCTTTTACACTAAAACTCCCTTCAGCTTTCTTTTCCTGGTAGGTTACAATGTTCTTTCTGAAAGTGTTTGCCATATTTAACTAATTTAACTGTTACCGTTCTGCTTCCTCTGGCCATACGATTAAGAAGCAAGGCTTTGCAGATAAGAATACCCTCTGATGTATAATTATCCTATGCAGCTTTGGGATCAAGACTTCCCTCCGAGCAGATACATGGCTTCCATTTGTACTGACAGAAGCAGCTACATAAATGAAGTATGCTCTACCATGAAGCAATATTTTTTTTACTCCTTTCATCCACATCAATCTGTATTCATCCCACCAGTTCACAGGAAAGGCATTAGCTGCTAACTGCTCCTCGCTTCCTTGGATGCCAAGCCTCCATAAGACTGTACATAAACCGAGCTTTGTGTAGCCTCAAGAGCTTGTTTTTTCTGTCAGTGCGTGTGTGTGTGCATAACTCCCACTAACTTCTGAAGGTGTTAGACAGTATATATATGTATGTGTACATTACGGAGAACAGACTTCAAAGCTTTGACTTCGGTAGCGTATCCTTTCAATTAGTGGCAGATGTTTTTCAGCATACCTGGCTGAGAAGCGGTCAGCAAGACCTAGCAGACAATTTCCAAAAGCCTGATCCAAAAGGACGTTCACAGAGCAGGGATGTTTATCATAGGATTTTCATTTCACTACAAGGCAAACAACCGGCAACATAAATACATCATATTTCCAAATAAACATGGATTTACCTATGCCTGGGTCTGAAGTGAGTAGATGATGGGAAAAACTGCAGCCAGGACTCACAAGAATCTTGCAGAGTGTCCCTGGGGCAAAAGCAGGAAAGCCTGAGCTTTTGCAGCAAGTAGATTGGAAAAAAGCTTTACTGTCAAAACTACTGCCCATGGAAAACCCTGGATGTGAACTGGTGTCAATGGAAATGTTGTTTCTAACATCTTGTGCTGATGCTGTCTTGAAAGCAGACTTTAGCAAAGTAGCACGTGTGCTCTCTGAAGATGTTTCTCCTTCTGCATGTTTAGGAGCATAGTCTTGGAGATCATTTTTTCAGCTCCCGAGCAAAAGTCTTTCCAAGGAACATAATCTTTGCTTAGCCAACTAAGTAAATAGAATTTTGTACCAAAGCCAAGTGTTTCAACAGGAAAGATCAATGCCAGAACACAGACCTGGCCCTAAGTTTCCCCATCCCGTGTAATTACGAGAACCCCTGAGCTATTACCTATTAGCCTTTTCACTTTTGGTTGTTCTGTATCTGGACAAAAGCAGGGTTTGAATCTTCAGTTACTTTGGCAAGTGGAGCAGTTGGTTTTTCTTCCACAGTCAGTAAGGGCTCTAAAACCACTGGGAAAAATCACAGATTTGAGAAAGAATACAGAAGTGTTTATTTGTACTAACACCGCACACTTTGTCCATTGGGTTTTTTAGTAAAATCATGTTCTTGCATTATAGGTTTTCTTGGTTTGGTTGTTTTGGTTTTTCTGTAACCAAGAGATGTCTATTCCAAAAGAGACTGTAAAAAATCTGGAGGAAAGGGGGACATAACAAACACCTCTTGAAAAGCACCTCTAAGAGAGAAAGACCTTTAAGTGAAGAGAAACCCCGACGCTTAAAAGTTCTTTAGATCTTGACCCACCTTTTTAACAATAGCCAAGATTGCTCAAACCTGGAAAAAAAAGAGTTAAAATCCAGTTTACACTGGCCTTAGCAGTTTTCTGTCTGCCCCTTCTCTGCACTTCTTTCATGCAACAGAAAACTCAGATCAGTTGTTATTGTTTATAGCAATTTTGGCTTCCTGGCTTTTAGTGCTATCAGGAGAAATATTCTCAAACACCTCATTAGCTTTTATACCCTGAAATATTTAGCTCTTTATATTCTCACAGAGAGCAGAGCTGTGTTACCCCTGGGTGTTGTTGAAGAGCACACGTCACCATTTATTTTAGGGTGTCTCTAACCTGAAATTGGGGGAATTTGAGCATCAGGGAAGAAACCTTTGATTTTGTGAAAGACTAGAAGGAATAGTCTGAAAACTGGCTGGTGACCACCTGGGCTTTCCTTTCTGTGAAGGCAGACTGGGTCACTGCTGAGCCTCTGCCTGCCTGCATTAAAGTGCCAGCCTTAAACAATTCCATAAGCAATTCCACAAGCAATTCTGCAGTTAAGAAAAATGACTTGTGTCCAAACTTTTGCCTTCCAGTCCCAGCATACCCAAGCCTTTTTAGCCTTTGTAGAAGCAGGCAGAGAAGACAGCTGTACCTTAACATCCTGAGCTAACTTGCTGGAAACAAAGGCCCTCTAGGTGCATTGCAGTTACACATCAATAACATCACAGTTATCACATCACAGCTATAGCCTAATATATACCTACACAATTACAGCTGGAAACAGTATGAAGGGGGATAAGGGCATGAATCAGATGAGATGTATGAGTTCCATGGACATGTGTAAGTTTGTCCTTGGTGTAACTCTTTCAGCACCGCTGTTAGCACTGCATTTAAAGACTTTTGCAAGGTCTCTGCAATCTCATTTCTTTTTACCTTCCAGACAAGCCCTGCGGGGACCCACCATCCTTCCCCCACACCATCCTGCATGGCCACACTGGCTTTGAAATGGGGGACGAGCTGCTGTATGTTTGCGCCCAGGGGTACATCATGGGCAACAAGGAGACGGCATTCACGCTGCTCTGCAATAGCTGCGGGGAGTGGTACGGGCAGGTTCAGGCCTGTGTCAAAGGTAAGCTCACCCAGCACATGGAGCATCCCTCCAGGAGGTCACAGCCTCCCATCGGCCCAACAGAGATGGTTTCAGGCATACAGGTGTGCCTCTCCTGGGTGCATGACGCCCCAGTGAATCTCTTGGTGACTGCAGCATCAATGTCTTAGCTGGCTCAACAGGGATTTTCCAGCCCTGCTGGCAGACCTCTCTAGTAAGAGAGAATAATGTAGTCATACTCACAATGTGCATAAAGTTCTTTTTTCTGGGTAGCAGGAGCCACTGAGAGTAAAAAAAAAATCAGAATTTTTATGCCATATTTATTTTATCTGCATCTGCTAACCCCATTTCAGGGATTCACTGAGTCTTATTCCAGCATTAGCATTCAGCTCCTGCCTTCCAGTGCACCATCTGCCTTCTTTTCTTCCCCAGCGCCCTTTTTCTTTAGTACTGAACATAACTTTTCATTACTAGAAAATATCCTTTGGGAAGTTCCTTCACCTGTGTATTTAATATCAGAATCAGCCCCTTTCTGGAGATCAGTTGTTTATAACCTTGAGTGTGCTCATTCTACTACTGGGTGAGGTTTATAACTTTTCTATGTACTTACTTAGTTTACTCAAGGTAAGGGTAATGTACTGATGGTACAAGAAATGCCAGAAGTATTTTCTTCAGAGCAGTTCAAAAGCTGCTGCCTGGCAGCATCAGAGAGCCAAAGACATTGCTTACCAGATAGAGTGCACAATGCAGGTTTTGTCTGTCTTCTGCTATGTTTATTTTCACATGAAGCCACAGAGTTGCTACAGAGCAGGCTGCTGAAATGAAACTGTGGTATTTGCTCTCACCTTTGGGAACCTAGAGCAAGAACAGAGAAAAGTCAGTGTCTTTTTGCAGGCATGCACATAATAAACGTTTTTCCTTACCACAGACATGCTGTCCATGATTTTAGCACCCAGTTACCACCCATACATCTTTATGCGATGGTACACGCTGAGGCCCATGAGATAGCATCCTCCTTACAGAAAAGACAAGATGCCACGATAGTACTGTGGCCCCATAAAGACAGGGGTCAATACTTCTTCAAGGGCACAGCAGACCCATACGCAACTCCCGTTGCTTCTTTATATTTTCTAGGTTGAGTTGAACTGGCCATCCTTTAGGTGTTGTTGAATTTTTATTTGGGATGCAAAATGGGTAATACAATAGCTGCCCATCTTCTAAGCCCCAGGCTTTTTCCTCTGGCTTGTAAGAAGCTAGTTTGGCTGATGTGAGCTTTTATTAGCCCTTTCATCCTAGTTGCTTTAGTATTTTTGAGCTTCTGGCCTTACACATACGGTAAATACCACTTCCTTTTGGAAGGTCAGGAAAATTAGAGATCTGTGTAAGTTAAGAGAGCTGCCTGTGCTACAGAAGTCTGTGACAGTGGCAGAAGCACTTGGGTTAGAGCTAAGCAGCTAGATGGAAAAGTTAAAAATAAAGAGAAACCAAGTACTCTCCTTTAATTTGCCCCAATAGAAAGGCAAATTTGTATCTTGTACTATGCTTGCAGGAGTTTTGTCTGCAAACACAACAGCAGCTGCCCAGATATTTACTCCTGTTAAATGGAATGAAAGTGGATTTTCTTACCAAATAACTTGACTGAAGAAATGAGGCTTTGACTAAAAAAACCCCAAACAAGAACATAATGTAAAAGCTATAGGAAGCCATAATAGTGACATTTCCTTGATTTAAACCTTCAAGAAAATCCACTTTTATGTTGCTTCAATTGTGCAATGATCTGAACTTTCCCTTTGTTTAAACATAAGCTAAATAGTACCATGAGTTCAGACATGGATGCAATCTGAATTCTGCTTTCTCATTCTCTTTCTCATGTTACCCTGCTCTATGCATAAAGCTCACACTCTTTCCAATATTCAAGAACAGTCATCAGAGCATGTTATGGTGGGTTTTTTTTCCAGAGATATATCACACCTTTAAGATGATATTTCTGGCAAAGCAGCTTAATCTTCAGCAAAGGAATGGGCAGCTGTCGGGTAGCTGAGCTATCTATATGGGCTCGAGTTAGCATATCTATTTCAGAACCTATGTATTCCATAATGCCCAGGGGCTTACAAGGAGTTATTTTTACCCATGAATATATACCAGCAGGCAATGCATAATCATGAGAAAAGGTCAAACTTGTTCTTAGTAGAAACGGGTCATGTTTGTGTACCACGGAACCAGATATTCAAACCCATCAAAATGGTATAGAGATATGAAATAAAAACAAATAAATTCCAACATCTTTCTGAACTATTTCATCTTCCAGAACTGTTCTTACAAACAGCAGTTCAGATGATTAAGTGAAATACTGCAGGGAGTGAAGGAGGAGCATGGAGGGAGAGAAGGAAAAGAGTATCTACATCTGATAACCCAGTGGGTCTGAATCTCCTATAATCTGCACCAAACTGGTACTTCTTTTTCCTTCGCTGAGGTTAGTGAAAATGCTGACTTTATCACACATAGAAATAAAACTGTACAAGACCAAAATAAGGAAGGGAAAGAATCAGGCTATTTAAGTTGTGTGTGTTTCACTGTTTTCCCTGGATAAATAGTCTATTTCCCCTGTTTTGCCTGAGCCTTTCACACAGCCGCAGGGGAGAGGATAATATTTTTAGAAGAAATAGGGAAATGTGGCTGTAAAATCACAAACATCAACACTGGAACTTGGGAGCAGATGTAATATTGTGGATTATGTATTTTCTTTCTGGATTATTTAAATGTAGACTTCATGCTGAGGGGCTTCCTTTGGTTAATGTTTCTCAAACACTTTGAAGATAAGATGTGGGATAGAAAACACAATACGTGTGCATTTACTAATTAGCTATTCGAGCTTCCTGATCACAATTCTTTAAGAAAGGTTTTACAGAAGACTGACATGTGTGATACTAGGTTTCATTACTTTTAAAAAGGTAAGAATTCAGTGAAAAGAACAAAAAAGGGAGTTTAATTAAAAGAAACCTGACTTACGGTTAACAGTTATTTCAGGGTCACAGGAGAAAGCAGAATTACTACTGAAGTACTCCAGAAGTCAGCACACATGCTGCTTTTTAAGTGCTTTAAGGCAAAAGAGTAACTTCCCTATTATGATGGGTAATGACAGGACAATTTATATCCCTGTTGGCAGGATGGGCCATTTCTGTCCTAACTGGCTGACATCAGAAGGAAAATGGTGGCAAAGCCACTTCAATGAACATTTAAGTACTATGTTTAGAGGCTTGTAAGGTGATACAGATCCCTCCTTCTGCATCTGCACCAGGTGAGCAATTGGAAATGTGAAGTGCTCCCAATGCTCTCATGCCAACACAACTGGACCGGGGTAGAAAACCCCTGCCATAGGATTAAAAGAACAAGTCCTGTTCCTACATCTTGCACTGTCTCTGAGATGAGGCAAGTCACTGTACTGCTCTCTGCTACTTATTCCACCTCATCCATGAAAGAGTGACAATGTTTATCCAGCTTCATAAAGCTGTCTGAGATTTGCGGATGTTAGAGATGTGTATCACTGTACTACTTGGTAAGTGCCACATTATAATGCCCAGCTGTCCAAGCAGCATATCAGACTAAACAGCAATAATTGGGCTTTTCTCTTATTTGTGTAAAAGCATTAAGCCTGCACTACATTCCCAGTTGCTCACCCGGAGCAAATACAGAGTCAAAGAACTATCATCACAGCAGTGTCTAATTATAGCACTTACATGTTCTTTGAAGTAGCTTCCTGATCATATTTCCTCTCTGTTTTGGTCCAGTTAGAAGAGATACAGTCCATTCTGGCACTCAGGATGTAAGTGTACAATGATACAGTTGGTAAATCTGTAAATTAAATGAAAACATATATTATGCAGCAATACACATATAATCCAAAATATGTGGCAAAACCTGGCTGTGGGCATAACTGAACAAAATCATTTCAGGATTATATTAAGTGGATTCTGGATACAGTAAAGTATGTAAGAAATGAAGAAAACAGTACATTACAAATGGCTTTACTGTGCATTGCACACACCAGGCAATGGATGGTAATTTTTAATCAAGATGCTTTTTAAGGAAAAAAGTGGTTCTGTACAGTTAGTCTTTCCTGCAGTTTCTGGTCATGAAAAGACGCTGTGTTCTAGCTGAAAACACAGGGATATTCAACCCAACAAAGCAACCTTAAGCAGAGAACAGGGAAATAGACGGGTTTTGCAGTTTATTTTCTGTGGAAAGAACACATTTGTTTCACAAAATACATTCTGAAGATGGGCACTGTAATAACGTCTGAAAGCAGATGTAGACATGCCATGCTGCGGCTGTCCTGCAGGCACAGAGACCAAAGTGACCATTGCTAAACGGCATCCATGTTTTGTGTTTGTCTTTCCAAAATGAATGATAGGTTCAGTATCAGAAGCATTAATATGAACATTTCAGTAGGAGAGGCAGGGCTGTATTGCATTAGGCTGCGTCCTTCAGAGTTTGCTTCTTCAAAGAGAAGGTAGATTAGGTGGCTGGGAAATCATGTCATTGCTCTAAAACTGCCTAAGAGGAATGTCTCATATTTCTCCTTCTCCCTTGGCTGCTTTGGGTTTTTCCAGCTATAAGCTTGTGGCAGGAGAGGTCGTATCTGCTGCACACCTAAAGAATCTCTCCCGTGTCAACACTTGGATAATTGTCTAGTGTGTTCAGAGCTGGTCTGACTTCCACACTGAGCACCAGACTTCTGATTTCAGTGTGAGAAGGCTTCGGCTGACTTTGACCACCTCTGAAAGCTTCGTCTGCAGCTCCCAGTCTTTTTGCCTGGTTCAACTATTCTCATTACTTCAGATGCTGCTTTCTGAGTCCTCAGGAATAGCGTCGATTCACATTCATGTGCTCTGTAAGCATGACCAGCCAGCACCACTTAGTTCTTTTCCTTCTATTTTTTTAATGGGCAGAGTAAAGCAAAATGTCTCTGGCTTCCCATCTTATTTGGGGCTGTTTTGTTTTCGTCTGGGAGTGCAAAGGAAAAGTTGTGACAGACAAATAAAATCAGAACAAAATATGCCCGTGACTTGTCAAAACAATTGTTATGACAAACTTTGGTTCTCTTTTCAGGTCTGTCACTGAGTGGTTGTATTAGATTAATGGAAGGTATTGATCAGGCATGAACCGATTCTGCCAAATGGAATTACTTTTAAAAATGATGATGGGTTATTTATTTACATTAGCAGGCTTTCTGCTACAATAAAAAGTCATCCTTCTTGCAGCTGTTGCAAAACACTAAAGGCAAAACAATTTCTGTCTAGCATACTCTGGCTGGTTTGAGAGAAGTGTGATCCAAGTCAAATGGATAATTCTTCAAGATGCTCTAGTTTACAACTCTGATCTTTGGCAAATTGGTCTACATGCTCTTTTCCTTCCTACCCTTTCAGACACATGTCCTCTTGTTAATGTTCACTGTAACTACTTTGAGATTCTCAGAATAAAGCTGGGTTTATACAGTAGAAATGTTTATGATGATGGTCTACATAGAATCGAGTTTCAATTTCCTGTACTCCAAAAATACATCCCCAAAATATGCAGTGCACTTTATGGTTGTCCAAAATAGCAACACTCAAAATACAGCTGGGATGCCAATATGCTATCTAGAAGAAAAATTAAACTGATCCTAGAGTGTGGAAAACCAGACTCGTTCTTTGGTTTTGCCTGTGTCTATGTTTGGTCACTGTTTTCACATTAGGATCAAAAGTTGAAGGAGATGAACACTCTTTAAGGACTGGATGCTTCCCAGAAAAGACAAGGCTAAATGGAAGGGATTTTACCTTTTAATTGAGTTTCACATCTTTGGTAGCGTGCCATTTCAGCTTCTGTTGCTGTAAAATGTTCATTTCAGCCTCAGTAATCCCTCAGACAGTGAATCAAAACTCCCTGATCCTTGAGTCTGCCAGAGGAGGGTAGGGGTAAGATGTAACGACGACCAAATATAGGAAGATTTTGGTCTTGGGCTAATTCATTTCAGTGCTGGCTCTTCTAAAAACAGACCTGCCTGGATAGGAAAGAAGATGCAACCACTTTTAAACCAGTTGCTAGCAGCTTTAAAAACTGTATAAATACAAATATAGATTACAACTATGTGGATAAGAGGTGGAGCTGAATCTAGTCTGGTTGTGGCTCTTCAGCACTGAGGCTGAAATTCAGCAAGCTGTAAAGCTCAGGTAAGTGCTGAGGAGATGAGCAAAAAGAAGTGCAAAAGTTGTGCAATCTGTTCTGGAAAATCAAGCTCATGGCTGACTCCAAAAATTGTCATGGTAACACAAAATGACTAAATACCAAGTCCAGGCCCCATTTGAAGGTCTGAGGCCCAGAAGAAAGAATAGAGTATTATTCCTGTGTAAGTCAATTCAGGATCATATAAATCAAAGCTTCAGACTCAGGGGGTCTGTATTTCCTTTGATGGTTAGAAAGCTCAATAGTTGCTTTCATTCTGCCATCCCATACACAAACATTAGTTATGTTGATAGTCGTTGCTATAAACTATACAAATACAGGAGATTGCATATGAAAATACATTGTAGCAGCTTTACAACTTGGGCCACAACCTGATTGTCAGAAGGAACAAGACTCCCTTATGCAGTGACAAGCAGTACATAATGAGCTCCAATCTCAGGCTCTCTTTAGACTACAATGGGCTTTTTCTTTTCTCAGCTGAACAGTAAGAAAGCACCAATTCATTTCTATACATGCAGGATCAGGCCCAAAGACAGCAGGTTTGATGGAGACATGATTGATGGTTCAGCAAACACTTAATATGTTCTGATAAACTGAGGACTTGTGTTTTTCTAGAAGCACATTCTCTTTCCTGACGTGCCTCCATAGGACTTTCATCTGAAGGGCTGAAAGCACATGGCAGGAGAAGCACTAAAGGGAACCATAAAAACCATATTACTACAGTTATTAAGCATTCACCAATGATCCATACTGGTAAATAAGATGAATACTAGCTGCCCATTCACACTGCTAACTAAAGAATACGTCTGGAGGAAACAACCCAAGCATATGAATGTAATTTTTGTTCACAGATGTGTGTGCACGCACTAAAACACCATAACGTAAAAATCTAGGTTTCATTCTCAGCTGGATTGTTGTAGCCTGAAAAGTAAATGAGTAGCAAAAATAGAGGTACAGGTGAAGACAGACATGTTTGATGATTCATCTCAGAAAAGGAAACAATGACCATCACAGCTGGTAAATAGTGAGTTCTCACATTATGATGTTCCAGTGCACATATATATCCTATGGGCTGCCCTGGGAGACACTGGACTTCAGTGAAGCAGGCATGCCAGATACCAACTTTTAGCAAAAGCCTGGCTGATAAGAGGACAAAATGGCTTGAAGCATCATTTCCATGCAAAGAGCATGCCAGGTAGAAAAATTCTTTAGTGAAAATGAGACGAGAGACAAAGTGAGACTAGCATTTGATGGCTGTTATAAGTGCTGCATAGTGATGGCCAGTGCCACACAGAGCTTCATAAATATGTTGCTAAAATGTTTTGGTATTCAGAAGGACCCTCCAGTCATTAATGAAAGCCTGAAATAATGTTGGAAAAGATTTTAGGATGAATTAGAAAAGTGAGAGTTCTACCAGGAAGGTTTCCCTTCTAAGAGATGGACTCCCCTGTCTGTTAAGTTGGTTTCGCACCAAATGAAGTTTTTTCCCTGCTTTGGAAAGAACAGAGAGGAGCCAGAGGATTACACAAGCAGATAAGGACAGGAGAACCAGGCAGGAGAGAAGTCTGCTGTTGGCACTGTTGTATCTTGCACAGGTTTCACCCTATACCCATGCTGTGAGATGAGAGGACCTACTGAGAACATCCCGTTCTCCAACATGATAGCTTTCACAGAGATATTAACTCACACATTTTGGTTTCCTCAGCGTAACTGCTTTGGTTTCTGGTAGACCCGGATGCTATTCCAAGAAAAATACCTTTTGCTAATACTCATTCTGTTCTGGCACCTGGCTTAAGCTGTTCTGGCAAAAAGTAAGCTGGTGCGAGCTGTATCACTAGTGAGTGGTTTTGGTCAGACTGGTTTGACAACGTTTCTAATCTTTCTTAAGAGTAGACCAAATGTGGCTCTGCCAGAAGTCTGGGAAGCAGTCTCCAAGGAGAATGTGACTCATTCGGAAATCGAGGTGGGCCCCAGATGAAAATGTGATTCAAAGTTGGTGGAGTGTAAAAAGGCAAAAAAAGATAAGGCTTTATGAATGCACTGATTTGTAATACAGCTTTGCCTATTAATTTCTTGTTTCCTGTGTCATGCCAGGTCTATTGCTTCACCATCTTCATGAAAGGTTAAGCGCTCTCTTAAAAAGAAAAATTCTCACCATGATTCATTTGTTTTATTTTCCACATCCTAAGGCGCTATTTTCTAGGGCTTGTAATGCCAGCATAAATCTCAGCAATTACATCAACCTTCTATGGAGTAAAACTTGTGTGAGCTGAAAATCAACCACCCTGTCTGGTTTGGAAAATTTTTCATTGAGCTAAGGTCTTTTAGAGGAGTGAAAGAAACATAATTTACAATGCATTATTTCATTCAAATTCAAACCTTCGGTTTCACACTCTGAGTTAAATCTATTTTGCTATGAGTGGGTAAGTCTGTTGAGGCATGGGGAGTGTTTCTAAATCAAACTTTGAGATTAAGCTGCCTCTCTGTTGCATTCAGGTTTTTTGGGGGTTTTGTCAGTTTGGTTTTGGGGCTTTCTTCTCCTCTTTCCTTTTTGGTAACATGAAGTTTCTTAAAATTGGAAGCTGAGAGTTGATTGCAGATGATGCTATCTTGATCCCTAGGTGTTAGGCTTTAAGTGCTGGAGTTTTCTATCCTTGCAGTCATGGGTGCATCTTCTTTCCTTCACATGAAGATAAGCAAAACTCAGTATCAGCTTTGGTGGTGGGGTCTTCCTTGGGCAGCTCTGAAGAGCTCACATGGAATGAAAATTACTGCCTAGAAATCACTCCTCATTGCACCTTTCTTCTTGGCTTCTTGTAACAAATCTGCCCCGTGCTCTTCTGGAGAAATTAAGTGTTGTCTTTTGTGTTGGATTTTTTTAATGCTTCTAGATGAAACCGAGGCACACATTGACTATGAAGATAACTTTCCTGATGACAGATCAATACCTGCTGTTGAGAATGAACATGTCAATGGCAAAGAGGAAATAGAACAGGAGCAAGAACAGCTTTCCTTCAGTAAAAGTTCAGAGGAAAGAAGAATTGGAAGTACCAAAGGTGTTACTCAGGACACAGACACTTCCGAAAAAGGAAGCAGGGCACCAACTGAATCCCCTGTGTCACTCCTAAGCCAAAAAAACTTGTTCTGGTTTTCATCAGAGGCTTTCAGTGAGCCTGAATCAGAGAAAGAGACAGATGATTCCACTAAAGCACAGCTTTCTGAAGGCGATAACCACATTGGAATGAAGGCACCCTATGATGAACCTGGTGCCAAAATGTTTTACGACAGTGAGGATTTCCCCATTGGACCCATTCTCACAACTAATGATACAAAGGCAGAGATAGATGCAGTTGCCATCACTGATGAATCATGGTTAGATGGCTATCCAGTAACGCAAGAAGTGGTAGAGGATGATGAAGAGGAAGGGGATAAAGTTGATGGCTCAATGGGAACTGAAGATGACGTTGTCCTTACAACTGACCAACCAAATCATGCTGAAGTAAGAAAATCAGGCAATGGCAGCCCAGCTCCAGAGGAAGGTTTAACAGAGATTGTGGCAGCAACAACAAAAGCAGATGATGAAGGGACCAAAGAGACACCAGTGCTACTTACATCAGTGAGTGGTCTGGAGAACTTAAGCACGAGCAGAGGTTATGACGATATTGCATGGGACCACCCAACTACATCTCTGGAAACTGTGACTCAGGAGCCTGGTACAACACTGGTGTTTGACATGACCAGCTTAAAAACATCCATGTCAGAAACCTCTGTGATGGTCAGCCCCTCTGATCACACTCCATATGCAGAACCAAAGGAAGCAACCACCTACCCTGCACAAATAGCAACCACTGCACCAGCTCCAGATATCATTACTGACACATCATCCCAGGAATTAGCTGAACAAGAAAATCTCACCCAGGGCCTTGGAGAAAAGCCTGTCCCCACTTCTGATCCGTGTGAGGAAGAGGATTGTCCCAGGTCCAGTAAAGGTGCTATCATAGCAGTAATTGTGATTCTTCTCTGTTTGTTACTGGTTGCAGCTGTACTGGCTGTATGGTTCTTCAAAAAACGGCAGCAGAAAAATTCTGTCTATAAACTCAATGGAAGGTGTCAACCCAGGCATCACTGCTACCACCACTACCACCACCAGCACATCGAAATGCAGAAAGTCTAACCAGGGGCCTTTGGGCAGAGATGCTCGAAACTGGAAGGAAAACATACCGATACTAGAAGGATCACACGACTCATGGATGCTAAAATCCAGCAGTGCAGAAAGCAGAAAATAAAGAATGCTAAAAGAACATAGAAGACAGAAAAGATTTCATCCTTTTGAAATCACAGTTTAACACATTCGACCTTTCAAGAGCTAAAGAATCTGTATGTTTTTATCACAGGAGTCTTCTGGAGGTATCAACAGGACACCATGTGCTTGGTAGTACATCTACAGTTTGTTCCGCTTTTACATTTTGCTCCTATTAATAATAAATTAATTGATTAATTTCTGTGTTACCTGGTTATAATGTAATGGCAGGGCTGGTCAGGCCTTCTTGGTCTAGTCTCAGTGGAAGAAGGAAAGAAAGAGGGAAGGAGGGGAGAAAGATGTTTTTGGAGCAACCATACATTTGGTGTTGTTCCTTTTTTAGAACCTGCCCAAGCTGGTCAGGATAAACCACCATAACAAATTATTACCTGATGTGTCTTAAAATGAAAAACCATTTGCTACCGTACTTTAATGGATAGTACTGCAATGATTACTAAGGTACTTTTCTTCAATGTTGTGAACTTAACAAGCCACAAGTGTTGGATCATCACGCTAGGTTTCTGGAAGGTGTTATTTTAGCCTTAGTGAAGAAGTACCATTCTTATACTAATCTTTTTATAGGAATCGTGATGTCTCCCTGGAACTCAGAGAATACAGTAATTGCCATTCTTCCTTGAGTATCAGCAGGAATTAGAGCACCTTTGATTCCAGGTGTTATAATGAATAGCCTCCTATTACAGAGCCAAACAGTGATGAAGCACTTTCCAGGGACACCCTATATAAAGTCAGCTGCTTTTCTGAACACAATACTGACTGACCAGGATACTGAATTCACAGCTGGGTGTACCTCTGGCAACTGAAGCCGTGCAGAATACTTCTGCCATGTGAACTCTGTGGAAGGACTGATTTTCTCCATTCTGCTCTTACATCAGCTGGAGGGGAGCCTGGGGTGGACACTGGCTGTGGGAGATGGGTACCCATTTTGAATGCTGCTTGTTGTGGTTTTAAAGATAAAGCAAACCTGGGAAAGAGAGAAATTGCATCCAGTTAATAAATGCAAACACTTGACTTTTAGACTGGGCATTGGTGTAAAAACACAGAGGCTTTTCCAACAGCATGTTCCATTTCCAAGAGTCCTGAAAATAAACAGTGCAAGAGAAGAGGATGTTTTCTAGAATCCCTTAACATAGTCCTGGTGAGTTTCATATGAAATGCTCTTCCTTACCTTTCTGAATGAACAGGAGAAAGACTGGCAACTGAATAACCTGCAGGTCAGAAATCAATTCATCTGCCACTCTATTGCACAGCCTTAGCCAAAATATGCCAGTAGTTCAACACACCAAAATACTGGAATAAGAAAAGGTGACTGGGGGAAGCTGACCTGTGCTGCCTTGAGTCAGAGTGGTAACCATCTTTTAACTCCATGGAAGGCAGACTTCATGAAGTGGAGTGTGGAATTGGGCCTGTCATACACACAGCCATCAATCTCAGTGCTGATAAGGAAAACAGAGCATTTTTAGATGATGGCCATATGGAGAATTTGACCTCAGAGTGGCAAGAGCCACAGTAAATAAAGGACAGAAACTGTACAAATCTGTAAATATTGTGTTCTCTGCCATACGCACGACTTTATGCTTTTAATGCATTCTAGACTATGAAATAACCTAGGATTTCTGTTGTAAACTATTTTTTATGCAGTAACATTTAAATAAATCCAAAAAACCAATGGATTTCACACTATGCAACTTTATAAAGACTAACTCAACTAAAACATACCACCTATAATCTTATGGGAACATGCTGAAAAATAAACGTGGGGACGGCCATCACAAATACTGTTTAATTGAAAGATACAAGTATGTGTTACAGCTCTGTGTAGCATCATTCAAAATGAGAAGTCAATACTCTTTGGCTCAAGAACTGAACATGTGAAAATGAGGCTCAAAATAGAATTAAACCCACAAATTGTACAGGGACCTTATTTGAGGCTTAAAAATAATTGTTATTCATGAACCAGAAGAAAATGTACATTAATATAATGCTTTGGAGGTATTTAAATAAAGATCAAGGTTCAAAAAAGGGAAAGTAAGCATTTGTGTATGTTCTCGTGACAATCATCCAGTTTGCCTACATGTTTATGAAGGAAAGACAGGTCTGTCATTTGGATAACTCTTATAGGACACAGTTTAAGACATAGCTGAAAAGTGTTTCGCTTAGGCTGCCAGGCTGGTTCTGCTTCAGAATACCATCTACCCCCTTTTGCAGCAGCATCTGTTTGTACTCATGGTTTTCATTTTACCAGAATGATTCAGGAGTTTGGGGAAACTAATTAAACAGATGGGGGTAAACAGCCCACGAATGATACATTTGACTTACATCTCCTTTTGTGTGTGAAACTTGGCTGATCAAGGACAGTAGGGATGGTGAATGGTATAGTATAGTAAAATCTGAAGATGATAAGGTCAAAATACAGTAGGGGATGAGTCATTTATTACAGGGAATGAAGAGCTGAAAGTGCCAGCTATGGGCTGAAATTAGGAAAAGTAAAAGGGAAAATACTGGGAGTGATTTTGTGATGGTGACATCTGTTCATTAGGACATTGATCTCCTGCTCTGTGATAGAGGTCATATATCATCCTCTTCCAGGAAAGCCACATATTACAAGAGGCTGGCTACAATGAGCTCACTGGTGTTAAGACTGACATATGATCTCTCTTTCTCTTCCTTTCCCGTATTAGCAACTACCTATTAAATAAGACCCCATTTCATACAGATCACGCACTGTTCGTTGTGTCTGGGCAGAGCCTTGCACAGATTTGTTGTTGGGCAGGCTGAGAATTCACTGTGAGTTGTAAAGCTGAAGCTACTTGCAGTGTTTGGGGGTTCAAGCCCTTGCAGCCAATAGGTGTGCGCTCCCCTTCTTACAGAAACTCTGGGATCATGGATTTTAGGTATTCAGTAAATTCTTGGGCCGGAACACCCCCAGCTTCTGTGCTTGTCCTTGCATTTGCCAGCCAGGTAACAATATAGGGTTTATTGTACTGTGCTGCCTTATTGCATACTTTACCTCAAAAGCTGTTAGGTTGGGGATCTGTTGCCATGGGCATTGAAGCCAGCATAGATTAATTTTTTTTCTTCAATGGAAAGAATTTACTTCTTTTATATCCAACAATTTGCAATGCAATGATACAACATAATACATCACTGTGAAAGATCAAAAAAAGGACTATTGGATAAATCACTTGCAACAAAATATGAACCGAGTTATAAGGCTACAGGGTTTATCACTACAGGGTTACCACTAGCTCAGGATAATGCTTAAATGTTTAATCCCTTAGAATAAATAAGATAGTAAGATTTCAGACAGTAAGAAGGAGGCAAAGGCAGAAACCCCCATTTTTTTTTCTTCAAAGCTAGTCGTCACATAAAGTTACACCTCCGACCCCCGTATTTCTACTTGAAAGCAAGCAAGTTCCATTCCTTTGCAAAAGAATTAATCAGGGGAAAAGTTACTTCATGCTGCTTAAAAGGCCTACCCATGATGCACACCAAAAGGAAGAAGAAGGTTAAAAACAAAGAAAACTCAACTTAGAAAGTTTTTCTACAGATAAGGCTCGCATTTATAAACTTACAACTTCAAAACTCTCTACAGAAGGTAGTTTCCATAGGTCATCAGTACTCTAAGGAGAGGGAAGAGGGGAGGGAGGAGGGATGGGTGTCTAAGCCACTGAATATTTCCTCGCCAAAAATAAATAAATAAAAAGGTATCTATTTAATATTTTTCCTAGGCACTGGAAAGGACTCAGGACACAAACCCCTGATTTGCTGGGGTGTGCAACCCGCCTTGCTATGGCTGTTTCTTACTTACCTTCTTTATTTCATATAGCTTAAACTCTCCACACTAGGTCATTCAGGTCTTGAGTCACCAGAAAAAAGAAGTCGCTGTTTAAAGCGTGGCAGACAACCAAAAGTTCAGACAGCTGCAATGAAGGATTAGTTGTGGCTTTTTCTCACTGCCTTGCTACAAACTGCATCACAGCTCTATGTTCAAACATTATTAAATGGGAATGTTTTCTCTGGCACTGACTACCTCTCCCCACAGTTTAAGTATTGAATTTTTTTAACTGAAGTAGCTTTGGTTTACAGCTCACATTAGAACTTAAAAACATATTTCCATAGTAGCAGGCATATGCAGGCAACTGTTTATTCTCAGTACCAGCCATAATAAACACTTGTACTTCTGTAATCCAACAAATCTTTGCCTAATCACAACTCCGTTTTCAGAGCTGTACAATTTGCATGCTATTTAAACCATTTTTCGTGAAGACTCTAGAAACAAAGATTACCTGAGTCTGCCTTCATTATCAATATAGACCAATAATTCACTGCAAAGATACACAGTGGGTATTACTGGCAACAGTCTATTGAGAAAAAGCATCATAAAGCAGGACATGCGATAGGATTTTCAGGGGACTAACTTGTCTCAAGGAGACCCACCTTTAATTCTACCTTGACTTACTCTGGCAAGTAGGAAGAAGTGGCACCCCTTGGTTGGACAGGCTTTCCAGGTGAACAGAGAACAGCATCCAAGTATGTTTTGAGCTTATATCCTAGCATTCCAAAGGAGTAAGGCTCTGGAAAATGGAGCAGTTTGAATTTGCTTTTTACTCATGTCTTGTTAACAGAAGTAGTGAAGGTCTGCTTGCAGATTTGCCACAATGAAAGGGCCCAGCAAGACATTCAAATTCCCACTGAATTTGCCAGAACTGATAATTCTAAAGATATTTGGGCTTCATAGCTGACTTCATTGGCTATTAGAATTGACAAGACACTGAAGTATGGAGCCTATATTGCTGTTTTATGGGAACAGAATTAAACTTTAGGGAGAAAAACCACCATCCTTCTTTTTTAATCAATATTTGTGTTTATGAGGATGAATTAGGCAAGAAGCTCGTAATATATGAAAAGTTACTATCAGTAAGAGCAGGTATTACTTTGAAAAAGACTATATGCTTGGCAGAGTCTGTCAGATACACTGATTTCCCACCCGTGAGCCTCTTCCCTTGCCCAAACTTTGGTTCTTGCATAAAAAAAGATTGTCCTGACAGACAGCAGTCAAGTTTTTCACATAACCAAATACCCAGCTCAGTGCACCAGCATTTCTGACTCAGTTTGATCGTCAGCTTTCCAGCAGTTCCCTATCACGCAGGACCCCATCCATCAAGAGGCCAAGCACTGGACTTGTATTGCGTGCAGGCCCTTGTGCTAGCCATCTGCCAGAGGATCAAAAGCCAACATCAGCTACCCAAAGAGCCAGCTTTGTTACTGGAAATGCGAGCAATTACTAAGAAAATTAACTGTATGGCTCTGTAACAAGCAATACTACTACCGAGATCAATATGAATTGGTCAGCCCAGGGTCAGCAGACACATGCCACCTATGCTGTGTTCAACTAAGTCACACGAACACAGTGGCTTCAACAAAATGACACTTCCCTGAGCATCAGCATCATATCGTAAACCTTATAAAAAAAAAAAAAAAAGGAGACAAAACCTAAACATCTCCTCAGGTTTTGCAGATGCTGCTAACATCTGAAGCAGGCAACTCACAACTGAGAGAATTTGGGGTGGCAGAAGAGAGGCAAGAGCTATGCTCCTGTAGCCTCCCAAGAAGAGCTGGCAGGATCAGAGAAGTGGAAGACACTGATTTATTGCAGTCACATGTAAATGTTGGCTTCTAACAATAGCAGCAGCAAAAGAAAAAACAGTTAAAAGAACCTGAGAATGCTGAAAAAAGCCACAATAAATACTGAGGAACTGGGAGAGGAGCTATTTCTCATTAGAAAAGAACAAGGGTTTGAGAACAACTTGTACTTATTAAGATTGAACTGGCTTGGGACCATATGTAGTGGAAATTAAAAAAGCCAGAAAAAATCCAGACACTTGAACGAAATGAAAAAGGGATCACGGTGCCATTTCAGGAGGCCACGAGAGTATAGGCTGCCTTCTCAGTTTAAGTGGAATGGTAAAGGACATCAGGCTTACCTAATGTAGGCTTAAGAAAAATAAATCACTGGCTAATGGACATCCTAGTCAATCATGAAATCCCCACCTGAACAGGCACAATGGCAGGGGATTTTAGCTGTAAGGTCAAGAGCTGAGGAAATGGCTGAACACGAAAACAGATCAGCTAAGGAAGCCTTAAAGACAGAACCACAAGCTTACCAGAAAATTGATAATACCCAAGAGACTTGCAATGGCTGAATAACTGTTTGATGAAGAGAAAAAAATAGGGTTCATAGGCACTAAACATATCCCCAGTGTAACTCACTGAAGTTAAATTAATCACAAAAGAGGTTGATTCTAGTGCTCAGTATTTTACTGGTGGAATGAAAATGTTACAGTATTTTACCATGTACTTTGTTCTTTAAAAATATCAGAGCAGTCTCCAATAATTAATGCTGGAGGGGGAAAGGGGGTTCTTTAACAGGAAAGAAGTAATTCTGGGTGGCAAACCTAAGAGATCCTGGAATTGATTTTCTGTTATCTCGTACCTTCTATAGTCTATGCCATTTGCTTCACCAACAGGCAAAATCTGATCATAAGCTTTTTGCACACGTTATTTCCACCCACGATGCATAGATCTGGAAAACCTCACGCCCAGGAGCTTGCATTACAGGCAGCTGTCTTAGGAGTCTTTAAGGTTTTGCACTGCAGTACCCACAGACAACACACAAGAGCTCAGAACACCACAGAAACAGACAATAGTCAGTGCTTGGCAGAGCTCCTAAGTCAGCTTGGTAAATGGTGATAAGAAAAAAGTAAATGGAAAACGTTGTAAAATGAAGGCAGTGTAGACAGATATATCCACCTCCAACCACCTCCATGCCCTTTAATGGCAGGATTTCTGGGTTCGAAAGCTAAGAGTATTAAAGATGAAGTTATTTGGGCATATGATCTTAACATAAACAGTTGGGTTTCCGAGGGGGAAATCTGGAGTTGTCCTATGCAGGCTGGAAAGCAGGAGGTAAGAGTCCTCCAGCGCCTCTCCCCTGAGCACAAACACACCTCCAACAACAGAAAACTAGGGACAAACTGGAGAAGCTACCCCACCTGGGTATTATAATACATGTATTGCATGGGGATGTGATGGTTTATAACCAACTGCTTGTTAAGTTTGAAAAGCAAAGTTAAATTCTTACATAAAATTACAATAAATGGAGTGCTAATATTATGTGGAACAAAAAGCTCCAGGAAATCTGATACTCACTCTGTACAAAGGCATAGAGCAAGCCAGATTCTGGTTTTGTTACCAGAAGTGGAGCTGGGTAAATCTCCTAAAGTTAAAAGGCTCTTGATAGATTTTCAGTCTGAGAATAAAACGGCCTGCCCATTCACATCAGTATGCTAACTGGGATTTATATTAAAGAAGCTAAAAAACAATCTGATTTTCCAAACATCTTTCATACACAACTTCTAACATATTAAAATGATTCATTGCTGTCATGGGTTGGAAGACACCTAAACCTGATCCTGTGGATTCCCCTTATTCTCTGCAGACACTCAATAGTGTAGACATTGTATTTCCACAACATACATAAGCTACAGCATCAGCAACTCAGCAAGGTCGTGGAGATCATGTTTTGCCTCTTTCACCACCTAAAGCAGGTTTTGGTTTTGCAACTCACTTCTGTTCTGCTGAATTAGGATTCAGTTCAGAGGAGCACTGAATGCTCTTGTCTCCCTTTGATGTAAGCAGGATGAAACCACTTGTAGGACCTGATCCTTAAAAAAGAAAGGGGAAAGCAAGGGATGAAATCCTGAATCCTCCTCTTACGTCAATGGGATTTCTGCTCTTCAGGAGCCTTGTGCACCAATTCACTACTCATCTCTAATACAGTATTTCTGGGGCCTTCAAAGTACTTCTGTATTAGGCTCCACCATATAAGTAATAAAAACGTCAGGAATTCACATGTAAATGTTTAAGTATTCCACTTAAAATTGCCTCAGTCTCCACCTGTACTTACTTTTGGATGAGAACTGCGCAGACAGTCCCACCAGGCTGAAAAACAAAAAAGAGCAAACTGTTTTCTATGGAAAAGAATGCTATATACATTGATCACCATTATTTTACACAAGATTGGCCCCACCTCACACAGGAACCACAAGTTGCTTCAACAGAAAGAGTAAGAATTCATAGGAAAAAGGAATTCTTTATTATTCAGTTCTAAGTGACCTCAGTTTCACATCATGGAATTTAATTTAGTTCTTAAAAAAGAGCAACGCTGCATACAGAATTCTTTAAGCAATTCTTCAAGATCACTGGTTGTGCTTTGTTAACTTATTTCAGCTATTTAAATGTATCTCAATGTCTTTCAGGTGCACTGGGATTCAGTATCCCTTTACTCTTCATCATAGAAAAAGACATATATAAATAATACAATGCATAGCTCAGAAAGTCAAGAGGAACTCTTATGTCTTCCCTGGTACACAACCTGCCAGAAGTTCTTTGGAATTTAGCTGTGCTGTTACAACTCAGTAGAACATCACTGAAATAAGGCACCTTAGTGTTATCCCAGAAAATACAGTCACTTCTGTTGTGTTTGTGTGATAGGAAGAAAGCTCAGGGGGAAAACCCATATGCACCGATTCTGTAAATGCACAGTGAAAAGCCACGCTCACAGAAGAGTCAGTGCAGCATGGAAGTGATCTTTCAGGAGTGGATCTTGTGACATAAGGTGGAGTTTAAAGGAGCAGCTTTGAGGTATATCTAACTGGAACTACAGGTGACCAAAAACAATAGTAAGGAGCAATGGTGAATCTTCACTTTCATAAAATACTTCATAGTGATTTCACTCCTCAGGATTCCTTCTTTTCCTCTACTTCTAGCAGCTCATCAAGGAATTCCACAACTTCACCCTACAAAGGATTAAATTTAACAGGAACAAGTTAACCATGTGCTGCAAGATCAGTGAAAACCTTTAACTATTTTAACCGAAACATAAACTGTAATAATGTGTCTAAGTATTTTTTAACACACTTCATACAGCAGCCAGCACAACAAGCCTGTAAAATGCAGGTAAATGGCCCACAGAGGTGTAGCACAAGTACTTGCAGTGACATACAGATCTTAAAAGAAGGAAATGTTACACTCGCAATAAATCCTCTTGCACTTTTTCAGGTATTTAAACAGACAATGAAATTCTCAAACTCAGAAAGCAGAAGAAGAAATGTTTAAAGCACCTGTTAAATTAGGAAATTGTTAAAATATCATAAGACATTAAAGGATTTTAGAAAGTTTCAGAATTCAAAGCCAAAGTGCTTTGTAGAACTGTAACTCTGACTTTGCATCTGTCTGCTCTAACCATTTATGTCCTGAAACAAAAATGTAAAGAACCAGAGACACCAGAGTATCTTCCATGCTGGAAGCAAGTATGTTGGATATAGATTCAGACCAGAAAAACATTGTATTTACTAGCTCCACTCTGGTAATACAGGGTACCGACACAACGATCCAACTTTAAACTACTCCTAATGTAGTTCTATGTCCTATACCATAGTCAAATGTCTTTCTACAGTCAAGTCTGAGTACTCTGGGATGATACAGCCCCACGGGCTGGAATTTACTGCTCTGTCAACTGAGCTACAGTTAACTGCTACAGCATGTTTTTGCCTAGAAAGGTATTCCTTAGGAAGACAGCACCTTCCAGACATGCAGTTTGAGACCCAAAATTTTACAGTTTTCTTTCTATTCTGATAAGGAAAGGGCATTAAAACCTTTGTCAGTAAAAATAATACGAGGAAATAGAAAATTGTCTCTTTTTAATACAGCAATTGTATTATGGTCATGGTGATTAAAAATGTTAACATCACATTTTTCAGAAGCATGATTAGCACGGAGAGAAATAACGAGAAGCAAGCGAGCAAATATAAAAGTGGGAGGAAAGCTGTCTGAAATAACTGCTGCTCTTGTGCCCTGCTTCACAGCTCCATCTCAAAACGCTGCTGAGTTTTTGCAACTTACGAAGTGGTTTTAGCAAGTCCTGAAGGATGGCAATTTCTTTTTGCTTTGAATTTGTTCAAAACATCTAAGTATCCGATTCAAGAAAAAAAACATGGGAAAAAATGCCAGCACTTCCATATTCCCTACTTGTCTTACTGGTTGCAGGAAATCTGGCAATTGGAAAACAGGAATTTGACATTTCTGCACATTTTCCTTTGTTTGAAGTATTTTGATTGCCCAAGGAGCCCAATCGCGGAAAGAACTCAAAACCACTTCACAAATGGACATGAAGAAAATAGCCACTAGGTCCAACAGTCACTATACAAGCAGTTGGAAGATACAAAACCAGAGGCACAGGGGACTTCTGGTCAAGTTTTATAGCTCCTAAAACTGGGCACAAGCATTTGCATGCCTCTTGAAGGACTACAGACAGGCAGGTCCCATTAACTCTGAAGAGAGTTAGGAAACTGCGAATACAGGTGCCTACCACAGGAGTCCCAGATCTAGTTCAAACTAATTGCTTTACACCTCAGGATCACAGTTTAATGAAAGAATAACAGACAATAAAAAGGATTTTTGCCCTCAGTCTACCTGCAAAGACAGTCCTTTAAAAACAAAGAGTCCGAAAGGCAGGGTGAAAGGCACAAACGTCCGACTAGATGACCCAGAATAAGGAAGTATAAGGAAGACAATGGGGATTTCAATATTGTATCTTTGTAACTCAACCATATGGAATCTTAATTCAATTCGCATTATTGCCACATTAATCAGTAAGATAGGGTATTTCAGGAGGCACAGATCACAAACAGAATTCAAGTTTTTTAATTCTACTATGTTTTCACATCCAGAAACATGTAAGAAGCCCAAGTTTAAAAACTGACTGAAATCTGTAATCTCTAGAGCCTGAAATTGATCTCTAAGGGAAAGGATGTCAGAAGCTGTTGTGCTCTAATGAGAAGTACTGGGGAGTAAGAGAGGTTGAAATATGGCAAACATACAAAAACAGCTGCCCAAACAATATACATATAGAAAATACACTGTAATTCAACTGAGTAATTGCCTGGATGCTGGTAATATCTGAGAAGGCAAAAACTCCAGATTAAAGACAAGCAAAACCTGCAGTTAAAATACTTTTGCCTGTGCATTCAGTCAGAATGTAAAACATTAGCAAGTTGTCCACAGTGTGGTTGGCAGCCTAATGAAAGGTGCTAATGCTGCATCAGAAGAGCTGATCACATTGTCACACTAGCAGCTATGACCAAATTGACCAACTGCCCTTGCCCCCTTAGCTCTCACTTGACACCGCATCAGGCATTCTGCATGACTGAGTTCAGCAAGGTGTTCACTCCAGGGAAAGAGCCTCCTGCCCACTGGTATCTAATAAACTTCCTGCTGGCCTGCAGATCCGAAGCCCAAAATAATTCTCTGATATGATTTAACCATTCGGTGTGACAGTGTTCCTCCCGTTATCTGGAATGCTATTTGGCTCCTACCTATCTTAACAGGAAGGACATCAAACCTTACATGCAGTAGTAAAAAAATTTTACGTGCAGTTGCTGCAGCTACTACACAGGACAACAGCCACCCACCAGTAATGCAGGTTACATAAATATGCCGCTCAGACACAGTGCTGATGTAAATCAAGAGTTGAGCAATATATGGCCCAAAGCGTGATGTAGCTGTCTGGCCAGTAGCTAGTAAATCAGTATGTGAAGTCTGACTAAGCTGGGGGAAGAAAAGGGTTTGCCACCAGACCAGTACATGCCTGATAGTTAGGCAGCCAACAACTGTGTGCACATGGGGACTGCCCGGTCAGCTGCAGCAAAGCACGTCCTCATCAACAAGCTGCCTCTTGGTCCACAGTCTTCAATGTCCTTGCACTAGAAGCTGGGTACATACTACAGGTACAGCAGCTCTGCCAGCACCCCATGACCTCCATTTTCTGTGCTACTCACCTCTTCTTCCCTCTCCGAGTCCAAGGACAGTGAATGGGAAGTGGGAGAGACACAGCAAGGATGTATGGGAAAAGATGGGACAGGTATAGCCTGAAATACAGGAGGCATGATATCGAACAGCAGAAGGGGAATGCTCCCAGACTGGTGTGAGTGGTAGGAAGAACCAGAGAAGCTGATCTGATCAACTGGGCCTCTAATTATCTGCCAGATATGCAGACTGAGCAGCCTTGGCTCAGATTAACAGCTGAACAGAGCACAAACAGAAAGAACACGTTTTGTACCACAGTAATTCCAGAAGGTTTTACAGAGGGTATGTGAGTAGGTGGGTCATAATAAAGCACGATTTTAAAACACAGTTCTTGATCAATTCTGAATAAGCTAACCCAGGCTACTGATACTGGTGTATCAGTGAAGCTGGTGTATTAAGTGAAGCTACAGCACCTGAAAAAGTGCTAAAAAGATGAAAAATGCAGAAGTCCTCACTTATTACTACAAGCTGAGTGCCCAAGACCATGGTGCACAGCGGGCCAAGGATTGCTGCCAGCCTTTCCTTATGCAAGGTTAAATGCTGCAGGCACACACACAAAACACAGCCTTTTAGAAGAAACATGTCTACTCTGGAGACTCCTATCCAGCTATTAAAATAAATAGCAAAGAGGAAAAGCTACCAATACATGGCTCAGTTATAGCCCACTGGAGACTGACAGTCCAGCACCAACTCTTCTTTCGACAGCAGCATTTCAATCTAGTTGCAAGCAGTAGTAGCTGTACTGACAGATCAGATGCTTCGCTGTTAGTTGCAAAGACTAAGCACTGCCTTCTACATAGAAAACATGGATCATTCATGGGTCCTTGTCCTTTCTCAGGGTGAACTGGAAAAATTATGGGGGAAAAAAAAAATAGCTTTCTTGAAATAACTGATACATTCCACACAGAACTGTTGATGGCCTTTCTAATAGGGCCTCTGTATGCATCGCAGTGGGTACTGGTCTTTAGGGAAGTAGCAGAAAATTAAAACAATAGTGTCTACAATTAATTAAGTTCTACAGAAAAGTATTACTATGGGCATGCCTCCACGTGTGATTATCAGTGGATGAGTAAGAAGCAGCCTTTATCCCAACTCGTTCAACAAACTGTACCTTGGGAGACAACAAACAGAGCAAGGAGAACTGGCTGGATCTTTGTTTCCTTGTGATCTATGATCTAGAAGGAACTCATTTATCCCAAAAAATGTCCCCCAGCTGTCCTTTCACAGCAAAAACTGAAATTTTGCTACAGTTGGAAGATCTTAGCCACTGGAAACTTGTTCAACAGTGAGAGTAACAGATTTGATTCCCTTATGTATTGGGCCATGGGTGAATAGACTGTGGTAGAGGCAAGGGTTGCAGGGGTAACATGTATGAGGAGAGGTCAGGGCTGCCCTGTAACTAATGAGTAATTGCCCTGTAACTGCCCCAGGGACTAATATGGGAGTAGTGACAAAGAGTTAGGTTATGAAAACCAGCAGATTTTGTCCAAGGAGGAGCAACCATCTTGCAAGAGGGAACACAAAGGTTTGATGTGGACAACTGTGGAGGGTATGTGCTCCATGGGCCTCATAGAGCTTATAAAGTGCACACCCCACACAGTCCTCTGGCCAGTGATATTTTGGGGACACACATTATTTTGGGATAACACTGAGGCATGTGTCAATGCATGGCTCAGCCTGAAAGGTTTATTCAGCCTTCGACCAATAAAAAGTTCCTTGATCTAGCCTTCAGTTAAAACATGAGAGTTCACTGTAACCACCTCAAAGCCTTCCCAGATCTTCCAAGAGCAGTACAGGCCAGGCTGGACATTCCTTGCATTCTAGCAAAGGGGGGAAAAAAAATCCCTCAATTCTTTGTGCAGAGAAATTATTTGGCCCTTAACCTGTTTATTTTTCAGATACCTAGTCCACAGTGCCTCACTGCCACATGCTTTTAGGTGGGGGTTTTCTTCAATATTAAAAGAGCTTATTTGTTCTTTACATGTATGTTGACTGCTTTCTCAAATATTTTTCCATTTCATTTTTATTGATAGTCTAAACATGTAACTGTTCTCTTCCCATACACTATGAGAGACTGCAGCACACTGCAGTTATTACAATAGTATTTTACAGTATTCCAATAAATACGCTTTCCTCTTCACATTTTCATAATGCCTATAAAACATGAGTCAGCCCGGTTTCAAAGCAACTTCAACACTGCTCCCACTGCACTGAAAACAGAAGCCTTCTAGTGGCTTGTTTCTGAATTCCACTTACTCTCTCTTGCCTGCTTTATGCTGCATGCAGAAGCTTAAGAAAAAAACTGCACAGGTAAAAATTCCTCCTAATGTCACAACTTAGGGACATAGAATAGTTTGGGTTGGAAAGGACCTTAAGATCATCCAGTTCCAACCCCCCTGACATGGGCAGGGACACCCCACACTAAACCATCTCACCTAAGGTTCTGTACAACCTGGCCTTGAACACTGCCAGGGATGGAGCACTCACAACTTCCTTGGGCAACCCATTCCAGTGCCTCACCACCCTCACAGTAAAGAGCTTCCTTCCTTATATCCTTCCATCCTGCCATTTAAGCCCAACCATGGAACCAGCTTCCCATGGAAGGTGGTTTAAATGGGAGAAGGAACATCTTTGACCAGGATACACATCCAACGGTAAAGAAGCAAGAGGGGAAAGCAGGAAGGTTCTGCAGGGCCAGCCACGTAGGCAGTAAGTATCTCCACTAGCGAATGATAACAAAAAAACCACCTTCTTTCTCTAAAGAATCTGATGTTGAACAAGGACCATAACAATGCGACTTAGCTGCCAACCCTCTCCAAAATAGCTGCCACCAGCTCTTCTCAGTGTAGCAGTGCTATTGTAGCTGTGTTGGTCTGAGACTGCAGGCAGGGCAGGGTTTACATGTCTGCAGTTACAACTTGCCATTACAAGCACACTTGTATAGATCATCTGAATGTATGCAAAAAAGTGAGTTAATAAAGCTGAAAATATGGTGTTAGTGATTCCCGAGCAGAAAAATAGGCTGAATTCAGATCATTATTTGCTGTAAGTAGTCCACTGGGCCCTCATGCTTTGATATTATTCCACATGTTCTTTTTCCAGCAGTCACATTAGTTCAACACTTACTTTCCTTCGCATCGCACTCAAGAATGGAGCATTTGAATTTCGGCTACTGTACAAATGGACACACACATCATATACAAAGAACAAGATGGCAAATAAAGTGGGTCAAAGCTGCCAACAGTTTTTCGCCTACTGATCAAGTACTGAAAGAAAAAAAATCACATTGTAGGCTTATCTCAGCCAAATACTTGTGGTTCTTGTGCAATTTAGAACAGCTAAGTAGCTATGCCTGAAAATAAAGAAAAAAAATCCTCAAGAACACTGATTTTATGGGCCAGAAACATGTCTCATACAATCAGTGCAGCGCTGAAGTTGTATCTACACTAGCCGAGTATCTGGCTCTTAACAGCATTTCCGTTTGCTATTTAAATCTGTGCAATACCAGGAGTTGTATCTATTAGAGCCTTTATGAATTACACATCTGAACAGGAATCCAAAAGCTTAACAATCCATGGCCAACTAAGATGACAACTCTATGTAATGTTCTTTCAACTTCACAGTGGAAAACTGTAAGGATATTTAATAATAATTACTCTTAAGAAAAAGTAATTTGTAGCTAGTTGGCACTAATGTTCTCTGTCACCTCTGCTGTGTTAAATGTTTGAACTGGAGTTTTTCATTTCCTTGTGGAAAAACATTAATAAAGTAACATGAACGGGACAGTATTTCTTGTAGTGACATATGCAAAAATCATTACTGCATGTTCCAGCCTTTGCAATTACTGCCATGTATTACTGGAAGAAGCCACATGTTCTCACTCACTTTGCTAATTGGATTTAAAAAGCCACATGGATGATATGGGAGCACTGAGAAGTCTGAACAAAGTGAGATTCTCCACTTGGGAATGATGACATATTCACATAGGAAGAGACCCTTTTGCCACATGAATCCTTTTGCTTCACTTGAGGAAAGAGAATGATTTCCTTCTGGAGATTATTTTATGGGCTTGTTGGCTCACAAGCAACTTCACAGACAGCAAACATGGACCACAGAGACACACAAAAGGTATGGCCTATGGCCGAAGATGCACATGGTTTAAATAAACGGTGTACTAAAAAGAGAGGTTGCCTTCAGCCTAACAACTTTTAATAAAGCTTTTACTGTAACACCTTATCTGGGTTTTTCAGTTTTCAGCATTCCAATGGAATAAGCTTTTCTGTCTGTGCCAGGAGAAATATTAACAAGAAATTCCACTTCTGCTACCAGGTCCTGCCCATACAGCAGAAACTGGAAGGTAGCGCTTTTACCTTTGTGCTATTCCTGCTCTGTCTGGACTCCCTGGAAGGCTCCTGCAGCCAAAGACAAGTTCTGGTAGCCAGGGATTTATGAGTTCACTACCAAAAGCCAGAGCCAAGCCAGAGGCATGGACAGCCTCCATCCCTCCCTGGTTCTTCAGCCCTAGTAAGGGAGGGCACAGAAGCTTTTCCCTGGGAGAGGAGAACGGTAACTTTCCTATTATGATGAGAGTGTGGGGTAGGGATATCTGTGGTACTACCAGACCCAATAATTTTGGTTGTTTAACCCAAACAATCCAGTGTAATGTGACTTCTTGTCATTTCCCCCGAAGTTTAACTGAGGTTTCCACTGTACTTCCGTCCTGCAGATTGCAATGTCATTTATAACTGCACCAGTGAAACTGGCTACAGGAATATATGTGAAGGGTAGGTGTCAGGATGATGGAGCTAGGCTTTTTTCAGTGATATCCAGTGATAGGACAAGGGGCAATGGGTGTAAACTGGAACATAGGAAGTTCCACGTTAACATCAGGAAGAACTTCTTTACTGTAAGAGTGACAGAGCACTGGAACAGGTTGCCCAGGGGGGTTGTGGAGTCTCCTACACTGGAGATATTCAAGGCCCGCCTGGACAAGTTCCTGTGTGATGTACTGTAGGTTACCCTGCTCTTGCAGGGGGGTTGGACTAGATGATCTTTTTAGGTCCCTTCCAACCCTTGGGATTCTGTGATTCTGTGATTCTGTGAATGAATGCCAGCAAATAACTGCTTGTTTATATAGAATAGTATATATGCTATATACAACACAGTACTTGAGGCTGAAGATTGTTTCTATCCCTCCTTCTAACAACATATGGGAAAAGCCCTCACAACAGACTGCTTCTCCACTTCCTTGACTACTCATCACTGCCTTTTGAAGCAGCAGATATGAGAGAAGAACTACAAATTAAGTTTATGCCCAACAAAATGGGCAAAGCACAAACCAACAAGGGAATATAAAAAGTGCTCAAGTGTTTCACACCCAGATGAAAATCCATACAGACTAGTCCTCATCTAAGCTTAACGTTATAACAAGCTTATTAAACTGTCTTTCACAGTTTTATCACAATGGAAAGTCTTCCTCAGGCCTGGTAACCTTGCAATGGAATTTTATGTATAGACTTGCTTTCAGGTCACTAGCATACTGAAGGCAGCACAGACATGTTATTACTTTTGTGCTGTAAAATATTATGTCTCCCTATGTGCTGGATAACATAAAAATTGCAAAGGTGATTTCATTTTTTAACATAAACCATCTTTCTCTTTCCTAACTAAAAAAGAGCTCAGCTGTGATCATTACAAGTACCCTGACCCATGCCAAACTGAGCACAGCTCTTTGCCAACGATGAACTATCCCATCATTTGAAGATTCTTTTCAAACCTTTAAATGAACAATTCCCAAACCAAAGCAAAACAAAAAGGCAATCCAAAGCCTCCATGACTTACACTTTCATTTCAGCTGTGGGAGGCAAAGAAATGCCCTCTCAACAATTTAACTACTTTCCTTGCACAAAAAAAAAAAACAAAACCAAACCACTTTTCATATTTCCAGTCTAATAGCAGTCATTATATGTTATCTGCCCAGGAATTCCAAATGTTTAAGAAGCAAGACTGGGTGAGCAAAATGTTACTGTACAGGGAAAAAAAAAAAAAAACAAACCCAAAGAATGTCAAGATTTCCTTTTGACAAAAATTAAGATTTAGGTGGTTACTTCTGGACAAAATTATAAGGATCTTTAATTTAAACAACATTTCAAACAGAAACAACCAAAAAAACCCATAACCAAAACCAAATAACCTCCCAAAACCAGAAGAACGTTAGCTTTAAATATATATATAATATATATATTAAAATATATATACACACTACTTCTCTGCCCCCTTGTGTTATAGCTTGCAAGGTGGATTTTTGTTTTGTAGGCTCAATGTGTTACAGTTACCTTCGTGTTAATACCATCCGTACTTTTTTAAACGGTATGTGATGTTCCTCTGGTTTGTTTCTTATATTCCATTTACAAAACAAAACAAAACAAAAAAATCACACTAAAATAGTCATGGTTACAAGAAGATTTTTCCATAGTAGCTAAATCCTTGGATTCCACCTATGTTACTATCTTCACTTTAATGTCATTGCTGTTTTTTGACCATGATTTCCTTTCTAGAAAGCTCACCTCATCATCATCCATCAGATGTTCCTTTGCAAAGTCATACATTTCCAACTGGAGTGTGGTTATGTTGTGATATCGAACAGCCTCCTATCAAAAAACAGAATTTCCACGTTAGGGTAGCAAGAAAGGGGAGTGTCATCACATGTCACCTGAATGAACTCCAGCAAAGTCAGACCCAGACTTAGTAGAAGGTAGATCCGGGGGGGGGGGGGTATAATGTTTGTTACAGGAAACAGTAGAACAGCAAGCAGTGTATCCAGTGTCTTCTGTGGACCTTTCAAAGCACAAGCTCCATCGGTGTCAGAAGAACAAAGCACTCTCCTCTTTCTCATGTTTCAAAGCATTGGCAAGTCTGAGGATAAGGAATGAGGCTGCCAGAGCTGAGCAGCAGCCTGTGCCTGCGTTCCAGCAGGCTCTGGATGTGAGAAAGCTTCTGTCTCCCTATGCTCTGGCGTATGGCAGCAGGCAGTTCTGAGAAAAAGAGACACTAAGCTATTTTGCATGATAATGGCTGACCCCAGCCTGAGTCTGGGCGAGGGAAATTCTGTATGGTCACCAACCTGTCTGTTTAGCTCAGTCACCTACTCTCATACTTGTGAATACCAACAGTAATCCTGCTTTGATCACCCCCTTTAACTCCTTTTGGGAAGGAAAACAGGAAACTTCCTCTTTCACAAGAACATCTAAAGCTAAGTGTCAGAGCCAAATGCTGCTGTCACTCTGTTACCACTGTGAAAACAAACCAGAGGCATTATGGTTTTCATGACAAGTGATTAGCATAGCAAGCAACTTCTGTTCTTAGTTGCATGGATCAAAGTAGAAGAAAATATAGCTGTGTGCATTTAACATTTTATATTTAAAAACTATCTGCAGTCCTCAGCTCCTGAGAGGTTATTAATCATTCAGAGTTAACATGTAAGGCCCTTATTCTGTCCTATCTGTACATGTATGCAAAATCTGTCTGTGGTCTGCAGTTTTATACTTTGTTACCTCTTACTCCCACCACTGCCAAACATTGTCTCCAATATGGCTATAAAGCACAGTTTTGTCCCCAAAAGCAGTGACAAAGGAGTGGTCCCTTTCAGCTCTGAACTCAGACTCGCTGCTGCTGCCTGAAAGAACCAAATGCATTTTTGCTTTCTTCTGTCTCAGCTGGCCCTGCAAGGCAGACCTGGGTTTCCAGTGTGCAGACAGGTGTGTTGGACGTAACAGTTGTCCACAAATAAAACCCATTTAACTCATATGCAGAGGTATTTCTGATTTCAGTTTCCTGGCCTGAGAGGAAGGAGCATATCAAATCAGGGCAACTTATAAGGTGCATATGTGAACTGCTCTGCAGTGCTGCTACAGATAACGCCAGGCACCTAAGCACTGCACATGTGTACGGAGTTCAACGCAGCATTAAGAATCAAGGGCCTCTGGCCCAGCCCAGGTCTCGATGACTGCGGTGTCTGAAGAAGCAACATGGGAAGGGCAATTGGAATGTTACCAAGCAGGATGCTTGCTGTTGCTTCAGCTAGGTTAACTTAAATGACTCTTCCATAGAGAAGTCATGCTTTAAGAGAAAGAACACATATTGCTAATGACTAATTATGTCAGCACATACCACTGATGTCTAAGGAGTCACTCAGGTGTCACAAAGCAGTTAATTCAGTTGTATGACATAAATCCTAGTAATGAGAAAACCCAGTCTGATTGTCAGAGTCCAGGCTGCTGTAGCAAACACAGCAAAATGTTTTTAATCGGTAAAACTTTCTCGGGCATGGAAATTTAAGAATAGCATAGAAACCTGTTTTTAGAATAATTTTGCAAAGCCAGATGACATCATTATATTGCATTTTTCTCTTCTCCATGCTGAAAGATGAATTGAGAATTTCAGTCCAGTTGCAAGTTACAGGAAAAGAATGAATGTATGCTGGGCTAGATACACCCCGATTTAAAAATGGCACTGTTCATTTGCCAGCCATGAAGCTTGAGCACTATATTTCACTTGATGATATCCCACATATCTTATTGTGAAATAAGAAAATAATTGTGCAGTGACTCAAATGGTGCTCTTTAAGCCATGGAAAATAATTCCTTTGATGTATAATCCCAATTCAGTTTATAAAATCTGGTTACATATATTCCATACAAAAAAAGTGACTAGTAGTTTTAATTAGGACTGTATGGAATCTTAATATATGGGTTTTATCAGATAAATTCAGAATCCCAGTCATATCCAGCAAGTTGGTACATGCAAGTCTAGAAAGACACATAAAGCAAGGAGGTAGAAATAACAATCATTGCTGCATGCCCTGATGTTTACTGTGGACTCTTTGCAGCAAGTATTCCAGCTGAGATAATTAGATGCAGTATGGTCCTGGACCTTTTTCCATCCTCATCCACCTAACTATGTTCTAAAGTAAGTGGAAAGTAAGTTTAGCTGCGGTTATTGTATCCAGACACATTTCAACACCAAAAGAACCTGAAATAACAAGCAAGTGGGCATGTTGTCAAATAAGAAGTGATTCCCAAAAGCCTAAATGTTACTGGAGCAATCTTTACACCAGGACATTTTGGGGAGCAGCTGCTTCAGTCATCAAGGTAGATAAACATATACATATGCATGTGTCAGACAAGCACCACTGTGAATTTACTTGTCAGCATATTATACCCTACTGTAATATCTGCCAACACAAAAGACTATAATGACATTCACTGTCTACATCACACAGTATATCTCTGTGTACAACTTTCTATGCTGTTTTAATAAAACAGCATGTGTTTAACTCCAGAACCAATAGATAACCCCCACTTTCCCAACCTCTGACCCACTGAGCATCAGGAAAACATCTGAATGTGTCTAGAAGGCAAATTAATTAATTCACCTACCGATCTGGGCTGAAAATCCTCCTCTTTAAGTCCCCATTTGTCTTTGTGGTACTGATAGTAGACCATGTTCTGTTTCATTACTTCATCTTTCTGGTCAAACAGAAGGTAACTAGCAGCACAAGCAGCTGCATTCTTCATGTCATTTGCTAAATAATAAACACACACACACACACACGAAAATTCAGCTAAGGTAAATGAACAAATTCCTACTATTATCCAAGCTCTGAAAAACGCAGATGGAAACAGAACCCATTTTCTATCTCCCCACCAGCCGCATATAAGAAAACAACAAAATTGCTTCCCAGAAAGGATACCTGTTTCAGAACATGGAAATAGTGTTTCTGAAACATGATTCAAAAATGGGGACTTAACTGATGGTTTTCTATGAAAATCCTAACCAAATATTCCACCACCACCATCCCCCCAGCAAAAAAATAACCCCACTTCTTCGTACAAGAATTGACAAAGAGGGAAGAGTCAATGTGTAAAATGTGCAGTCAAACAACATAAGCAGAAGTCATTCATGACTTGATGCTACATGGCCGAATGTGTCTTCCCTTTGATGCTGCAGCCTGCAGCAGTAGCTATAAGTGCTACCTGTGTCCTTTACAGTGCAAGTAGCCCCTCAAGAAACTGCAAAATTCACTGAGCTATTTAACTATCAAGTATGTAATCACCGAGCACCAAAACACTACAATTTCTGTGAAATGGTCCCCTTCTGCTCAAAACCCATGTAGCCCCGTAAGCCTCATTTTAATAGGATTATAAGAATCCACTAGGGAAAAGTGAATGGTACGAAATACTCTCTAGGTTTCTCTGCGGAAGAAATGATGAATAGTAAATTGAAAATTGAGTATTTATGGACTAGAATGAAGTGTGTTATGTTAAAAGTGTTGCCTTGAATCACAATCTTTCTTTTCTCTGAGTAAGTTATAAGTCTAAGAAAAAATTTGCTAGAGCTATACATTCAGCTGCTTAGAAACCATGCAGGCCTGACAGCTTGACCCCTATGGCTTTTTGGCACAAACCATGCGGTTTTTGTACACAGATGTATAAAATGGGTCTGTTTCACTGCACATGTTCCAATGGAAGTGGCTGGCACTCTTTAACCTCAGATGTCTTGAGTTACTTCAAACAGGCAGAAGAATTGCTGCATCATTTAAACATCTAAAATACATCCTATGAACATTTATAGTTTATATGAGCATTTACCATTTACACAAAATGATAAAAGCTCATACAAATTTACACACAAGTGTAAAGAACTTGTGCTGGCAGTACGTATCATATAAAGAACAAATGGTACTGATGGATCAGACCACGTTTACTCTGTAACCATCTCATCTTTCTAGCACCCAAGTGGAGACCAGTCACAACCACGCATAACTTAAAACAGAGGGGCCTGACCTGGACAAAATCCTTATGGGATTTACATTCAGCAATTTATTTTGTCATGAAGAATTTTATGAGCATGGGCTCTATACATAAGGTTTATCTCCTGTGTCTGTTAACTACAGCTATACAGGGAGAAAAAGATGCCAGGCAAGTCAGACTAGGTTAAAATGCAGATTCTGGAGGCTACTACTTACACTGTAAAGCATTATAACTAGAGGAAAAAGATTACGAATGGAAACTGCCCCGCATCATCCCAATGTTATTTCAGCACATTAAATCACTACTTACATTTATAATAAGCAAACTGTAAGTAATGGTACATGGTGGCCACAAATTTCTCAACAACAAAGCCTCCAATAATGGGTGTCAGATTGCTCTCGCACTGCACTTTGCATGCAAGAACTTCAATATAATGATCTAAAAGGAAGAAAATAACACAGGATGTGAATAGAGCACAGTGAATCATTTTAGAAACCCTCCCATTAGGTACCCATTAACATTTCACCTTATAATGCTCTCCTGGGTTCTATGCAGCTGGATCTTGCTGCTTGGAAGCACTGAGCATCTACAGCTCCACCTGAGGTATGTATCAAGCACTGTTACTCAGCTCTTCCGTAAAAATCTGGGCGGTCTGGACTTGAAATGATCCAAAGCCGCAATTCCAGAGCCCTAGCAGTTAGGTTACACTGACACCCACAGGCAGTCTGTGGCTGCCAACAAAGAATTTCGAGCAGTTTCAGGATAGATCCCATTAAGCAACACCACCAAACAGAAGTATTTTAAAGCCTTAGTTTCCCTGTCAGCCACATTGGGCAGGTGAAACCCAGTTATCTAAGCTTATGTGGCAAGTCTCTGACCAAAGCAAAAGAACAGCAAAGGGCCCTTCCCCTCTTTTCATCTCTGAAAACTCCTAACATGAAGAATGCTGAAGCTGACTAAAAATAAGTGGCAAAATGAAATTACCAGGCCCATCTTTTACAAGAGCAATGGAATCTCAAAACAGAGTAATATTCAATTCTAGCCAGTACATAAAGCCAGAAACACAAGTGCCTCAGTGAAGTGATCCCATGCAATGAGGACAGCTGGCTTCCAAACAGAACTCATTGCTCAGGAATAAACATGTACCTAGTGCAAGCACCAGATACTTCTGGTTATCTTTTCTTGCTGCATCTACTTCTGCATCAAAGGCAGAATGCATCTCCCCGGAGCAAGAGCACAGTTCTGCCCAGGCAGTGCAAGTAAATATGAATTTTCCTATGTCAAGAACAAAATACTTGAAATGCATGCATATGCCCATGATGACATCATGCAGCATCTCCTACTTTTCCTTCCCACCACTATTGCTCGGAATTGTCCTTTTCTTCCAAGGAGGAAGAGGAAGTATGACAGTAAGTGCCAATCACAGCTAAGCATGGACCGGTTGGCTTTGGAGTCATCCTGATGTCAGGGCCTGAACCACTGGGAAAGAAGGACTGTTTCTCATGTTTTACCACCTGTGACTGGACCTGCACTCCTTATCTGCTGTCCTAGGCACCTGCCCACTTGGCCAAAGAGTAAAGCATGGCTTAAGGAACAGCCAGCAATAGCTGTTCCAGGTCAGCTGTACTGATGGGTACCAGTTTCACACTGAGAAACTGTGGAGCTGCTCTTGTACCTCACATCTATGTATCTACATATTTCACAAATCTTCCCTCAGCAACACATCTGATGGCTTTAGGACAAAAAGTTGGGTTGGTTTTCCTTCTGGCAAAGCAGAAATTCTGTTGCATTTTTCATGTTTTTTTCAAGTCTGCTCATAACGCATGCCAGCATTCACCACGCAACACTGCCAGCAACACCGAGCCCAGAGCATTGAAGAAATTGTTTCTTTTGCTACAAAAGAGCATAGGAAATGAGTATGTGTCAATTTGACAGCAATCAAAAAAGGTGGTATTTCTTTTCCTTTGCAAAGCAATTGATTTTTTTAATCTACACACTAAAGAAAAAGAAAACTGCTAGCACAACTCTGCTGTGGGAAAGAGGAAAAATAGGCAACAGAAATTTGTCATGTTTATGAGAAAGCAGATATATCTGACCAGTGACACATAAAATACAAAGCAGATTTTGAAGGCAGGCTAACCACTGAGCCTCAAAGGTGCCAAACTGATATTGAAATGTTGGTCAAGAGACCCGTCTGAATAACTGTTGCTACCTGGATGGAGTAGTTCTTACTACTTACACATCTGTTATTCTGACACACTCTTCAATTTCCATGTTAAAGTAAAAGCTCTCCGTTCCGATTTGCTGACAGCCCTCCTTTGTCCTACTGGAAAGGGCAAACCAGAATTCAAGCAGTTTTCAGTGAATGTAATAAACTCATGTTGGCCCAAACTGAGCATGGCGTAGCATGTGCATTTCACACGGAAAACTGAGAAAGAGGACTCTGGTAGTCAATCCTACAGATAAACTGAAGTGCACCTTTGGGACATCTCTCCTTATTATTTCCTAACTGCTCACCTGCAATGGAAAGATACAAGTCTTTAAAATCCTTGATCTCTCGGGAACCTTCACAGGCTGCTGTACAGTCATCATAGGCTTTGAAGAAATCCGGAAGAGCCAGTTCCATGTCTGAGATAGATGTTCTCCAGTTGTCACCGTTGTATGCTCTCACAGCCCTGACAAAAAGATTCTGGAAAATTGGCAGGAATGAGAACCAGAAATAACTGATTTGTGGAAATCGGTGTGTAAATTCGAATACACAATGTGTCTGTATGTCTGAATTACTATAGAAGCTGTTATCCGACTAATGTGTGGACAACAGATATAGATATTAATGGCTTTTACCAGGTATTTCTAGAGAGCAGAGTACATAATTCTATTTCAGATCAAAATAAAAGCCTGTTGGACAGCAGTAAGAGTGTGACTCTAAAGCACAGGTTTTGACAGACATTTTCAGTTGAATATTTAACACCAAATGTCCAGCTTATTTTAAGCTTTGCCACTATAGCACATTTGAGTAACTATGCACCTTCTTAGCTCCAGTACTGACCTGCATGTAGTGACTTCCACGTGTGTCACTATCTATGAATCACTGTGAGTCATTTATGAAACAGTGAAAAGTGTGAGAGGCGAGAATTACTGACTGCATCAAGCAGGGAGAACAGAGATGATGGAGACGATAGGAAGAGGCAAAGGAGAGTAGGAACTAAGAACATGTGAGCAAATTATATTCTTGAATCTCACACAGTAAAAGGAGTAACTGAACAGTTCCAAAAGACCAGACTCTGAATAAAAAAGCATACCTCATAAGGTTTTGTCTCCAAGTCTTTAATATGCTCCTCAGCATCAGGTATGCTCTTATAGTAGGCCATATTTCTTTGCATCATTTCATCATCTGGATGCTTCAGAAGAAATGTGTGAGCTGCTGCAATTGCTTTTGGAAGATTATTAGCCTAAACAGGGATGGGGAGAGAAGGAAAGGCAGGCGAAGAAAAGTTAATTGGAAAAAAACAGTTCAAAGTTACTGAGTTTCTGTCAATGAACTTTCCTGCAGCCTCTATACTCCCAAACTTACTTCTACTGAAACCAGTCTCAGCAGATACAACAGTACAGTAATGCAATTTTTCTCAGCTTTACTCCTAGCTGCATCACTATGAACATTTTGTGTGATCATATATACTTGTATGAACATATCAGTGGGTAAAAACCCAGCCCAGGGAGCGTGAGCGACCAGGAGTGCAGCGAACAGGACATGGCGTGGCAGCTCGCACGGGCAGGCGAGCAGGATGGTGAGCACTCGCCTCAGGACCGGGGCCTGGCCTGGGAGCTCTGCTCTGGCTGCCCCAGCGGTGGCCAGCATCGGCACCAGACAGAACTGATGAGAGGGGAGGCTGCAGCACAGAGCTCGGGGTGTAGTAGGTGCTGCCACTGGTCTCTTGAGGCTTGGTGCACCCTTGTGGGGGTCCTCCTGCAGCATGGGGCTCAGCTGTGGGACACTGTCAATAGGCTAAAAGATGACAGGGAAGCTGACAAGGCAGAAGATTATACTGTTTCTCCCGTTTGGGATTTCTCTCACAGCAATTACTGTTGTTAAGCTCTGGATACTGGGCAGGAGTCATCACTTACCATGTTTATAACATGTTTATGTTGCTTATTTGTCCAGTGGTACGCAATACTACAATAATCTATCTTCCCAGTGGTGTTACAAAGTTAGAGCAAACAGGAGGGACTTGCTCAATAATTGTGTCTTAATGTGATTTTCTGTACCCATTTTTAAACCCCATTAGAAATACTTTGTGAAGTATGCATTCCTTACTTACAACTGCATGTGCCAAATGTGTATGGACTTCTGCGTGCATGCATTTATATTTTTCAGTTTACATATAGATACACATTTTTATAAACTATATAGTACATACACACATATCTGGAAAGCGTGAGGAAGTAAAAGTCTTAAATACTTGTGAAATGTTAAAACCTTTTCCCTTATAAGCCAAGATCCACATCAACCCATTCAGTGCACTGAGATGCAGGTGATACAGAGTTCTACCTCACATCTAAAATAGCTTCTGGAAGTGTACATATAAAACTATGGGCAAGAATCACAAGCATACACATGCATGCTCTTTTCTGTCTTCATCCATATAAGGTGCCCTTTAATTTCAGAAAGAAATTTGAGAGACAACTACCAGAAAGAAACGACTTCAACCCTAACATTAGCTCTTGCTACGGTGCCGCTATGAGTGTCCCTCCCAGCACTGGAGCTCTGCCAGCTGCCCTTCCTGGCTGTCCCAAAACTACATGCTTCCAGTCACCCCAGACAGCGCCAAACGCAGTGGGAAATCTCAGCTGCACTTTCGTCAAACACTAGGTTTCATCTGTGCTTTATGCTTTAACCCTGTTTGTTGGTAGGCTGACAGGCCTCTCAATTTTGCTTAGTCCACAATTCGCTCTCAGTTTCTATTTTCACCACTACAAAAAAGAAAAGTTGTGCAGAAACACATTCCTAAGCGAACTCCGTGGCTACAAGAAAGCTCCCTCCAGAGGAGCAAGCAGCAGCGTACAAACATCTACTCCCAGGATCCAAGACGTGGCAAAGTTTCGCTCTGGAACATACCTCAATAACACATGGTCACTCTAAAAAATTACATAAACCATTTCCCTCTTCCTTCTTTCTATACTATAAAAATCTGCTGGGGTGCCAGGGGGTTGGGAAAGGGATATTCCTTTCTTGAGGAAACCACCAGCAAGGAAAAAATCCCTCCTACATAGCAGTTTAGCTCTAGATGGCCCACTAAGAACTCCCCCAGTGAGTGGTAAGGGCTCAGACCTGAACTGCAACCTACTCAGAAAGACAACATGAACAATTGACACTAAAGGGGAAACCCACGAAACTGCACCTCTCAAACCTACTGCAAATGGGATGGAAAAACAGTTTAAAGGGAGAGGAAGGGGTTTCTCCAATTTCCCTCTCACATTCCTACCCACCATTTACTTTACTGTACCAGAAACAGGACGTAGGAACAATTTTTGCTGTGATCCATAAATTGCAAGCTTTGTACATGCCACAGGGGGGAATGAATGGTTAAAGACAGACAAGAAATGGAAACATCTGTGCTGATGTTATTTTGGTATCCCTATATGGCTTTGAGAACAGGAGGAGTGCCTGCCCACTCTACTATTCAAGAGAAATGTCCCCTGTGTGCAGAGGCCTTAACGTATAAAGTTAAGTTCTTCCGTATGATCTCAGGGATGGTTTTAAACTCACAGAATGACACCGGTGTGATACTGTGCATGTGAATACTGTTTCTATTTTATGAGAGCACATTTTCCTACATCTGTTTGGGTAATTTGGAAAAAAACCTGAATATTTAAAGGAGAAAACAGCACTCCTGCCAATAAGACGGAGATGATGATTGTTAAGAAGATCAGTGCTTTCAAGCGGCAATCTCAAAAACAATGCACAAGCATACAACCCTATGTAACACATACTGGGATATGTTGGGAGTGATTGCCTAAAAGAGAAAACAATCTAAGCAAAGTTCAGCTTGTTTTCTTCCCTCCCCAGAAATCCCATATATTTTAAATGCAAGTAATTGCAGTATCTAAGAGGATGGCACGAGGGACAGACCTTGATTTAGAAAACATAAGAGGAATCTGAGGAGGGAAGGAATTGCCAATTAGATCCTGGACAGGAGGATGACAAGTAGCTAGAACAGGATGAAATCTGTTAAAAGAGGTGTGTGTCCCCAGCCTTGGCTAACCCTGGAGCAAAAAGTAAACACCATTCCAGGGCTAGCATTAGTGTCACACTTCAGCAGCCAGTTTTCCCTTTATTCCTTCCTATGGCTGTAACAACACTGTTGTTTGTAGGCACCTGGTTATCTGTGAGTCACAGGCGGGGAGCCGCTACACTTGTTTCAAGTGGACCAGAAGGAAGTGAGGAAGATGGACACGCTGAGGGACAGAAAGCAGCAAAGAGTGCTTGCAATAGCAGAGCAGTGACATGAAAGGTCTGAAAAAGGCTTCACAGGTTAGAAACAAAATAAGGCAGATGGAAAGATAAGAGGGGCAGGCGTAGAAAAAACCCCAACTACAGGACAAGAAGGCACGGTTTAGTGGGTGTGGGTCTGGGAAGAACTGGAGGGACTAATCTAGGGGATATGGCAGATAAGTTGGAGAAAAACTGGTGAAGAGTGAGCTCGATAGCAGCATGTGGGCAAGCGGGGGGGGGGGGGCACACAACGCAAACACTGGTCCCATGGCAGGTTACACAAAGTGCAAGGGGAGGAAGGGGCCTGAAGACATGCCTAGAAGATGATGAAGTGCAGAGTCCCAGGAGGGCAGGGACTGGGAGGCCCAACCACAGACAGAAATGGAGGTGGGGTGGACAACTGGCAGCTAAACTGATGTGGAGGAGGTGATGGGGAGGAAGGCTACAGCCCAGAGCAACTGCGTGGAGTGCCAGGCAAGAGGCCAGGGGCTTCGCCACGAGTGGGTGCGTGAGGTAACCACATGCAATAAGGCTGTGCAGGGACAGTCTACACTATCCCCCTCGCTCCACCACAACACTGTCAGGCACGTTTGGCTTACTTGGCTTGGCTGGAGGGTGGCGGAGCACCAGGCAAGACTTTGGGGAAGCGCATGCAGGGCAGAGCCTCAGGAGATGAAGAGGGACGAAGGGCCGGGCCTCACCTTGAAGTAGGCGAACTGCAGGTACTTGTAGGGCTCTCGGCGCTGGAAGTCCTCGAGGAGCTCACGGCCGGGCTGGGCCTGGCGGAATGCAGGCAGCCCCTGCTTGCAGCGCCTCAGACACTGCGCCCGCCGCAGCACCCCGGACAGGAGGCGCAGCTCGGCCAGAGCTCCCCCGGAGGCAGCGGCGGGGTCGGCCGCAACAGCGGGGGGCTGCCCGGCGGCGTGGCTGCAGTTGCGGTGGCAGAAGGCCTCGCTGTCGCGCAGCAGGCGGTAGAGCCTCATGCTGACCTCCAGGTAATTGACGCTCTCGGGCCAGTTCTCAGTGCTGTACTGGTCCAGGCCGTAGCGGTAGGCAGACTCGAGCGGCATGAGCTCGTCCCGCGGGAAGCTGCGGAAGCTGTAGCGCTCGTACTGCGCGCCCGCCGCCGCCAGCAGCGCCGACAACGCCAGCCACAGCCACATCGCTGCGCCGCGGCCACCACGTCTCCGCCGCAGGACAGGGAGAGCGGCGCGACCGGGGGAGGAGCCGGGGGAGGGCTGAGGGGAAGCCGGCGGTGGGCGAAGCGGGGCTGAGGAGGGAGGCTTGAGGCCGCCGCTAGCGCCCCTCCTGGCGGGGAGCGCATTGCAGCTGCGGCACTCTTAGGGGCCCCACCTTGGAAGCTAAGCGGGGCTGACCCTAGCTGTTACTGGGGGGGACCGCCCCCATTACCCGCTTGCTGCTGCCCCTTCCCGCCGGGGTCCTTTCTCCCTTTCCTCCTCGCCCTGGATTTCGTCGCCTTCCCTGGAAAGGCTCCTCGCGCCCGAGCTGGGAATCGGCCGCATGAGCGCCAAGAGGCGCGGGGCCGTCTGCCGCCTCCTTTCTGCGGTCGGCGGCGGGAGCAGCTCTGGTGCGAGGCTGTGCGCTGGGAGATAAATGCACATTCCACCGGGTGGGGAGCAGGGCGCTGGCTTCCTCCTGAGGAGCCACAAGGCCCCCAGCCCGAGCTGGCTGCAACGTGTGGTGCCCTGTGGGGGCAAGGGCAGGAGCAGGCCGGCCGGCCATTCTGTGACCGATCAACCTCCATAGGCTTGCCTGCCTCAGGTGCTGGTTCTTATCAGCCTGCTTCTTTTCTGGGGAGGTGTTCTTGGTAAACTTCTCCAACGTGAGCCCTTCGCATGGGCTGCGGTTCTGCACAGGGATGGGCTCCGCCTTGGTTGGTGGCAGGTCTGCCTCAGAGCCAGCTGACACCACCAGCACCGGAGCCTTGTCAGTGTCTCCTGTGAGAAGCTTCTAGAAGCTTCCTTGTAGCAGCCCCTGAAGCAGGGGGCAGGAGGGCCGATGGAGGGTGATCTGTTTGCCTATCTGTTGACCAAAATTCAGAGCCCCTGCTCCATTTATCAGCACTGCTTTTCCAGAACGTGTGATACTATGGATTTACAGCTAATCTCTATGCTTAGGGCACGCCTGCCACCTGGTATTGCAAGGAAACTGGTCAAGAAACAAGTTCATTATTTCCCCTTGCTGATGGACAAGGTAGTGTAACCAGAACTGGAGGTATTGCAGCTTGTGGCAAGGAGCAGTGAGTATTGGCCAGTCTAAGCCATTATTTTTCCACTATCCTGGACAAAGATCAAGAAGGTTAATTTGTGCTTATTTAAGTCTGAATAAGATTCCCTAGATGTGCTTTTACAGGAGTAATAACAGCATTCATCCATATAGGCCTACAGGAGTGATTTTTTTATAGAACTACCTGCTTTCCACTACATCCTTGAGATCTGTGGAAATGTGGTCAGGTTTTCTCTCTGCACCATTTCCTCTTGTCACTGGTTATTTTCTCTGCTGGGGAGGCAATTGAAATTGTTATGCAAATTACTTCTGGAGTGGATTAAGGAACAAAGGGGTGGAGGTTACAGGGCCAGGAACTTGCCTCTACAAGACTTAACAGCTGGTAGACAGTCACTTGTTAGAAGAAATGTTATCTTGAAAACCTAACTGTACTGTTGGCTATAGAAAGCAAATTTCCACAGGTCGAAAAGTTTCATTTGGACCATTTTTAGGAGGAACAGGGAAAGATGGAGGGAAGAATGCTTCCCAGAAGATGTGGGTGTTCTTTGAGTAACGTGTCCCATTTAGAGTCACACATGGTAATAAGAAAGCTGCAAATATGTGCCCTATATGCAAAACAAAAACTGAAGCCCTTTTTCCCGAAGAAACACTGCACTGGGAATAGCCACAATCTGAGAAGGGAAGGCAGGTTGTCCTGTTGTTGTGACCTCTGAAAAAATCAGTGTGGTGCTCTGTTAATGGTAATTTTCTGATTGTAGACTGAATAACTGTTTGGATGTCTTGAGGGCTTCCCCACCCCTGAGCTTTATCATTTAATCCTAAATGTAATAAAGGGTTATTCAGAGTCAAATATAATCTGTATTTAATACCTGCTCAACTCTTAGAACCAGTGTATAAAGAAATTACAGGAAGTACTGTGGCATTATTGTATAGCAATGTACTATGTTCAAAATGCTGTTTATTCTAGCAGCTGACAAGTTCCACCAGTGCTCCGTAGTGGAACTTTTAAAAACTCCATAAAACTGAGCATGCTGCCCTCCAAACCTGAGCCGATAGGGCTGAGCATGCCACAGGCATTCTGTGAGCAGCAGAAAGTATGAGTCATGTTTGCAACATCCTTTACCCATGCAGATTCCTGGAATCCTGCAAGATAGGAATTCCTATGTTAACTTTCCCTTCTGTAGGGAATAGGAATAGGATCTCTATTTTCTACATATTCACTCATTTTCTATACTATTAGTGTCTCGAGATTTGGCTGAAGCTGGGCAAGGGTTTCAAAAGCATCCGTGGTACAGCAGACAGCATATTCACACCAATTTTCTTTCTGTAGGAAACTGAACTAGAAAGTGCTAATGCTTGGTCTACCTTGGGGTACACACCACTTGTAGCAGGGACTGAAGCTTATAATTCACAAGTGGGGATGGCATAGCCTGGGACGGCAGATTATCAACCCCAGCTGTCTGCGCTGCACACAAAAGACCAAGCTGTTCATGAGACAGCTGTGGAATCACTGCCTCTTACTGAAACCATTTACAGCAGCAGCCTCTATATGGGGTTCAGATTCTTCACGGGGCATCTCAGCTCTCTGGAAAAGTGGTGTCAGAATGAAGAGTTAGGGCTTGTCACCTCCTCTGCCATACCCAGAACCTCTTCCTGCAACTTGAACTATGAGCTGCACTGATGCCAGAAACCAAGCACATGTAGTTGTAAAATGGAGATGGTGAAAGGAGGGGAAAGGGAGGCCTCTGTACCTCTTCACATATATGGATGAGTATCAAAGACGTCATACACATATATGTTACAGTTGTACATTACATATACATAATACATATAATGTAGATGCAATAAATGGCATGTACATGCAGTGTGTCTAGTACAAATGTTACGTAATACTTCATATATTACGGTTCTGATCTGTTTTATTGTATTGTAAAATAGATCAGGTACTATGTCATAGCGAAACAGGCATGCAGGTAGTTGGAATCCCTACCTAGATGGTATGATGAGGAGTCCCAAGATGGCGTATAGCACTGCTTCATGGTAGAGCAAACAACAACCCATACACAGAAGCAGTTTACCTCAGATGACCCATGGTAGGAATTGTGCTCCTATAAACTCATGCTCATATAAACTGAGCAACCTGGTCTAGTGGAAGGGGGTTGGAACTGGATGAACCCTTTAAGGTCCCTTCCAACCCAGACCATTCAGTGTTAGTCAATCCTTGGGAAAGCGTTCAGCAGTAATAATGGCAGAGAGACTAAGGTCTAAGGGATTCTCCCACATCAAACCTTAAGATGTAACGGGTTTTCATCCTTCTTGTCCAGCTTCTCCCCCACATACACCACGCGAACCGAGCCTCACAGCAAACCTCAAGAGCTAAAGCCGAGCTACACGATAAAGCTCACGGGGGGTGGTGCGAGCAGCCCTTACGCCGCGCCCAGCCAAGCCTAGGCTCGGGGAGCGGCGGGTTGGGCCCTTCGCCCTCAGCCGGAGCGTGGCGTGGCCCGCCCGAGGCGCAGTCCGGGCACCCGGGCGCTCTGCTGAAGCTGCAACAGCGAGGCAGGAGGGAGCGCGCCGCCTCGGCGGGCAGCGGCCCGCGCTCGGTCACCCGGCCCTGCCCGCTCTGCTCCTTCACCTGGCGGCACCCGGCTCTGAGCCCGGGCACCGCCAACGGCCGCCCTCGAAGGCCGCCGCGCTCGCCCGCATCACCGCCTAACGCCTGCCGCGCCGGGGAGACCCTCCGGCCCCCCGGGCTTCCTTCCTCGCAGGCAGCCGAGCCCCCACCCTCCGCCGCCGGCAGGTTCTCTCCTCGGCCCCGCGCTCCGGAACCCCCCCTCCGCTGGCGACCTCGGCCCGCACCTTGCGCGGGGAGCGCGGTGAGGCTCCGGGCCCGCGTCCCCGCCGCTCGACGGGGGGCGTGAAGGAGAGGCGGGGGCCAGTGCCGCCGTGACCGCTCCCCGTCCCGCCCGCTGGTGCCGCCCCCAGTATGGCGACACGGTAGAGGAGCGGCTGCGGGGAGGTGACCGCCCCCTCCCGCCTCCCTCGGCACAGGCACGACGCGCCGCGGGCGGGCGGGCGAGCGGCCTCGGCGGCGCTGCTGCCGCCGGTGCCCCCCACAGGGCTCAGCGGCGGCGGAGGATGGCGGTAGCGGTCACGGCGGCGGCGGCGGGGCCGAGCGGCCGCGCGGAGGGAGCCAGCACCGTCCCGAGCAGCTCATGGTGGCGCCCCAGACCCGCGAGCAGCGGCCGCGCCGGGGCCGCCAGCTGAGCCGGATCCCGGCGGGCGGCTCTCCCCTCTCGACACCGACCCACCAAGCGACCCGTTCCCCTTCCCCGGCCCACCCTCTCCCCCTTCCCCGGCGCGACCCCCGCCTCGGATCGCCCTCACCGGGGCCGGACTTCCACCACCCCCGGGCGCCGCGGGGAAGGCGGCGGCGAAGGGCACCGGGCAGCGCCGGGCGGCGGCAGGACCATGGGCGCGAAGCAGAGCAGCCCCACCGCCGCCAATGGCCGCACCCGCGCGTACTCGGGCGGGGATTTACCTTCCTCCAGCGGCGGCGGCGGCGCTAACGGGACCGGCGGGCGCTCGGCGGGCGCTGGCGGGCGGTACGCGCACCTGGCGGCGGCGCCTCATGCCGCTCCCGGCGGCGCGACAGCGGCGGCGGCAGGAGGAGCAGCGGCGGCGGCGGTGGCGGGGGGCGCCGCCGCGGGGTCGGCCCCCCGAAGCAGGTCCTTAGGGGGGGCCTCCGCCTCCGGGGCCCGGGCCGCGCAGTCCTCCTTCAACATCCCCCACAGCAGCGGCCCCTACGGCTCGCAGGACTCGGTCAGCAGCACCCCGGAGGAGGGCGGCCGGGAGCGGCCCGCGGGGGGCGGCAGCGGCTCCTCCGGCGGGCCCCGGCTGGTAATCGGTTCGCTGCCCGCTCACCTCTCGCCGCACCTGTTCGGAGGTAAGCGCCATCCCGGGAGGGGTTCGCTGCCCGCGGGGCTGGGGGTGGTGACGGTTGGGGGGGGCTCCTTCCTACCCAGTGGGACGGGTAATGAATCATCACTGTTGAGAGCGGCGGCTCTGCCAGTCTGGCTGGAGAGGGGGCACGGTTTGGAGATAGGGTTTTCAGGGCAGTGTCTCCTATTGTTTGTAACGAGAGCTGTGGAAGGCGGGGGGGGGCATTAAAAATGAAAGGAGCCCCGCGGTGGTGCGGTCGGGACGGCGAAGAGGAAGCAGAGCCTCTCCGGCCGGCGACTTTAGACTCCAATAGCTGTAATCAGTGCCTGTGTAAGTACTGTTGCCTACTACTTACATAATTACAATTTAATTGGATCATGTGTCTCCGCCGTTTATTCTAAAACCGGACCAAACCCCTCTTTAGGTACTGATGTAACGTGTGGCTGATGCTTGTTCCTCTTTGTAAGGTCTCAGGTTCTCGGTTTTTAAAGCTGTTTAAGAAAAGCAGAAGTTAAAGTAAGTTTCTTTGTCTCCCTCAGAAGAGATGAGTACAGCCGGATAGCTGTCCGTGCCCTTGAAGTACAGGTTCGCAATACCCGTGTAGGCTTAAGGATGTGCTCTTGAGGCAAGTGAAACACCTGAGGCAGCTAGACTGAATTAACCGAGAAGCTGAGGCCCTGTAAGAGGCGTAGTAAAAGTGGAGCAAATTGTCATAGTTTTTTATGTCTCGTGTGATACTGAGATGAATAGGGTTGGTGTACGACTTGTATTTTACCGCCTGAGTTCTTTACCTTGAAGTCGAAAATCTGCCTGTAAGTTACCAACTGCTTTCAAGGTGCTTTCATTCATTGTTCATTCATTGTTGTTCGTATAAACCAAACATTAAGGTGCAAGGTGACTTTTTAATGGATTTGTTCTCTTGATAATAGAGCCCGTCTAAATACTAACCAACTTCCCCAAAAGCTCTCTTTTAGGAAAAAGGAAGCGAATGTAAAACTCCTGTGTTTATGAATCTTGTAGCATGCTGGATATTCTTTTCTGTCATGCATCCTGTTCTCAGCCAAAGCAGAGCTCTCCAGTCTGGCAGTCACAGGGTGCGCAAGGTTTCTGTTCTCAGGGCCTGCCACCTGTGTGGTGTTGGTGCGTTGACCTAAAGACGGCATAGCTATTACTTCCTAGATCTAAACCTCAGCACAGTGGTTGAACATTAACAGAAAGCTCTCAGACCTTTTTATTATAAAGGAATATTTGCCCTTAAGAAAACGTAACTCTTCTCATAGTGCCAAGCTGCTCAGTAGGAGTGCTTTGTTGCAGGGTTGCTCATTATACCATTAAGGTAGTTTGTGGGGGAAGAAAGATGCATGCCTTTCTCCTAGTGATGAAAGGATGCCCTATCATGGGGTATTGTGCAGCTTGTGCTAAGCACAAGGGAATCATTAAAACATGTAGCCAATTGTTGCTCAAAGGTGAAACTTTTCTTCTTGTTTAAAGGTTGTCTTGCAACCTGCCTGGCTGCCAGGAGGGACTGGATTAAATGTAAATGCAGTGCTGGGGATCAATAACCTAGGAAACTGTTTATTCCGATGCAGGAAGCTTGCTTCAGAATAACTCTGAATTTGCTCATACTTTCTTATGGCATATAATAACCTACTGATTGCTGTACTAGACTGTATTTTGTCTTTTGCAAATCTCTGAAATTGGCATATTAAGAGGATAGAGGCTGGAATGATGGGAGGGTTCTGAGTGCAGGAAAAGCACTAGGAAGGGTACACTCCCTTCATCTACTGGCAGATAAGGAATACTGTATGTTAGGAATATGAGTAGTAAGTTTGAAAATGCACTAACCATATGTAGTCACGAGATGGTAACGAATCTACTTGCTTCTTCTGTTCTAAAAAGCTTAGTATTTCTTGTTGAGATGAATAGCTGTTTAATCATAATACTGCAACACCTGTGAAGAAGGCCTCACTTGAGACATTATTCTTTCTTTCAATTTAAATATCCTGTGTTGTCAATGATACATGTACTCCTCATCGCACTGAATGTAGGCACTTGTCTACATTTGTGTTTTCTTGATTCCTTGCAATAACTAGATGCTTGGAACAAGTAGCTCCACAGGAGATCATCCATTAGTAGCATCAGCATGGTGAAAAATAACTTGAAGCATTGTTTTTGTCCTGATGGCAACTTGCTCAGGCTTGTCTAGGTGTGGTATCTGGCATTTATCTTGCGTATCATAAACATGCTTGAAGTCCCCTCCCTTGTTTTGTAACTGGCAAATTAGCCGAATTGTTTCTTTTTATCTTGGAAACTACTGCAGTGAATTTTGGGGATTAGCATAACAATTTGATGAAAATTAAAATAAAAAAGACCAAGAAGAACATAAGCTGAACTGAATCTCCAACTATTTGTGCTTTTAGGCAAACTACTTGGCTTCATCAGTCAGTGACACATGGGTGTTGCATTTGTTAAATGACTGTAATTAATTTGCCATTAGTGAATTACGCTCTATTGTCACTTTTACAGAGCAGCTTTGAATGCCAAAGTAGTGTATAAATATTAATTCTCCAATGTAGCGTACTTATATCCATACTGTGCTTGTTAGTATGCCATTGGAACAAGAATATAAAATATATGTTAATGTATTGGAAATACCATGGTGAGCTATTTTCTATGTTCCTTTAACAGGAACACTGCTAACTTCCTGACTGTGAGGGTCTGATGTTCCTCAGGCTAGTGCACCTTTATGATCAACATATAACAGACTAAATTCTGCAGTGTAACCTTATGTCTTATCTCAGGGAAAGCTCAATTCACTGGATTATTAGAACCAAAAAGGAAGTGTTTAACTTGCTGCAAGCATGCCTGGAATAGGCTTGGAGCATTAAGCAGAGCAAGATCAAAATTCCCGAAGATCTTATGGCACTCCCAGATGCAGAGGCCAAACCTGCGCGTGACGTGATGCTCAGACGCGTTCTTGCAAGGCAGTGCTGAGTTCCAGCTTCCTTTAAGGCGATAACACTGTTATCAGGAATTTTTATGAGTAGCTTCCCTGTTCTGTTCCTCAGTGAATGGGACTTCCCCTCTCTCCCAGCCCCAAAATAAATATTCTTACCTTCTGTTAAGAACAGCATATAGAAGAGTTAGCTCTGAGATCCAGTTAGTTTTTCCATTGTATTGTTAGGCAATGAAGAGTCCTATATAGACTGTGAGCACTGCAGCAAATCTATGGCTGTAGTTACAATGCAGCTTGTTCTTCATGGGGTCATAGAATAGTTTGGGTTAGAAGGGACCTTCAAAGGTCATCTAGTCCAATCCCCCTGCAGTGAGCAGGGAGGGACATCTTCAACTAGATCAGGTTGCCCAGAACCACATCCAGGCTGGCCTTGAATGTCTCCAGGGATGGCACATCCACCACCTCTCTGGGCAACCTGTGCCAGGGTTTTATCACCCTCATTGTAAAGAGTTTCTTCCTTATGTCCAGCTTGAATCTCCCCTCTTTTAGTTTAAAACCATCACCCCTTGTCCTGTCACAGCAGGCCCTGCTAAAAAGTCCCCATCTTTCTTACAGGCCCCTTTCAAGTTCTGAAAGGCTACAATAAGGTCTCCCCAGAGCCTTCTCCAGGCTGAACAACCCCAGCTCTCTCAGGTGTTCCTCATAACAGAGATGCTGCATCCCTCTGATAATTTCTGTGGCCCTCCGCTGGACCCTCTCCAACAGGGAGATACTCAAGTCCATACTGAGGACTTTCTGTACTGAGGGCTGATACAATTACCCTTCTGCTGTTCAGATTTAAATCTTGTCTTGGAAATGTTGTTGTAAGAAAAGAATGAAGTCTTTAAGTATTTTTCTTTTTTGTCTTTAAAGGTCTGTTAGGGAAGGATATGTAAAAATTCAACTGAAGATAGCAGAAGTGTTACATGTTGTGTCTTTTAAATTTCCACGAGTTCTTCACGCGTGTTGATTGAGCAGGGACCATACAAGCATTATACAGAATCTCAGGTTGTGTTCTATACAGTCATATGCAATTTTATAAAGAGGTTTTTAAATATATAGTGTTCTCAGATATAACTGTTGACAACTCTCAGGCCTCTGTCAAGACTAGGAATAATGATTTGTAGATTAAGTTCTGTCTGTGCAACTTTATTAGGAGAAGGAAGTTTGTTAGGTTCTTCTCGAGTCAAATAAGGATAAGGCTTTTTTATGAAGTACTTTACAATGCAGGATTTATTGTCGGCTGCTGAATGTACATAACACAGTAAGGGTAGAACCTTATAGGTATATTCTAATAGCATCTGCTTGTAATACTAGCCAGTAGAAGTAATGAATGAATGCTTCATTCTATAGAGGGAAGTTCACAAAAGCCTCAGGTTGTAACTTTAAGTTCTTGTTGGATTGTGGGGAGCAGGTATCAGAAGAAGAATGACACGAAGTGTCAGAAATTAACTTTTCTAAACATATCTCAAGCTGCCTAGAAAGCTGCATCTTGTTTTGTTTTCCATTTGATCTGTTTGGTTTGAATATGTTCTTAAGGTTCTCCCTGTCTCTCTCACACCTTTTTTGGGGGGTATGACTATCTTTTGGTCACTTCCTTGCCCTTCTCTTACAGTAGCACACAAGTACTACTACTTTGAGCAATTGTGAAGCTCTTAAACGCCTCAAGACTTCAACGCTGCCCCTGTTTTGCCAGCCAAAGGTGTCATTCTGAGGTATTTGCCCCCTGACTTGGGATAAGTGTTGGGAAGCGTGCTTTGCAATGAGGCTGTTTGGCTGTCTTGTGTGCGTGAGCCATGTTAGAAGCAGTAAAACTTGCTACTGCAGTTTCAGCCTGGATGCCTTGGTACCACTTGATGTATCTTTTCCTCCTGGCAGTTGGACTCTTTCTTGTATTAGAGGAAGGCCAGCGAACCTTTGATACAATAAATATTTCTCTAAATTACTTCCTAACCATTTACAATGTGAGGAAAGAGTGTAAGGCTTTAGTCTAATAAAAACTATAAATTTTCCATATAAATTCTGCCGTTTTCTAAAGGAATGGTCCCTTTCCAGCAGGTGAGGATAACACTGCTATTGCTGTGCATTTTCAGATAGTTTCGCTGTTGCAATTCCTAGGTCTTACAAGGTGCAGAACAAGGAAAGCTAAGAGGCTCTCTCTGGTGTTTTGATTTGTTTCTGTTTGCTTGGCTGCACCAGTGAAACACAATCATATCCATGTTTGTCCACTTTGGAAAAAGGAGAGCAGTAACAATGAGAGGCTGGCTGAAGTCTGCTGATTGTAGAAAAAGGTTAAAATGGAGACCAGTCTGAAAGCTGGTAGAAATATAGACATGTCTGCATGCATACACCTAACTTCACAGTAACTATAGACTGGGGGGGAGACAGATGCGTGCCTCTTTTTCTCTTCAGTTATATCAGTGAATTGATTCCCAAGTGAAAGAGGAGTTACTTTTGCTAACTCTGAAGATACGTATTCCCATTCCATTAACCAAAATACAGACTGAAAAATTCACTGTGCTAGGAAAGCAGTCCAAGGACAAATCTATTGATAAGGAGTCTCTGAAGAGCTGTTCTGACAGATGGGTTTGAGGAATCCAATCCCTTTTCAGGGTCTCGCTGTTCCTGCATTTAATGGGCTCTTCTATTCTTGCTGCATACGTACAGTGGGCAGCATAGGGTTCCCTACTGGCAGCAGATGTAAGGAGGGATATCCCCTAAGGAGGGGATAGGAAAAAACAGCAAAGAGTCCACTGTCCATCCACTCCAGCTCACTCAGGAGAGTGCTCTTAGTCTCAGCTGTGAAGTGTTTGGACAAAAAAGCTAAAAGAACTATTTGGATCTTCAGTAGAGCTTGTGAAGCCCCTGGAGCTGTGTTTCATTTCCTTCAGTTGGAGATAGGTCTCCGTGGTGATGAGAGGCTTGGTGCACTGGAATAAGGACTGAGGTGAGTTATAGAGGATCTCTGAAGGGCTTTTTTTTCCTTTTCCTCCTGCATTAAGAGAAACCAAATAATAAAAATGGCAGCACTGCATTTAGGGGAGAAAAGTAAATCGTTAATGGCCTAAAGGAAAGGAAACAGCCTAATTGTAATGGCATATATAAATATTTCTTTTGGCTATCAAGAAGTGATAATACCTGATTGAGCCTTTGCACTGCCAGTTCAAACAAAGGCCTTTCTCTAATGCCTACTGAATACCTATCCAACCCTGATACCCTGACAGTGTTTCTCCCCTCATGTTCTCTCTCATAATTGCAGACTAGTCTCCACCAACCTCCCAAGTAATTTCTTTGTCTTATAAAGAAAACCTTTTGTCACTGCTAGAAATTCAAAGCTATTTTTAAAACACGCTGCCTACCCATCTGTTTGGGTACGTTCTCCTCTCCTGTTCTTGCCAGCTGCTCATGGAAAACTTCATCATGTAAAATGTTCTTGATTTGCTGTCGTAGCCTTGCTTGACACTTTTCAGTTTTGAATAATGCTATGAAAATTTCTGGGTAGGTTTTCCCTGCTATTTGCAGATGCATGAACCCAATTTGTATTATTTTCGGGATTTTTCTGCAGTGTCTGTACTGCTCATTAATAGTTTAATTAGTTTCAGGAGAGACATACGGTCATTTCTACAGATTGCGTTCATTTACTGAGGTAATGGAACATGTTCTTGCAGATGTTCAGCCTATGAAAAGGAATAGGGAAAAAACCTTTGAGTGCTCCGAGTGCTGTATTTTGGACTATCTGTAAAGACATGTATCTCATCAGTCATAAGAAAACAACTTGTATAAAACCCACAATTACCCGAATAAAACCAGAAGAGCACTTCTTAAGTACCCAGGAAGTTGTTTTTGCTGTCTACTTTTTGGTTAGGCATTTCCTAAACAAGTGCCTGTGTTCGCAAAGCCACCTTTCCTTTGTATACATGATCATTATAACTTTCATGATTCCTTCATGTGCATCCAGAGCTCTGTTGTTCATTAGGCTTCTAATTTCTGATGCTTGCAAAAAGGGGAGTGTAAGACATAGAAAGAATGAGGCTGGTTCTCACTTTGACTCCGGACATGCTTCTGTTTTCTGCATGGAAATTGCATACCATTGACCAGAGAGATCAGGAAGCATGCAGGAAAATCTTGTAGGGCTCAGGATGTCTGCCTGCCTGCCTGCCAAGCAGAAAGCTAAATCTTGTGTGGGATTTGACTGTGTTACTTTTAGTCATCTTTAGGAGCTGACCTACCTGTGTGTTTCCTTCTTCCTCGTCTGCCCTGTCTAAAAATCAGACCACCACAGCCTGCGGATAGTCCCCAAAGGGTGGGTGTGCTGCATACCGTTGTGGATATTTTTAGTAGATTCTGTTTGCTGACTGACTTAGTGAGCTATAAATACAGAGTTCTCATCTGGCATGCACTTTGCATGTCTTCTAGCGACTTATAATGAATTCACCTAAGAGTAGTGGCAAGAAAAAATGAGCTGTTATAATTTATTTGGCTCTCCATATGAAGTGTCATTTATATAAAGCAATTATTTATCAATATTTCAACTGTAAATGGCTTTTAAAACTAGTGGTGTTCCAAAACACTTCCTAATAGGGCTACCATAATTAGTCCCTATGTCAGATTGATTTATACTGTAATTTCATTATGGTTTTAAAAACTGGAGGTGGAGTTTTTAGATATGAGAGGTTAGTTGAGCATCTGGAGTAATATAAATACTAGTAAATTACATTATGTCGATACTAGCACTTTGTCTGAACATACATAAAGGCTGTTTGGGTATTCTGGGGGGAAAAAATGAAACTTTAGTTATGATTCTCCTGGAATTCTTTTCACAAAGTATAGTGTATATGAATTTGCTTGAGTTGAAATGGAGTTACCATGGCATTTACCATGGTTTATTGTTTTAAGTTGCCAGAACTCAATGCATAAGGGAGAGGGACCTTTTCTTTAATGTCTTATTAAAATACAGATGTACCTGTCTTGGGTTATTGAATTTGACACAAAGCTGAAGGATGGGTTCTTGCTGAGCTGCGTTGAGCACAACCTAAAAGCAGTTCTTCTGTACTGCTATAATAAAACCTATCACAGTGTACTCTAACAGTTGTGGCCTTCATGAAAGCAATTTAAAGCTGGTTCAGTGTTCCATATGCAGCAAAAGAAAGGTCTCCTTCGAAGTGCTTTCTGCAGATTGACCACACAGACGGCATTTTGAGAATCTTAATAAATTTCTCTTACAGTGAAATCTGGAGCAATCTGGTGATAGCATTTCAGAAAACTTACAAAATAAACCATCTCCTTACCAAGAAGCCTAGGTAGTTCCCTGAAAATTGTGTTGCTTTTGAATCCTGACTTCCTGCAGCTATCAGGAGTGATAAGAGTGATACTTCTTAGGAACTGAAGAACATCAATCCTCTCTGATTCTTGAGCACGAATACGGATTGAAGTTCCAGTATCAGGAAGAAATCTTGCCTGTTTTGCAAAAATGTTGTGACCCTACCAAGTAGAGCGGAGCATCATCAGTTGAGCACATTTCAGAGAGATAATGGTGGATGATTAGAATAAAAAGAACAGTGACAATAGTAAAATGGTCATTTAACTGCTTTCACTGTGAGGCAGGCCCCTTTCTTCACACTGTCTTTGCTGCATCAGTAAGGATGACTGGAGTAGCCTAGAGCAAGGAGGACTGAAGTAGCTTAAGATGCCAGACTTGAGGATTTGCTGTCTATTTTCTTGGGCATTTAGCTATCCTTTGGGAAGAATGAGCTTAAAATCACACATCTGCATTCTGAATATTGGAAGGCATATTATGCTTGTGCAGTGAGTGACTCACAGCTCCTATAGTCTCTCAAACTGGATAAGCATGATTCATCTTCAGAGGTGATTTTGATGAAGTGTCCTGAAAGGTAGTATTACTGAGTTTGGGTGCGAAGTGCCCAAATACGGGGTTAGCTAGAGCTTTTTAAGTTTTCAGTGTTGTGATTTTGCAGCCATAATGGCCAGGTAGGTTTGGTTTGAGTGTCTTGGTTTGTTCCCCCCCTTTATCCATGGGTATGGTGGGTATGGTTGTTAGAGGTAGTCAGATCAATGTGGATAGATACTTGTTTACTGGGAGTAGTTCTAAATATATGATGAATAGATTCTTTGAGTTTAAAATAGAACAAAAAAGGCCCAACATTTTGTTAAGGCTATTAACAAATTGCAACTCCAAAATAATAAAATATAACTGTAAAACTACTTCCATATTTTTGAAGTGCTGTGTAAAGAAATCAGATAACCTGCTCCACACGTGCAGTAAAGCCCATAAGGCTGTTGCTGGCTGAAGAGAAATGATCTTCTAGAACAGCATGAAATGAATGAAAACAGCATGAAATTCACATACGTAAAAGGGCTGCATGCTATCAAAGAAACGCCCTTTAAATATCTAATTCAGCTGTCCTAACATTAGGATAATAGATGACTAACATTTGGATACTAAATGACAAGTGTACAGGCATTGCCTCACTTCTGAAGGACTGAATTCTGTTACTCTTCAGTTAGCTTTAATTGTATGTTTGCTAAAGCTCAGCCTTGGATTAGTTTGTATCCAAATGTCTCATATCCATGAAGTTGTGTGGTTTGTAAGTGATAACATTTTCAAAGACGGATAATACTGGGTGGCTTCGTAACCATGGATGTGAAAAACCAAAAGTGTTTAAAATGCTTTTGAAGTAAAATACAATACTGAAATAGCTTTCGGTTTGGAGGAAATACAGATTCCATTGCCAGCATAATAAGCCCTGTGCTAAAATAAACTTTGGATTTCACACACTTGATAAGACCAAGATCCAGTGACAGCATAAAACTAGGGAGTGGAGGAAATGTTCCTTGGACTAGTTCTGCTGCAAACAAAGAAATAAGAAGGCTAATGCAAATGGTGTGCTTTATGTTGTGCAAGCATAGGGAATGACATATTCAGCCCAGGTTGTTCTCCTTTGTTTCTCTGCTGTGCCTCTCCAGTTGTAAAGACAACAGCTGTGTTCAGCTGATGAAGTCAAAAGGAAATGATGAACACCTGGGTTGGGGCAGTCCAAGCACAACCACAGGCTGGGTTGACAAAAAGCTCACCATTAGCTGTCAGTGTGTGCTTGCAGCCCAGAAACCACTCATGTCCTGGGCTGCATCACCAGCAGGCTGAGGGAGGGGATTCTCTGCCCCTGCTTTGACCTCATGAGTCCCCATCTGAAGTGTTGTGTCCAGCTCTGGGGCCCCCAGCATAAGAGGGATGTGGACCTGCTTGAGTGAGTCCAGAGGAGGCCACGAAGATGCTGCGAGGGCTGGAGCAGCTCTGCTCTGGAGCCAGGCTGAGAGAGCTGGGCTGGGGCAGCCTGGAGAAGAGAAGGCTCCTGAAGGGGAGACCTGAGAGCAGCTCCAGTGCCTGAAGGGAGCCTACAGGAAATCTGGAAAGGGACTTTTTACAAGGCCGTGTAGTGACAGGTCAAGGGAAATGGCTTTAAACTGAAAGAGGGATGTAAGGAAGAAATCCTTCACTGTGAGGGTGCTGAGGCACTGGAACAGGTTGGCCAGGGAGGCTGTGGATGCCCCATCCTTGGCAGTGCTCAAAACCAGGTTGGACAGGGCTTTGAGCAACCTGGTCTAGTCGAAGGTGTCTCTGCTTATGGTAGGAGGCTGGAACTGAATGATCTTGGAAAGCCCTTCCGACCCAAACCATTCTGTGATTTGGAGCTGGAAGGCAGGAGTTCCTTCTAGTGCACTGGGTGGGTATATATGACTTCCTTCTACAGATGTGCAGGTACACCGACCTTATAAATGTAATGGATGATTTTACATTTTGCTTTAAAACTTTATTCAGAAGAAATGCTCTGAGGTCATGGAGTGGCTACCAAAAGCATTCTGGTTTATAAATTCTGGCCAGTCTTGATTCTCTTTTAGGGATTGGCTAGCTGTAATCTTTAATCAAGGTATTGTTGACCACTGGCTAAATATTTGACCTTTTACATTTTACTTACTAAGAGCAAAAACTTTCCAGGAGCTCTGCTGTAGCCTTTGCTTTTAGTAGTGCTAGAAAAGTCAGCAGGAATTAGTTTCTGTAAGTTCTTTCAGCTCTTGGAAAATAATATACTCTGAACAGTCTATCTGTAAAATAGTTGCCTATGTGTGGCTGTTGCATGATAATAATAGTGGATCAATAGTAGTGACCTCAATTTTTGCTGAATTTTAATTTAATGATGAAAATACTGGCATGCCGATTTTGTATGTTGTCCTGGTATTTTAGTGATGAAAAACATGTACTTAGCAGCAAAGCCAGAAGTAGCCGAAAGCATCCAAAAATGAAGTGGATCCCTGTTGAAGTGTACTGGAGAAGTGGTTCTTGTGTTTTGCTGCCCACAGTTGTTCCTTCCATCTCTGCCATTCCACCGTTTGCTAGTTAACTAATGAAAATGGCAGGTGTAGTGTGGTAGTGAAGGAGGGTGTAGCATCCTTTTTCCATCATGGATTTGGACTGTTTCTGGGCTGTATAACAGTTGCCTCCCATGACAGCCTATTCTGAATGGTGAAACTTCGGTAGCTGTAGCATGCAAGCATTCTTTGAAGTACATTTAAAACCAAATGATTGTATTCAACATGTGGCTGGCCTGACACTATGCACAAAGATGCAGAGTTAAAATGAGTGAAAAATCAGCCCCCCAGGAAATGTCAACTTGAAAGGAAATCCTTGGAAAGGATGCCAGATTTGTAAGGCAGAGAGAGGAGGGGGGAAAAGACTGTAGGGAATGGCGGCGTTGTTACGTTACTCTTGGAGGGAATCGGGATTCATGGATATGTGTGCTAATACAGGGGTTTTCCAAGCTTTTAAACTGTGATTCTGTGACACACTAAAGCTGTGTTTGCATAGATTATTGGGAGCCTCTCCTTTTTTTCTTCTGCCCTCTTGCTGTTTTCAGTGGGTATGAGTTACCTTGCTCACAACACCAGTATTAGTAACTGAAGTGCTATTGGAAACAAAAATATCTATAGGAATACTGATTCACCTGGCTCTTAAAAATACTCCTTTTTTTGTGTCTTTTTTGGGGGATGTTTTTCTTTTCTTCCTAGGAGGACATAATTTGGGGTATTACATTTAATTTGGATTTTAGCTTAGTTATCCTAGTTTTATCTGGCAATAGTTATATCTGTGCTCTTAATGGAGGAGTAACACTGAGGAGAAACACTGTGAAATAGATAATTAGCTCTAGACAAAGAGAATAGGGGCCATTTTGGTTAAATTCTTTATCTTAGTCTGTTTTTAGGTATTTCTTTGTCTCCACTTTTTCTAACTGACATTTCCCCAAACTTGAAAATTGTGATGTAATTTTTCCTTTTCGTTAGCAGTGTTTTGAAGTGCACACAAGTGAAAACTGATTTAGTTTGCTTCCTCAATGATCTGACTCTTAAATGTGCTGTACATATAGCATTAAAGCGTGGAACTTTAATGTTAATATTCTGATCCTGTCAGTTTTCTGTTTATGCCTTACAGATTTGTAAATTTACAAAATTACACACTTGCCATTCAATTTCAGATGTGAAATTTCGTATAGAAATAGGAAAGGAAGAAAAGCTTCACATCAGTACCTTGTTTTTCTTGCATTTATTTCCTCTACTGTAGTTTCTCTCTAACATATTGTGCTCCTTCAGGCAGTGATGATAAATGTAGGTATGTTATTATTAAACGTAGGTAGAACCTTTTTAAGCTACTGGTACAGCTGCAACACTATGAGGATAGCTTTACTCAAATCAGTGAGCCCCATGTGCAGAAATTTGGTATACTCACAGATCTGCTTTGAAAAGCATAATCGTGTTTGTCAGGAACTGTCTTATATTACTGACAAGGATTCCTTCCTCTGCTGAAGGAAAGGAGCTCTTTCTGTAATCTCAGTACTCATATCTTTAACTGTTAGATTTATAGCCCTCTGCAGGAACTCTTAAACTGCAGGCTAATTTTGATGGTGCTTTCCTAACCCTGGAAGGAATGGTATGACAGTTGAACTGTGTAATTGAGGATTAGGAATATCACCACAATTACTTGTTCTTAGAGGGGTAAGTATAGAGAAGAGATGCTTTGTCAGCTATTACAGTCAGTTATTGTTGTATGCAATACTTAAACATTGCGTTTTCCTTTCTCACACGATACGTTGGAAAACAACTGTTTATTTATCTGTTTATTCTTTCTTAATGGAAATACATCCATTTCCTTGGGTATTTTACATCAACAACTAATTTTAGTATTGGAAAACTTCCTAATAAGCAAATTACTGTTTCACAACTGATTCCCAATTTTGAATGCAGAAATTTGCAATGGATTCAAAAGGACTTGTTTTTCTTTTTAAATTGTACTTGGCTCTATAGCTATTATGTACAATTTCAGCAATGTATGTAGCTTGAAATGTAACTGAAAGGGCATTTATTGCACTCTTAATGGTTTAGCATCTCTCAGGTTTTATATCCACTTACTTTCAATCAGGCTTGTAGAGAGCTCTAATTTACTAGATGAGTATGGCAATAAAGGACCAGGGTGGCAATAAAGGACCAGTATGGCAATAAAGGACCAGGGTGGTACCAAAGCAGACAATATTTAACAATAAAGTAACTGACTTAGAAAACATACGGTTCTGTTTCTGCTGAGCCAGATTCAGGAGGATAGATTGGTAACAGAATTCCTTAAAAACAGACTCACGTTTGTTTGGTATTACTGTTTGTGTTAGATAATAATCTGGAAGCTGCTTCTTCCTGTATGAACAAGAAGGCCAGCTGCAATTGTCATTAAAACTCAAAGCATTTGATTGGGTTGTGAAAAACCTTTCCATAACACAGATAGAAGTACAATTGTGACTGTGCATGCAAATTGGCATTAGTGCTGTATAAATAGAGAGGGATTTCAGTTAGATGCTGTTTTGCTGTTTTGATTCTGGGGTTTTTTTTGTTGGTCTTTTTTGTTTGCTTGCACAAACTGAAATTAGTATCTTTGGTCTTTGAGCTATGAATCTGCCCGAAGACCAAGAGTAAAAACTATTAAAAGGGCTTGAATCTGGCCTGGCTGCAGAAGACAGACTTAATGTATTAATATATCTATTTGTGTCGTTGCTGTGATTTTTGCCTAACTGCACTTAATAACAGGATTAACAGAAGACTAATAATCAAGGATAAGTTGTTCAGGGTTTAATGCACACTCTTTAGAAGCCAAAAAGAGGAGAATCCCAAGCCCCAGGCAAGACCCTGCCAGGGCAGGGACCTGTTCAGCACCCGCACCCTGGACAGCTCAAGTGAAGCCTCTTCCAGGCTGCTGCTGCTGCCAGGTGCCTCTGGGATGAGATGCGCTGGGTTCTTGTCCAGGAGATAAACCAAGGTAGCTTTCAAGACCAGCAAGTTTCATGCTGGCCCAGAGCTTTCTGGTTGGGCTACTGGGTTATATTGAAAAGACCAAAAGTCTGTGATAGGCTCTCATTTGCCCCAGTTCCCTGTGGTACAGAAAACAGCTTTAATAGCCTTGAGTAGACCAGATAGACATTTTCAGAAGGCTTTTTGTAGCACCGTCTGACTCATATACCCACAGTTCCTGTGTGTCCCTTTCAATTTTTAATACTATTTGGGTTTCAGAAATTCAGTCTTCATCTATTTGTTCACTTTTGTTTATTTTTATCCTAGAAAATAGGTTCTTTTTTTTATGTCACAGCTTTCCCAAACATTGGTAAGCTAGCTTCCTTGTTCTTTATTTCATCTCTGCTGTTTATTTTTCCCTTGATTTAAGGACTGTCGGGAGCTAGCTCTCATTTTCTGCTAAAAATCTTGTTAGTCTTGTAGTTTCAAGTGGACTTCCCTGCTTGGTTCCTTCCAGTAAGTGGAAGTAGAAGAATTAAAAGCAGATTATACAGATACTTTCTGTTATCACAGTGTCTGTTCAGTTTTCTTCGACACTAGGTGACACCACTTTTTAAAATTAGATGATGAAAATGTTTGACCTTAAATATCTAAAAACCTGGAGAAACTTCTGTTACATTTTGAGTTAATATTAGAAAGACGTCTTGAGCAGTAGGAGGTTCACTGCCAGATTAACCTTTAGACATAATATTGGGTTTTTTCTTGACAAAAGGTTACAATCTAGAAGATGGTATTCTGAAAGATTTACTTTTGAAAAGGGGTAGTTTTGCATCCAGTAATGCTGAGGTAACAAGATGAATCTTATCTTTTCTGTGGAGGAAAAAGAACAAAACAAGTAAATAATTAATATCACTTAATGGCTTTCAAAGCCAAGATGGAAAACACACTAATACTTTGATGCAAGTGTGAAAACAGGATTTGTAAATACTTCCATGGCCTTTTTCTTTTCTTTTTATGACTCTGCTGCAGACAGCTGTGTGGTCTGAATATTTTTTTCCCTGTTGTTAAGTGCAGTTTATTTAAGATACTGTGTGCTTTTTTTCCTACATACTATTACCTTTTAGAAATGCCTTGCAGGATTTTCCTTAAGAGTGGGAGTCCTAAATAAGTATTATTTCCTTTTTATGCTGAAGACCTTTTGGTATACTACCATACCGTTACACTAGCTTCTGTAAGAACGTGGGCAGCTTCATTCAGTTTGCTACTCCCTCCTAGAAGAAATAAAGTGAAATTCGGGTGGAAAAGCTATTTCGGTTGTTGGAGTACATGAATTTCAACTTCTAAATGAAAATAGGAAATAACGTCATTAAACAATATTACTATTAGAGTTTCCTCAGCATCCTGGAAAAGCTGTGTTTCCAAATCAGTTGTCCCTAACTTATGGGTAACTTTGCTTTGTTTAGGTTGGACCTCTGCCATATATCTGGGAACTGTGGCAAGCTGTTGGGTAATTTCCAGGGTTGCATTCCACTTTCTTTTACCTTCCCCTTAAACTTGCTTCATTGCAGGGATGATATATAACATGGTTTTATTTATACATCAAAGGCTTTTATTGAAGTCACATTCTAGAAGTTACTTCCCTGGTATTCTGATCTCTTAGGTTTGGTATAAGAATTGTTTGGTCCCTCAGTAGTTACAGAAACACACGGAGATTGGGAAGTGAACAAAATACGATTCATATTTGCTTGGATGGGGATGGAATTTGCTTGGACACGGTTGGGGATGGAACCCACCATGTACATTTACATCTAAATGAATTTAAGACCTACTTGAACAGATCAGCCAGTGCAAGACAAAAGCTTTATAAAAGGTGGGGTTTTTGTTGTTGCCTCACTTCCAATTTCTTTCTGTAAAACTGTCCCCGAGGGAATAAGAATTGATAGTAAAAGTTGTTGAAACTGGTACTTTAGAAGATGTTCCTGTATCTTTTATGAATTTCTTATGTACAAGCTGTTTATCTCTTAAAAAAAAAAAGCTTTGTAGCTGTCCCTGTTAATACATTTTGATTTGTAACTGTCCCTAGTAATACGTTTGAGATTAGAAGTTTTGTCTAAACTTGTTGTAAAGACTCAGATTTGTGTTTACTTGTCCTTGTTGGAATATTAATCGATTAGAAGACTGTATTTGTCCTTTTTTAGTACTTTGAATATATTCCCAAAGTTTTGCTGCTTTATTTTACTGTGTGGTACCACCCTCAAGTCTGTGAGATACGAGGCTAGGTCAAGAGCAGCAATAGCATACTGCAGGATTTATAATCCCACCTATGCTGTATGTCAAGTAACATGCTGAAATGATATAAATGCATCTGAAACATTTGGTTTATTTTTCTAAGGACCTGAATGAACTTTTCTTCCCCTTGAAGCTGTCACTCTATGGCTCTAGTTTAACTAAGTGACAGGTTTAGTCTGTCTCAGGATTTAGTGCATCTAAAATGAATTTTGTTGCAGGTAGAAACCTGATGAAGGACTTGCAATTTGTATTTTTCTTTCTGGAAGTTATTGTGCAGATGTTAAGTGCTATGAACTCCCTTCCTTAACAATGAGCTTAATTTTCAGTGGTTTTTGGATGTCTCTGATGTCAATAGAAATCGTCCTAATGCCACGGTAGTGAAGAAGGGTGATTTTCATGTTGACCTAAAAACATTCTCATGTGTAAAATATTTATATTCTCATGCATATGACATAACCCTTCCAACTGCATCTGTTTTGGTTTGGGTTTTGGGGTGGGTTTTTTTGGTTTTTGGTTTTGGTTTTTTGTTTTTTTACGCTTAGACCATCTTCTGGACGATTTTGATACAGTTTTAGGTACAGACTGGTTTTACACCAAGAATGGAATTTCAGTCTGTTCCACCATGTTGTGTGGAAAAGCATCAGACAGAGAGCATCCCAGGCTATGGTCTTCTGATGTTGTTCAGTGTTTACACATTTTTCAACCTAGAGCTGGAATCTCTCTCTGAAAGATTAGACAGCTGATAGTCTTTCGTAGCTGTGCTGAGAAACTGATGTTGTAGGTTATAGGATTAATAGAACAAATGGTACAATGTCTACACCGTTGTGGAAAGCAAAGGCATAAGTTTAGATGTTTAAATGGCATTCTCGCTGCACAAAGCCAGGAATTGTAGTGGCTATTGCTGCTTCTCAAGGGAAAAACAATAAAAGCACATTTCTCTTTTTGGCACATCTCCCAGTTTACTGGTTTCTGATGTGATACAACTGCTGTAAAGGGCAGGTATGGCAAGATCTCCACTAGGACGAGGAAGCGTACTTTTGTGATGACCAACAGGAATGTCAAGCTTCCTTTGAGAGCTTTTTTTAGGAGTTTCTTAAAATGGTAGCTAAATGCAAACTTATTTATTTATCTATCTATCTGTCTATTTATTTATTTATTTATTTTTAAGTTACTTGATGAAACTACAAAGCCTGGAGGCAGAGGTTGTCCTTTACATGCCTGTGGCTTACTTCTCAGCAGCCTTTAACACTGATAGTGATTACTATAGAAGAACTTGAATAAGTCTGTCTTTTCACCAGAGCTGATGACTTATACTTGGCTTAATCTCACTTCTTTGTTGGTGGCCATGCTGTGGAATTTCCCACTGGGAACGCTCAGAATTCTGCTTGCTTAGGCTGGTCCCCACCAGCTGACTCACAGGCAGGAAGAGCAAAGGAGGTAGCGCTACCCGGAGACAGAAGGAAGGTGAAGGGATGAACATGTACATAAGCTGAGAGGCATGCAGGCTCAAGCTCCAGCATTCTTTATGCTCCCCTCAAGAACTGTTCTAGAGAGCTTTCTTCCTTCAAACCAGAGAATTTATTATTTATATTACTATTATTATTTATGTTTTAACTGCTTGGTCACTTGTGTTTGGGATCTGCAGTAAAGTCTCATTAGGTAAGGCTTCGGTTAATGAAAACAAGATGTTTCTCTCATAAGTGTAGGTGTTTAAAATGGGCAACTATATCAATTTCCTCAACAATATAACTGATAGACCAATGCAGCAGCTGTGAACAGTAAAAAACAGATAATGCTACTGAGCATTTTCTACAAAGGTCACTTAAAATGTGAGTGAAACCCAAACATGTCTTAACAGTTAGTTCAAACAGTGGCAGTTTAACCATGAAAAAGCAAGAATTACATTGCTGACTTAGTTGCTGTGGCAGGAATTATGTGGCATGACATCTGAAAGTTTGGCTTGTTTGTGGTTTATGGATGTTCTACTAGAGTTTGCAGAATATGGTACATGTGCTCTGTACTCTTAATAGAGGCAAAGGAACATATAGATGAAACTGTCATGATTGATATGTTTAAAGCATGTTAGTCAATAGCTTGATAGCTTTTACTGACAGTAGTTAAGAAAACTTGGTTGGGAGGTTATTTCTTTATGGGTTCAGTTCTTTCTCTTAACCAGTTGATACCTCATCTTTATTATTCTTCTTATTAGGCACTTTGCATGCTTTCTTCACTATGGTGCCTCCCCAAATGTGATTAGAAGGTTCTGTCTTAAAAATAGGAGCTTTTGCAAAACTAGTCAGTATAATACATAACGGTGTATCATTCAAACTTAAGAAACTGCTCTCACTTTTTTAATAGAAATCTATACATAATTCCTGTTAAACACTTAAATATGTTAATACTGAAAGATTCAATGATCTAACTCCAGCGTGCACCTTTCTGAAGCGGTGTTTTGTAACCCTCTGCCCCATTTCTGCACCAGTCCTTACACTAAGGTAAATACTTTTCAAGTTGGAAGAATAGAGGGGTCAGTGCAGAGTGAACTTCTCCTAACTGAATTCTGCGTTTAAAAACAAAAGGCTGCTTTATGATAAGCAGAGATGTCAGTCCTTTTATAGTGTTAATCCTTAAACAAAATTCCTTTATTCTCAGGATGAATGATGTTTTGCAGCCTGGACTTTTCTGCTAAGCTCAGGCCTTAGTCATAAGTCATACCTTTACTTGGGGAAGGAGGAAAGGAAAAGAAACCCAAACAAGCAAACATACTCTGCTCTCAGCAGTTTCAAGTGAATGACAGTACATTAGTCCATAGGTTGGATGTTTCCCTGCAGAATTAAGAAATTGGTGCCCTCTGTGGAGGACTGCTATTTTGAGAGCTGAAGAGAGAAAAAATAGTGTACAATAATGCAGGAAAGGCTGCTGTTGTGCTGAGGTGATAAAGAGTCTTGTATGTGTGATTACAAAGCGAGATGAAAAGCACAAGAAAACAAGTATGCTTTGACACATGTCCTTGACTTTCTTGAAACTGTACTTTTACTAGGTATCATTTTTCTGTTGTACTGAATGATAAATGTAATTATAGCTATTGATATCTCAGTTAATGTTGCTGTTAAAATGAAACATTACTATGTTTAGAATTAATAATTAAAGTCCTGGGAACATCCTACATAATAATTTAACTTTTTATTTACATATATTCTTCCCAGTTGTAATCTTTAATATTTTGTACTCTGAATTTTTTGTCATTGATTGGTTTTCCCCTTTTTTCTTTGTCACTGCTACCTCTATTTCTGCAGGAACGAGTAGGTTATTGGTAAGTATTTCAACTAAATCGGACTTTACAAAGTTTTGCCTTAGTGAGGACTTCTTTTTTGATTTTTACCCTCACTTACTTTGGTAAAAACTTTGTAGACAACAGACCAATTGTCTATAAATGCTGTGCTTTCTCAGGTCTCCATTATCACCTTGTTTGTGTAGTAGAGCAATAGTTTTCAGATTCTCTGAGAGACTTTGTCTTCTGCATGCTTTCAAGCAGCATCATTATCTGTGCTGTCTTCCCAGATGCTGCCTTCTCCTGGGGCTTGCTCCTTTGTTCCTGTCTGCTGCGTTTCAAGTGCAGTATTTACTGTGTCCCTCCCATTTCTTTTGTAAGACCTTGTATGCATCGTGGCCAGTTTGCTCAGAAGACTTCTCTGCGTCCAACAAGATGCTCTGTTTCACGTGTTCAGTTTAGTCATCCTTGTCAACCATTGTTCAGCCATTTTCACATCATACCTCTTCCCTTTTAGCTATCATTAAATATACTGTCAGCATGGTATAGCACTCTCCTCTCTTATTATCATGCTTCATGTAATTTTAACCAGATTTGTTGCATTGTACAGTACAAGTTTTCGAGATATTTACATAATGCTCAAAAAGAGGGACTTCACTCTTCTGGTCTTGGAACAGCTCTCCCTACACTTGCTTTTAAATGCTGTGATTTCTAATGGAAACTTTCTCTTTAACTCTACCATTTTTGAAAGTAGTGACTTACTGACAGTGTGAAGGGGAGCGGAGTGTAGGCAAATGTGCTCTCCGTACTTAAAAATGTATAGTTGTCTTGCCAAATTACTCAGTTACTCCAGAAGTGCCTACTTCTGGCAGCAGGACACCTTTATCCTGTCTTTCCCAACTTTCATTGTGAAATTGTGAGTGGAAAAACCTTTTTCAGGTGTTTGAGGAGCATATTGCTCCAAGCAATGAGAGAGAATTGAGGGAATAGGAAAATCTAAGAAGAAACAAATAAAGGTATAGGTTGGGGAGAGACTAGGAATGAGAGAGAGAAGAATTCTTCCTCCTTCAATTGTGATAGGTGAATTTAGAAGATAAAAGGCAATGGGAATATGTAATATCTCTAAAGTATGAGGTTTAAGGCATCTCACTTGCATAAAGTTTTCAGACCTCCAGGGTGACCTGCAGTGAGCTAATTGCCATCATCTGGTGGTGGAAGAACTAAGCTTGTTTGACAGGTTAATCTTGCCTGTTGTGTGGAAATAAAACACATTTGTGCCCCAAACCATTGACAATGCTTTCTGGCTATTTGCTTTCTGAATAAGGTAGTTGTTTGGGCTCAAAAATACATCCAGCCTGGCTTAACTGCATATTCAGACAACTCTTGTCCTCCTCACAGCTCCACAAGACTTCTCCAATGTGGCAAGAACCCTGTTTGTGTGCAGAAGCCTCTGGAATATTGATAGGGCTAGTTTCTGCCCATACTACTGCTGTTACTCTGCCAGTGTGGCTAAAAGGGAACCTGGCTCTAATATCTGCTTGCCAGAGATCTGACTATGAGTAGACATGAGAGAGAGGAAAAGTCTCTTTCCTTTGTTGCCCTTGATTCAGAGTTTGGAAGGGAGTCATTACACCAATATGAAAGAGAGAGAGCAAGTGTGTTCTTTGGGTTCTTGCTCCTGCCCGCCTCCCTTGGGAAAGATGCTATGAAAATTAATGGTATTCTTCTGGGGGAAATCTTGTTGATAAGTGGGAGGTTTTGGTTGCTAGTTGAAAATACACTTCCCAAATGTAGTAAGCTAAAACCTAAAATAAGATGGATTGTGGGTGGATTTTTTTTCCATGAAAACCATCTTGCTCTTACCTCTTCATGCACAAAAGCAACTCGCAAAGTTCAGTTTATATTCACACTTGTCTGTCTTCAGCTGCTTCTGTTCCATTGAGAAACTTATGCTACGGATCTGTGCTGGGGGGGTGACATGTCTGAAGTGCAGTTAATACGGGAGTAAGTGAAAGAGTAAGTTAATAGCTTACAAGTCACCTTAAGAACTGTTCTTGTTTGTGCACTTGTCGGTTTGAAAGCACAAAGGCTCTAGCAGTTTGGATGTAGCAGACTTAGGCAGTCTCTCATCTGCCTTGACTACAGATCCCTGTGGATGATGGGGTAGGGGGATAACACCCACCCACAAACGCAGGTGGAACTAAAAAGGTCTTTCCTGCTCCCTTTGTTGGGTGCTTGCATCGATCTAAAATGGCACTCTTAAAAGCTGTTCCTCTAATAACAGCTGCTCTTATTTTTGTATGACGAGGTGAAATCAATCTTTCCACAGGTCTTTCCCACCTGTAATCTCATCTTCTGGTTTGCAGGACATTTTAGCGCGGGGCCTTTTTTTCCCCTCAATTTTCTCAAGAAATTGTTCTTCAGCTTCTAAAACTGTGCAGCTGTCAGTTGTAATCATCATCAGGTTACGTTTACCTTGATTTTAGACACCTGAAGTTGTGTGGGTGATAAAGACTGATGAAGAAAAAAATGGGACGTGAATTCAATTTGTCTTGGCTCTGTGCTGTGCTGTTTCTCGCTGATTGCTGTTGAAGATGTCCCTTTCCCAATTACCAAGGTGAAGGAAGCTGAGGAAGTGATGTAGTACGATTTAGTCTTTCCTATCTTTTAGCTTAGGAGATGATGTATTATCTAAACACATCTTCTCTAATTATTCCATGGGTTCCTTAACTAAAGTAAGATTCCGGTTTGGTTTTATTCCCTATTTTATATGTCCCCTTTTCCCACTGAGTGCTGTGGGAGCTTTGAATCAGAAAACACTAGAGAAAATCTCGTTTCTCTCAAGGAATCCACGAGTATATTTACTTCAGTTTTATCATACAGAAGTGGGGAAGAAAACCCCTCTAGAGTAAGTGCTGAGAAAAAGAACTTATTTGTACGTCTCCTGGTTCAGTTTCCAGGAGAAGACAGAGTTTGGAATGTTTGTATTTTGTTCCTTATTTCTATTTGATTCCCTATTCTTTCCCAAATTGAGGGGAGTATTTCTTTATTTCTTTTAATCTCCAGAAGTCTTTCCAGATGGTGCTGTGTTCTCCCAGCTCAGGCCATTTACAGCATCAGGAAGGATAGAAACTAGAGAACTAGATGTATCTTTTCAGCAAGGTGCTTTCTCCCTGAACAAAAGAGCTCCTGTACATAAAATGGCAAACCTTATCCAAGTAGCCGCTTGGAGTGAGACCTACAGCACCTGGAGAGGGTTTGCTGGGAATTGGTAGTATTCTTTTTTCTTTTCCCCTCTAACTTAAAGACATTTATTTAATGTCAGTTTTCTGTCCTTGAGTTTAGTCTGAAATAACCATCATATTCTCTTAACATGGTATGGGTAAAGTTGCCAGGTAAGATGTTAACTTTCGTGTACAAAGCTTCATGTTTTCAGGGTCAAGAAATGACTCATTCCATCTTTCCTTTTCAGTTGTCTGAGGAGAAGAGAGAATTTTGTGGCTGCATAACTCTGATAGTTCCATGTAGTTTTGGGTTTTTTTCTTTGGTTTTTTTCTTCTTTAAATTTTACAGCTGAATTTACAGAAGGGAGAAACAGGATTTTGACCTCACTCAGACTGTTGTTACTTCACACAGAATCTGAATGATTTCCATCTATTTTCCTGCTGTTCTTACAATCTCACTTCATACTCCTCTACACAGCTGAATATAAAAGGAAGAAGTGGAAGAAATAAAGGCGTTACAGTTTGACTTTAATAAAGTGTTTATGCTGTTCTGCTTTATAGTCTCATTAAGAAACTTGGAGAATATAGTCTAGGTGAAAAAGTAGGTGGATGCTGAAATAGTTGGGAACAAAATCCTGTAAGCTGCTCTAGGAGAGCAATTCAAGTATCACAGTGGATGGGTCTGTTTTCAATCATCTTTTTTGGAGGGTGGACCCTTTAAGAAAGGGAATATAACGATGAACTTGTAAGATCTGCATTTGAGTTCATCGTTGTTTTTAACATGTCAGAAAAGTGTTCATAATTGATTAAAAAAGGTAAATGAGAATTACTAAATGTGGGGAGAAACAAAATGTACCACTAGAATATGGCACCTGCCTTGTAACAGTTCTGCTGAAGATTGAGGGATTGTCACAGGTCACAAGAGGAATGAGCCAGTAATCTGATGGTTTAAAATGTGTGTGTATGTACCTATATACACACACAAAAAGAAGATAGTTTCTATCTGTAGATAGATCTATATTCAGCTCCTAGTGGGAATGACCCAGTAATTTGATGGTTTAAAATGTGTGTGTATGTACCTATATACACACACACATAAAGATAATTTCTCTCTATAGATAGAGCTGTATTCAATTCCTAGTGTAAAAGAACAATGTGATAAGTAACTATTTAATTTCTGCTTAGGACTTATGGACTCCTAGCCTGAAATGTCTGCCCACTTCTTGGCAATGCAGTATGTTAAGGTTGGAGAGAGACCAGAGGACAGCAACAGGAACAAAATGTTTAGGCACCAGGCCTGGATGGAAAGATTAAACTGACTTTTTTTTGCAGGCTAGGGGAAAAAGATGAAGGACACACATTTTCCAGTGTGAACATGTTTTTATACTGAAGACAGTTACTGACTGTTTTCTGCATCTACTGAACACACAAGCAACCTTTTTTGTAACTGAAGGCTGCCAGATTACAGATAAGGGAAGATTTTTCTGTCTAGGAATAAAACTGAACAGCGTTGTAGGTTACCTAGGATGTCTGTAAAATCTTTCACTAGTTGATTTTTAAGGGGAGATTAAATCCTCTAAGTACATTTAACCCTGTTTTCCAGAATGGGATAGACTTGGTGACCTCTCGAGGTCCGTTGTGACATGTTTCTCTGATTAGGTGAAGTCTTTTCTGTTTATTGGTGGGAGGGAATTATTTGTGTTGTTTTCTTTAGCATCATTATGCAGGCTGTATTTGTGTGATGGTAATCTTGCATACCACCCTTATACCCCATCATATATACTGGATGCTGTGCTTCCAGATTGTCTATACTTATTTTTCTAAGTACCAAAGAACAAGTGTGAGTAAACATTTGTCAAGCTTCCTATTGTCAAGTACATTTTAGAAAAGTATGTGTATGCAAGGATTTCTCTTTTCTTATGGGTTCTTTAAATGTAAACCAAGATGGATTTATCCATCTTCTTTGAAAACACAAGGATGCAAAAACCTCCCAATGCTAGAATGTTGCATACTCATTTTGCAAGAACAGCTGGTCTCATACTTCTAGTTTGGTTTTGGCAGTGTTCCTATTAAGATGTTTTCTGATGAAAGGTTACTCTGATCAGGCTTTTGCAGGTTTTATTTGTGCTTACTCCTTGCTTACAACTATTTGGTGTTGACCAAAAGGATCATCCATTCTTCTGTGCAAGTCTGATACAGCTTGAATGTGTTTCCTTTAAGTGTACTTCTGTGACACTCCACAATGTAGTCTGGGAGCTCTGAGCTCTTTTTTTTTGTCACCACAGAGCAGGTATTCCAGAATGAGTTGCCAAAGTTGTTTTGCAAAAAATCATAGAGGTCCAGAAGTTTGTTATTTGTTGGATGGGTTTTGTTTGCTTCACCATGCACCGAACTGCAAGTTAAACGGGCTGATGTTTGCCAAGCAAGCCAAACACAGTAAAATATCAGTAAGAGGTTGAAATTGGTACAGACAGAATGAGTAGTCACCCATCCACCTGTCCCTGTGAATAGTTTCCAAGCCTGACAGAGATGGAAGTTATACCTTGGGTAGATGGATGTGACAGAAGGGGTGATTCTTGGCTAACTGCAGCTTCATTTGCAAAAGCTGGTGGAGTCTGAAGACAGCAATGCATTCAGGAGAGAATGAGAGAGAGGTCATTGCTGAATGCTGAAGTCCTGCTGCTTGCATAGGTTTAATTACTTCAAGCTTTCTGTGCCACCATGGGTTTTTCTAGAGGCTGTGCTGCAGCTTTCTGTTCCGTCTCTCTTTTCTTGTAATTGTACTTTGGTTTTTTCTTCCCCAGGATTCTGGTTTTAAGCAATGTGTTACTTTTGATATTACAGTCACTGTGGTGAAACCAGACTATGGGAGCTTGTGAGAATTTGTCTCCCTGTCTCTTAAGTGTGCGGTTGTAAAAGTCAGCTAAAGGCGTTTGCTTGCTCAGTTTTGCTGCTCAGTTCTTTCCTGCTGTATAGAAAGAGAATGGGGTGAGAGGTGGTTCTTCCCCTGGCTTGGGGTGTATCACAGGCAATGTCCTCTCTAGTGTGGGAGAAGGAAGTGCAGCTTTGCACTGATACGATGACAAAGTGACGACCCTCGTACAGAGGTGATAGTTCCTCATGTTGCATGAGGATAAGGGATACGATGAAACCAACACCTTCATAAGAGCTGGATTTTTACCCAAACCTACTACATTTTCTCTTGTGTTCTCCTTGTAAAGACAGTGAGAAAGTAGTTTATTGAGTTTCCTAGTTTTTAGAGGACACTTCATGTGATGCCACCTCATCTGGTGACTGCTCCCACTTTGCTGTCCAAATGTCTGTGAATGCACTGTTTTCTCTGCAAAACTCAGTAAAACAAGTCATGCAGAGGGCAGGTTATTTTCAACCTGTTGCTGATTGTTAAAGTCATGTGAAACTTTCTTCAGGTTATCGGAATTGTTCCCTGAGACTCTCGTGGTAAAAACAAACATAGGCTATAAATGTTGTTAGCCTGCTGGGCAGTGGTACAATAGAGCCTTTGTTCTTACGGAGTACTTAATTGCAAACTGGGTCACGAAACTATTGCTTTATGATTTGTGGAAAGGTGGGAAAATACCAGCTTTCTTTAAGGACCTTTAACTGGCTTGCGGAGAGTGTTTATCCTTCACTTACTTATACTTTTCAAATACAGTTAATAAAGTAAATATTGTGTCTACAATCAGAGCCATTTGTTCTTTGGGGTCATTGATGGAGTTGGAAATGGCAATTTCCTTCACGCAAAACATATACTGTGCACCTCCTGGGGAAGATGGCTAAGTCCAGAACGCTGCAACAGAACATTGTGAAGGAGTGAGAAGCCGGATTTCCCTTGTGTTTGAAAAATGGTTCAGCGAGTGTTCTGAGTTTAAGGCTCCTTTTCTGCTTTTATGTCTCTGGCATGCAGCTGGTGCTGGTCACTGGAAACGCATCTTTTCGACAAAGATACCTTTGCCACTGGCAGCTAAGTTGGTCCATAAGGCTTAGTTAAGTGTGCTACCTTCTCCTTCTTGTGTTCTTTGGTGTGCTGCATGCTGAGTAGAGCTACAGCAGTCGGATATTCCAGACTTGTGTTAGGGAGACATTTGTAGTTGTTTAACTATTACCTTCAGATCCCCCTTGATACTGGACAAGCCACAAAATGGTTAAAATAATTACTATATTGGAAGAATCTAAACTGTTTGCTAGGTTTAGGGCCAGGTACATAGTAGTATAAGCATATTCAGCTGAATAGGTGGATAAGCAGAAAGATTTTTCACAGCTGTCTACCTTTAAGCAAGGTTTTCAGTAAAAGAATTATTATTATAATCATCATCATTATTTACCCAGATTTCCCCAATAGTTTTATTTGCGTTTAAGTATTCCCTGTAATGATTCCTGGGATATGTACCTTGTTCATACAAGCAAGTTAACAGTTAATAAATCTAAACATCTAGCCATGGTTTTCTCTGCCCCTTGTCAGTCCCAATTAGATGTCCTGATGACCCTAGGGAATAAACTGGAGGGGTTCTGTCCAGAAAGCAGAGAAGCAAAGGGAACCTGTTAATGATTGTCCTGGTGCTTAACTAATGAGCCATGAACATAGATGTTAACTTGCTCTAATGCAAACTGTTCTGGCACAGCAGGGCTCAGTCTGCAACACATAAGGAAGTTACGTGCTTTGCAATATCCAAAAATGATATTAATTATGCCTTATTTATTATGCCATATAAATGAGAATAATGCGTGGGTCTTAGGGTTTGACTAGACTTAAGAGTAGTCAGCTGCATTAGGCTGATAAAGGTTGAGAGAAACCCCCCCAGGTCGGTTTTTGAGGAAAGCCGTAGCAAAGCAGTTATGGGTGGGTTTGGGTGTTTGGAGGACTGAGATATTAGTTTTGATCTTAGTCATGTTGAGATGCAGCCTGGGGGAAGGAGCCACGCAGTGGCTGAAGGGTCACTGACAAAGCTTTCTGCGAGTAAATTCATCCTTTCAACTTGCTTTCCCCAAAAGACGTGTTTGGCTGGTGTATGCTTATTAATCTGTGGTTGTACCTGTAAAGATGTGGGTTGGGAGAAGGATTAAAAACAAGGAGAGAAGAGCAGTATCTAAACTGAAGTGTAAGACTGACAGCAGAAGAAACAGATATGAACTGCTTATTGCTAAAATGGGAAGAATCAGAACTGTACTTTATCTCAGGAAGTGGTTTCCAGTGCATGTTCAGCTGCTGCTCGAGAGTTCCTCATGGGTGTTACCAGTTGTCTGCTTTGACTTGCTTCCTATTTATCTGCACTGAAGAAATAAAGATCATTGTCTTAACAAATGAAGTGTATTACTTCTGTCAAGCACGAATGCTTCAGGTTAGTTGCTTGATTTACATCTGACTAATAATTAACAGTAAAATTCTCAGGCAACAGTAACTTGAGAGTGCAGCACCAAGTCGCTTGTCATCCTTGACTGATTCGGCTCACTGTGGACTCCCAAGGTTAGAAGTACAAAAGTAAGGGGCAACAAACTAAAACATGAGGGAGCGGGCCCAGATGTGGATGTTGGTGGAAGGTGCAGTAGTCTTTTATACATGCCTGCCTTACTGCTTTTCAACAGCGTCAGAGAAGTTGGTCCTTTGCACTGAGCATGGATTTAGATATTTTTGCCATACCTCGTCCTGTAGATATATTCTTAAACAACTCTTACACAAGATTCCTGGTGGTGGCTTTTTGTCTCTCAGTTGTGTGTTAATTATTCAGGACACCACAATCAGTCAGGCTTTTCTGTGGACTGTAAAACTTGTCCAACTACCTTGTCCTTTAACTGGAACACTGCTGTCTTCAGTGATGACATAAAGTATTAAAAGGTTTTGTCATGAACCAGTGTGCGGTTGCATCACAGTCCAGACTGTCTTAATTATTCTTTACCCCACATTGGCTCAGGCTGTTACCTCGAGAGCTCAACAAGGTCGTGTTTGGCTAGGATGAGATGTGTCAAGTAAATTCAGCTCTACAGGAAATATCAGTGATTCAGTAGGTGAGGCAACACCCCTGAGTTAATGTTTTCACTATGCCCCAGACTGGTAAAAGGTGCTGGAGCTTGTATGATGAGATGTAAAACTGAGATCCTTTGTTAAAGTTTCAGTGCTATTCCGTTTAAGATGTTACCTCAGGGTTCCTGCCCAAGTTCAGATTTGAATGGCTATGTTCCCCAGGCATTTTTAGTTTCTCTTTCAGCAGTCATACTATCTTCTTGCTCCTGTCTTAACTGCTCTTAGAGTCATTGGGGAAGTTGGCATTCAAGAGGTGCTGACGTGTTTGCAATTGGCAACAGATTAATTTGCAGAAACACTTGTCTGTTTTGAGATCTTTTGAAATCAAGGGTATTATATTAATGTAAGAAATGTCAGGTCAAAACTGAAAAGCTGACAGATATATATATATATATTCATTCTATTGATGTATGCAGAACAGGTTTTTGGCTTGAATATACATATTTGCAACATGGTTGAGTGTACTGGAACTTACATATCTTTATTTTCCATAGGATTCAAGTGCCCTGTATGTTCAAAATTTGTATCTTCTGACGAAATGGATTTACATCTTGTGATGTGTCTGACAAAACCAAGGATAACCTACAATGGTAAGAAAGAAGTAAGCTGCTAATGGCTAATTTTAAACAAGATAGTGGTAATAATTTGTTGTTTAATAAGATGGGTAAATCTTTCAGTGGGTTTTGCTTGTAGTTCAGTTTTTCACATTAATTCCCAAGAACTTGGTGGGTTTTATATTGCATGCCAATATAGACTACACTGTTGACTTGTTCTGCAAATATGAAAATGTTGTTTGAGTGTGTTTATTCTGTTCTTTGGCCACAAGATCAGATGTTGGTCAGTGCATTTAGTGTCTACTTGAGATAGGTGTGGCTTAAACATCCTCTCATCTAATGACATTAAGTAGTGAAGTAGGTGAATCAAGTCTCCTTCTCGGGGCATAATTAAGTACTTGTTGTGTTGTGCATTTGCATGTTATTCCAGAAGAAGACCCTTTCCTGAAGGAGCTGAAGAACTTTCTCCTTTAGCTGATTGCATGTGTGATACTTCCTAAGGATTGGTAGATACGTATGGGTTTGTTATTTTATTGAAGCTTGCCCATGTCAGATGAATCACCTGTGGTAGCTCTGGTTTTTCCCTACTAGGAAGCTGTCCTTATAGTCAGCCTATCATGCAATGCAGATAGGACTTTTGCCACTGTCGGTATCAAACCTTTCTATCGCTGTTGCTTAAGCTAACAGTTCTATGGCAAGCACACAAAAAGGTTTCAGAAAACTGAATTAGAAAATCTGACTGAAATCTTGGTGCCTAATTTGGCAGAGCTGCCCTACCGTCAGGAAATGTTACAGTGACTCCTGAATGAGGTTATTACTTACTGGTCATCAGATGTGGAATAGGTGAGAACGGAATGCGGACTCTGTGTAATGAGGGTGGTCAAACACAGTAGCAGGTACCTGAAGAGGTTGTGCAACCTCCATCCTTGGGAATGATCAGAAATTCATTGAACAAGGCTATGAGCAACTTAGTTTAACTTGGTTCTGCTTTGGGTAAGGAGCTGGACCGGAGGACCTCTAGAGGTCCCTTCCAACATAAGTTATTGCATAAATAACCTGCAGGGTTATGAGCTCTTTGACCCTCCTGGCTCCTTGCTCCGAGGGTATCCTACACTGGATCTTTTTTATTGGAACAAATCACACCTTATTCTTTGTCTGGATAGCAATAATGATGGCCCTTAATTGCAAAAACAATTTGAGATCATAGAGTTGTGAAATCCATCTCAAAGCACAGCACTCAGGAAAAGTTTGGGTTTGTTTCGTTTGGTTTTTTTGTTGCTGCTTTTTTGTCTTCATGGTGTTAGCACGCATCTATTTGAGAAGGTTTGACTTCATTTAACAGAGGGGGCTTTGTTTCTCTCTGTTTTGCCTTTTTTCATTTAGGACTGAGCATTTTCCAGAAGGAGTTGATAGACATCTGTGTACTGAGGGATGTTGAACATTAGGGAGAAGCAGGCTATCGCCTCAGTCAGGGACGGATAATGCACTTGGGTTCAGTTAGGGTGGAGCAGGAGGAGGCAAGCTGGCAAAGAGCAAGCTCTGGCAGTAACCCAGCTGATGGGATGTGCACAAACTGAGGTGACTGACAGAAATCCTTTGCCCCTGCTGCTTCCTACATGTATATATGAGCACACTCAGCTGAGTAACCTTTTTTTACCCCAAAGACACAGCAGTTGCGTAGTGTAACCTCTCAGTGTTGCTGGTGATGTTCATTTGTATCACAGTGATGCTGTATTCAGACTCTGGTTTTGGTTGGTTGGTTTGGTTTTTTTCCTGTACTGTTTCTCTCAGCTGGTGCACTGCTTTGGGCCATCTTGTTACCTTTGAGCAGTCTGTTCAATCAGCAAGCTTCTGTATAAATGAGCAGAAGTAAAACATGTGAGTGCACCTGAAGCCACTCTCTGGATCATCTGTAACATGATAAAAGCAGTTTTAGAAAGCACCATCCAAGTTATTACCAGCAACGTGTTATTTCTCAATTTAGGATTGCATCTACTGGATAGAACACCTCAGAAACTCATTCTAGGAAATAGTTATATGAGCTTGAAAGCAAAAGTGACTGAGTTACATAGGCTGGTTTGAGAAAGACACTTACTTAGAAGTATGGTCTCATAAACACTTAATAGCAGTGTGCATTGATCCTTCTAACTCCAGTTGGTTAGCTCCTGGAGTCAAGGACTAAAGCTTAAATGATAGCCTGTATCTGGTTATTTAACTTACTGCAGCGCAAAGAAACGGAGGCTGTAGCTTCAGAGTTGCGCAGTGCTTGGGAGTGACTTCGTGGTATGATTGTGATCCTGTAATGAGGCTAATGAAAGAGAATTAACCACCAGATTGGTAACTTAACGCTGCTGTGATTACAGGCCCAGAATTGCATGTGAATGTCTATGTGAGGGTTTTTTTCCCTTGTATGGTTTTGACATGATGAGATCTGCTTTTTTGTCATAAGCCATAAGAAGGGCATCTCAGTTTTGCTTGCAAGTAGTTGAAGAAAACCTTAGCCTTAGATTATCTCAGTAGTTGAAGGGAGCCTTAAACTATCTCAGCAGATGTTAAATTAGCAGTTGGATTGAACTGTCCTTATGTCTAGTTTGGTTCTAGGTATGTTTCCTCATGATACTGTCAATGTATTAGTTGTTCTGAGAAACAGCAGGGAGCAAAGTATGTATTTTGTCATCTTGAGAAGACAAACCTTTGTTTTCGAAAGTGAGTCCAAGGCATGCAGCCTTCCCCAGAGAAACCTCATAAGACTGTTCGGTTGTGATTTTAAGTTCGCAAAGAATTAATGAGTCTTCTTAGCCAATGTCTTAATTGCTTTCTGGGCTACCTTTGTGCTTTGCATTTGGCAGTAGGAAGGGTCAGTGACCTGCAAACTCTGGCAGCTGTCTGATTTACATGTCTTTTCTGAAAGGAACTGGTCACAGTTTTGTCCAGTTCAGTGCTGGAAGTTGTGCTGATTTTCATATAAATAAATCAGTACATTTTATTAGCCTTATTCTTCCACAGTCATCTGACTTGCCTGCAACAGAGATCTCATTGCTGACTCAATTTGGCATGTGAAAAGACCTCTTTCTTTTTTACTATGGAACTTTGTTCCGCATCTCTAAAACTACTTGTGTTCACACATGAACCAATATCTAGGCATTTTGATATACAAAAGCTGGTTAAGTGAATAGAATTGTGCAAAGCCATTGTGGGGTTTGGTATTACTGTCTTTAAAAGCCTTGCTTTTCTTAGCAATTAAAAACTCTCTTCATACTGTTACTTGCTGAGTTGCTGAGAAGCCAGAATAGATCCCATGCACTGGTTATCCACAAGCTGCCAAAAGCCAGTTGTTGTATGGAGAAAGTCAGTTACTTGCTGGTTGACAGATTATTTACTCTTTTTTTTGCCACTGCTAAAATATTAGCATATATATATATATATGGCTGTACATATTCCTATGAGCTTCTCCAGAGTGTTAAATGAGGCACCTTGTACCAGCTCACTGAAGTTTGCCATGGTGAGTTATGCATGGAGCCCACTTAGGGACTACGCTGTGAAAGATCTTGCTTACAAGATAACCCTGCGTTTTGGTAAGCCAGGGGCATTTACTTGTGCTTTGGAAGCAACGTGCCTTTAACTCCTTGCTGATGACCTATCTGGTGAATATAATTATTGTTCTTTTTTTTTTTTGCTTTTATACAGTATTGATGCCTTTTTTCACTGGAAGGTCTTCTGTCAAACTTTAGGTGATATAGGAGAGATTTGTGACTTTAAAGGCACCAGTTTCAGATGCTTTGCAACAAATGCAACCAGTTCCTCTTGACCTAACCTTGCAGTTGGTTCTGAAGTAATTCTGGTTTTCATTTTAACAATTCCTTCATTTCTCAGAACACTTTGTAACGCTTTAATAACAATGACAGTAATAATGATAAAGGGCCTCTCAGAGAGCAGGGACTAGCAGCTTGGCTCCTGCCCAGATAGGGAAGCCAGTGACCCCGGGGAGAGCCAGTCAGCTCACTAGACTGGTTGGCTGGCTCGGCGAGCCGGCCTGTCCTCTTTCAAAGGTTTTGACTGAATTAGCACATTCCTGTGGAATATTTTGGGTTTCATCAAGTCAGCACTTAGTGCTGGAACGCTGTTCTACTGGAAGCTTTCTATGCGGGTCTCCTCGAAGCCGCTTGCTGAGAGGTGCTGCTGCTGCTTTGACATCAGTGCTGCTTTCACTCAGACCACTCTGCATTTAATTCAGATACGCAGTGGGTCTGATTATAGGTTAACATGTTTACCAAGGCTCATTCTAAGGGGAAAAGCTTTCGCTAGTGTGACTTCAGAGAAGGAGAACGTTGAGACACCTGGTGCATAAGCTGCTAGATGGTTTTTTCCTTACTTGAGGTAATGACTTTGCGATTCTTCTTTTTAAATTCACTTACAGTAAGTGAACTTTCTGAGTCCTGTCACACCAAAACAGAGCAGGGGATCAAACATCGCAGATAGAAAGGATTACCTGTAGGATTTTATATTTAAAGTGTATGTAGCTGTGCTCCGAATGGAGGATTAGTGTGTTGAAAGGCTGTTACAGGCAGAACATTGAAAATTAGAAAGGTACTAGAGGGGAAAACATGAATGAAACTCTGTGCTCTTCCTGCCCAGCAACTTAATTTGTCTTCTAGGGTATTCGAATCTAACACCATTGCACAGCTTGGCCAAATATTCCCCTGCTGCCTGACTGAAATAGGAGTGACTTGGGCCACAACACTGCAACCAATTCACATTCGCAAAGATGCAAAGCAGGGTTTTGTCATGAGGATTTAAATGCACTCTATTTTAAATCAGTTTGAGGTATTTGGCTAAGTTTTGTCTTGTGAGGAGAGAGAAATGCTGGTACTGCTACATGCAGAGGCCTGCGCTGTCAGAATCCTGAGCTGGAATCTGTATGAGCAATAATCTTGCTCGAGGAGCTGACATCTAAACAACAGCCATATAACACGTGCATTTCAATCCGAAGTAGCAACCTGAAGGTTGGCATGAGTCACCTAAAAGACTAAATAAAAGCCATTCTTTGTGAATGGGACTGAACTAAGGTTTTTTTTCTAACACAAACTATAAGCTGCATTGATTGGTGGCTGTTCCAGCATCTTTGGGGCAAGCTACCTGTGCTGGAACTGACTCAGTTTATATTGCTCAGTAGAAGGGATAAAAATAGCACACCTTAACTGTACGCTTGGACCACTGAAATACATGAATCTGGTGTTCAGATTCATGTATTCATGTTCAGAAAGTTCAGCACGCAGCAGTGACTTGATTTCCTTGGTCACTTCTGTGCACAAAAGGAGGGGGAGTATTTTACTCAGCAGGGCTGATGCTGTCGACTGTTTTGACTGATGCCCTCAAAACTTGAGTCTGGAACAAAAAGAATGGTGAGCTTCAAGTTCACTTCTCTGCCAGAGAGATCATTCCCTAAAAGACCTTGCAAAAGGGCATCTTGCCAGTCTGCCTGGAGAAGCTTAAGCCTTCCTCCTTGTCCTCATCCTTTAATTGGACTAGACTTCCAGCAAAGCAGTACAAAATAATGCAAAGGCAAACCAGTTCTTTCATTCCCCTTTATCCGAGGTATAAAATTCTCCATAGAATTTCTCAATTCTTCCATTTGTGGTGTTTAACAAGATTCTTGGCTGAAAGTTTCAAGCTTCTTGCTCTGCCCTCAGGGGTGCTAGGGAGAGAGAAGAGCATGCTTTAGAAGGTAGCTTAACAAGACAAATAAACAGACACTTACCCTGTGCTTGCAGTTAAAACAGTGACATCTACTCTTGTTCTGATCTTGTGTACCCATGAGCATCCTCCAGAGTATGTAGGAGGTTCATTCCGTTACCCTGATGCTTTAAAAGTGTTTTCTTAAGTAGCTCTTAAAATAATGAGAACTGTTGTACATCTGTTGAACTTCAAGATTTTAACATGGTGATAGTAGGGCATTACCAGAGTAAATCATGTTTCATTCTCGGGCATTGGGACAGCTATTACTCTGTGAATTGATGCAGTATCATCCACAGGTTGCCTTGCAAACCGTTGTCACAATTTAGAGGGGGATTTGTGTTTGAAGAACTTGATTAAAATTGTTTGGTTTGTACTTCCTCCCTTTGGGAACTGTTGGTAACGTTTGAACAAGGAGGAGACTTCCACTGGTGATCACCGGTGTTTTCCATGGATGGCTACTCATCAGAACCAAACTGCCAGGAAGAACAGTGGCAAACTCTAGCTCTTCCTCCCTTTTGTTCAGTAAAGCTGTATTTCCTTCCAGCCATCCCAAATCTCTCCTCAGCAGTCTTTGGTACCTCACAGAAGAGTATCACTGCAAAAGCAGCCTGTAACGTTTCGGGTTTGTTAGGAGGGAGTTTGTTCATTTTAAAGAGTAATGCTGATGAATGTCGCTAAATAAAACCACGCTCAACTTCAGCGTGGACCTACCGGGGGTAGGGCCTGCTTCAGTGACCCCATTGCAGCCTCAGTCGGTGGGTGAACTGGCTCAGGCTGTGATAGTGTGGAGTTGCAGCACTTCTAGAGTCCGCAGCCTCTTATCTCTCCTCCACATCCACAAACTGTCACCCCTTTGCTATGGGGTCAAAAAACCAAGCTGTGTATTTCCAATGGTGTGTGTGCGAAGAAAGCTCCTGAAACAGGAACATAGCGTGACTAAGAGGGAAGTGCTTTGAACGTCTGGAACGGCGGTTCCCAGAACTGCAGGCTGCCCCGTCTGTCTTGGTAAGCCCAGAATCTCAGAGGTTTAATGGTGGTGTTTGGGGTATCAATATTGCTTTCTATTTTATTCTCACATGAGAGAGAGGGAGGCATAGACTTGTAAAGCTAGGACAGCTCGCTGTCATGGTGCAGGCTGGGGATGCTCAATAGATTGTGCTGAATTTTCTTGCTGTAACGAAGTTGACACACTTGGATCCTGCTCAGGAGGCCACACTGCAGGGATCACATCCATTCCCACCTTAAACTTTCCTCCAGTTCTTTGTGAATGTGACTTACTCTTTCAATGAACCTTTGGGCAGAAGGGTATTTGGTGGGTGATTCTCTGCCTGCTTTCCCTTGAGCCAGGCCTAAATCTGCTAGACCGGACTTCCTGTGAAGGAGCCATTGCAAATCACTCCTGGCCAAAATAGCTGCAAAGTCAGCTCATGCTTAGTTCAGTTCTTGAGAGCAGGACAACAAATTTTTCTCAGTACATTGAAATGGCCTTTATATAAATGCACGTATGTGACATGGGAGTATTTTTTTATGCAGCACTTGATAAGCGCAGTAAAGCTTTTGACAACTATAGATCAAGCCTGCTTGTTTCTTAAGTAGAGAAAACAGGATCATTCATGTGCTGAATAGCTCAAGTTGTTTCTTTTCCTTACCTCAGGTCCTGCCGTTGTCTTGCTTTGGTACTGAGAGTGCTGCTAAAGTCAAATGATAGTTCTTGTCCTAGAAAATTACAGATACACCTGCAAAGAACGTCTGCAGCTGACAAAAGGAGTTACTCGGGTTGGGTTAGAAGAGGACCTGATATCCTGCTCTGTATGATGTGTTTCTTTTCTGTAATGGCAGTGCAGCGCTGCATGCAGCGGGAAGCTAAGGGACAGTCTTGTTTGCTAGGTAGCAAATGCTCACTGTGCTGTGACTCTGCATCGTGTAATGCGGGCAGACAGGAGCTACCTTCCACGTCTTACACTTAATCAGCCTTTAGCTTTGAGAGGTCATTCGGAGGATGTCATAAATCGTATCTGCAACTGCTGCAGTCTTGTGACTGCTGGGAATTTGGCTTCAGGAGAAATAGTGTCCCTACTTTTGTAAGGGAATTCTGCCATCTCTAAAGCTGATACTTCCAAAACCGTCAGATTTCACTCGTTTGTTCGCAGCAGACTCTCCTTTGTTTGTAGTTGCTCTGTAGAAACAAAATGCTTGGAAAAACACCGCTTTTCCTGATCTTAGAGAATAGGTTTCAGTGGCTGGGTTTTGAAATAAAACCACTTGAAATCTTCTTTAAAAAAAAATGCCAAACGGCATCGCACTGAGATCGAGTGGTCTGTGTAGGAATTTAATGGTATTTCCTCCCCGAAATTCCTCACTGTTTTGCAGGAGCTAGAACAGATTATTCACAGATCAGGATTTTTTCCCTAAAGAAACAGAAAAGAATAAGAGGCACTGCTTGCCTCGAAACTGCCCCACGAGCAGAACCATCGAAAGGATTGCCTTGAAATGTCAGTTGTAGAGAACTACAACTTTTAATTCAGCTTAATATCTTGCTTTCAAACCTGCTGCCCTTTGATTACTTGAAGTCTTGTGCTTCTGAGTTGCAGATTCAACCCTTCAACAACGAAGGAAGTCAGTCCAGCTTTTGCAGGGGGTTTCAGCTTGACTCTTCAGAAACAAGCTGGGTGAAAACACTGTTAATCCCCAGTTTAGAAGTGAGAGTACTCTATCATGTTGTTATCACTGCTTATGTAGGAGAAAGAATACAGTTTTTAGGGTTGGTTTCTTTTAATAAAATCCAGTGATTCTGGAACAGGGCTGTAAATTGCCTATGGACATGAATTGCATCGACTATATACTGACGTAGGTACAAAGTACTAGACTTGCCCGTGATATCCTCCCTGGAGGGACCTCCTGGCTCCCGAAGTTTGCGTAACTTTGTCTCACGTGGACGCAGACTTGTTCAGCTCCAGAAATAACCCAAAGTTCCAACAGCTGAAACATGAAAAACATCACTATTGCTAGATTTATTGCTGAACTGTATTGACACTGATGAAACCTTGTTAAAGTTTCCTCGGGAGAACCTCAGATAACTAATGTTTTAACCCTCCACTAATATCTGTCTGTAATTTAAAGCCATGTCAAATTGTCTTCCTTTTGACCATGTTCTTTGTCCCCTCCTTGTGTGAAGTTTCATTAGCTCGTCACGTGTAACGGTAGGTATTGGGTAGCTTTCATGTAGCTAAGCGATAATGTAGTATTCATTGATAATTTTTAGCCCATAAATAATGTTTGTTTGTTTGGAATGAAGAGATGGGGGAGGAATTGTTTGACGAATGCTTTTATCTTACTTTTCCTCCCTAGTTTCAAGGAAGTGTGTTTGATTCTATTTTCTTTCTATTCTATTTCAGGCTTTATTACCTGAAATGCCTTGTCCTGTTGGTGTCCAGTAGTTTTGATAGCCTGTAAAAATGAGGAGAAAAGTAAGGCTTTAATATGGTTGTAGAAATACACTGCCAGACTATGTACATAAAGCTTTGAACAAATGCTGGAGAACTGTCTTTGGGGACTACTGTTCTGTTTGAGGTGGTTTTTCTTAACATATCTCCCATGTTAATCTTTTTCTGTTAATACTTGTGAGCAGTCATGATTGATGAATACGGTTGGAATTACATGTGTGTCTTATTAGACTTAATTGCTAGGATCAAGAAATTGATGCTGTTTGCTTTTAAATATAAAGGAAGATTTATTGATGGGGTTTGGTGTTTCAGGTTTTTCTCCTCTTAAAGACACATATATGTAGTGTCCTACTGGGATAGTAAAACCTTGTAGGTACCTGTAGCACAGGAATAAATTATAATACTGGATTATGGGTTAGTGCGAAGCAGAGAAATTGAGATAACTTTGAAAGCTCCGACTCAATATTTGATGTTATCAGAACTTTTTGCATTCCGATGTGTTTTGCATTCCATCCGTATCGCAAGGATAATTGCATTTAAAATAGGAATAGCTTGTAAAAAACAGTCTGCTGTGAGCAGAATAGACAGACAAGTAAAAATGATGCAGTGATTCATATCCCTGCCCTGTGTGTGCACGTTGACACCAGACAGTTTTAACTTGGAGAAGGCTGATCGCAAGCCTGCTGGGAAAAGCACCCTGTAGGCCTAACACCTGGCACTGGGGTTAATAAGGCAGACTTCATGCACGCTGTGTTTTGGCACCAGTGTCTTCATTGTGTGTTGCTCAGTAATGCATTGTATGTTCCCTAAGAATAGTGTCTTAGTCAGGCACACCTGTTTTTCTCCCCTTCTCCTGTTTTGAGCTTAGGCTTATAGTTTCATCTTTCTTGCCATCTTCCTCGGTGCTCCCGATGCATTTGTTTTGCATCAGATCAAACCAAACTCCTCTCTGCAGGCTTGCAAAGAAGTGAGTCAGTTATTTGGCCAGTGTTAAAAGACTGGAAAAAAGACTTGGCAAAACGTTGTGCTCAGGGCACCTGTGGGAAGCCTGGAATAGGAACTTGGAAAAGGACAGAGCGAGCAAAACCCTGAATCAGATCCCACAGCCAAGTTCAGAACAAGTCACTGCTGAAGTACCCCATGTTGTCCAGAGCAGTAGGATAGCTAACTGCATCTGAGCTGCTCCTCTTCATTCTCTGTCTCTGCTCTTCAGCGACACTATTGCCCTACGCTTTCCTTCCATGAAGGTTTCTAATGTGCCTGCTTCACCTGTGTTGTGGTAGATGAGAGTCCTCACAGATTTCTGTAGGCCAGCGTGTCCCCGTCACACTGTCAGTTCATTGCAGACCATTACTAGAATGAAACTTCTTAGTTGGAAATCATGACAAAGCAGTTTCTTTGGCTTCTGACCACAGTTTTGGGTGATGGTCAATGGTTGAAGCCTTGCCATTTGGAAAAACTGTATTCGGCAATCTTTTTGGTCCCCTTTTGCACTGGGGATAAAATCGGCATAGTCACTTAAAAAGCTGACAAAGCAAGAGGAGTTTCCTAATCTCAGTGGGGATCCTTTTGTACGCTCACATCAACATCCTGCACTTGCAAGGTATTTTCCAGTTTCCTTCAGCTTGATCAGAGACAACCATCTTCTGTTGTGCGTACTCTGCCACATCCTCACTCGGCTTTACTTCCCCAGTCTTTGTGAACACTGTTGGTGATAGCATCCAGGCATCCACTCTTGATGTGGAGAAGTTGCTCGTTTTAACAGACTTAAATCATCGCAGTTAAGTCTTCCTTGTGACCATGAAGCTATATGAAGACGACTGCTTCTGCAAGGTATATGAAATGAATTCTTCACCCTCCTCCTGACCGCAGTGGTTATCTTTTCCTCATTAAGTCATTAGCTCAGATTCCCAAGCGATTTACTACAGAAGAAGCTTCTGTAGATAAATACTGCTGGGGTTTTATGGCTGGTTGGTTGTGGTGCTGGGTTTGGGTTTTCTTGTTTGGTTTTGGGTTTTTGACAGGGTTTCTTTGTTTTGTGGGATTTATCATTGTTTGTTGGCTTTTAAACCACTGGGAAGGAACACAACTGCTACCCAAGGCGAGCTGGACCTGGGGCCTCTCATTTCTCTTGAGTGTGCCCCACTTGATGATAAGACTTGATTTCTGCCTGTTGCTCGGGGGGGAACCATATGGTTCAGCCACGTGGTTTGCACTGGATCTCTGGCCTGCAAGCTGAAATTCTCCACGGGCCTAAATTGGTATCTTTTTCTCCATCTATCATAGCAGTTTCTCAGTGTAGGTACAGATAGGCAGATACATACAAGTAGTCCTTAAATATTTTGCTTTGGTTTACTCCTCAAAGATAAGCAGCATTGTTTAGCAAAGAATAAAAATTACAAAGGATCTGCATGCATGGATCCCACTCTCATATTCTTCTTTCTTGCTTTCTTCTGCAAGTTTCTTTCATCCCAGTGATTTCCAGCTCAGCGTAAGAAACAATCCCAACTGCAGCAGATTCTCTGTCAGCAATACATGCTGGTTGCCCCTGGCCATTTACTCAACCGCTCCTTCTTTCGTAGCATATCTGTGGTGCAAGAAACTCTTTGATGGTAAACTCTCAGCCTTGAGAAGTATAAATCCTTCTTACCCAGCAGATCCAAGGAGGAGGCATTCCCCAATTGATAGTTCCTTACACTGTTTCCTAAGGAGTCTTATTTTGCTGCTGGTTTGTTCCTTGAGGGTTTGCCCCTTTACGTGCTGCTTTTGATTTAACTCCTGACTCTCCTGAAAATCTGAGAGGTCGTGTAATTAAAACACGGAAAATTAAAACCCAGGAGAACAGCCTAAAGGCAGCTTCCTTGTTCCCTGTGCTGCAGTGACCAGTTTCTGTCTCAGACAGGCTGTGCCGGGGTTCACCGTTTGTGACGGGGTTTTGCTGTGGGGCGTTAGTTTGGTACTGCTGCATTCAGGGCTTTTTCACCGAGAATGCCTCCTGCTGAGATGTATTTTCATCTCCCAGGAATACTGTTTCTAGCCCTGGGACAAACACAGTATGCCAAGGAAGACAATTCAAGAACAAGTTACCCCTTGGGTCATTCAAAACACGAATATACATCCATTCGGTTGGAATGGGGAGTTAATACAGGATGGGTAAGGCTGGCATAAAGTCTGTTTAAATCATGTTCTCGAGGACAAGACTGTGCTTCGTTTGTGAGCGAGTGCAGCTTTTGGCCTGTAGCTAGACTCAAATTTAACCGCTCAAGCACAAGGTACTTAGAGATGTGGTGAGCGAACTTATCTTCAGAAGTCAGTGCAGCAGGAGGAAGCTGTTCAGCTACCTTGAGATGATTTAACATTCAAAGGCGCCTCAGACTGCAAGCAGATTGATTTAACAGAAGGTGGAAAGACAGCAGCTTAAACAAGTTTCGGAGTCAGGTTTTTGAATTGAGAGCAAATCTTGAATCGCTGTGGGAAGCGTAGTCACTCTGGCTATACATCTCGAGACACAGGAGCACAAGATGTTTCGTGTCTAATTGAGTAGGCAGGTTTTATCTTACGTGAGATAGTAAAAGGAATATAAGTATGGACTGAGAAAGCTGGCGCACTGGTCACGACGGGATAGGAGCAGCTGTAGATGTTGCTCCGGAGTGAAGAGCTTTGTTTCTCAGAATAGTTGGCCTTTTTATCAAAGCCAAGCTCTTCAGTGGGAGTCCTGAGACAAAAACTTGACTTTTTCTCTAATCGAGGTACCTTAATTGGCCACTGTATGAAAGCTGCGCCATTTAAACTTGGGATTTACATTCCTTGTGGAGAATTGTACCTTGTATTGCCAGCGGTTATTGTAAAGTTGCGGATAGACTTCCATTGTGACCACTGAAGGAAACCTCTTCAGAAGAACCGTTTTCCCTCAGTGCGCAAATCCTTCTCTATATTATTTAGTTCACCTAATTAGAATTGTATCAGGGTAGCTGGGATAATACAGGCTTTTGTACTCATCCTGCCGCCTAAAGCGTATTTCTGTCGCTACTCGTTCAGTTTATGTGTCTGTTGACTAAAGAGTGTGTTTTCTCTGCCATACACCTGATCGCTATCTGCCTGAACAGGAAGCGTGCGGCTGCTTTTCGGAATTAGCTTCTGAAAGTTGAGACTGTCCCACAGAAGCCTAAATGCAGTTCTTCAACCGTCAGGTTAGCTGAGAGGCAGCGGAACCTCGGCAGCCACCTCCCTCCAGCACAGCGCGGTGCAAGAATCACCGCTTGGGCCTTATTCTCTGTATGGTTTTACTTGTGCGGCTTTGCTTTGTGTGCTCCCTCCCCTTTACCTTTGTGTTTTAAGAGGGGGGAGCACCAAAGACCGTAGGCAGTGTTTGTAGAGGAAGTCTTTCATGATGGGTGTCTGTTATAGATGTCTCAGTCTTGGACCAACACCAAGCGAGGTGGGAGGGAAGGGGAAGACAAGGATAATGCTTGGACTTTGAATAGGAAATTATACCAGGCTGCCGTGATGCAAGGGGTGAAGAGTGAGATACCAAAAGCCACCCTTCCCCAAAATCCACTAAATGCTTTGTTAGTGTGTGATGAAGTGCCACACTTGCTGGAGCTGGTTGGTTTGCTTTAGAGAGATTATAGTTTTATGTATGGTGGTGGGGAGGGTGTTTTAGGTATTACCACACAAGCTGTGCAGTGGTGTTTGGGGGTTTTGCACCTATCGGAAGCAGACAAAAGGTTGTAGCGTGCTTTTTTGGTTAGCATATGGGTATTAGGTTTTTCAGCAGTATAAAAGGGAGTTTGGGTTGAAGTCAGGAGAGCTGAATTCTGAATTTCTGTGTGCTCAGCTTTCTGGTATTGTGAATCCTGAAAACCACGTGGTTGTGGTTCAGGTGAAAACACTAGATGTTAAAAATCTTCCCTTTTGCGTCGCATCTAGAGGAGGTTGCTTGTATTACCGCAAGGCTAACTTCTGGCTATAAAGGTGCAGTCTTCATAGGTGAACCAAGCGAATGGCTTTAGCTCTGCTGTGCTCAATCTGCTGACAGGCCCCACAGCTTGGAAAGCTCTGAGAGCAAGTTCTGCACTAAAGGATCAGCTGGCCTTCAGAGTGTCTTCCTGCCTCTGTTTCTGAGCAGCAGCAGAGGGCTGACCTGGTCATCCAAGAATGGTCCCTAGCCGGAGCATGCTGAACCAAGGATGTTCCTCATGGCAGCCAGCGAAACCAGCTGGAACGCCAAAGAAACTGCTTGTTTCCCTAGCCCTTAGGATGGGCTAGAAGAGAAAGCTTTTGCGTGCAGCCAGTACCAGGTTGCAAAGACAATTACTGAGCTGTATGAGGGAAGTACAGCCTGCATAATGGTCCCTTTTCCTTCCATTCCAGTGTCTTACTTCTCCCAAGGATATTAAATCTTGTTAATAACTCTTATTGCTCTCGTGAGACCTCACCTGGAGCATTGTGTGCGGTTCTGGTGTCCTCAACACAAAAAGGACATGGAACTGTTGGAACAAGTCCAGAGGAGGCCACGAGGATGATCAGGGACTGGAGCACCTCCCGTATGCAGACAGGCTGAGGAAGTTGGGGCTGTTCAGCCTGGAGAAGAGAAGGCTGCGTGGGGACCTCATAGCAGCCTTCCAGTACCTGAAGGGGGCCTATAGGGATGCTGGGGAGGGACTCTTCATCAGGGACTGCAGTGACAGGACAAGGGGTAACGGGTTCAAACTGAAACAGGGGAAGGAAGTTTAGATTGGAGATAAGGAGGAAATTCTTTCCTGTTAAGGTGGTGAGGCACTGGAATGGGTTGCCCAGGGAGGTTGTGAGTGCTCCATCCCTGGCAGTGTTCAAGGCCAGGTTGGATGAAGCCTTGGGTGGGATGGTTTAGTGTGAGGTGTCCCTGCCCATGGCAGGGGGGTTGGAACTGGATGATCTTGAGGTCCTTTCCGACCCTAACTATTCTATGATTCTATGAACTCTTAATAAGAAGGCTGTCCGTATTATTCGTATCAGATACTGCCTAATAATGTTAATCTCTTCCTCATTTCTCCAATGCCTGCATTGGAAGAGTAAATGAAATGAGATGATGGGGGGTAGGATGAGTGGTAGAAAAAGCAAGGCTAGAGAGAATGATGCTTTGTGGAAAATGGGTATGAAGAGGAGGAGAGTATAGTAGAAAGTGGATGGAAAGGAATGGAGAGGGAGAAAAACAGATGTGGCAGAAGCTGAAAAGATTTAGTAAATCAAGTCAGTAACATCTAATAAGAATATGTTAATCACAAACACACATACCTGCTGGCTGCCAAATAGTTTTACCCGTGGAACACGCAGGTCCTTCTTGTCTACTTGTTTTTGTTAACACTGTAAGGAAAAACCCTGGATCATCCCAGAAGGTGATACCAGTAACACTACAGAATAGATTCTGCAGTATGGGTGAATTCATGCTATATGGGTGAAGAAATAGGTTGGCCTCTGGGTGTCTAGAGCTTGACATACTCCTTTAAGAAACAAGCAAAGACTTTACTGTTAAATTGAGAGAATTTGTAGTAATCAGCATCAAAACTTAATGAACGTGTAACAGATATATGGTAATATGTACTATCCATCAGTATTTTTTTAACCTCTTATGGCTCTTGTTTTACCAGTTTCAGTGCTGCTAAGACACTGTTCAGAAGCTGCGTTCCAACCGAGTTTCAGTCACATACCTGAAAGGGTGCACTTCCGTGATGTCTTTTGCTGTTAAGTTATCTGTGGTGGCAGCTTCCACCTAGGCCTAAAGCTATCTATGTTTTATAAGGAAAACCAACAAGCAGTGGCACAGATTTTAATGGCTTCATCCATAAGGTGTGTATTGCATTGGGCTTTTGCAGTCCTTAGTTTAAAGGCAGACTATTTCATCACAGGCATTGCCTATCATTTTAAGCGTGGCTGCGTTGGTTCGACAGTTGGATATATTCTTCCCAAGTTCTAGAACAAGGTTTTAGTTGGTAAAGTATGTGCAAAATCACCAGGATGACTGCATTTTAGTTCAGTACTGCCTGTTTTGCTCTAAAGGCAGAAGTGGAATGGAATTTGTTGTTCAGAAGAGAAGATACAGGCAGAATTTTAGGAGGAAAAATGATTGACAACCAGAAGTTAAAACAGGAGTAGTATTAACCAGGGAGAGAGGAGAGGAGGAGGAAGTATTTGAGCAGACAGAGGAAGGAAATACCATGCTTTTTTTGCCAGATTCCATCGTCGACACCAGTCTTTGGCTCGCGAGTACTCGTTCAAATAGCTGGGAAGGCGGAGGAGTGTTTACCTCCTATTCGGTGCAAGGCAGATGGATGGGGGGGGTGTGGTGAGTGTTTGTGTATGTGCCATTGTGTGGGTGAAACAGAGAAATGTGGCCTCTGCTTATTTCCTCTTCTCACTTCCCTTTAGGTAATACTCATATACATGTTTTAATCATAACATTGAGGAAATCTCAAACTGTTCCTTTTCTTTTTCTTCAAGGGAAAACGAATAACATGTATGTGCTGAATCGCTGCTGCGGGGAAATACAGGGAAACAATCAAAGTTGGTCAGACTGCAGTGGTTCTGTGCAAAACGATTGACACTTTTTCCCCTAACAGATACGTTTAGAAGGTGGTGTTAAATGGCCCTTACACTGACTTCCATCCGGTATAAGCCAGTGTTGGTACAGGAGAGTGCTGCATGAAACAAGTACAGAACAAATTCTGAACAGATCCAGGTCTAACAGGCTTTTACTCCTTTTTCTCTATTTGGGACTGATGATCTGAATCTCTTCAAGTGGGCAAAAGGGAGTCAGGCTCCAAGTGTCATAGGTGTGTGAAGGATTTGGTTTTGCTGTTGTCACTGTGCATGTGTAATCGCTTATGAGCATAATCACACAGGTCTGGAGCCTGTTAACGCACAGTGCCAAGTTGCACCTGGGCGTTTCTAGCAGTTGCGTCTTTTGTACCAATTCCTTCGGTATTTATCCTTTTCTCTTGCATAAGAGCCTGGTAGGATTTGTAAGGTTAATACAAGAAAGAGAGAGCGCTGACTCCTTGTTATTTCAGGGGAAGAGCAGCATAGAAGCCTTACAGATAGCAAAATCTCTCCTGCAGGGGTGGCAGAACTCCACCACATTTCTATGGCTCCATCGCTGCCAGCGTTCACACCAGCTCCCTCTGGCATGACTAGGCAAATCCAGTGTGTGCGCCTGGCAGCTCCCGGTGGAAAAGCCTGGGCTGAAGCCAGGGAGGGTGGCAAGCTCTTTGCCTGGGTCTCGTGCAGCAGGGCTGGTGTTGGCAAAGGGAGGGTAATGGCAGTTGGGCAGCGCACGGGAGTGCAGGAGGGGACAAAAGGAGTCTCAGACACTCAATGCCCTGGCTGGTGGGAGATACAAATGTTTAGATTGGCGTCTCGCCCTGGTGTTAGCCAGGAGGCGCAGAACCTTGTTAAATGGCCCAGCGGGAGTTCAAACCCAAGCGTTGCTCAGTCTGGCGGGCGCACGATAAGCCAGGCACGTGCAATAGAGAATGATGGGAAAGCAGTTGCACAGGGACGTTTTCTGTTAGAAATTGTGTTTTTATTGAACAGCTTTTTAAGCTTTTCATCCACACTTGACTAAATGCTTCCCTCTCGAAAGTGCCGAGAGAGGAAGCTGGGGTTTAATTCACTGGTGGCATCACAGAGCCAGTTTGGCTTTGGGTACCAGCTGCTGATCTGATGGAGCGGCTCCATGGAAAAAGCGACTTTCAGTAAGAATCCTCTGTGTGTATGATGCCTGCTCGAATTGTTAATGGTGCTTCTTCCTGCAGCCTTACTTTGAGGAGAGAATAGATACACTCATGAGACAAAATACTTGTGCAGAGAGGTGGGCTAGGAGGGTAATGTTCAAAGATCAGCATCTCAGGCAGAAACTGGTATCTTTATAGCAGGACAACGCCGTCTGGAGAGTCTTGGCTTCTTGGTGTCAGATATTAAAGTGTATTTGAATTTAAAAGCGGAACAGAACAGCACCACCAAACAAACCCTCAAGGCAGCTTCATTCCTTCTGAGCACCCACTTCCGGGCTAGTTCTTTGTGTCAGGATTTTGTAGCAACGTACGGGAGTTTATAAGACTTTTGTGTTGGTTTAAATCGCTTTGTCTATTGGGCAATGTTCCCGGGAGCTTACCGCTTCTGATAGAAGAAATTTCTTGCTATGATGCCTGTCAACAGTGTTTCCATGTGTCAAATACCTTTGGTTTCCCTTCATTGTGGCGGGTTTATATTGTTTATTCTTTAGTTTCGAATGCTTTCTTCAACAGTTCACCTGATGTTAGGCATTCGTCACATATCCTCACGGAGACGCCACACGCGTGGCATTATGCAGCCTTTTTAGCATAACCAGTGAGTATAGCAGAGACTGAAATAGGTGCTGATTGAGAAACCCAAGCGCCTGCAAGGCAGCTTGCTGGCATTCTAAGGGAAGCAAGGTAGACCTCATTTCACTTTGCTGCTGCCATGAGAGCTTTCTTAGTTGTCTGCTTGTCATTTTCCAAGTGTTTGGAATGCCATAGTGATGAGAGTTTGAGCCATTGAAGAGAAGAGCGGAGAGCTGGTGGCTTCTCAGTCGTACCTGGGGACTGTACCCCATAAAGAGTCGCCTTAGGCTCCTTTTGGCTAAGAAGGGAAAGCTTTTCCCAGGAAACTTTGTCCGTTTGAACACGTGGGCTTGACTTTGCCGAGTGCGCATCTTCCTGGCGTGCCACACATGGCCAGCTCAGCTGCTGCATGGTCCCTTGGGAATGCCCCGTGTGCTCTGTGAGGTCTGACTGGGCCTTTTAACCTGCCTCTGGCAAGCAGGGCCTTACACGGTCTCCCGGTTTGCTTTGTGCTAGGACGGAGTTCTGCATCCCACGTTCTGGCTAAGAGACGTGTCCAAGAGAAGGTTTTTATTACAAAGAATGTGTTTTCCCAGACACTGCTCTGTGAAAGCCAATTCTTGTGCATTCCTACTGACTTTCTCCTCCTTTGTAATGGGACTTGGGAATGCTGCAGAAAAACCTCCAGGAATTTAGGATCATTGGAGCTCTACAACATTCATCTTTCCCCGATAGAAAACTCCTACGCCTGTTACTAATAGTTGCATGCTTTACATTGAGGAAAAGGTGGATGGGATGTGGTAGAGCATGCTGACATGGTGAGAAGAGGAGGCTGAAGGTGTGAAATATGAGTGCCAGCAAAGCTGGTCAAAGAAATCCAGAAGTCTAGAAGAGAGATGAGTAGGAGGGTAGAAAAAGCAAATGACAGGCCAAGTGTTTAGAAGTTGAGATGATCTTTACCTAGTGAATCACCTGCAGTGTCCTGTCCAGAGAGACGTTCTGTTCAGGCTTGATCTTAACCTCCATAGGGAAACCTGAGCATGGGGAAGGAGATATAGCTGGGGAAAGTCCGCCCAGCCTGAATCCTCAAAGCCCTGGAGGCGTTGCACACTGCCTCTGTACGGAGCACCCCGCTTGCCCAGTGCTTAGCTCTTGATGTCAGCAGCACAGCGTGTGTCTGCTGGGGCTGCATGGTTTAGAGCCCAGGTTTCCGGGGTCACACCAGAGCACTCTGCAGGGTGGGGTGTGGATAATCTGGGAGAGTATAAGCTCCAAAGGGATAGTGACTGTTGATAACTGATACCCTTCTTCTCCATATGGGTTCTTCCAACAGGATTTCGTTTTGAGCTACAGCTGTGGTATTCAGGCAAGAAACTGAATCATAACCTTAGTTTGATCTGAGCTGCTAAGAGGTCTCCCATCAGGAATACTCAATCAGCTGGTGTGTGACTTATCCTCACCTTGACAGGGCTTTCCGCAGGACAAGAAGTATCTTCTGTAACTGTTCTTGATGTTCTGAATAAAGAATGGGTTGCCTGTAGTGGCCTGCTTGTCTGCTCTTTAACCATTGTAACTTTGTGCTCTTCCCTTAGAGGATGTGCTGAGTAAAGATGCTGGGGAGTGTGCAATATGCCTGGAAGACCTGCAGCAAGGAGATACTATAGCACGGCTGCCTTGCCTCTGCATATACCATAAAGGGCAAGTATTTCTCAGGATGCATATAAAATTCCAGAAGGCTGCATTTGTTGGATAACCCCTCTAAGGGGTGCTTAAAGGAGCACTAAAATGTAGTTCCTTTTTACATTTCAAACCAAACAAACAGCAAAGAAACAACCCTAAAGATGTCTTTAAACTGGTATCTTTCTGTGTCCCCACCAATGTATCTGCAGTCAGTTTTCCTACTGTTGTCTTATGCTTGCATGAAAAGCCCACAGGAGGAATTAGCCAGAATCACCTGTATGGGGAAGGAGTGCACACCATGGGTAAGGGGCTTATGTTGTGTGTGCTTCAGTTTTGTCAGATGCCAATAGGCTTTGGAGGGAAGAGGAGGGGACACCTTGTAAACCTGTATCACATCTGTTCTCATAAGCATCTGTGCCTGTAACTAAAATGTCAATGAATGATAGAGGCAAGATGATGGTGACAGGAGCGAAGTCCCCTGTGCATAAAGGCTGGATAGTAACTTGTAAAATGCTTCCTTAGAAAATTTGAACACTTAGGAAATTCAGGTTTTCAACAGTGTTTAATACCCGAATATGACCGTGGTTTGGGGTTATTGACGTTTCCTATGAGGTGTGTGTGTACGTATATTATTTGTGTAATACACAGTCTTCTAGTCATTGAAATGGAGAAACCAATTTCTATTCGTATCTGACTGCTGAATGTTACTAAGATATTAACGTCGGTTGTCTTCATTTTTGTCTTGTATCCTACAGCTGCATAGATGAATGGTTTGAAGTAAATAGATCTTGCCCTGAGCATCCATCGGATTAAGACAAGATTCATGGTTTTAGGTAATGCTTATTTTTAGACGCGTACATTTCAACAGTAAATATCTTGATCATCTGAAATCACTCTTTATGCCGGTGCTTTCAATTTGTGAATGTGCTGCTGTGTCTCGGAACTGCAATATTAATCAGCAAGTATTGACGTGCACTGCAATATGGAAAAGGTTTCTGCATCCTTATATGGCATGGTCTGAAATGGTGTATTCCAGTTTTAGTACTGGAAAGCGGCAAGTCTGTGCCAATAAAGCTTTAGCATTAACTTTTAAAGAGTATTTTTTCCGTGGAAATGGAGCAAAATCAAAATAATACAGTTGTGTCATTTTGGCTTGTTCCGTGAGTACTGGCATCTGTTTCTAACGGGAAGCTTTTGGAATCGTATGAGAAAGTTGAAAGAAGGTATCTTCAAAACCACTTCCATGTTAACACATCCCAGAGCGTTTAAAATGGAGAAATAAATAAAAATGTGAACATATTTCTATCCATCCCATCTCAGAGGTTCACGTTTCCATCTTGTGTCTCATCTTGCGTGAATGATTGTGTATCCGCAATCAGCGTCAGAGGTTTAAAGGACAGGTTTATTCTTTTAGTTGCCTAGTTCAAAAGCATTATCTTCCATTAAACTATTGCCCCTGAGCATTACAAAAGACAGCAACAGTCTTAGAGAAATGGTGGCTTAGGGTTTGGTTTTCTTGTTCTGATGGAAATGAAAAGAAAAAGAACAACCTGAAGAGTTCATCATTGGCATTTATTTGTACATCGGTCTGATCTTGCTTCATGAGCCTGCGTTGCAGGTCACACTGCAGCGCTATGCTTGTTGCAGGGTAGCAAAGAAAACCCGAAGGCAGGTATTCTGCCACAGGGAGAATGGGTTTAACCTCAGGGCGGTGTTCTCCAAAATTAATAAACACGCTTCCTGTATTGCCCCCAACAACTGAACTGTGGCAGAAGCCCACACGATGGTTTTGAGCACGCTCATCCCTGTGCATGCTCGTGGTGAGCACATAAAAAGGATATGGAACTGTTGGAACAAGTCCAGAGGAGGCCACGAGGATGATCAGGGACTGGAGCACCTCCCGTATGCAGACAGGCTGAGGAAGTTGGGGCTGTTCAGCCTGGAGAAGAGAAGCTGCATGGGGACCTCAGAGCAGCCTTCCAGTACCTGAAGGGGGCCTATAGGGATGCTGGGGAGGGACTCTTCGTCAGGGACTGTAGTGACAGGACAAGGGGTAACGGGTTCAAACTGAAACAGGGGAAGTTTAGATTGGATATAAGGAGGAAATTCTTTCCTGTTAGGGGGGTGAGGCACTGGAATGGGTTGCCCAGGGAGGTTGTGAGTGCTCCATCCCTGGCAGTGTTCAAGGCCAGGTTGGATGAAGCCTTGGGTGAGATGGTTTAGTGTGAGGTGTCCCTGCCCATGGCAGGGGGTTGGAACTGGATGATCTTGTGGTGCTTTCCAGCCCTGACTATTCTGTGATTCTGATTCTATGTTAAATGCTATTTGCTTTCCACAGCAGACATGGTGATAACTGGGGGCTTAGGGGAAAGGGGAAGGAAAACACACAGTGGTTGTGATTGTGCTGTCTGAGTGTGTTATACACCGAAACAGCCAAAATGATGGTCCTTTGCCTTCTGCTTTTTCAACAGCTGCTTCCACTGATGAGAAAACACAGGAGGTGTGAGGTTCCTTTGCTGAACACAGCGTGCCTGGCTTGAGACTCCCACTTCTTTGTGGCTGAAAAAGGCAAAGATGGACGGCGACATGGCAAAAGCATTGCAGGAGCCGGTTCCTTGCCGGTAGTGCTGGGTGCACCGAACGCTCACGCCAAGGACACACAGGGGTTTTGAAAATGCTGCACATTCTGGAACAATCGACTCCCCACGGACGTTCCTGACGCGGTTTTGTACCGAAGGCCAAAGTTCCTCGTTTCAGCCTCACTTCTGGTTCTGTGAAGAAGCGGGTTATCGGACGCGTGCCTCACACGGAAGTGGAGGTGTTCGATCCGTGCTATCTGAGACCCTTGCAGGAAGAGGGCCCTGGTTTTGAGTGGGAACGTTTTCACCTTCTTGTTGGCTGAAGAACAGTAAAATGGCAAACTCGATATAACCTAACAGTGTGACCTTAATTTCCTGAATTCACACCCTGGTTTGTGTTCCTCACTTTTCTCAAGAGCAGAAAACATCAACTTCTCCGCATAGGAATACTGTATTTCAGTTTTTTGTAACTGAACGTCGGTCACAATGCAGTCCAAAGAGTAAAACCAAGACAGGCAACTCATTTCTATTGATCCAGCTCTAGGGATTGTTGAAATCTGCACATTGCGTTGCTATTTAAATAACTACAACTTCTCTTTTACTGCTTGTGAGTAAAAACCAACCACCACACCACCAAATTGCAGCAAAGCGAAACCTTACAGCTATGCAACTTCTTTTTAACTAGGGAAAAAAAGAATTAACCAGTTTTAAGTGCTGCCAGTTCAAGGTAATTTGTTTAACGGGTATTTTTTATCGTACTACTATCATCTCCAGGCTGCCTCCCGATGTGGAAATGAGTAACTGCAGAGGGGGGCACAGCAAGAGGTTTCTGTAGAGCGTGGGTGAGATAACACCGAGGTGGGATTTGTGTTTCAGTTTTAAAACACGCCAAGGTTCTGTTTCTGGGTTTCAGTGTGGTTTTATTTGATGATGGGGTCTGTAGTACTTTGCATCTGAGTCCTTGGTCTCTTCATGGGGAGGCCAGCATTTGACAGCGTGGGTTGGGTTTTGTTTCCTTTGGGTTTTTTAATGTACCTGCGTTTGTTTAATTTATTGTTGTTTTAGTGTGTCGGTATGAACCAGGGCTGCACAAAACAGGATGTCTGGGGGGGTGGTACCCCAAGTAATGCTGTGGATAAGGATGAGTTCCCATAAAGTATCACACTTCAAAGAAGATGATAAACTGGAACAGCTGGCAGGGCTTAGAAGCATCCTTTTTCTATCTAGACTTAAACGTAGTAGTTTCTCAAGTTCACAGCACAGGGAAGAGTTTATGGATATTTATTAGCGACAGCGTTTCAGTGGGTTTCAGGAGTTAAAATAAATTGTACACACTTCAACCGTTTTTTCCTGTACAGGAATAATTCTGCTTTTTCTTGTGGGTTATTTTTTGGTGTCGAAGTACATTTTTCTCTCTGTTGCTACTGTGATTTATAGACAAAACGACAAAGAACAGGAGCAACTGCTGCTATCCAGAGAAAAGTGCAGTGCGCGTTACTGAACTCTGTCTTGCTTACAGAGCAATTCCTGCCTGGATAATGTTTTCTTCTGAACGTTGCTCTGTGAAATGCCTTTGTTATGCTGCAGATCTCAAAAGAGTCCAAACTAGATGTAACCGTCATCATTGCCAGTGGAGTTTCTGCATTCTGGGGCTTGCATCACTGGTTTCAGCTGAACCTGTACCTACGGGCCCCTGGTATGGTCTCTTTTTCAGTGGGAGCAGAATCATTTTGTCACACTCTGAATTCTGTAGTCACACCAGATGTACAGTCACTCCCTGTACAGATTCCTTTTTAGCCAAGAATATTTGTGTTGCCTTGTATTGTCACGGGGGGGAGGGAGAGGAGGAGGAATTGCAGCACCTGTAGTACTCCCGTAGCGGTGTTGCCTGCAGGCCCACTTTTCCACTGTTCTGAATTCCTGCTGTCTTCTGAAAGTAAAGCTTTTGCATTTGCATTGATTTAATGGTTGCTGTTGGCTTCATGCCTGCAGAAACTCACCTGTAATAATATAAAGGGGGGGGTAGGTAATTGTTTTGGTGTCCTGTGCTCCAAGGTCATAGACAGCCTTTGGCTTGGGGGTTAAGTAGGTGAATACTATCAACATAAATCTGTTTACAGCGTAGGCTCAGTTTTAGTGGCTCCTGTCTGTGGTTCATTTACTGTTCGGGTTTGTCTGGAAAACCTTCGTTTTCTGTATTCAGATGCACGTAGCTGGTTTAAAGACCCAGCAGTTATCACTGCTGGCCTACATTTAGGACCAGGGTTTGAAAAGCACACCGCAAGCAATCGCAGTGGTTTTGCAGGCAAGTGTCTGTTGCTGCTTCCATGAGCACAGCAGAGCGGCTGTACCTTGGATTATTTGAGGAACTGATACAAGGTCAGCCTTAGAGGCTAGTGTGGCACTCGTGGTATCCATAAATCTCTTCTGAAAGGCTATGGGAGATTTCCTTGTATTAAAAGCTGTATAGACCAAGCCTAGAATGACCCTGGAAGCATGAGAGTGATGCTTGTGTTGGAAAACGCCTGCAGAAAGTCACCCACCTGAACTTTGTTTCACCAGCTCTGTTGGTCAGTTGGTGCTGCAGGCATAGCTGTACTCACAGGCAACACCTTCGTTTTAAAAACATCCTCACAGTGGTTCTGAGTCCTTGTGCTTCAGAAGGGGGAGGAAATCAACACTGAACAAGTCCCATGTCAAGGAATACCACGCTTGTCCACAGGAAGCAATAACTGACGTTATGGAGCGATGCGCTTCTTTGCCTGTAAATATCTTGAGGTCGCCAGTTCTGTGCTGTTTCGGAGTGTTTCCTGCCATCTGCCCTGTATCTTCCCTAAGTATGTAAGGGTGTGAAATAATTCCCATACTCAGGTCTGCCATTAACATGCTGCTTGCCAGGAGGGGAAGAGTAGGCTCAACACTGTCTTGAAACGTGAGATGTTTCTGAACTTGTACCATACCCATGTATCTTGAATAGCAACTTGTGTTTTGGAGTTCGTAGTGGAGGTAGCTATGGGTTGGATTGTATATAACCATATCCCTTACAACACCAAGAGAGCCATGCCACTGTTTCCACAGGGCACGCACTGTCCTTTCTCTCATAACAAATCAGTGTATCTCTACCAACACTTCCTTTTTAAAGGAGGGAGCTAATTTTCTTTCCATGTGTTACGTTCGTACGGGAGACATAAAAGCAAAAATGCAAAGCACACTGCAGTTTGTGGGAAGAATTAAGCCTAAACCAGATGGTCTTAATTGCAATCAGTTTTACTTCCATAGTCAAGGGTAAGGGTACCGCAGTGTCTTGAAATGGGAAACGTGTAGGAGATGCACAAAGGTGTGGGTGGATACCAGTGACCTCTTCTTTTCCCTTTTATGATGTAAAAGGGGGGCTTATGACCTAACCTGGAGTTACGCGTTTATCCTAGTTCTTTATGTTGGGGCATTGGCTTTTTCATTAAGCCTTTGCTAGCACTGGTAAAACTGACACCCTCCCGAAGAGAAAACCTCAGCAAATGTAGGCAGGGTGATTTCTATTCAGAAATGTGGAGCTTTGGTGTTTCTGGATGGAAAATGGCTGGCACATAAAACGTGCTTATGGATGCTTTTAGTGCGCTGCCTTTTCCGTGCGGGGGCTTCAGAAACTCCATCCATTTCTTACGCGTTCCACCAAAAGCAGGAAACTCATCACTTGGATGTTACTATCTCTGCATAAACAGCAACAAAGCAGATGTTATTTTTGCCGTAGGCTGCGATGTCTCTGAGTTTCTGTGGATTTTAGCTGCTTTCCCATATTGACAGAGAATATTTGTGTGCAGGGTTGCTGTTGCTGTTTTGTACCTGCTAATTCTGCTGTACAGTGGGAGTTTCCGCCAAGAGACCACCATATACCTGGGAGTGCAGCACTGCTACTATGGGACCTCCCACCCCACCTTTGCCAGTGGAGGATTAGCTCACTCTTTGATGAGTGCTGTATTTTATGGTTCACCTTCTACCCTTCCAAGCTTAGAAGTCACTTTACTGTCTGTTTCTCCTCTTCCTAGCTGAAGTCATGGTACGTTTTAGGCCATATTCCCTCAGTCTTTGGCCAGGCTTTGCACTGGCATCAGCAAAAGCAATGGAAGAGGTGGTAGCTGGAAGAAGAGGGCTCGTTACGGGTTTGCTACAACCCAGCCTAACTTGTGTTCCTGCAGCAGTGTCGTCAGCTCGTACCCCTTAACCTCTTGTCAGTCAAAATGCTCTGCCTGAGAAGTTCACAACAGAACCGTGTCCAGGGTTTGTTTCCTGAATGTAGGACTTGGATTTCTCCATCGGCCTGCTCCTGATACCAGGCTGAAGACGTTTTAGCCTGTGGTTAAAGAAATTCCCCAGTCCTCCCTCTGCAGTTGTCCCAGGTTGCATTTGGTTATCTTATGGCACCGTTCCCTGGCTTCCCAAGCTGCTGCATCATTCCTCAGTTAAGTCCATCAGAGCTGACGATGGGACAAACTGTAAACCGACCTCATTATTGCTTAGGTGAACCACAGCAGGAAGGTCCTTGCCCCCGAAACAGGTTGGACTCGGTTGTGTCTTTGATGTAAGCTGCCACTGTACAAGCAGTGGAAGGCAGCAAGGCCTCTAGCTGGTCTTTGTGGCAGCTTTTCATCTATGTAGGCCTGTTTGAGCGACTTCTGCCCTTGGCTGTGCTTTGGCAAAGGTTTTGCAACGCTAAGTAGGATTTGCTTGATTCTGGCAGAGTTTCAAGTGTAAGGAACCCGACGTCGCAGGAGCCTCGTCTGTTGCTGGATCCTGTTCCTCTGTTTTCCCTCACATCTGCCCCTTTCCCTGCTAATCTGTTATATTTAATAGTAAACACTCTTCAACGTGACGGGTCCCAAGCTCTCGAGATGGGAAATGCTAACGGAAGAGGCATCAAAGCATGGTTCTGTGCTCTTCCTGTGTTTATTGAGATGATGCTGAAGTATTCGTTACTGTACAGTCAGGAACTCTCTCCTGGCTGACATTGCCAAAGCAGTTTAACTTCCAAGGAAGAAAGGAGGTGGCTCAGCTGTAGAGGGGATGTTTTAAGGAACTTACTTGTACAAGCTGCAGCATCACACTGAAGGGGTGGTGATGCAGCGTTATCCTTCTCACTTGATTGTGAATCCCATCCTGGCTCTTCCTACCCTTTGGCAGGTAGCTGCTGGTAGGCAGCAGGGTGTATATTCCCCTTTATGCCTCTTCCCACACAGCTCACCCTGCCCACAATGAGTTAGAGGGAGCTCCATGCTAGCATCTGGAATGCCCCCTGGACGTGCAGCGGTACTGGACAAGATGTCTTCCTTCATAACCAGCGATCAGAATGTAATCTGCAACGTCCAACGTAAACCATGTCCAGTTCAGGGTTTTTCTGTTGTTCTGGTTTTGGTTTCTGCATTGAGCTGTATGGTTGCAAGCTGACCTCCGTTGTTCCAAGGTTCTCTTTCCAGTGGTTTGCCAGGACGTAATCATGAATGAAAGTATTTTTGTATCGATCCCTAGGTTGTGTGTTTAACATTCCATCCCTGTCAGACATGTACAAATGTATGTAATAAATCTTTTGAAGCACAGCTTCCTTCACACTTCCACCTGATTTCTGTTGCGAGGGAGAGAGGCATCCCTGTGAGGCGGATCTGCTTCATGTCTGTGCTGCAGACAGCGCCGAAGCAGAGCAGGGGAAAGCGATGCCTGTGTGTACATGGAGAAGCAAGTTGCTGTGTGCCTGCCTGCAGCCCTTCTGGGCCCTCTGCTCAGAGCCCCCTTCCCTCTCCATGTATCCAGCAAATCCGGATCTGTGGATCCGTGTATCCGGTGGCTGTGTCCCACTGGGCTGGCCTGGGCAGAGCAGAGCTGATGGAGCCGCTGTTGAGGAGTTTCTGGTTGGTGTCCTCTGCGCATCCTCAGCAGAGGCCTTCGAGGTGAGCATCAAAGCTGCCAGGCCTGGGGGTGGGAGACTCGTGGGTGGTTTAGAAAGGGAGGGGAAGGGGGTGTCAAGCAGCCCTTTCTCATCACCAAGGGCCTGGCCCACGCTTGCTCCATACACTCCTCTGTTTCCTCTACCCCAGCTTCCTCCCAAAATGCTTCAGTTTCATCTTTAAAGCTGACTCCCAGCCGGTGTAACCACGGATTTCCTACCAACGCTCTCTTGTCTGTCCCTCAAGAGTTGGGAGGAGGCTCCTGCAGGGACGTGTTGCTGGAGGGGGAATCTGCCCACAGCTTCCTAGGGGCTAAAAGTGAGGTAGGAAAGGGAGCGCAGCCACCACATGCTACCGAGGACACGCAGGCGCTAGATGGTGCATGGGGTAAGTCTGCTTGCAGGGAGAAAGGGGGTGGTTTTGCTTCCCCTGCACTGGCTGCGAGTGGAGCTGTGAGTGCTCTGAGCACAACCAAAGTGCCCGTTCCCCGGGGTCATGTGGAGTGTCTGAAAACGAAAGGGGTTCATTCTGCAGGCAGGAGATGTTGTTCCTTATGTCGGCGTGTTGTGTGTCAACCCAGCCACCCGCTTCTCCCAGCCAGGCTGGGAATAGCTGCTGATGGAGCGGGATGCAAGGATTTATGGCACAGGTTATTCTGGGGCTGGGTGTCCATCCGTCCTTGCTCCACTTCTGGGAGTGGCCAAGGGGTAGCTGAGCCCGTTGCTGGGGCTCGGTGACAGTCGCGACCCTCGCAGCTTCCTCGGTAGGAGATGCTAATTTTAATGCATGAATTATTCAAGCCTGCACCGGGAGACAGTTGGATGTAATTACTAAGGAACGTGTTCATAGCTCTTGCTGGTGTAACTTCCACCCCCCTCCCTGGTCGCCTTCTGGGAAGCCTGAATTCTTTCACTGCCAGTAATTCCCGTGTTTTTCTCCTCAGTCTGGAGCCGTATCACGGAAGCAATTGGTAATTACTTAGAGCCACGTTTGGCTTTGCATCGTGGAAATCTGCTGGAAGTCATTCTGCTTTGGGAGGTACAGGATTTCATCTGTGCAATTTATAGTGGCATCTCATGGTACCCTGTCCTGCTCTCCTGCCTCTGTCCTGAGATGCTTGCCTTGTCCTGGGAGGTGACGGAACGAGACAGCGCTCTCCAGCCTTCACTTAATGCAGCATCTGTTTCACAAGGGGATGAGATCAGGGATGTGCAGGGGCAGGGAGGAGGGTTCCACATCAATAATTGCTCAGAGCCCACCCTCAGCTGACGCAGGATGAGTCACTGCTCGTAAAGGCGCAAGCACAGAGGAGGCAAGTACTAAGAGCACGGGGACGGGTCTTCAGCTGAGCTCGGTGGAAGCTGCAGGTGCTCAGTGCCTCTCCCCATCTGCTCCGTTATCTCCTGAGCACGGCCCTGCTTTTCCTTTTCACCCTGGTAATAGACTGCTTTGAACACATGCTTGAATTTCAGCAAAGGGATCCCTCCCCTTCCCATCCTAGTTGCTGCTTTAAGATGGAAAACACCAAACCTCTGCCTGAGCTCGGTCAGGCTTTGTCACCAAGGAGAAACAACTACCATGGGACCATGTCCCCCCATGCAGCAGTGGGGTCTCCTCACCCACTGCCTGCCTCAGCAGACCTGGGTGGCTCTTAAAGGGCGCAGTTTTCCTCTTCACAAGTCACCCAGGCAGGATCATCCTCACCTAAACTCAGGATTAGGGAGCCTGGCAGGTGACGCGAGCGTGAACACTCAACAGCTTCATTTGCTCCGTTCTGCGAGGTCTGAGTCTCCTGGCCTGCAAGGCTGGGCTGTCCCCAGGGCCGCTGCTCTGGGTGGCACCAGTAACTGCACAGAGCTTGCACCAACCAAATGGAAGTGATGGACCTCCTGCAGGCAGCATGGCAGCAGCGTGTCCCTAACAGACTGGGAAGAAGCAGGTAAGTAGAGTGTTTCCCTTGCTGCCCCTAACTGGGTTGGCACCCACTGCTGGAAAGGTCCCTTGTGGACAGTGGCAGCTCCTCTCTCTCATCTGCAGCCAGAATTAGTCGAGCTGTCACAGTCTTGTCTTGATTTAGCTTGACGGGGCTTCAGCAGAGCATCGCTCACAGGCAGTCTGGTTAGTGCTTTAAAAAGCTCTTTATAATTGCACTGGACAAGTAGAAAAACCAACACTGTGTACAGAGGAGCCCTCAGCAAATGACTAGTCTTAAAAAGGTCTGTCTCTGAGTGAACAAGGCTCTCAGTGCAGATGTGCTGCTCCGCTGTGCTCTACAAGTGGTCTCGTAAGACTAGGAAGGATGAACTGCAGTCCCAAACGCTGTGCCAATAGACAAGGTGTACCAGTAGACAAGGTGTACCAGTAGACAAGGTGTACCAGTAGACAAGGAAGCTCCAGCTGCTCCCCCAGTGTGATTTCCGAAGCTGTGATGTGCTGCATGAAGCAGCCTCTGCCCTGGCTGAGCTGGGAGCACTGTGAAACCCCTCAGCCTTGTCAGTGCCAGACTGAGCTGTGTTCACAGGCCAAAATCACCTCTGAAACAAGGGGCTGCAGTTGGCACAGTCACTGGCACCATAAACAGTGCCAAACCCCTCTGTCCCATGTGGAGCTGGGCTTCATCTACTGTCACTGCTTGCTCTGAGCAAGGCTGTGTTTAGCTGCTGCAGCCATGTAGATGCTCTTGTCCCCGAACACTGCCCTGGATGCCCGGCTTGTAACAGCCAGGCACGTAACAGGATTTACAGCAGGGTTGAGGTGGTTGTACTGCAGATAGCTCCAGAGGCTGCTCTAAACCAAAATAAGGGGCAGAAGTGTCTGCACTTGGAAGCTTGGAAGGAGCTGTCAGGGACACTTTGTGCTGCTTTAGTCTATCGGTAAAGTGAAGGCAAGGGTTGGAGTTTTAAACTATTTTCTACCTGGACAAATGATCAAATAATTCAGTGATTTAGAGCAAAGTGCCCTCCAACACAGGCAAGTGACGGTTCTGGTGAAGGGATTCCCTCTGTAAAGGCAGCCTGGTAGAACAGGAACAATGTTTTGTGTCATGGGTGTGATTTGTCAGAGCTGCTGAGGAGTCTGTAAAGGCCTTGCTGTGGCAGATGTCTGAGCAGCTGGAATCCAGCTCATCTGTAACCATATGCCCTTTTGCTTCAGTAAACAAATGGCCCAGGTGCAGAAATGGTTCAGGTTAGCTGAGTGTCCTCTGGCGTGGCCTAAAAGCCTCATCTGTCTCCCTGCGAAACATCAGTGCTAATCCCATGGACAGGGAGGAAAAGGCACTGGAAAGTGATGGGCAGTGAGCTGGTTTCCTGTAAACTGCAGGCTTTCTGGAAAGCTTTATGAATAGTTTAAAATGCGTTACAGAGCTGAAGGAAGACTGGGGACTGGGAAGGGTCTGCTACCGCGCAGGAACTGGAGGAACTCTGACCCACAAAGCAAGCCTTTATTGATGTTTATGGGGCAGATGGGAAGGTGAGGGCTCTTTGGCGTGGCATTCTAACTGGAGATTCTTCTTCCAGCCTACCAAGGTTTTGTGGGTTAGTCAGCAACTGGAGAACTGCTTCTCAAAGGTTTAGGGGGTAGTAACATGGGATAGGGGTAGGTAACAATGGTAACTCCTTTGCAAACTGGTTTCTTTTAAGGGCACCTAAAGTTACACTCCCTAAACACTACTTATTGGGGGGGCAGGTGGGGGATAATGTTTTCTTGCTGGTCCTTATCATTGCTACCTGTCCTTTGCCTTGCATTTTCCACTCATTCAAGCACAGAATAAAAGCTTCCCAAGCAAATCTCACTCCTTCTCTGTGCTTACATGTTGCTAAGAGAAGGGATTTCTATTTTGACACAATTGATTTTCAATCATCCTTTCTCCCCACTGAAGCGAGGCAACTTAATATTGGTGTATTGCCCACCAGCATGGTGTCTAGGCCCTGAGCCAAGGCAATGAAACAGCCTGCTAATTAATTTGCCTCCAGACCCCCTCCCCAGAACAAACACTGTGGAAAACAGGAGGTAGCAGTTTCTAGGCAGTCCTCAGGAAGCATTCAGCAAGTGTTTTACTGCCAGGTTTATGTTTTACAGTGATGGCCATAAGGACTTCTGGTTGTATAAAAGAAAATGTATTAGCTTCAGTACAGAAAAGGCTACTGAAAGTAATCTGAGCCTGATGTATCAATTTCTTCCCCCAAAATAAGCAGTGTCTACCATGCTGCCTGAGGTCAGTGGGGAAATACAGGCCTAATTTCTAGGCAGGAGCAGGTATTCATGTTGAAAACATTGATACCATTCAACCATTATAGATAGTGTTTCCAGTAAAGCTGTTCATTTTCAGTTATGCAGCAGATAATACTGTGAGCTCATGGAGTTTGTGCATCTTGCACCCTTTTTTGTATATATATATATATGCATGTGTATATATTTATCTATATAAATAAGTTAGGGAATATTTACATCAGTGTACAGAATAAATCTAAACCTCAGTTACCAAAATGCATACACCTGCCAGTGGATTTGGTCTGGTAACACTTTGCATTTCACCTTCAAAGCACCATACAGACATTAATTATTTACCCAGGCAGCTTCCCACTCACCAAAAGGATTAAGAATAACAGGCAGGGTAAAGGATGGAGGTGAGGGAGTGCAGCGCATTCATAAAAAGGCAGCTAATCGTGTATCTCTCTCCTGCCATGAGCACTGCAGATTTATGCCTTTATAAACCCTGCAGCCCAAGTGTAGGAGTAACCTTTGTAACGCAAAGCTTGTTGACATGAGGAGTCCTCACTCAAAAGCAAATGATCCGTTCTTCATCTTCAAAAGCTTTGGCCTCTTCTTGGCTTATGAGGTTCCCGTTCAAACTGGAGGGGAAAAATAAAAGGGATGTGAGAATAAGGTAGTCACCACTGCCCATCTACTTTTATATATATATTTCCAAGGCTTTGGAGCAGAGATCACAGCTTTGCAAGGCCAGATAAGCTGCATGCTTCTCCTGGGCACACAGCTGGGAAATGGCCTCAGCCCAGCAGAAGAACAGGGCTTCATCTTCAGAAATAAAACTGAACCAAGCCCTAAACTTCACTGAACTGAAATCAGTGTTGGATACTCAGCTGTTTGCATTTCAGCAAGCAGCAGATAGCTAAGGTTCCTACCATGCAGTGAGCTAGTTTAAAGAAACTGAAGTAGTCTTCAGAGCATCTTGTGTCTTCCGTAACAACATGGGAAGAAAACTCTTAAGTACTTGGGCATTAATAATGTGAAAAGATTTAAGGCAAAATTTTCAAATCTGGCATCACAAAGTTAATCTATGCTGAGATTTACACCCCTGGAACAGAGCAGCCTGGGTAAGAGCTGAAATCTATTAAGCCATTTAGACTGAGGGAATTCTTGGGGTTAATGAACACCTCTGAAAATTCAGGCAAGAATCAAGAGGCAGGTTTCAGTCTGAAGGTTCAGAACGATTCAAGTGGAACCTGATGCCTCTTCTGTAGACGAAAGCTGACAGTGGCCTCTGAAAAAAGCATCTCTTCCACATCCCCAGGGACCCCACTAGTCAGATACTGAGTCATCATCTTCCTAAGCAAGAATTCAGTTTCCTTTCCCTAAAACAAATAGATACCTTTAAAAGTGAATCTCATATTCAAGAATAAAGCAGTGGTGCTAAACCCAGCACTCTCTTACTGACTTCTGAGCTCCCTGAGGTGAGGGAAGGAATGTGGGTATTTGGCTTTGTGCCTGACAGTGCACATGCGTGACTCTGTGATGCCCACCTAATCTACAAGCAAATGTTACGAAAAGTTAATCTTCTTGTAGCTTAGCACTTTGAGCGTGTTTGGAGCACTGCCCAAAGGAAATCCACGCACAAATTCCATGAAGCACGTTCGTAATGCTAATTAAACAGAACCGTCTCGTGCTTGTTGGGATTTAGCTCCTGAAAAGCATGAACATGGTCCAAAGTTTAAAAATAAATCAGAACAAGCAAGACTTGGTCTATGAATTCAGGCCCAAATTCTGCAAACACACACATTCTGTGCATCAGTGGTACAGAGAGATGTGAACTCACAAAACTGCGTGACATTTGTAACACACAGGGAAGTGTTTCAGTGACAGCGGCTTTTTACCTATTTGAAACCCACAGCTGGAACTACAACCCCTGCCTCACATAAACTTGCTCTGAATTTTTTAGGCTGGAAAGAAGCAATGCCAGAAGTGTTTTAAAGGGAGGGTTTACAAAGTGAGCCTTTGAGGAAAGGGTCTTTACCAGACTTCTTTAATAGCTGTGTTCTCCTTGAGAGCTTCACTGAGGTACTTCACCCCTTTGGCTGTAATCCGATTCTGAATAAGCCTAAAAAGAAAGCACTTCATGTCAAACTAACACACAAACTAGCTTACAGCACGTGCACAACCTACACTCAGCTTGATGTCAAGGAGCACAGCTGCCTGTTTGCCACACCACAACGGGCGTGATTCCTGCCTGTGAGGATAGCACACAGTGTTGGTTGAACACCCCATGTGCACTTCCAGAAACAGAGCTCAGGGTATTAGTCTTTTCCTTTTAATCTTGCTTGGGGTTGCATTCCAGAAATACTGAGCTTAATTACATAGCTGACAAATTTCTGCTAAGAACCTTTTACTGCTGGTACAGGACTGTGATATTTGGACTCCCTGAGACACACAAACCTCTTAACGCTAGTTTCTTATTAAGAGTGCTCTGAGACATAAGTGATGTACAGACAATTCTGGGTACAGAACCTGTGTATGCACAGTGATTTAGCAGTTATGATCTGCAGGTTGCCAAATCCTCCTGTCTTGGTTATCAGATCAGCAAGATCTCTGAAAAAATGAGGCACTGAATTTGACTCTGGTATGAGTAGGTGCAAGTCCCAGTGAAGCCACCTTAGCAGCTACAACATATGTCCTATCTGAGCTGAGGGACAAAAATGATACAAGACTCTCAAGTAGCACAGCTGATGGAAGCAGTAGGTAACTCTTACACTGCAGACTGCAGACCATCCCCTAGCTGAAAATTAACAAAGCTCTCTCATCTGCATGAGTATAAAAGTACTCATCCCCCTAGCCTAAGTCAATACTCACCTTTCACACTGCCATGGTGTGTGCCCTGTAGCTATTTCTCTTTATGTGACTGGCTGCATGAATCCCACAGGATTCAGGAAAATTAGAATGAATGGAACAATCTCTTAGGGGGGGAGAGAAGGAAGGAAGCAGGGAGGCATTCCCATTAAAGGACTTTCTGCATTTGGTTAATTAATCAAAATGCAAAGGGATCCAGTAGATGCTTTCAGTTACCCTTAATTGTGCCTCAAGTCCAGCTATCTGTATGGGTCACTATCTTCTGGAGGTACCCACTGGTATAACCAACAACTTAGGATATAAATTTGCCTACTGGCAGAAACCCCAAGCCCTGGTAAAGGCACGTATCTAAGGTTACTAGGCCTACTTTGGATGGGAAAGGTTTTAATATGAATTCAAACCAAATTGCTCAGTGAAATGTATCTGCAGCTCTGCACAAACAAATCAAGCCCTCCCTACCCTTTTCTGTTTTCAGGGTGATGGGCAGCAGAGCTTCTACTGGTTTCAGAAGAGGCTACAAGTACTTGGCACCTCTGACAACCATTAGGCTTCCTAAGAGGTGAGAATGAGAGTTAATACAGGGAACGCTAGAGTGGAGTTAGCAAAGTCTGTGTACGGCTTGTAAAGGGACTCCATTTATGACGTTCTCTTCATCACTTGGAATGGCCATTTGTTTCACAGTCCACATGTGCCCAACTCCGTCCATGGACAAATTCTTGTGAACCTCTGTATTAGAACAGCCAATGATGTGTTTTCTTAGAAGTTTAACTAGTCTCTTTGGGATTGCTTGGAAGGATCCCTGAGGACTTCTAATAGATGAGTGTCTTGCATGATTGAAAATGCTAGCCCTTGAAGAAACATCAAGCAAATGGGGCATGTATTGAAGTGTCTGTCATGTAGGTTCTTAGTTGAAGAGTAAAAGTTGAGCTTGCTACTTGCATAGTATGATGATAAATAGTAAGAATCATAATAAGGTGATTCTATTCTGGCTGTCTGCTTGGTTCTTGCTTTGTTTGGGTTTTGAGTTGTTTTGGGTTTTGTTTGGGGGTTTTTTATGAAACTTTTGTGTTTGAGGCCAGTGCTGTTCCCCAAAGGAGAGATGAAATCAATCAGTAGTTTGAAAGTTATCAGGACACATAAACAGCTTCAACCTGTGCCTGTATGAAAGCAGGTTCAAAACGCCAGACAGCAGCTTTATTAACTTTCCATTATAACTGTCTACAACCAGTCGGCTGCACAGAAAGCTTACTGTGACCTACATAGATTTGGAAGGTGAAGCTTTAATGCAGTGACTGCCAAAGAGCCTGTGCTTCTGTGGAATGTAACTCACCACAAATGCACCAGTTTCTTGTTGACCTTCAGCATCTCTGCAAAACTCATTGCTGCCTCATCATCCAACTCATTTTTAGTCAACCTAAAGGGGAGAGAAAATGTTCACTTAGGATGTTATCGTTATTTTTCATCCCCCTGTCTTACCAGCTTGTCTCTGACTTAGCTTTAGACAGCCAAAGGGGGGTGTGGTGTTCTTGCCCTGAGCAATTTCTAGTCTGGACACAAAGAGATACTGAAGAGAAGCCCTGGAGGTAAAAGAAACAGGAGTATCAGGTCTTTATTTTTTAGAGCCATGTCCTAATGATGTTCTAGTGGCTGAAAGGTGGATGAGGTGTAGTGGGAAAATGCAGAGGTAGAGACCACACTGAAGAGGTGCAAAAACTGACTTCATATGATGGAAGTGAGAGAAGATGGGGAAAGCAAGATCGAGGGAGCAGAGTGAAGCGTGACACTGGGACATTGGAATGTGGGCTAGAGGACAGGCACTGCTGATCCATTACTCATGTCCCCATTCTTCCAAAGGGATATGTCTTACAGCTTGCTGGTAGTGATAGCATAGCAAATGAGGGGAGGAAGAGAAGGAGGTGGGGAGAGTAGAAGGAGGTAATAGGATTGAAGGAAATAAATTAGGCTGCATCTTTCTATGGAGAAAGAAGAGGAGGAGAAGCAGACCAACACTGTCAATTACCAGAAGATTTTCACGGAGTTGTTGTGTTGCATAGCTTCAGCGATGCTTTTGCCTCCTTCTGTTGTGATGCCATTGAATGCAAGACTGGGAAGTAAAGATACAAATGTGTAAGAAACGGCATCACTTGGCTCTTCCACTACCAAATACTAGTGCGTATCCTGGATGATCTATTTCCCAGTTGTACAGTTCAGCATCTGGGTGTTTCAAAGGCCCACATAACTTTGTGAACCAGCAAGTCCTCATGACTGTTACAAGTGAGACCAGTTCACAGGCTGCAGCCTGAGTGCAGGTCTGTCATGCAGGCCGTAAGGCTTGCTGTCAGCAAGTTGTACTCTGGGGACTGAGAGCAGAGCTGCACCCAGTGGTTTTGAGAGTAAAGGCTTTTATCAAGGACAAAGGCTTGTGCTTAGCAGTACATGGGTTTTTACATGGCTTTGTCACCCCAAGTCCTGATATGAGCTGGGCATATTGTCCTTTAAGTCCTTCAGACACCTGAATATCTCATTATTCTTCCAAACACGACACCTGTTGTGCAGGGAGAGATGAGTTTGTAAATGCATGCTTTCCATTACAAACCACAAATATTTCTTAGTCTGCCCTTCATTCTTTGAATAGACATTGGCAAAATCATCCAGTTAAAATTATGCTCCAGGCTCTGAGAGTTCAAAAAGCATTTCCTCCCTCAAAAGCCAGGCAAGAACCTGAAAATAATGCAACATCTCTAAAAAAGGTGAAAAGGGACATAAAGTAGGGCAATGGCACACATACACGTTAGCACAAATCCCTCCTAGCTTCAGCTGAAATCAGATATTCTGTCCATCACGACTGAGCCTAAAAATGACAAATATGCTGAAGTAAACTGATGTAGTAAGGACTATCTTCCCTTAATCTTCTTATAACGCTACCACTGGTGCTAACTATGAATTCAAGTCATGAAACAAGGTTAACCACTGGAAGATAAGAAACAAACCCAAGAGCAAGTACACTGCAGAGCAGAGGATTCACCCTGCACGAGTGCCAGCAAAACCTAGGTCTAGCAGCACAGTTACCCCTCCTTATTCTTGCAAACACATTCGTCAGCAGATTTGTTTCCATCTGAGAATCACTCAGCTCTGGTTCAGGTTCAAAATGTTTCAAGTCTGATGCGTCTGGATGGATTCTGCAATTATGGGAAGATGGCTATTTCAGAGAGCTTTTACGTTTAAATATATCTAGGTCACTGCACCTGTTCAGCTTTTAATTTTTTAAGCCCAACTCTCCACTCACAGAAAGGAAGACAAGGCACCAGCTCCAAAATCCCTGTATCTGAAGTGGCAGCAATAAGCTCTCCAGAGATCCCGAACTCCTTAAGAAACTAGTGCCATGTGCCACCTTGTGGGGAAACCAAGGAGGTTTGCCTGCTCCCTCACAGGGGAGGCCAGCGGAACTGGGAAACAAACTGAAATGATCCCCATGAACCAGCTGTGTGGATGGACTCCAAAACAGCAGCAGATGCTATAATACGCATCTTTAAATCCCTAGCCAGCACAGTCTGGCAGGGGATGGGCTGTCTCACACTGCTGGCTTCTGCCTGTGCTGTGCTACCAGCTTCACCCATGGCTTCCAGAAGGCTGGTTTGAGATGAACTGCTGAACTCCAGTAAGAACTACATCTCATTAGCACTGAATGTGGGGGGTCTTAGCATTACTGCAGTAATGATGAGCCTGATGATCCTGAATTTAAGAATGCCCCAGTCCCTAGCCAATATCTCCTAAAAATTGCTTTGGTGAAAGTACTGTTCTACCTTCACAACAGAGGCTGTTAGCATTGAGCTCACTGGGATCCTGATTCTGTGACAGCTGGTGTATCCTTCTGCTAATGCTCCCAGATCAAAATGGCACCCACTGACCATGTGCTTTCCCAAATGCCAGCAACTCTGTGCAGCACAAGGGGAGGAGGTGCAAGCAGAGGAAAGGATGCCAGCCCTGCAATATTCTTAACTTGCTTAATGGCTTCACAGGGCTTTTTGATTCAGTCTGGCCTCTTGCTTCCACCAGGTGCCTGTTGGTTACACGGAGAAGGCTGCAATGCCAGATGGCACTCCAAGCTAACACTTGGTGGGAAGAATCATTGCTTCCAAGCACGATGGGACAACCGGCACTACAATGAGCTGCCTGGCTCTGCTGGTGCTTTACCTTATGTTTGTTAACCTGGGGTGGTTCCTCAGGGCATCTGCAAATGCCTTTGCTCCTTCATCTCCAACTTGATTACCCCACATCCTGGTGAAGAGAGGAAGCCATGAGATATGAGGTGTGCTGCCCTAGTGCCCCATGGCGTTGCATTCTCCCCTCTTCCCTCCCCTACCCCCTGATTACTTCACAGTCTTCAGGCTTGTGAGAAACCGAAGGTACCTCCTGGCTGAGCCAGACATGTTCCACTCCCTGCACAACACACCAGCCTCTGCTGACTCATCAGTACCCTAAGGCTACAGCACAGAAGCAGCTCTAGGAGACTGCCTGCTGCGGGAGAAGTGCTTTTGGGATCACCTTGCTGCATTGGGCAAACGCTCTGCAGCCCTGCATCGTTATGGGGTAAAGGAGTCTTGTGCTCCTGTACAGTGAGCTGCTGTAAGGAACAGACCAAGTCCTAAATCCTACCATTGTCCTGCTCAGTGTTTCTTCCCTCTCTCAAGCTTCCCTCCTCCTTTAGAATAGTCTGGCAAAATGGTCACAGTTCCTTCAGTGTTATACCCAAATGGTATCTCCTCTCTCACCAGTGGCCGAGAGAAAAGGGGTAATCAAAACCTCACAGGGATAGTATGACCCTGGGCTCTTCCACACATCTGTAAGGAATAGTATTTCCAACGGCAAAACAATCCTTGGTATCACAAAGGGTTAAGGAAAGGTTAACGTGGTAAAAGCTGCAGAGATTTGGTCAACACCTAATAGCAGTATCTAGTAAAATCTTTTCTGTGCAGACCAACCACTTTGAAAATTCACCCTATATTATGAGGTTTGAAAGGGCCTCTGCTGAGGTAATAAGGGGTTTTTTTACAGGGATCATGGCTTGATGACTCAGAGCCACACTCAGCTTGATGGGTAATTAGTTGGCAGCTCTTATCAAATCAATTGAGCTGTGTGGTATCTAAACAAATCCACTTCCAGTAAGTTCCCCAGAATTTCCTTGTCCTTGACAGTTTGTTATGTAAATGCTGACTATATCTGTTTAAACATTACCATCCAAGCTATCCTAAATCCATTTGGAGAGATCATTTCCTCCACAGGAGAAAATAGGAGTCCTTCACTGAAATTACAGCACGTACAGCACAGCAGACCCAGCTATATGATAATGGCAGTGTGCCTGCTGGTGACTGTATTTGTGCAATGTTGTAGAACAACAGAACTAAAAGCCAAAAATCTGATTGTTCAAATCTGATTTTCCTATTTCGGGTGTTTCTGTGACATTCACAATGGCCAAAAAGGTTTTAATTCCATGTATTCGAGTGTTTGATTCTGAAAGAAATGTTCTCCTGTAAGGTGGAAGGAGAAACTTGAGTTGCTAGGGGCAGGGGGGATAGATTAAAATATAAATTAAATCCTAAAGTCTAGCACCACTCCTGAGAAAGCGGTCAGGGACTAAAGGTTTATTTGAGTACATTCAGACCTCTCTCTGAAGAGATAGCAGAGTCTCCAGTTAGGGACTAGGGAAAAAGATGATGGGAATTCTGTTTTATTCTCTCACAACTTTATCAGGACTTGATGCGAAGGTTTGACAACTGTAACACTGACACTCCGTAACGAGGTACGTTACCAATAGTCACAATACCACCCAGACTTCAAAATGACCAAATATCTCTAGAAAAGTTGTGTTGCCATAAGGAAATTGGCTATCTTTACACACTCTCCTCTTGCTAGTTTGTCCCTCCTTTAAGTTGCTGTCAGAGCAGGGACAAAACAAAACCCAAACCAAACATTATGTGAACTGGAGAACAATAAAGCAGCTCTCCTTCTCCCTCTGAATGGAAAACATGACTATGGTTCTGCACTGGTTTGTTCTATTGCCACCACTGGGGGGAGGAAAGAATAGCAGGAGAGAAGGTAAGACTAAAAGAAGGAATCCTACAGATGCATTGCCAAGATCAAGCCCTGAGCTGTGCTCCTTAGCACTGAACTTACCCAATTTCAAACATTGTCTTGCTCTTCTGGATGGCCTGGGCAAGGCACTTCCCTCCTTCACTGGTTATCTTGTTTGCTCCTATTCTGCACAAAAAACATGAATTGATGAGGTACATCACTTACAAGTGTACAGTTATTAGAACACCCCCTCAGAAAGCAATACAAGTATTTAATGCTGATTAATTCTGGAGGCTGGCTGCAGTTATCAAAGGTTAACCTAGAGTAAAAAAATACTGCAGTCATTTAACCTTTGATTAAAATACATAATTTTATGTTGTCTTTCACATACTTTGCATGTCAGCCCTCCAAACCAGAAGTATTACAGTAGAATCTTGCGTTTGATGCTCAGTATGTCAGAAATGAGCTTTAGGAACCAATCCTCAAGACAAGGACCCCAGCCTAGTTTTTAATACAGTTCATAGTATCAGCAGTTGGTACAGAGTACATGGATTACATGCAGCGTGTTTCGTGATGCCATAGGGAACAGAGTACCTGTATCTCTGGGGTAACTATGCACCCTGAAAATAACCATCTTCCAAAAGGCTTTCTTGTGAAAGGTAGATGAAATAAGTAAAGCACTGTGTCAAAGCAGTGAAAGAACCAAAGCGCTCTTTGGTTTCAAAACTCTGCAAACATTTCAAATGGAAAAGATGTGGCTACTGGGGGGGTTCAGAACTGGACCAGAACCCAAGAGTCCCTGGCTCCTGGTTTCTACATTCATACCAATTACGGCTGATGTTGCTGTAGTTACCTCTACTTTCTGCTATGGTCACAATTACACCACTGGTTAATGATCATATTGACCTTTATGTCAAACTAGTGTTGTGCATGGCCAGATACTCTTACCTGGGGAAGTTCCAGGAATTAAATGAAATAACTCACCAAGTGAATTTGGGGAATTCCAGAGTTGAAGTATGACACCAGCACAGCCTGACTGCAATGGCTCATAAAAGACAAGATACAAAGCAGCTTGGTACTAAATCCAAGTGAATTCGCCTATTGCAAGGGGCAGCAAGATTCATGCACCACTGGCCTCAGTCAGGTGCTCAGACTGAATTTAGGTAAAGAACAGGTCTCATATTCTCTTTCTGCTTGTTCCTATATTCGAGTACAGACTTTCAATTATAGAATTATAGAATCATAGAATAGTTTGGGTTGGGACTTTCAAAGGTCATCTGGTCCAACTCCCTTGCAGTGAGCAGGGTTTCACTTGCTACCATTCAGTGCCAGATGACTGTGAAAGAAGATACAACTTCAGTCTAAGTTATATGTTATTTAAATCATCATTTTTGCCCTTTTTCCACTCCCCCTCCTGTTTCAAGTTGCATTAATTAAGATATGGTAGAAAAAGAAAAGAAAAAAATCCCACATACTTAACGTATTCAAGGCTTGAACACTCCTCAATTAGTTTTGCAACGTATTTGGCTCCAACATCAGTGATTTGATTGTTGTATAAGCTTAAAGAAAAATCACATTGGTAAAAATAGGTTATTCCTGCTGTTACTTTAATATTTACAACCTGAATGTTCTATAATAACAGATAGCATCTATCTTTTTTGTATGCCTTTGTACACATTCACAGTTACTTGTATTTCTATTTTTACATACGATTAATATTGTGAAGGGCTAGATATAAAATACAAGGAGACCAGACTCCAAATCATGGGAAAATAGATATAAATTTTTTAATAAATGGTCTCTCTGAGCAAACAAAGCTTCCCTCTATTCCTCTGTTGGTACAGAAATCATATTGCTGGAAGAGAAAACACCAGAAGAATGTATTTTTGGTCTTTTTAAAAGTCATAAAATCCCCTCGCAAATATTACTGAAGATCAGATACCTGAGCAGATGTACTTACATTAGGGCATTGGAGGAAAAAGGCAGTTTTTCCTATTCATATTTACTTTTCAAAAAGTCATTTTTACCTAGCTACTTAACCAAGAAGCAGGGAGTCAGAGCTAACATGCCTTCCAGCTTCAACTTAAGAACTCATTAAGGTTAAAGAAACTGGTACCATGACCATTATGCCTTTAAACTGTATGTTTCTGATACTAGTCTCTACCAAGCTGTATCCGCTTTTCGCAGTTGAAATAAGTCAGTTTACAGCAAACAGAAGTCTCTAGCTATGAAGCTCACACTCTTGCTCGTGCTCTGTCTCTCCCCCCTCCACAGCTAGCACAAGGCTTTAGGCATAAAACTAGCATGGCCACACAGTTCAGTAATCTGCCAGTGGTCTGCAGCGTGTTATAGAAAGGCTTGCTGTCAGTGGAAGGCCACCCTGTGGTGCAGTGCAATGGGAGAGGAAGCTGTGGGCCTTTTCCCAGTGAACTGTTAAGGACGGCAGCTGAGTCATTTCTGCCACAAAATGCTGCTTTGCATGTGTTCAGTAAATGAGGAGGTAACTGTGGTTTCCACCCCACCTTTGCAGTGTCAGTACTGTCAGCATGCCACTTTTATTTTCTAGTATCAGTATCCAGTGTTTTGCTCCCAGTTGGTACATACCCCAAGAAAGACACAATTTGGTACTTGGAGAGTTCTTCATACAAGATCCTTACTCCGTGATCTGTGACCTGATTTACACTGAGCCTGGAATGAAAGGAGCAAAAAGAAAGTTTGAATTGATACAGATTACAAGTGTTCATCACCCATGAGTTAATGAACAGGTCTACGCATAGAGGTCTTCGATATTTTAACAGGCCCTTATGCCACGTATTAAAAGCCATTAAAGGAAATGTGAGCTCAGTTTCATACAGCTCACTTCAAAACCAATAGAAAACAAAAAGCCCCATATCTCCAAGGTAATGCTCTGGAAGCTGTCCGCAGAGCTGAAAACAATAAAATGGAGTAAGTTAGAAACCAGAAACAAACACCTCATCCTCCTCCCATGCTTACTGTGATTGCAAGGAAGAAATTCTGCTTGACACACTACCAAAACCAAGCTTTCCTAACTACTCTTCCTGCAACCTTCTCTCTGAGTACCTAGTGAAAGCCAGGCACCTTGAAAGTCACCACACATTCAGGCTTCACTGAATAAACGCTTTGAAAAGTCCTGGCCAGGAAATAGAACTGCAATCCCATAGGTATCCTAGATGTCTCTAATTTTATTGCACCAACTAGACATGAAACAAATCAATGTCAGTCATTCACAGAATAAAAGTACTTCTTTTCACAGGTTTATTTTTTGGGGTTATTTTTCCTTCTTGTTTATGTTGTGTTGGTTTGGTTTTAGCTTCTCAAGCTTTTTCACCTTGCCTAAATGGGCAGGCTCCCAGGAAGCATTCAAATTGTGATGAATCACATTTTTCTGGGTAAAGCTGTCCCTGTAAAAACATTCTGACCAGCTTTAGTTTCTACACAAACTCAGAAGTTGAACATTCATAGCTGAGAGTCCCTTATTACCAAAAGCCTCCCTGGCTATTGCTAGTTAATAACTTTGCTGCTTTAGAATGCACTAGCACACAGGAGAAATCAGGGCTGATTTCTACAGGCCAGAACAGTCTGCTTCTTTGAAAAGGATGGTTAAGCTGTTAGAAACAACATTTCCTGATTTGGAGAAATTCCTCATTAGAAATCAAAGTCCCAACACCAGAAGAGCCATACAGACAAAAAGGCAGCCTAACAGACTGGTTTGGTCCTGGGTATGGTGTTAATATCACAATGTGTACAGGCATGATCATATGATAAGGACAAAGAATGAAAGTGTTTTGTTTTCTTCTGTTTGTCTTACACACTTCAGCATTTTCCCCCAAGTTCCCTTACTGCTTTCTCTTGGGAGGTCAGTTGATTTGCAACTAACTGGAAAAAGTGTCACTTGTTCTGATTTAGTTCTAGAGGAAAACAAGGCAGAGCACAGCCAACCAGGAAGAATAAATCCATTTATAAAAGCAAACAAGCAAAAACCAAACAATCCTCTCCCCCCCCCCCAAAAAAAAAAAAAAACAAAACCAAACCTCATGAGGCTGAAGGAGCTTTAAAAAAAAAAAAAAAAAATATATATATATATTTGAAGTTCCTGCTCCTCTGCACCTAAATGTTTGGACAAATAAGGTGTAACTACATGGCACAACCTCAAAGGACTACAGGTGGAACAATGTGGCCTGTGATGTTAGAGGTGGAGTTAGTTCTCTGTGATCACAAGCCAGGTCCTCTTTCCACATCACCTCAGGGAAACACCACATCTAAAGACATCAGACACGTCCTTCGTGGAGTACTACATGTTAGCTTTTATTCTGTGAAAGCCAGACATCTTGGAAAGATGTAACAGCAAGAAATTCAGAGCTTTTGATCAAGGGTTACTGTGAACAGAAGATCCTCTCTTACCCCATATGAGCAAGGACAGAGATAGGCTCAGGCAATCTTGAGGTAATGGAGGAAGCACTTCTGTTTCCTTTCTTTTCCCTTATGCACTTTCTCCCATAAAAATCCTCTTTTGAGAAAAAACAATTTGAGGAGGAGCTAACTGAACCTACAGGTTTAAACAGTCCTGGCTTCTAAGGACTTCTTATCACCCTTTCCATTTGGGTTTCCAAATTCACAGCTTGTCCCTGCTCCTGTGACTGGCTCAACAAAGAGTTCAGAAAATATGAAACTTTCATTTCCAGGAGCAGTAAGAATCCTCATCCTTCTCCACTTCTGAGATCAATTCCTCCAGCCCAGCAGCTTGCGTAATAAACCAAGGGTAAGCAAAGACCTGCTTGCACAGACTCCCACCTGATCACTGCAAGCTTGCTGAAACAAGGCAGCAGCTGTTTCACTCCGTAGTCGTTGATATTGTTGTTGTCCAGATCCAGAGCCAGGCGCTTTTGAAAATGATGCACAACAAAGGAAATAGCACTGCAGTCAGCAGAGTAGGCATTGCAGTATGTGAGTTTGATGTAATTGGCGTGCATGCGTTTGGCAGCCAACTTCCCCACTTTCTCGCTCTGAGTCTCATAGAGGCACCTCAGCATCCAAACAAAGTTGGGTTGGACCTGGATCTGATTGTACTTTGGAAGCCTGGACCGAGTGAGGCCTTTCAGGTGGGATTTCATGCTTTCCCCAAAGTATGTGATGAGTATCTTTCTCTTCCTCTTAATGACTGCAGGCAAAACTAAATGTCTGAAGAGCTTCTGCTTGGATCTAGAAAGCAGGCCACAAAGAAACAGGTTGGTAAAATGAAAGTGTTCATTATTTCGGAAAGGATCCTCCCCTGCTAGTTGTTTCTTCAACCAAGGAATACGAAGGCAAGTAGGCTGGACAGTCTCAGTGGAGGAACACTCATTGAAAAACTGAAGTAACTCCTTGGCACTCACTTTCTCTTCAATAACCAGGAACAAAGCTGTGAAAAAACACTGAAGGGTTAGGTGCAAGAACTCATAAGTGAACTGATCGTCACAGCCACTGTAACCTTTAACTGTCCTGAGAAAGCCCAATTGCAAATCTCCTTCAGAGATGTTCACTGATGAGACCTCCTCCTGTTCAAAGATAAAGAAAGAGTTCTCCATCCCCTTGTATGCCATTTTACCCAAAGCCAGAAGAGTTTCCTTTCGTGATCTGAACACCTCTGCTTGGCTCCTGGTGTTGTTCTTCAGCAAACTTGTTTTCAGAGACCGGTTCAGATGGACTTCAGTCATGAGCAAAAATACATCTGTCAACGTAACAGAACAGTCTGGAAGCTCGTGGCTGTCAAACATGGAATGGAAGTGTTCATAGCATTTAAAAATAATCCAACAAAATAAAGGCACTGTACACAAACTGCAGAGATTGGGGTTAGCTTCCAGCTGGTTCAATACCAGTGTTCGCTGCCCCTCGTCTTTGAAAAACATAGCAGTGTAGTCCTTCAGGTTACTGCTGGAGAAACCACGAAGCAACACTTTCTTTCTAATGATGTTTCTTTGGATTTCAGTTCCTGTCCTCGCTGTAAGAATTTTCTTGGATCCCTTAAGCAGCTTTCCTCTGAGAAGGCTTACCAGCAGCACCAGGGGGTGGACGGCTTCACTGGGCGAACACATCTCAGGCATGCTACTGAGATCAAAATTGGAATATATCTCATCAAAGCCATCAAATGTGAAAAGAACTGTATGAGGGAATTGCAAGATGTGATGGAACACCTCTGTGGGATCCTGGTCCGGGTAGCAATTATATTTGAAGAGTAGGTCTTTCAAACATATGGCTTCATCTTCCTTAAAGCAACTAAACATCCTACATCGGAAACGGAAGAAAAATTTGGCCCCTATGTCCAATTCTTTTCTGGCCCAAAGGCTTTGTATCTTTTGCAGCAAGATGGACTTTCCAATTCCTGCATCACCAAAGACATAAATAGTCTCTCCATCTTCATTAATTAGACCAACTGTGTCATCAAAAAGGGCTTCCAATTGATACACTTTGCCTAGACTCTCATTGGTAAAACTGACCAGCTCCATAATACTGTTGGAGTAGATTTCTTCCAATAGCATCTCTTCCCTCTGAGCATATGACATAACAAACTTGGAGTCTCGTCCCAATTCATATCTGAGTTTCTGGCAATACCTGCTAACTAAAAAGACAGTGAACTATTATTAAAAAGACTATTATTGAAAATACTATGTATACAATGAGCCACCTCTTTGGGAACTGAGAGATGTAATAAGCCAATGTAATTCTAATGTAAAATAGGTGCATTGGCAGATCACTTCTATTTGTGCTGCCATTATCACTTACCTTTGGAAATTCAGGTGCTAATGAAAGGGAATGTGTGAGCCACCATTTCTTGAAAGCTAATACTGACCCTGCATCGGTTTAAGGGGCTGACACCTTTCAGCTGAGACTCAAAGCCAAGACCCTGACACTTTGTTAAAGGATGTTTTACTCTCTGCAGAAGCTTGTTGGTCTCTGTTTAGTTTTGGCATCTGTCTTTTCACTATATTCATATTCGACCTGAGAGCTCTATCAAGGAGGTGGTTATTCTTTCCTAAGTTGTTTGTTAATTTTTATTACTGTAAACAGAAGGCATGCATTTTAGAAACCAGGTGCCAAGCATTTCAAAAGGTCTTTTTTTTACACATTAGTTTGTGTTCTTACTGCAACCAAAACTTTGCTTCAGATGGGGCAAAGTAATTCTTGTATTTATATAGTATGAAAAAACCTCTGAAGAGGAAAACATTTATTTCTGCAATACTTTAACTCTGACTTTTGGTATAATTTATTTAGGATCATAGAATAATTCAGATTGGAGGGGACTTCAGAAGGTCTCCAGTCCTGCTTCCTGCTTAGAGCAGGGTTATTTATGAGAACAGATGAGGTTACTGTGGGCTTTATCAAGTTGGATCTTGAAAACATCTAAGTATGGAAACTGCACAGCCTCTCTGGGCAACCTGCCTCATTGCTTGACTGTCCTCATCCTGAAATACTGGCTATTCCATTGCCAAAACATCAGTGTTGCTAATAAATTGTGGTAGAGGCCTAGAAAATACTACAGCTGGCACAAGATGGTTATGCCGTTATGCTACATAGCCACAAACAAATGCAGAAAGAATTTGAGTTCAGCAAAGCAGGATGTAATATATCAATGTGACTGTTGTGTTATACCGTGTGCCTTTTAATTATCTGGTTACCACTGCCAGCAAGTACTGCATGCACTGGCTGTGCCTGCATAGACCTTCCCACTCTCATGTCACCTGGTTAGAGCTTCCTGCATAGCAAGATAGTTCTAAGGGAAGGAGTATAGATGCATGGCCTTACCTGGATCTGTATTTACCACAGGTTTACTACAAATACTCTCTGAAGGCTCGTAACCTATTTCATCCAGCCAAGGCTGAAGTTCATAGTAAGCATCAGTGACTTTCTGCAGGACACAGATGAAATATTCTGAAACTTCTTCTCCCTTGCTTTGAACCAAGTCTAGAATCTTGCGAACCTGAAGAAACACCGCATGAAAGATCGTTGATACACAGCATTTTATCACAGTTACACTTGTAGACTACTTTAGGAACCTTGCTGGACTGGAACAGGGGACCAAAATCCAAACGGGTGCTTCAACAATGTGAATTCAAAATCTAGCCCTAAAGTTGAACCATCACAAACCTCACTTGCTATTTGTGTTTGGACGTTGCAAGAAAATTGGCTCTGCAAGTTAAGGACTGAACTTTTAGCTAAATCATATGCTAACGAGAAACAAAATGAATAAATACTTCTCCTCAAGAGGGGACCCAAAGGACTTCCTCAGCTTGACTAGATAGTATATTTTAAATCCCATGCTGGTTAAAATTAAGAAAGGGTGGTTTCCCGGTGCCCTAAATTCACCCTCTCATTTCTAAATACTCCAGTCACATTTAGATTTACCTCAGGATCCAGCCAGATCCAGAGCAGGATAGGCAGATCTCTCTCTTGACCTTAATGCAGATCCCAAAACCTACAACTCTTAACACAGCAGCTCAATTCTGCAGGCTCTCTCAGTACAATGCACTTGCTGCCTGCAACACCAAAACTAACGGATACGAGGCAGCGGCTGAAGAAGTTCAAGACTAAGCCTTACCTCTGAAGGCAAGGCAGAGAGTGATCTCTGTGCAACTAGGACAAGGCAACCCTAGTACAAAACCCTCTGCAAGGCACAGCAATCATCTGGGGATCCATTTTGAATGTCAGGATCCTCTTGCTAGAAATTAATGGAGAATTCAGTTCATCCATTCATAATGAAGAATGTCCAGTTCTAAATTAGACAAAGTGTTTAGAGAGACTGTGGTCTCTTGTGAGCTTAAAGTAGGGTGAGGAACATGCAGCCCAGCATAAACACAGTATTTTTTTCCAACTTGTATGCTCTAAAAAGCACTTTTATGCCTTCCAGAGAAGCTCCCCCAGAGTCCAATTCACTTAAACTGCTGTGGCCTGCTGTCTCTGCTTAGACTCCTGATGCATGGCCTCCCCCTCAGCTTTGTTACAACAATCCTCTATATTACGCTGAACAATAAGAAATGCAGATGATTATACAGCATGCATTTATTCAGCTTTGACCCTATACACAGAATGAGCACTGTGTCACCATTTCAACTTGCCAGCAAGAATGATTATTTCATGAAAATCGGCACTGTTAGTGAAGTCCAAGGTCTTTTGAATGTTTTATGGTTTGCCTGCCTCTGTGACACTATTCTGAAGTTGCATGACTGCTTTTTCAGGGAAAGAAATTAGGGAATTGTTTTAAGTGATGATGCAAAGAGCAGCTGTGCACATGTGATAATTTTCTCCTATCAAAAGACCAGGAAATAATTTTTGCTGCTGATGTCCAAAGACAAATCAAGAACCCAAATGTGCCAGGATGTATCAGTTTTCTATACATTTACAATGTACATAGGTATTTAAAGAGAAGGGAGGGTGTGCACATGGACAATCATTAACTTTTAGAATGTTTCTAACTCTCCTATTCTAACGCAGGACGATGTCCCATAGCATCCTGAAGCAGATTTTCCTTGCAATGCTCTGCACAATAATGGAGGTTTGCATGTAGCAACCTGTACTCTTAACAGCTACTGTGGCCACATCAGAAGACAAAGCTGCAGCTAGTGGAGAGAGAACAGCAGTTATCACCCTGCTCATTCTGACAGCTGCCAGCAGCCATTACAAGCAGTGCCAACCATGCTGTAAAGAGATGTGCTGGGAATCCCTTGTCCAGAAGGAATGGGGTGAGGAAATTCCAATATAACAAAGATTAGAAAAGACACTAGACATGAAATTGCCAGATAAACCCATAAATCCCGGTGATAAACTGAAAGCAACAAAAGGTTTACCCTGGCTAGTGAAATAAAAAGATTACCTTATCTGCTTGAGTTGGAAATTGGATGACAATCTCTGCATCTTCAGTGGAGAAGTAGTCATTCTCAATCAAGTTGTCAATCAGACACTGCGTGTTTCGGATTCTACTGACCAGGAGTTCTCTGTATACCTTTAGCAAAGCAATGAAGGATGGGGGACTTGCTCCTTGAGGTTTTTCCACAGAAATCTCCAAGTTAGCACAAAGCTGCCCTTCCATAGTTGAGATAGCAAGAAGCTGCTCCACCTAGCTTCATCCCTGTCCATGTGCAGTGAGGAGTCACCTTGGAGTTAACTTCGGGGAAACACACAATCTGTCCTTCCCATTACCAAGCCTGTAAAGAATAATTGTATAGAATCTCAATTTAAACCTTATCCTATGAAGATATAGCCCTCAATTTGCCATCAAAAAACACTCGTAACTTCTGTGTAATATCATGGCCAGCTTCAATAAGAGCTTTGTTCCTCAGGTAGTTCCATTTATTTGTTCAGGCTTTGGAAAAGAAAGTATCTACAGGAGGCAGTATCCCTTCCGTACCAGCACTTCACTGTAGCTTGCCTCAAACAGCACCACTAGCATCTGCTTTATTAACTGCCTGTTCTTAGTGCATAATTTAATATTTTTTATTAGCTTTGCATGTTTCAATAGCAAAGCAGGGCATCTGTCCAAATATATTTGGGCATGGAAGTAAACGGAATAAAATCGTATTTCATAGCAATTAATTTGGTAGGGGGGATTAATTTCTACCAGCAATTCACTTTGCTTTTTCTGCGTTACAACAGACTCTGTATAAAGTGCTGCCAATACATTATCTGTCCCTGTAAGTGAGGCCTTATGAAAACTTGACACAGTTTTAGCTAAACTAGGAGAAAGCATTTAGCTTCAGGGATATTCATTTAGCTATAGGGATGCTGGGGAAGGACTCTTTGTCAGGGACTGTAGTGACAGGACAAGGGGTAACGGGTTCAAACTTAAACAGGGGAAGTTTAGACTGGATATAAGGAGGAAATTCTTTCCTGTTAGGGTGGTGAGGCACTGGAATGGGTTGCCCAGGGAGGTTGTGAGTGCTCCATCCCTGGCAGTGTTCAAGGCCAGGTTGGATGAAGCCTTGTGTGGGATGGTTTAGTGTGAGGTGTCCCTGCCCATGGCAGGGGGGTTGGAACTGGATGATCTTGAGGTCCTTTCCAACCCAAACTGTTCTATGATTCAGGACAGAAAGTTTGAGAGGCAGTAGTGAGACTGTGGGAAAACCACCAATCAGATGTTTCTGATGTGAAGGCCAAGAGTAAAATGATGCTAACAGTGCAAATGATGCTGCTGATTTCAGAGCTAATACACCATTTAGGGCACAGAGCACTTCACACCTTCTAAAGCTATCGGTTCAGACAGCATGTAAAGCAGGGAAAATATAATTGCATGGGTTTAGTTTGGTTAATCTTATCAAATTCAAGTGAGTAGCCATTAAAGTTAAAAACAGTTTTTCAGAATCTGAAAAATAACTGTGGTACTGAAAGAACTGAAATTAGGTGACTGCAAATATACAAGATCCCATCTAGTGATTCACACAAAAAATATGGACCTCTCCTTGAGCAGGAATTGCACAGAATAACTGAATTCACAGACTGTTTCCCCATGTGATGAACTAGATCTGGAAGATGGCATCACAATTCACATTCACTACCGGACTGGGCATCCAATCACCTCCATCTTCTTAAAGGGAAGAGACTGCACCCAATGCAGCTTGTAATGAAGATATCAATTTAAAGCCTGTGCAAACACTTAGGCTTGAACACCTGACCTCAGCCCCTGTATATACACCTAGAGACACAACATGACCACTAACTCTGACAGGTATGGGATCAGGAAACCCTCTCACTGCTATAGAGATGTTGTTTAGAAACCATGCTCTTCAGCATGAATGCTCTCTCCTTGTCTATAAATATATATGCTGTGAATGCTCTGGTTTTCTATACCAGCTCTTGGGAGCTCTTTTTAGATGGCCATTTATTCCCATTTTTCTTTACAAGGCATAAAGAAATGGGAATCAGGATCAGACTGGTCTGCTCTCTGTTGCATTACTAAAGTTGTTTTAATTGCAGTTAATACATCAGGCATGAAGTTATATTGTAATTACAATTCAACAATAAGTTAATTTAGGTATGAACCTTGCACATATGATTTCCCATGCAAAAAGCAGGTTTTTACAAGATCACAACTGAATCACCTCCACATAGACAGTGAGAATTTGCATGATGAACACAAATTACTGGCACCATCCAGTAACAGCTAAAATGCACTGCTTTTACTGTGCATTTTACTGTGCATTTACTAACAGGTAAAATGCACTGCTTTTTATTCTTCCACATAACGAGGGTTATTTGGAAGAATGTTTAGTTCTGATTACTGTCAAATTAATAAAAACAGAACACGAAGTTCTTGTTCAACTATTCTGTAAGGTGCCAGCTCTGCTGCTACAAAATTCACACAGTTTCCCAAGACATTTACAATGATGGCAAACTTTCCAAACACTCCCTGCACTGCCCTGACAAGCTAGAACTGAGCCCTGCCAGCTCACAGATTCTTCTAGGTGACCTGCTGCTGGAACAAGCTCATTTCTATGGGGTTTCAATACCAGAAGCTGCAGCCTGTTTAGCTTCTCCTGCTTGATGCTGAAGAAGGGTGCAGGTTTTAAACTCCTGCATTTTAGTGATACTACCAATCTACGCTTACAACGAATGACAGGGCAAATCAGCTTAGTTCCTCTGATTTCAGGAGAGCAATCAGTGCTAACTTATGGTTGCTAACCAGTACAGATGCAGATAACTGCATTAAGAGCTGAGTCCTCCAAAGGCTGAGACCATGCAAGTTCCCAACTGGATCGTAGCCAACTCCAAAACTGAAATACTCCCTAAACTAAAGGGAATGTAACCAAGTGATCTGACTTTCTTACCACGTAAGTAAGTGACTGCATCTACTCAGACAAATCAACCTTTCATTACACCCTTCACATGACCCACCACATGAAGCGGCTGATTTCTGAGTCACTGAGCTTCCTAGAAGTCACATTGGCACATCTCTTTGTTCGAGAAAGTTCATTCCATAAATTAACTCTATCGTGAAGACCAAACAACGTTGAAAACACCATTTACTCTAAAGCTTTAGCAAGATTTTAGTTAAAGAGACAGTCACCTTAAAATACAAGCAACAGAGACCTTAATACCCAACATTCCCCTGCTTGCTTTGGTTATCCTAGGACCACATTATCCTAATATATTTTCTTTCTTCCTGCTTTGTGAGAAGGACTGAGGAACACTGAGGAAACCAGAATAATGAACCAAAGTGCTGTTATGTGTACAAAGCAAAAGAAGTTCTTTTCTTCACTCCTTCAGATCCATCTACAAAGAGGGTAAGAAAAGAAAAAAAAAAAAAAAAAGAAATAACAGGAAAAGGACAAGTACATTGAAAATACGGAAAGATCAGAAGGTCCCAAAAATGCCTGGGGTGCAAGAGAGTGGAGATATAAAGCTGCAATCAAAAAGAATATAAAGTAAGGTTAAGCATCAGGGGAGAAAAGGGAAGAGAGCAAAAATGTCAGGCAGGGAAGTCAGAGCTGGCAATATGAATTCTGTGCATATGACGTACTCAGTGGTATTTTCAGTGGCAATATTGACTTTAAAGCAAAAAAAAAAAAAACCACACATCACTCAGTACTGGAGAAAACAGTAATTTTCATCAGTCTCTTAATAAGAAACAATGGAAATTTCCACCACCCACAGACTAAGAAAATGCCCATCAGAGGAGAGGCTGAGCACCTTAAATGGTGCTGGAACAGAAAGACTTCCTGCCACATGTACTTAAGAACAAGGCAGGTACATGCATGTTTGTAGTGAAGTGTATCAGCTCCACGAGGAAACTTCAGGTCCTACTCAGATGAAAGTAAACACAAAAATTTCCTACAGTAGCAATTCTTGGTGCAACAGCACCTAAACGTTCTGATCAGCATGAGAAATGAGCTTGTTCTCTCAAAGAAACACACTGCCACACAATTCTGATGTATACGGTTCTGGTTTGCCAGGGCGTTTTTTTGTTGGTGTTTTTTTAATCATAAGACCAACGTGCTGAATCATGAGGTCTCCAACTTGTTTGCAAGTCCATCACACCTCTTCCTGGGAAGAGCTGCACTTCCATTATGCTTTAACATGAATCTTTTCAATGCGGGATCCCCAAGGTTACAAAGTACTAAGTCTCTTGTTAAATGATCTGTTACTTTTACAATGCTAGGTTACACATCTGGTATGTTTAAAGGTAAATGCTTCTGCAGCTTTTAAACATGTGCTGAAAGCATCTCCTTGCTTATAGTGCATATGGCGCTCATTGCCTTACTTTCGGCACTCCAGATGCTGGATTCAATTTTAGTGCAATTCTTGTGACTGATGTGGCACCAGTCATTAGAAAGCTATTAGAAAAGACAGAGACATACGTTGATGTGAGGCACCTCAGTTCACTGATCAAGGTCTAAGAACATCCACAATTTATGATTCTATGATTTCTGGAACTGTTCCATTTCTGAAAGGGCTTATGAATGCAATCATTTTTCTGAAAGCCATCTTAAGGCTCTTACAATCCTTCATAAAACATCACTGACAAGACAGACAGAGACTACCAGGAATTAAAAAGAACCAGAGAACAGAGAGCTCACTCATCGGTTGTAAAGGCAAAGAAGAGAGAGAAGACACGGCCCTGGCCAAATGAAACACAGTGGGGACTAAAGTGATGTAAGAAGCAACGGCAAGTGTGGCAAGAGATGCATAGCATAAGCCTGTATAACTGAGAAATACAAAGGAATACAAGGAAGCAAGATGGTGATAAGGCCAGGAATAAGGAGGGGAAAAAGAGAAATCAAATTTGCCATAGTAAGAACTACACTAAAAGTATCAGTGCTCACAGCAAGGTTTTGTATAATCCATGTCAACAAGCTGCAGCGGTGCTGATGGCCTCTGCATGAAGGCACTGGCACTTTCATCTGATGGTTCTTCTGACTTCTCTGTTCCCAGCATTGTGCAAGCATATGTACATTTATATCTTTACTGGCATTGCCCTTCTCACATCCTCTTTTCACTGAGATTTCTTTGCTCTTCTTCTAATAAAACTGCTATGCCTGTTCACCTTCAAGTGCGAGTCCTCTGGCAGTGAAAAATATGCTCTTTTATCACAACAAGGTCTCACCAAACGTAAATGCTGTAGATAAAGGGCGGAAGAATCTTAACGAATAGCTAAAAAACATTTTCACCTTGGGGTGAACTGGGGAATTTACTCCTAATCAAGACAGCTGCTCCCAAAAAGAGTGAGTAGGATGAAGCAGTGAAGGCAATACAAGGAGCAAATTAATTCGCTGCCTTTTAAAGCAGCTGTTTTAAGACCAAACTAGAATATTCCTGAAAAGCTGAAAACTCAGTGAATACCACTTCTGTAGTCTTGCTATTCGGACACAAACTGTTCCCCTAAATTGCCTGTGAAACAAAGTCCTAAGGCACATAACTGGTTAACTACAGCCAGTAGCTGGAACATCTTCAGGACTTTTACAGCACTCAACAGCTATCTCTAGCAAACAGCGAAGCACACACACAAATCCCAGTGGCAGCCCAGGGAGAGGGAGCCCCTGTTGGCATAGCCTTCCACCTGTAGTATTCAAAATGTAATTACTCTTTGAGAGGTGTCTGTATGAAAATAGTGCCCCATTTAAAATGAAACTCTGCTCTTTGTGTCTCCAAGTCAGATTTGCTTCCTGAGGAAAGCTGTTTTACAGTGACGGCCACCCCACTGCAATTGCAATCTTGCACCCCAATGCAATCTTGCATTACAAGCAAGAGAACTGCAGACTTTGCCATGTTTTCTCATTAATAATGGTAAATTAGACTCAGGCCAACGTAAACTCAACGTTTTCTGTTTCTCCCAGTCATAGCAGGAAACTGATTTTCCACGTCTTATTTCATGTGTGCCACAGCAGCCGGTCTGTAGCAAATGAATAAGGCAAAATAGATTTCCACACAGCAGCTCTCACTTTTAAAAGAACTAAAAACTATTTTACATAGTTCAAGAACAGTAAAAAACATGGAGAAAACAGGAGCAAAAGGACACACACACTACCCAAAAGGTCTGTATGTCTTGATGAAAAGTGATTCTATGTATTTCCCAGAGGTACTAAAAACCCAGCCTTTTCTTTTTTACACCAGAAATGGTGCATTGGTAGAGCTTGCCCAGAGTCCCCATTTACAATCTCTGTCTAACTATCATCATTGATGCTATGTATGTCAATAAGTGCCCTGGGACCCATACATTACCATTACAATGCCTGTGATTTTTTGCTCTGGGATCACCAAGATCAGCATCTTTTCGTGATCCCCCCGCTCTCTGACAATAGCATAAGCTTTTATAGCCATCCCTAGGTGTCTGAAGAGCCACAGATGTATATGAAAACAGAAGGAATTACTTCTGCCTCCACACAGTAAACTGACAAGCTTCTGTTTTAAAGACATGGGCTTTTACAAAACCACCCGAATCCCTCTCAGTTTTGCTGCTATATTTCCTAAAAGCTTGAAGAAACAGAACTTTGTATATAATGTTTGGAAGAATTAGCAAGCCCCTGTCAAAAACATTCCGGATAACTCCATTCTGATGGGAAAAGTTCAATAAATAAAGACTCACTACTAAAAAGCAAAGGAAAATTCCTTCAATTGGAGAAATCTCGGGGATTTTATTAACAGATGGAGGAGGAAGGGAGCAATTCACTGGTGAATCTAAAAGCCGGAACTGCTTTTCTACTATCATACACTACCTTTACAGGCAACCTGCAGCAAATTCCACACCTGCAGTTGCAACTGATGGCCTCGCATCCTCACAGCTCTCCTAACGCTGCCCAACGCTCACCAACAGCAAACCTCATCACCTCCAGCCACTCCTCCTGCCCAGCACCACCGCTCGCTTGTGCCTTGACATCCATCGACCCAGCAAAACCGGGTCCCGAGCGGGACCTGCCCGACTGCCGCAGGTGAGACCGAGTTAACCGCCGGTGCCGGCTTTTCCTTCGGGAAAACTGCACCACGGGCCAGCATCTGGAACTAACTATCCATTCGCCTTGCTGGCTCATAGAATCATAGAATGGTCAGGGTTGGAAAGGACCTCAAGATCATCCAGTTCCAACCCCCCTGCCATGGGCAGGGACACCTCACACTAAACCATCCCACACAAGGCTTCATGCGCTGTTTTCCTCACCGGGGACACTGCTGCGGGTCCCGGCCGCTCCTCACCCTCTGCCTGCCCCTCTGCAGCCTCCACCTCGGAGGCGGAAGGAGCCCCTGCTATGGAAACCCAAAAAAGCCCCAGAACTTTCAATTCGGGAGCGCGGCGAGCCCACCAAGCCGCAGACCCCGGCAGCAGCCGCCGCGGCGCAGCCCTTCTCCTCCTCCTCCTCCTTCCACCTCGTCAGGGCAAGAAGGTGACAGAGAAACTTCCCCGCGGTACCAGGAGAACTTCGCTCTCCAGAAAGCGCAAACTTCGCCTTGTCCCTGCAGCCTCCCCGCGCCGCCCGCCCCTCACGACATGGCGGCCACCCCCCTCCCCACACACACCCAGCCGCCCGCCGCCACCGGGGAGCGGGGCGGGCAGCAGCCACACGACCCTCCTCCGGCCATGGCCCTTCCCCTGCACTCACCGCGGCGGCGAAGGGACGCAGGCAAAGGGAGGAGCCGGCCCATGGGTGCTGCCCCGCGGGGAGGAGCTCCCGCTCCACCCCTGGGCTCTCCGCTCTGTCGGGGAGCGGCTCCTCCTCACGCGGGCATGGCCGAAGGCCTCTTCCCCTCAGGGGCACCCGCTTTCCCTCCCCACACCGGCATGGCGGAGGCCTCTTCCCCTCAGGGGCACCGGCTTTCCCTCCCCACACCGGCATGGCGGAGGCCTCTTCCCCTCAGGGGCACCGGCTTTCCCTCCCCAAACCGGCATGGCGGAGGCCTCTTCCCCTCAGGGGCACCCGCTTTCCCTCCCCACACCGGCATGGCGGAGGCCTCCTCCCCCGAGAGCTGCCGGGGGTCCCACCTCAGAGAACGCGGCCTCCGCCGGCCCTCAGAGGCCCTGTTGCCCTCAACAGGAGGCACCTTCTGTCAACAGCCCCCATGGAGGCCGCCAGGAGATTGATTTCCACTTTCTTCTTGCAAGAGTTCAAAACCCCAACTGCATCTGGTAAGGGTAAAGCAGAATTGGTGCTGATCACAGAACCCCAGGTAGGAAGGGACCTCAAGGATCATCTGGTCCAACCTCTCTCAGCAAATACGACCTAAACTAAATAACCCCAACGCCCTGTCAGCCTAATCTTCAAAGTGTCCAGTGCTGGGGAGTCCAGCACTTCCTTGGGGCAGTCATTCCAATGGCTGATCAATCATCTTCCTCTTGTGTGCAGTCAGAATCCCTCTAGGAGGGACTTTTGCCCATTACCACTCATCTTGTGACGCCTTGTAAAAGGGAGTTGCTGTTGTAGCCACCCTCTATATACTGTTTAATATATGAATTATATATATTAATAATATACTGTTTGTTTATATATGAAAAATAATACTTCAAATTAATGATTGTGCCCTCCACACTGAAATTACATCCATTAAAACGCACAAATAGCCAACAGTAGTTTCAGTTACCTTTCCATGTAACTTACATATGCAGCGCTAGTACTCTTGAAGCATGCACTGAACAGGGAGAGGTTTGGTTAACTGCAGTTTTATTTACTCAGACTAGACAGTGCCAACACTCAAAGTACTGTGTTTTGCTGCAGACACAGTGTGCACCTCTGAAAACACACATAACAGTTTGGGCAGAGAAGACATTACTTTGCCATTTGTTTATCTAAGCAGTCACACAGTGACACTGGTTATCTCTTACATCCCTCTGTACATTAAGAGACCAACAAAACACACTGTACAGAAGATAAGCCAAAGTTCAGCTGTTTGACATCTTCCTGGGTGTCAGTTTTGCCTTGTTCCCCACAGGTTAACTACAGGCGTTGCCAAGTGCCATGAAGGTAAGTACTCTAAACCTTGCAAAAGCTTCCAGTGTTGCAGAAGATTATCAAAGCCACGCCAAGTCTGTTCATTTGGGGTATAACAGACAAGCAAAACCATGACACAAATGCACTAGGAGTCACAGGGGACTTCCTGATTTCACTGGAAGTGAGAGCAAGGCTTAGATAGCACCAAGCCAGTCAAAAAGGTTGTTTAAAACCCCCTTAGAATTACCTAACTAAAATGAATTCTTTAAAATTTGTTGGTTATACCTAACCTATTACTATGCATAGAAAGTAGACAGCCATTAGACTTTGGATGAGATCCTTTGCTGAATGCTGTCTTCAGGGCTGGGTTGCCTTTTGGACTAACACTTAAAAACATGGAAATAGTTTAAAAATACCATTACTTTTCTTTCTTAACTATATAGATAGAAACAGGAAGTCCATAGCTTTAGGTAGCTTGGCCTTTAAATCATCAAGAGAAGCAGCAGAGGAAAGAGTTTAGTCTTGGTTTAGAGTTTGAGTCTACTTTGCATCTAACAAATCTTCAGAAGTCTTGACACTACTGTATACAACACTGAAGAACAAAGGGCCTGATCCTGCAGCCCTTACTCCTCAGAAAGCAACAAATATGTTCATCAAGATGGCCTTCTTCTTTTAGAAAGGTCAGTAAATGGGATATGAAGCACAGATTTGTGTGCAGCACAGCATGACAATTACAGAATGCCTACATCTGCAACAACTTCAGCAGGTACTCAAGCTATACAAAGCAAAGAAGATACCAATGTCAGTGTGTCACCAGACTGCAAATTATGTCTGATGTAGATGCAGAGCAAACTCATCTTTCCTGGATAAATAAATCAACTGCTGATCAGCAGAGTGATGAGAGATCTAAATGAAGGTGAATGGCCAAGCAAGTGCAGATGTATTCTATGCAGAGGTTTTTTCCTTTTCTTTAATAGCAGCTTCAATTTTTTCCATGATTGGCACTGGCCCTGCATAGTTATTAGTTTCAATAGCTTCTAATTTCTTCTGATAGTCAGTTGGCAAGCCATTCTGTTTTGCACCCATACAGATAACCTATAATCAAAAGAAATAAAAAGAGAAAGCCTTCAATAATAGCGTTAGGAACAACAGACTCCTCCAAACTTACTTGTACAGGAAGAACTACTTAAGGTAACAAGAGAAATAATCCCAAATAATGCCATTTGTACCTAAAGATAGCCAAAGGCTTCTGGAAGACCACTGAAGACCTTAGTAATATCAACAGAATTACTCTGAAAAGGATGGTAACTACACTAAGACAAACCCCTAAGATTCTGAAATCTCAATACTTACACAAGTAGTCCACAATCTCCACTGTTGTACTCTATAATCTATAATTATACAAGACTGTACAATTAAGCTGTTAATTCAGTTATTCCATTCTTTCAAGTGAGGATAAGAACTACATTCTATGCCTTTAGCCAGCCTTAGTATCTCTTCTGAGTAAGAAGCAGTGTGTGTTACGGAAAGTGGCTTTTAAAACTCCACTGTTCAAACCACAGCAGTGAGTATCTAGACAGGTTACAGCAGTAACAGAAACAGATACTTAGTTTAGTGAAAAAGCACAGATTCCTTCGGGTTTGTTCCCGTAGCTTTCCTTCTACATACAAAATAAACCCAAGCATTGGTGCTAGAGAAAAGAAGTGTCAGTGAGAGGAAAACAGAAGCTGTAAGAACCCAGCCTTGAAAGAGACCAGCAAGTTCCCAATGAATAGATATATATGCAGGTTCTAAAAGCTGACACTATTGTAAATATTCCTTCATGCAGTCAACATCCAGGAAATTCAAGGATGAGTCATCTAGAAAGGATGACCTTTGCCACAGAAAGTGCACATCAGTAGATGGGTGCTGATCACTGTGTGTTGGTGCTGTCACCTGTACTCAATTTTTAGTCCCCTTAAGCAAATAAAAGCTTGGGGCATGAGGGAAGAGGAGGACTAACAACTTACCCTGACAACAGCAGGAGGGAATGTTTAGCTAGATAAAGTCGCCAGTATTGGAGGTCTGCTCTTACAGCATACGAGCGAGAGCTGACACACAGCAGCAGACTATTGAAATTCCCTGAAAAGCCCTAAAGATCTGTCCTGACAGGAAGTGGGTTGGCAGGGAGGAGGTTTGTGAAGTAGCAGAGCCTGCTTTCTAAGCAAGCTTTCTCTTCAAGAGTCCTGCAGCAGCTGGCCTCCGCTATGCTCCTGGAAGCTGATTCACAACAGCGAGTTCCTCCGTTAAGAGAAAGTAGCACACTTGGGATTTAATAAGCTCAAGCTTTGCTTTTGGTAGAAAAAGTTGACACATTACAGTGATATCTATCTCCAATTAGAATCATAGAATAGTTTGGGCTGGAAAGGACCTTAAGATCATCCAGTTCCAATCCCCCTGCCATGGGCAGGGACATCTCACACTAAACCATCTCACCCAAGGCTTCATCCAGCCTGGCCTTGAGCACTGCCAGGAATGGTGCATTCGCAACCTCCCTGGGCAACCCATTCCTTTTTGCTAATTTTTTTTGCTAATAGCTGCACAATTCCAGACATGCTGTCATTCCACCTGAGGCTAGGCCCACATCAGATCCCACAAGCTAAGCAGGTCAGGCCTGCTGCGTGACTGGATCATGTGTCTCTATAGAGCCAGTGTGTTGCAGAAGTGCTAAAACATTTCTGCCTCAACCAGCCATCAAGTGGGAAGCCTGCAGTGCTCTGCAGTATTGCTGGACGTCCTGTGATACAGTGATGATGCCTCTTTTAAAAGGAGGCAGGTGGACTTCTGTATTAAATGATAGCAAGATCTTTCACAAGACAATCTGTGCCCTTGAGACTATAAACCACGTGCTGTACTCTTCCCACAGAAGCTTCCCTCTGTTCTTTTAGTGCAGTGCATTAATTTTTCAAAAGGAGAATTGCTGCATATCTACAAACACCATCTTTCAGAAAGGCCTGAGTCAGTCACAACTAATTCACAAGTTAAATAGAGTCTTCATGCAAGACATAACTAAGCCAAAGAGTAAAATTGTTTTAGCAGGCCTTTAAGAGCTAGCAGTCCTCTGTGAGCATCATTACAGCAACACATTGCACAAGGATCAAGTTATACCTTTATTTACAGTGGATGGAAGGCAGGACTAACTAACATTTATTAAATAGGACAGAAGTGCTGCATTATATATTTCTATTAATTCTTCCAAAGTTAGTGATGCAATACCTACCTTTTTATACTGAGGAGAAGGGGGACCACAGACATAGTCCTGCATCTGGTAGCTCCGACAGGTCAGTACCTCTCCTGCTTGAGTCTGAACATTAACTTCTATTGGGACATAAATGCCAGCTTCAACTCCCTCTTGCCTGTAAAGGACATACATTCCTTTCATGCCAAGTAACAAGTATTATCTTTCAAACACACTGTGCAATTAAACATATGCATTTATTATAACAGAATTCAAGGCAGGACACTAGTCTGCACTGTTAACAGACTTAAAGAAAAGCAAATAAAGCAAAACATGTCCCAGTACTTTCTGTGCAGACTTGTTTCATATCCAAGAATATTTCTAAAGCAGCAACAACAGCAGTAGCATTCACTTTCATAATTTTATCTCTGTAAGAAAGATGACTTGCAAAGGTAGAGAATACTCCTTGTGAATTAACTACAGTGCAAATCTGGTAATCTACAAGGGAAACACAACCAAGAGTACCAGAATTGATGGGCCAGGCACGTATCAGTCATTACCTTCTGCTCAGACAATGAAACAACTGTAAAGTTGTATCTTGCTCATTGTGTTACATTTCAGTAAGGGGAAACTCATACAACTCTTGTGATGCGCATTCCAAAGAATAATCCAAGACACCTTTTAGTTTGTGTAGGACTCATACGGCAACAAAGAGTTAGATCAGGGCAAACCCCATTTTGTTATTTTTTCATTAGCAAAACCATGCTGTCTTAAGAAAAGAAAACCAAACTCAAAACCAAGGCTATTTTAACCATTTACCATTTAGCCACTTTTAGATGTGCTTTAGGTATGAGTGATAATATGGGTTTTAATGCTGCTCATCAAAATACCATTTTGATAAGTTATCTTTCATTTCAAGTTAACATGCACAACATGGGCCATGTTATGCAAGTAATTAGGTTAAGCACAAGTAGATACTGGAAGCTAACTACAGATTCAATGTCTACAATGACTGCAAAGTCAGTCAATTGGGTGTGAAGAGCACGAAAAACGGTACAGTGAAGGAACGTTTACAGAACAGAACAGAACTATGATATATAAGGAAAAGTCGTGATTTAGTCTGTAACCTCTGTGTGAAAGAGAGGACAAAAAACCCCAACAAAATAAATCTGACCATAAGACAGCACCAAAATGCCTTTGAAGCCAAAGACTTCAGCCATCTAAGCAAAAGATTCCTCTCTCATATTTCTTTTCTGTATATTACATTGTTTTACTAGTAATTCACCTAACTACATGCAGCATCAATTACACATTCCTTCCTCTGCTTCTGGATAACAAGCACAGACCTCTTTATCCAGACTGGGGAGGAAGAAAAAGGAAGGAAGGAAACAGTGATTTTTACTTTTTTTCCCTTGATCCATGGAGATTTCAGGAAATAACTTGAAGAACTTACAAATATATCTGCTTGTGCACAGCCAGACAATCCCACAACCCTCAGCAGGGACACATGAAACTCATTTGAGTGGGTTAGAGCAGCCCTTAGAAGAACACTATCAACTAACGCTTTAAAAGCCAAGAACACATCTTATTTCCTTCCATTTCCAGTTCACCTTTGTGACATCAATGAGGCAGCTGGAAAAAAAAGCTTTCTTTAATGCTAGTGTCCATCCTGCGGTTTCTGGTGACGTTACAGCACTCAAGTCTCTAGCATCTTAGGCAGCATTAAAGTTTATCTCCTGTCAAAGAAATGCCAGGGATCTGCAATTCTACAGTATTTAAACAAAACTTCTAGAAATCGAAATACAGAACAACGTCCCCATAAAGTGGGGAAACACAGTGCTACTATCAAAGCAGATGCTACCAGACAGGCTTTTTATACTGGTGAAAGTTTATGCTTTAGGAAAGCATCGTAAATGGGGAAATTTAAATAAAGGTCAGGAGAAACAGGGGCAGGAGGTAAGTACTAGTGTATGCAACACGGGGGGAACTCAGGATATCATAAAGCAGGGATATGTGATGCTCTCTCCAACCATAAGCATACCAAGTAGATGCCCTCCTGCTTAGGACTAACACTCCCAACCAGGACATGAGAGTGCTGAGACTTCTCATTCCCATGGTGTGCTAACAGAACTTGGGCAACAGTTTCTGTTGTATTTCAGGTTCACTGGAGTCAATCAAAAGCAAATTGGAACTTCCAAGTTCCATGGCCAAGGTTATAAGGACAAGTCTACACAGCGTGGTACAGCCATAACCAAAACTGCACCAGTACCACAGGTAGGAGAACTGTATTAATTTATTGCTTTCAGTGGGTTTAATATGCCCTGCTTTCTTAGCCTTACGAGCCCAGATTTTTACTGGATTTAACTGATGGTGATGAACAGCTCTGAACAAACTATCCTTGTACATGTGAAGCACTGTGCTGGGCAGGTGCATCCCAAAAGCTGCAATAAGCACATGACACCAGCTAAAATTTTGGAGATTAAGTTCTAAATCTTACCTTAAATGCTGCAAGAAATTATGCTACACCTGGATTTGTTTGCCCAGGTGGTCCTCTAGACTTCAGCCTGGGAACAACTTGCTCAGGCTACCTAAAACTGTTTTAATTATCAGGCACACGCAGAACATTCTCCACCATGCACTGCAATGGTGAAGGCAGCCTCTTCCATTCAATGTGAGAAACAGCTCCCTGCTTGGATATACCTCGAGTTCACAAAAGTTTTGACTCCTTAGAAGACATGTAAAATAAACTCCTCAAAAGGTCCCACTACCTTTATTAAAGATCCCCTTCTCTTCTGCAAAGTCTTGTTCTCAGCCCTTACTTTTCACTACATCTGGAGACTACAGACATATAGATAGAAATTGACAATCTCCAAGGAAACTCTCCCTAAAGCAATGGGAGAAGTACTACACCACAAATAAAGGGTTAAGAGTCAGTTATGGGACAGGACATTGTGAGGTCAGGGGTTAAAAAAAGGAGCCTGACCAATGTGTCGGCTCCAAATCAAGGTCCACATGTTATGAAAACACTCCTATGTTGAAAACAAAGCCATTTTAACCCCAGATGTGTTAGACACCAGTACACATACTATGAAGTGAAATTCACATATTAAAGTCCAAAGCACTTTTTTGATCCCAACACCAAGGCTTCCACACAGCTCTTCACCAAAAATTAACTACCGCTTTTCAATTGCTCTCTAAAGTAGAAGACAGCAAAAGTTAAGTCACCTACTTATCCAGTGAACTTAAATTGCTAGTGTTCATTTTCCACACTATTCCCCATACTTCGTCTCCAGGGCTCTGAACAATGGTAGCTGTACCTCCATGCCAGACAGAGCTCGTCCTGCCTTGATGATGGCCAAACTCGAGCTTAAAATCCTGCAAATGAAACCAATGCAGAGAATCAATTTCCACTTAAGGCAAGGGCTGTTGGCTAATCTTGACATGAATGAGGCAGCTAAAGGAGAATCTGCGAGTAGTCAGTTGAACCCACAGAAGGAGGAATGGATGGGTGGGATCTGACCCAGCTCCCATCTCACAAGGGGCTATAGTCGGCCTTTTTCACCTCCCCGTAAGAAAGAGCAGCCTTAGGACAAAGGGGAAAGAGATCTGGCAGAGATCACTACTGATAAAAGTCTTCGTCTGCTGAGACCTGGATCAATGCAAACCTCTCAGTAGTCTGCCCTAAATACGAGCTAATGAGAAGAAAGCAGAGGTAGCCCTTTATCAGGAGCAGCACACACACCCCATTGTACAGTAAACACAGTACCGCTGAAGTCAGCTTGACTTTTGTCCAAGTTGGCAGCGACAGGATTGCCGATGTTCTTCCCATTAGGCAATCTGAAGGGCCCTCAGCTGAGGTGTGCCATGAAGGAACTGGCTACTGCATTCTTCTCGTTCCTCAAAAGGCATGCCTACCCAGTGCCCACCCCTGTGCAGCCTTTGGTGCAGTTACAAGACTTAAATGCTACCATGCAGGGTCCAGGAAAAGCGCGAGGGTAAAGAAGCCCACGAGATGGTGAACTTTGGATCTTATCTTCATGCACCATCCTGTGCATCTTCCAGTGTTTTGTGCCATCACTCCATTGAAATGTTCCTGGGTATTTCTATGTGACGGTGTAGTGAGCTTATTCTTCATTCCTTGAATAAGGAATAAGCTCACCTCCTTGAGTGAGCTTATTCTGCAATTCTATGGTATTTAAACAACACCTGAAGTTGAAACATTCTTTTAGAAACTGAATATCTCTTTCTTACAAGTAATATCATATATTACTATAGAGACAAAAGACAGTAACAGGTTCTTGTATTTTACCAGAGTAATTTCCCATCTGGCTCCATACACTACCTTTCCTCTCCTACTTGTTAGCCAGTTTGTGGATCCTTCCCTAGCAGTAGAAAAGGGAAAGCAAAAGAAACCCCAAACCAACAACTTTTACAGAAGACTTCCTGCTTAACCACAAGCACAACAAAAATAAACCCCAAACGTACACAACCCCACAGCTTTGCTGATTTCTCATATTCACCCTCTTTAAGCTGCTAGTTTAATTTGAAATATGTGTGTGTACATATTAATATTTGCTTTCTGAGGCATGTTGCTTTCTTGTAATATACCCTAAGAGATATGGGAAAGAAGTTTCCAGAAGCAGAGCAGTTGGAGGCTCACACACAGAAGAGCACTGATCAGCAACCATTTTTGTTTTATCATTTCAGTGATGTTTTCCCGGCCTGACCCACACTGAATACCTGCAAGGGGGTGTATTAAATCATCAGGTAACACCCAAAAAGGACGACAGAGACCGCACAGGAATAGAGCAGTTAGCTCCGGTTCCAGAAGCAGGAAACCTGATGTTATGCTGTGTGGCAACTGCAGGGCAGAGGGAACAAACACACTACATACTTTCTTGGGTCAAGAGCTTGGTCTCTGGCCCTTCTTCTAAGAACCAATGTAATACCCTTTCTGTACATGTTATGCATCCCATTATAGCTTTTGGCTGAAGATTAACAAAGCTTCAGGAAGTAAAACCAGAGGGAAGTTAATTTAATACTGTAGTTCAGCAGCAAAAAAACTCCGTTTACAGGTTGGTTTTCCTTTTTTTAAGCCAACACGGTCCTACTATAGGGCAATTAACAGAAACTGGCTCCAACCTTTGCACACTTTCTCACTCCCAAACCTCAGTGGCTTTCCAGCTCAAAGCAAGGGAGCAAAGTCACCTGGTGTTAACAGGGAGCATGGCAATCAGAGGCTGGCCAAAAAAGAAAGTGCCTGGCTGTCCTGCAGCGTGACAAATGTGTCACCTGAAAATCCACCCAAAAGGAAAGATGAAGCATAGGGCTTTCTTTTATTCCAAGGTAAGCACACACTACTGCTGCTGCTGCTTTCCTCCTCACCTCCCACATCTGATCCTGCAAGGTGCTGGGCTCTCAACACATTCAGTTCCTCAGCGATACCTCTGTGCACCTCACACTTCATAGGAATGTGCCTCAGCTGCCTGGTTGATAGTTCCAAGAGACACCAAGTACCTGACTACAGGGAGTTTATTAATGACAAGCTTTTGTAACTTCTTCACACACTCTCACACAGATCATTTCCTACCAGCTACCCCAAGAGACCCTTCAAGTCATCCTTAAGTGGCATCAATCGATGCTCTGCTTCCCCAAGGATCCTTCCAGTTGTACAAATCTCTACATCAACTTAACGACCATAAGCTCGTATTTCCAAGTCTCCCAAAGCCAAGTTGATGTACTATCACTTAATAACCGCAGGCAGGGGGAGAACTGCCAGGGCACAGGAAGGAGAGAGCTGCTGCCGGGCAGCGCTGAGGGCGGCGTGCATCCCACTCGACACACAGCACGGGAAAGGCTTCTCACTTGTACCCAGTGTGGCAGAGGGGAAGGAGGACTCCTGATTGATAAGTGAAGCATCCTCCTCTTCGAACCGCCAGAAACTCACCCCAGAAGCCCAGCCACCACCTGCAACTCAACGCGTTCAGCCTCACAGCTCTCTACACGCAATGTCGCGGCTGGCACCATGACAGCCGTGCCTAAACGCAGTGCGATACCCCCAGAGGCGGGACTAACGGCACCACTTACGCGGCCGCGGCAGCCCAGTGACGCTACCGCCGATGGTGTCGTCCCCCCCCACCCCGGCACCGGTGGGAGGGATCGGCTGTCCCGCAGCACCGGACCCCCCCCGCAGCAGAGCCAGGCCCCGCTCCCCGCACACACCTGCAGGCGTGCCAGGCCGTGCAGCGCCGCCGAGGGGTTGCTCAGCAGCAGCCGCTCCCGCAGCAAGTTGCTGCCGTACGCGTAGTACAGGAAGGAACAACCGGTGCGGCCGCCGGGCTCCATCGCCACGCTGCCAACCCGGCCCCCCCGCGCTGCCGCTCCAAGCCCCCCCCCCCCCACTTTCCACCGCTCGCCATTGGGTCATCTGCGTGCCACGCCCCTCCGCCACTGCCGTAGTCACGTGAGAGTGACCCGCAGGCCGGCGGGGGTTTTGGGTTGCGGCGTGCGCGCTCCCCGCGGGCAGGGGCGGAGAGCGAGGCGCGTTCCCGTCGTCCTGGGGAGGCCTGACAGCAGCTCCGGTGCCTGAAGGGGCTGCAGGGAACCTGGAGAGGGGCTTGGGACAAGGGCCTGTAGGGACAGGCCAAGGGGAATGGCTTGAACCTGCCCGAGGGGAGACTGAGATTGGACAGCAGGAAGAAATACTTCACTATGAGGGTGCCCAGAGAAGCTGTGGCTGCCCCATCCCTGGCAGTGCTCAAGGCCAGGTTGGACACAGGGGCTTGGAGCAAGCTGCTCCAGTGGAAGGGGTCCCTGCCCATGGCAGGGGTTGGAACAGGAGAGCTTTAAGGCCCCTTCCAAACCAAACCCATCTACAATCTAGACAGAGGAGAGAAGCATGCTGCCCTGGGTCATTGCAGCCTCAGCACCACACCATGTGCAGCAAATGTTTTCAAGTGCATTAGCCATGGCAGCGGGTGGGAGATGCTTCTGGGGGGGGGGGGGGGGGGGAGGGGCCACACTGCCAGCGAGCAGAGCCTGTAGCTTGTTATACTGAACTGGGGAGGGTTACAGCACCTGTGCTAAAGTCATATCATAGAATAGTTAGGGTTGGAAAGGACCTCAAGATCATCCAGTTCCAACCCCCCTGCCATGGGCAGGGACACCTCACACTAAACCATCCCACCCAAGGCTTCATCCAACCTGGCCCTGAACACTGCCAGGGATGGAGCACTCACAACCTCCCTGGGCAACCCATTCCAGTGCCTCACCACCCTCACAGGAAAGAATTTCCTCCTTAGATCCAATCTAAACTTCCCCTGTTTAAGTTTGAACCCATTACCCCTTCTCTTGTCACTACAGTCCCTGATGAAGAGTCCCTCCCCAGCATCCCTATAGGCCCCCTTCAGGTACTGGAAGGCTGCTATGAGGTCTCCACGCAGCCTTCTCTTCTCCAGGCTGAAAAGCCCCAACTTCCTCAGCCTGTCTTCATACGGGAGGTGCTCCAGCCCCTGATCATCCTCGTGGCCTCCTCTGGACTTGTTCCAACAGTTCCATGTCCTTCTTATGTTGAGGGCAACAGAACCGCACACAATGCTCCAGGTGAGGTCTCACGAGTCAAGCCAATGCATTTCACTTGTGAATATCCTGTCTTCCTCTGAGAGAAATTGAGCAGTGGTGAATTGTAAATACATTCCGAGAAGTAAAACAATGCAACTTGTCCCAGCTGGGAGCACTCAGAGCAGAGTAAGCTGGTAATATGCATGAGTAACAGGCGAGAAGATGCAGACATGCAGGCCGGCAGGACTGCAGACCTGTGCACAGAGGCAGTTCCAACCCTGATGTAAGCAATGTTCAAATGAGATGGGAGGAAGCTTTATTGCAGCTACCCCTAAGCATGAGCTGTTGAAGCAATATAAACATATATGTATAATACAGCAAAACTGCCACAGAAGGCTGTAATTAACAACAGCATAACAATTAATGGTGAGGCACCATTCATTAACGCTGTTAAAATAGCCTTTGGCCCACATCAGCCTGCTGAGCAGAGGATTCAGCATCAGATCTGGCCTCTTCAGACACGTCCTCACCTGCACAATATGCAACACAGAGGGGAAAGCAGCCAGTGGAATGAAGCTGTTCCTTCCTTTAATGGTGGGCGCAGTGCTCCGTTTGGATCCCTGCTTTAGTTTTCCCAGCACAGGTGTGGGCAAAGTCAGATTCATCATAAAACACATAAAGTGATCAATGTGGCTCTAGTCCTTCTTGAATAGCAGTTGTCTTGTTTTTTGCTTATGTAGGAATACTTTGGCGTGAGAGGGAACATGTTCACTTGTTACACAATTCATAGGCTTAAATAGCAAGACTCCCTCACTCTCACTCCTTACAACAGCTAGTAGCTGAACACATCTTCTCCTTTATGCTCTTACTCCCTTTTCCTAAGGAAATGTGAACTCCATAAGAAGTGTCTCTCCTTCTCCAGCAATGTCTGGACTATTGGATAATTTCAGCCAGCAAGCAGGAGGTCTCAAAGATAGAACTAAGTGTTTGCTGGTCTCAAGAAAAGAGGCAGAACTGACTGTGAGACGGTGGGGATCCCAATGCTCAGAATTTCAACAACAGTTGTGATGATTTTCCATTCAAAAGGCATGAATACTTTGAACAAGGAGAAAGTTTTCCCTTAAAACTAGTGTCCTTTTCCCTGCTATTCAAACCCAGACTTTAATGTTGCAAAGAAAGTCAGGGGATTGACAAATGCGAACCCGAGTCTTTGATCTCATGGCTGGGTTTGTGCATGTGGAAGCCGTTGTTAGCAAAGGCAGTTTACAGTCAAATTACAGTCAGATTTATGGGAAGAGTCAGTTTAAAACACTCCCACTCACAAATTTAAGTATTAATCCCTCAAAAAGGTATTTTTAAATGAAAGTATTTTTAAGAGGCTTTATTTTTATAGTCTACTGAATACCAAACCTATTCTATGACCAAGGAGCAATAGCCAGTATTTCCAGGAGCATCACTTTGGTCTGCATGGTAAAAGTCATTCTTGCTTGTTCTAGATACAGCATGATGCTCATTCAAATGGTACTGGGGTAAAACCTTGATTTATGCTGTTTAGGTTAATATTTAATCAAACCAAGTCAATCAGTTTGCACTTCTGAAGCCCATTTCTTCCCCAGCATGACCCACAGCAATTTAGAAAGAGCACATTGAGCTTCTCAACTGTTCATGACGAAGATAGATTTGAGAGTTGAATTGGAAGGGCCAGCACTGCTGGTGTGTGTCAGTGTCACAGTAAACTTTTGCTTTAAACTGCCTGGAAAATACAAACCTTTAGTCCCAATAGTTTTGATTAAGCACTTTTTAATGAAAGCCTTTATTAAAACCGTAATTGATCGAGCACCCAAATGTGCACTGCATGCTCTGAGCCCATGGGCAGTGAGATGGTCATATCTACTGCAGAGCACTGAACAGCTCATAGAAATGGGGCCTGCTGCAACTACAGAGCCTACAAAGCGTACTCTAAAGAAAGAATATTAACTCTGGAACTTACTGTCAGACAGAAGGTAAAGTTTTCATTGCTAATAAAGATGCAGAGGCCAGTGTTCATGCTGCTTAGAAATCAGCCTCTGCCTTGCCTGTAGCTTCTCACCATAGCACTGTGAGGTGGCACAGCTTAGATTGTTCTTTGTTTTCAGCCTCTTAGGTCTGAGATGGAAGAAAAACAGTTGTGCCCTGAGCCAGAAAAGGGACAGAAAGCCCCAGGCAGGTCTGCTGATACAGTGCGGACAGTCACGAAGCAGAACGGGACTTTGGTCTGGAGAGAAAGCTTTGCAAGTCTTCCCGGTGATGTACACCCAAATTGTGGCCATATGGGTGTATGTGCATCGGAAGGCACTTGGACGCTCCTTCAAAGCAGACCTTGCTTTGAAACCAATTTTCCAGTTGGAAAAAGGAGGAGGATGAGAGGACCTTTCCTGTAGTGACTTGAGTACAATTCTGCAGGTCTCTGGTGGTACTGCCGGCTTTCACACTTCTGCTGCTTCATGACCTGTTAAGGTGAAAACTTAACTCTTCCATAGAGAAGGGTGTTAAATAACCCCCTGATATTTTCAATGGGAATTAACTCAGTTCTGGAGTCAAAAGCTATCTCCAGAGCAGCTGCAAGAGACCTGTGTTCACCTGTTTGAAGCCCCAAACAGTTTGGAGGCATTGTTTCCCCTTGCACGGTGCTACAAAACCTGCACAGAGTAAGCAGTCAGGAGTATGCATCCTATTTGGGGGGTTCCCAAACAAGGGAGAAAGCTCTGGATATCCACAGCTATTTGTGCACTGTCAGTGGAGGAGATCAACAGGGTTATTCATGCAAAGAAAGCAGGAATTTGTTTCCATCAGTTTTTTATCCTCAGATTCAATTTATTCTTTATATACTCAGTTTTTAGGGAACAAAACGAGGAAATTAGGAAATAATGAAGAATTAGGGGAGAAGAAAAAGGAATTGGGAAAGAATAAGATATAGTGGGGTAAGTTAAACCTGCTGAAAGGTGTGTTAGTGACTCAGTGTGCCTCCCCATCACTCCCTTTCCACCCCATAGTTGCCACAGCATGAGCTTTAAGTGAGACTGAGGAAGAAAAGAGAACCTGCAGGAATAATAAAGGCAAGTGATGCAAACAAACCACATGTGCAGCCCTCCCCATAGCTTTTCTCCCTGAGGAACCGTTTAGAATGTGCTCTGCAATTAGTATTTCATTGAAACTATACCTTTTTAGCCGCAAGATGGTTACAGCTAGTGGTAGCATCTTAATACGGTGTGCAAGGTCCAGAGGTTTGCAGCAGTTTCATGTTCATGCAGATGAATGCAAATGATTTTACAAGGTGGTGTGATGTTGCTGTGCTCGTGTCCTGGGTTCAGCTGTAGCAGTCATTTTTCTCCTTCTTTGTAGCTGGTGCAGCGCTGTGTTTTTGACTTTAGTCTGAGAACAGCGCTGATAACACACTGATGTTTTTAGCTGTTGCTAAGTCATGTTTACCCTGATCAAGGACTTTCTCAGTCTCATGCTCTGCCAGTGAGGATGGGCACAAGAAGCCGGGAGGAAGCAGAGACAGGACCCCAGAGCCAAACTAACCAAAGGGGTATTCCATACCACAGCACGTCATGCCCAGTATAGAAACTGGGGGGAGTTACCTGGAAGGCTCAGATCACTGCTCGGGTTGGGCTGGGTATCAGTCAGCGGGTGGTGAGCAATTGCATTGTGCATCACTTGTGTTTATTGTTTTCTCTTACTTTTCCCCTTTTAGTTTTATATTCTCTCCCCTTGTTATTTCCCTTATCATTATTATCATTGGTGGTAGCAGCAGTGGTTTGTGTTATACCTTAGCTACTGGGCTGCTCTTATCTCAGCCTGTGGGAGTCACATTCTCTCCATTGTCCCCCCCATCCCTCCGGGAGCAGGGTAGGGGGGAAGAAGGGAGGGAGTGAGCAAGCAACTGCATGGTTCTGAGTTACCGGCTGGGCTTAAACCGCGACAGCTTGTTCCTTCTGTACAAAACAGCGCCCCTGATGTCCTGCAGAAACGCAGTCTCCTTCCTTGCCCTGCCTGATGGGACAGCCACCAACCTATGGGGTTGTAACACCACTGACCAGGAGGAATAGCCATCATTCGTTTTGCAGTTCTGTTTTCACATGTTTCCACAAACAGTATGTGCAACCATTTAGGAGAGAGGAGCTATTAAAGGAGCTATGTCTGTGCATGTGTCCACATGTGTGGTTTTTGGCTCTGGCCAATGCCAAATTGAGTTTTAGGCCTTTCCTGAGGCAGCCTCAAGCTCTCCCTGCTCCACACTCAATCTGGTCCTGAGATGTCACTGTATGGTCTGTACCATTCAGGGTGAAGAGAGGGGCAAATGGAAAGAATAGCCATGTGAATTCCTCTTCCAAATCTGATATTGGAAGGAGGAGGGTGCATTATCTGTGTCATGCTTTTGCTCATACCACCTAGGTCCCAGGCCTGTACAGACCGTGATGAGCTTTTTCTTTGCAGAACAGCAGCTATGGGGAGATGGATTTTGTTTTATGCATCCCTAGACTTTCTAACCTGTTTTCCTATGGAAGTGCAGCCCATGCTATCACATCACATGCTTACATCGCTGTGTGCACATTCTTCACTGCCCATCCTCCTGACTGCTCAACATGTTGGACAACTACTGAGCCAGCAGGAGTTGATGTTTGTCAGAGGTAAGGGGACAGACAAGGGGGTAAGGGGACAGAGAACCCCTCTGGGAGGTCTCTAGTATTGTGTGCAGTTCTGGTGTCCTCAACATAAAAAGGACATGGAACTGTTGGAACAAGTCCAGAGGAGGCCACGAGGATGATCAGGGGCTGGAGCACCTCCCGTATAAAGACAGGCTGAGGAAGTTGGGGCTGTTCAGCCTGGAGAAGAGAAGGCTGCGTGGAGACCCCAGAGCAGCCTTACAGTGTCTGAAGGGGGCCTATAGGGATGCTGGGGAGGGACTCTTCATCAGGGACTGTAGTGACAGGACAAGGGGTAACGGGTTCAAACTGAAACAGGGGAAGTTTAGATTGGATCTAAGGAGGAAATTCTTTCCTGTGAGGGTGGTGAGGCACTGGAATGGGTTGCCCAGGGAGGCTGTGAGTGCTCCATCCCTGGCAGTGTTCAAGGCCAGGTTGGACGAAGCCTTGGGTGGGATAGTTTAGTGTGAGGTGTCCTTGCCCATGGCAGGGGGTTGGAACTGGATGATCTTGAGGTCCTTTCCAACCCAAACTATTCTATGATTCTATAATTTCTAATGAAGCTCCCCAAGCCGTGCAGAAATCTCTCAGCAGCAAGTTCTGAACCCAGTGAACAGGCTGTCCTGGGTTCAGTGCTGTGGCGGGGACTGTTCTCCTGTTCATCACCCAGGAAGAGCCCTTCTGCACCAAACATTCAGCTTGCTGGGCAAGTCAGTGAATGAGGAACCCCGGGGCAGTAGTTCTGCCTCAGAGCGCACGTATTAGTCACGGGGTTTGCAGAGTGCAGGGAGTTACGGAAGTCATGTCTTACTGAGGCACAGAATGTCTCAGGGACAGACAGAAGGAAAATAACATTTTCTTCCAAGGCACATGTGGCCCTAAGCATCTCTAGGGATGCACATTTGGGAGGCTGATTTTACCTCTGCCTGCATAGGAAGCCCTGAATATATATATATATATATATATATTTTCTTTCAGCAGTCAGGACAAAAAATCAATGCTTGTTTGCAGCAGCTAGAGCAGGTCCTCATTGCTTCCTCCCTTCCACTCTCAGGAGCAGAATGAATGGGTAGGGAGGCTCCTAAAGCGTTCGTGCTGTGACCCCAGACTGTGAATCGGTGCTGCCTGCCCGCCGGGGGGCACGAAGGGCAGTGAGGGACAGGGCTAACCGCAGCCAGCACTTGTCACCGACCTGGTTCGCCAGGACTGCGGTACCCAAAGGGCTCCCCCGTCATTGCCGCTGCCCCCAGCAGCACTGAAACCAGTTTGCGGCCGGTGCGGGGGGATGTGACCACCAGGTGCCACTCTCGCTCCACGGGGAATACGGGGCGGCCGCAGGGACGGGCAGAGACCGCAGGAAAAGCGGAAACGCTTTGTCCATCCCTGGGTATTCCCAAGGGGAGCACTGGGAAGCTCCCGACGCTGGAAACCCGTGGGTACCATTGAGCCCGGGTCTGAGTTTCAGCTGTGCCGGCAGTGTTTGTGCTGAGGAAGGGAGCTGCGGGTGGGAAGTTGCTGTGGCCTCTTTCACCATCTCCTCTTTCTGCTGTACATGGGACAAGCCGGTGCTGCCTCCAGCCCGTGTGCCCTCCGGGACCTTATGGTGTTACTGAGCACGGAGCAGTTTGTAGCTGCTTTCAGTGCAGTAGTTACCCTTCTGGTTTGGCTGTGGAGTTCAAGCCCGAGGTTTCCACAGTGAAGCCTCCCTGGTTTTGCTCATCTTCTGGGCAGTTTCCTGTGTCCTAGGGAGCAGGGACCTGGCATTTCCTCGTGAATGAAACAATAGAATCACAGAACGGTTTGGGTTAAGGGACCTTCAAATCATCCGGTTCCAACCGAGGCTTTCCTACCTGCTTGCCACCGTGAGGGTTGCCCTGGAGGCCCACTGCTGTTCCCCACGGCTCTAGAGGTGGCTTGTGATGCTCTGTAGCTGCTTGCGTTTCAAGCAGGAGGGGCTGGGAAGGCACCGTCTGCGCTTCCACTCCTGGTTTGCTGGTCCCGGTGATCCGGGCTGACGCTTGCGTGTGGGCACCGTGTCTACTGCTCATGTGACCCTAAATCACATCAGTAAGCTCAGCTTTGCCTCTGCTTCTGCCTGCCTTGCTCTGCCTTTCTGCAGCCCTCCATTCTGTCCTGCCCTTTATGACTCACTGGGCCTGGTTTTTGATGTAGCCTGTGCCATCCCACTTGACTTCTCTAATCAGATCTCTTTTCATTTGAGTTCCCCATAGACTAGACAAGCCTGACATTGCCAACTTCTGCTTCAGTTGAAGGCCCTTCTTGTCTACTAGTTTATGCTTTTTACCTTTTCTTTTCCTGAATCACGAATAAAGATGCTATTCACAAGGTCACAGGGGGCTGCTGATTTCCAAACCCTGGAGCTAGCAATATTTCAAGACCAATTTCCTTATGTGATTATGTTTCACTTACTGGGTTTTCTCAGGAAAATCATTTGTCATGGAACAGCAGCTTCCTGTAACCATCTTAAATCAATCCCATCATATTCCAGAAGCCTTATTTTAATATCTTCCTTTGTTTAATTGCTTGCTTGATGAGGCCTTCCTGGTGTGTTTAGTAGCACTTGGGTTTTTCAGCAGATTAACATTTGAAAACAAAAGAGGTAGGAAAAAAATACACAGAACCAAAAACCAACAAAGAAATCCCCTCCAAAAGTACTGATTTCCTGGGAAAATGACGGAAAAGCTATTCTATCAGCCTTACATTAATGCTGGCCAGCTCTTTGAGGTTCTTCAAGTGGTGAGTGAGGTACCTCATATGGAGCTGATAGGGATGTACCTTTGACAGAGTGGAGAGTGGGGTGTGCGACACCCTGATTTGAATGTAGGGTGGTTAATGGAGACTTTTGCTAGCCTGTTTTTATGTCCTTGTTCTGATGTGTTCCCTGGAGGAAAGCGGATCAGCTTTGGATATGCAGAAGCAAACCTCATCGGCTGTGCTTTGGTTTACATGTGTGCCCTGCTGGACAGTGTGATGTGTTTGTTAAGCTCAAAGTGGTATTTCCTAGGGAAAAAAAAGAGAAGCATGGGCTCAAGAAGTCTGGGTCGCTGGCTTGGGATCCTGCTTCACATCTGATGTGAAGGATTCACGTCAACACAAAGCAAATATGTTGTGGCCTTTCCGACAGTGTCCAACTGCGGCTGTTTGTACAAGGATGAGAAGTTGCTGCTGTTTCTAAACCAGCTGTATTTTGTTGGGTTTGGAGGCATACCTGTGCCCGTTATAAGGATTCCAACCTGGCGCTGGCAGGTTCTGGTTAGCTGGAACATTTCACTCTTCAGTGAACACTTGTTTCCTGACCCAGTGTCAAAATCCTTCCACAGGCCTGATACGGGGATTGACTCCACAGCTGGCTAAAGCTGTAAAGTAGGCATGCTTTATTCAGCGCTGAGGCGCATGGGGGATCGCTCCCCCAAAAGCATGCGCACCTTTCCATTGCCACTCAGTTTGTTTATATTACATATAACGTTTGCATAAACATGAGATTGCTTCACGCCTAATACATATGCAAAACCTATTCCCGTCTAGTATTATAATTAGTTTTCTGGCATTCATCCCATTGACGCGCTTGCGCAGTGCTTCCTGGTAGTGGTCATTAGGGGGTCGTGAGGATGAAGGCCTGTAGTTCCTCTTCATCACTGCGAGTAACCTCTTGCTTTCACACAGATTCAATATGGTTTCAGCTCCTGTCCAAACCTCAGGTTCAGTACAAGCCAGTTTTATGTATCTTAAAGCAGAAACTTGTCAAGCTTGCAAATCTTGTTACTCTGGCTGTCTTTTGTTCCTTTTCTTTCTATGGATACTATTTAAACAAGAATGTCTTAAATGTTCCTCACACAAGTGATGAATCTTACCTACTACAATTCTGCCTAGCAGCTGTGACTCCTACAGTTCTGCTTTACAATTCCAGCAACTTTGATTCCTACGGTTCTGCTTCACCAAGCACAATGACTGCTTAAACAAGCAGGCACAATGTTAACCCTTTATTCCCAGGTATCAAGCCAGCCTGCTGGCATGTTTCAATGTGGAGAACAGTAATCTGTACATTTATCTACACATGCAGATGGCCCTACCTGTTCTGTAGAACAAGTTCTTCCTGCAGTGATAAAAACATCAGGGATTTAAAATGCAAAGCTTATTGCAGGAATAATCACAACAGCTGATCAAAATCTGCACCTTGTTTTCCCCACTTCCCTCCTTTGTCAACAGAAGTTTGCTTGTGTAAAGAAGAAAGAAAACATATTTGATATTGTTTTCTGTATCCCTAGTCCAGCTGGCTCCTTGGAAAGGCTCTTTGCCTATTCTGAATCAGGAACCAGGTGATTTTATGTAGTGTCAGCCCTGGATTTCCTGCTTCTTTTTAGGCTTCTGCTCTCTTCCACCTCGCTCCATATGTTAACAAGTTGGGTGAGCTAGCCCTGGTGTGTGCCATCAGCACGTTGGGTTTTCACACATCATGGCCCCTCGCTGTAGTGAAAGAAAGGCAGTAATGGGAAGGATTGCTCATGGCCTGACTGTCTCAGGGCTGGGGACATGCAGGATGCCACCACTGCAAGGACACAGCTGGGGTGTTCTTTGTAGTTCTCACATTGCAGGAAGGTAGTACAGGGTTGTCAAAACCATCATTTTTTGGCAGGCAAAAATCCAGCTGGGATCAGGTCATACGGGAGAAGAAAACCCTGTGGCTGTAGCTCCAGAAAGGACCAATAAGCACTGTCTGCAACAAACCCCCCAGCAAAACCTCACACATTTAATCAGTTGTGCATCCAGCGATGTCTTGGTTTACCTGGATGAACGGCTTTGCTAAAGCAGAGCTCCCCTCAAACCATTCCGAATTAACTGCAGTCATTGTCCTTTGCTCTCTTGAGGGTTACACCTATTCCTAGAGCTAATTTAAATTGGCTGTCCCACCTAATTAAAGCACCTTAATGGAAACATACTGAATCTGATAACAGGCACTCCTTGGCTGGAACACAGAATAAGATAGAGGAGCCGAGCAGAAGACTGATGTTTTCTCTTATGCTTTAAATAGCTTGCTACTATGCAAATGTGGTTATAACCAAACTCTTATGAGGATTAAGTTGTTTATTCCAGAGCTATAACCCAAATCTGGATAGTTGCTCCATTTCCACTCAAACTCCCACTGAAGGCAGAGCGGTGTTACCTGAGGAAAGGATGGGTTTGTGTGGGATGGCTTGTGGAAGTAATGCAAGCCAGGGTATAAGCAGAGGATTGTGAAAGCAGTATTATTCACTTCCTTGCGTGAAGAGCAAGAGGGTAATGCCCTGGAAGTGGCTGGCATCCCTCCCTCTGCCCTCCCAGCCCTGTGGTCAACAGTGGGGTCAGTGATGACAAGGAGGAGGACAGGGGCAAGCCATGGTTGTCCCTTGCTGAGGTGCTTGCTCCAGGCACAAGGTGTGCAGGACAATGGTGCCACCCAGATAACCTCCGTGTGAGTCCTGCGTTGACTTTACACCAGCACTTGCACACTTGCCTCCTCGTGGAGACAATTTTGTTGTCTTGCTGTTTCCAGGTTCACCAACTGAACAGGAGAATGTTATCTGGTCAATGAGCTTCCTTCTTTTCAGGTTTCCTGTGGGTTCCTCTGTTCCTCAATGCCTGATGCTTGCTGCTTCTCCACTGCCCAGGTACATCTGGCTCCTGGCAGAGGTGGGTCTGAGCAGTGATGGATGCAGTGTCAGAGCCTCCAGGAGCTCCTTCTGACCACCAACAGCAAAAGAGAAGTATGTTATAAGCACTCATCGATCTAATGCCTACAGTGGTATAGTTTTTAGAGAGCACATTAAAATGAGCAGAATAATTACTATCCAGTTTAATTAGCCGAGAACTTAATCACCTTTGCCACTGGGGAAAGCAACCAAAGCCTGTCTGTTTCTAATTTAAGCAGTACAACATTTCTCAGTGCCTGTCCTGGAAGACCAGGTGAGACCAGGTGAATCTATGTCCCTTTTATCTCTCAAACAAGTGACCAAACCATCCCTTTAATTCCCCATTCCATCCAGTGGATACTTAAAACAACTGGTACTGAACGAGAGTGATTGTGAAGCCCTCTAAGTCCTAGGTTGTGTGATACTTTCCCCAACACTCTTTTTCTTTCTGCTGCCACAGATCAAGCGCTCTTGACTGATCAGGACTGGAAAACCCCATTTTTGTTCCTGCAGTGTTTGCAGGAGAGTGTCCTGATTCATTCTGTCTTAGACAGGGAAAGCGATGAGAAACGTTCCCTTTGTGAACACTTTGCTGTGCAAACACAATTCCAGATTGATAATTTTTGGTCCATTAAATTAGAAAAGCAGTTAATTTCTTCCATTCTTTAAGTCATTGTGAGCTTCTTTATGCCTGACTCGGATCAAAACCCTCTCTTCCAGTTTGCTTTGATTTTTCGTTCCTATACTGGCTTTTGCTAGGACTGGAAAATTGTCTGATAGGCAGCTGATGCTCCACTCAGGGCACTCCTGCTATGGCTTAATGCTGATTCTGCAATGGTATGATTGGCCATTTGTGGTAAAAGTCTAACAAACCTAAGGGAAAGTTTAATGAAACTAAGTAGTTGTTGTAAAGAATCTGTGGGCCAGTAAAGGAAGAATGAATGACCACCAAAAACCAGAGTGTGTAAAAGCAATTCCAAGTGGACACCAACCCAAGGAGAAATGGGTGCCCTGACCACACACTCATATTGAGCACATACCTCCCGACAAAACACTTGGAACACTGGTGACTCACTTTAAACCTTCCCTTTTAAGACTGGTACCATGAACCTTAGGACCCAGGAGGCCACGGAAAGGATTAACAACAAAGAAAGGGCTGACTACCAGAAAGTCTGTGCATAACCATTTTAACAAGAGAAGTAAAAGGAGTGAGCAGTAATTGGATAGCTTGGGTTATATGTGTTAGTATTATCGGGTGTGTACTAATAATATGTCTAGCCAGGATAGCAAGGATTCAAGCCTGTGTGTCAAGCATTGCACCAGCATAACACTGTCTGAGCTGTATTCACAGGTGAGGAGACCCAATGCACGCAGGAGTATATGTATCTATACGAAGAATATATGTGTGTGTGTGTCTATAAATATATGTGTATATACATACATACATACATATATATATGTGTATGGGATATATAAGAGCTATTTTATTATATTTCCAAGAACAGAGATTGTGCGAAGGTCAAAGGGACTACGGAGAATTAAAGACAATGAAACAATTAACTTCTTCATCCTTTCCACCCCAAACTGTGCAGCACTGATACAGGAGACATGTGTTCTCAAGAACGCCTTGCCTTGCCTCCCTCTATGACACACAGGTGTTGAGAGTTGCCTTGTCTCAAGGCCAAGTCAAATAGGCACAGCCACACAGACCTGGTCAATTTGGGTGAAGGAAGGAGGAACAGGTAATCTTCTCTTCTTCTCTCTGGGTGAATTGTTGGAGGTTCTTTTTGCTATGATGGACTATTAAAACCTGTTCAATTCTGCAGTGGGTTCCCTGGGACTGAGATTTTAAGCCCTCCTGCAGTGAGTATAACAAAACTTGAGAAAGGTCACTGCTGCCTTGCTGGATATTGATTTCTGTCCGAGGAGGAAACATTTTAACTGGGTTACAAAGTGTTCTTCTCTAAGATGCTTAAAATAGGACCAAGGAACCATTATGGTATAAACTAATCAGCTGGACATCAAATTCAGAGATGATCCTGAAATTGCTTAGAGATCGATTCTGCATTATCTTTTCCTGTGGAGCATATTGCTCAATTCTGTTACTATTGAACCGGTATCAGAAAGAAATTTCCGTGAGCAGCAGCAATAACAGAAACCCTAGAATTATTTTATTCTTTTTTTCTACAGGAGATTTTGGTCTTTTTTGGTATTTTAGCAGTGGGAGCGATCAGAGAAATTGCAGCTTTTGTATGTTTTTACTGCTTCTCAACGAAACAATGTTAGCACATAGGATTACTAAGCCAGTCAGGCATGAGAGAATGGATGTTGCAAGTATATCATGATACTACTCTCAAAACTGTCAAAAAAGGACATCAGATTAGAAGACAACAGGCAGTTATCTACCCCCTGAAAGTCCCATTGAGCCTCTCCATGCAGAAAAATGGGCAAAACTGGGACTTTTCTTCCCACTTTTAACCTTGTTCCTATTTATTTCATATTTGAGAGCCTAGGGCGAGAACAGTAATTCACAGTATACACAGTGTGGGTCTTAGCCATACCCCATAGAAATCAATTGGAAAATATCTTTCTTGGGAGGTGGACTAAGCTTGGTATTAATCAGAAGCTGCCAAACCACAGGTAGTTGTCTCTGTGCTAATGCAATATTGTCTCCCATCACAGCCCCTGTTCTGATTTAAATCTCTGTTCCTTCCTGGAAGGGGTAGGGTTGGTTTATAAAGTGCCATTGGCATGAGGTCAGCAGAGGCTCCCAAGAGCTTGTGGGAAAATGCAGGAAGTGGTTTCCAAGTCAATAACTGAATTCCCTAATTATGGAGAGTTGTTGTTAACAAGGGATGTGAAGAATACGTGAGGCTCTTCCTTTGTGTCTCATTTCCAACCTTGGAAGGAGAGACCTGAAGGGGGCCTATAGGGATGCTGGGGAGGGACTCTTCATCAGGGACTGCAGTGACAGGACAAGGGGTAATGGGTTCAAACTGAAACAGGGGAAGTTTAGATTGGATCTAAGGAGGAAATTCTTTCCTGTTAGGGTGGTGAGGCACTGGAATGGGTTGCCCAGGGAGGTTGTGAGTGCTCCATCCCTGGCAGTGTTCAAGGCCAGGTTGGATGAAGCCTTGGGTGGGATGGTTTAGTGTGAGGTGTCCCTGCCCATGGCAGGGGGTTGGAACTGGATGATCTTGAGGTCCTTTCCAACCCTAACTGTTCTATGATTCTATGATTCTATGACTGTATCTGGAAGCAACCTTAGCTATCACTAAAGAAAACCAGTTCCATATATCTGTTGCACGCACTAATCCGTTTGCATCATTAGCTTCAGTGCATGAAAGAGTTCTGCAAAGAATGAGTGCATTTTGACTTTTAGCTTCGGTAAATTCATGACCACAGAATTCAGTTACAGTTGGTGGAGTTGAGCCCATAGAGAATTTGACCTCGAAGGAATAAATCTTGGGTGCCATGGTTTAGTGTGAGGTGTCCTTGCCCATGGCAGGGGGTTGGAACTGGATGATCTTAAGGTCCTTTCCAACCCTATCCTCTGATCTCTCTCATGGTTTCAATAGACCACTTTGTCAGTGGGCTCTCAGTTCCTAGGAGTCAACTGCATTTGCTCTGGAAAACAGGAATAACTGTGAACATCTCTAGCAGAAGCTTTAAAAAACCCCACCATTTTCTTTCCGTTTTCTTTCATGCCTGGATTTTCTATTTCATTGTGAGGTGCATGTACCTAGCTCTGAATTAGGCAAAATTGCCCTCCTGACTCGAAAAGCGTATTGATGTCTCCAGGTAAAAGAGATGAGCTGGGTATTACTTAAGAGGAGGGAAAAAGGGTGAAATAACCGAGTGCAACAAATTTGTTGTGTATTTTCTGTGGGTTTTATCTTAGAAATATGAGGTGCTTAATGAAAGCTGCTTCTCATAACACCACGTTTCCATGCTCTTGACAGCAAGACAGATGTCATGTGTTCACACAGAGCAGTTCCTCGGTGACCTCTGTGATGTGCTGAACACAAACACACTGTTCTTCACCCCGGGCATGCTGTACTTCTATTCCCACTTGTTTCTTTGGTAAATGTGCGTATCGTGTCAGCTATAGACAACTTGCACTGACCTCATTTCTGAAAGCTGCCTCTCTGTGTGTCTCAGTATGTCTCACCGAGGAACCTGGCGATTCAGGAGAGCACTTTTCATTTGAGTGGTCCCTTATTTTCCAGTCTGTCACCTTTGGTGATTAGTAGCTGGAATGTGGACAGCCCCTGTGGGCAGACGTGACAGCAGAAGGTGTCACCTTCCCAGGTGACAGCAGGAAGGCCTTGTTTTGAAAGAGACCAGAATGGAATAATGGTGGTTTTGCTTGAATGCCTGAACTTTCTCTCTCTGTGTTTTCTGGTTTGTCATTAGGATGTGGTGGCACTAACAGTTACTTAGAATCACAGAATCATAGAACAGTTAGGGTTGGAAAGGACCTTAAGATCATCCAGTTCCAACCCCCCTGCCATGGGCAGGGACACCTCACACTAAACCATCCCACACAAGGCTTCATCCAACCTGGCCTTGAACACCGCCAGGGATGGAGCACTCACAACCTCCATGGGCAACCCATTCCAGTGCCTCACCACCCTAACAGGAAAGAATTTCCTCCTTAGATCCAATCTAAACTTCCCCTGTTTCAGTTTGAACCCGTTACCCCTTGTCCTGTCACTACAGTCCCTGATGAAGAGTCCCTCCCCAGCATCCCTATAGGCCCCCTTCAGGTACTGGAAGGCTGCTATGAGGTCTCAAAACTGCAGATGAGGCCCTCAGTGATATGGTTTAATGGTGGTCTTGACAGTCCTGAGGTAATGGTTGGACTTGATGATCCTAAAGGTCTTTTCCAACCTAGTTGACCCTATGATTCTCCTTCTGGATTTTTCTCATGGCTGTATGGAGGAATGGATGCAATTTCCTCATAAGGTCAGGTTGTTCTAGAAGTCTGTGCAGTCATGCAAATGGGTAATGCAAAAGTGAATCTTAGTTGTCAGGATGTTTAGGCTGGTCTTTAGCTCCTGTTGACTGCTAAATTCTGACCCTGTTATCCCTAATTCATATAGTTTTCTCATGTGTTTGATTGTCCAAAAGCCTTGCAAAGTTATATAGAGTGAGTATTAAAGGTCTGCTAGGAACACGAAGGAGTGGCCAGAGGGACCTGCAGGAGGTGGCTGGTGGGTCACAGGCCAGGTCCAGGGCAAGTATTGACAGTCAGGATCCTAAAAATAACATGAGTTATCAAATCAATGTCTGGATTAGAACCTTGCCAAGGTCTGGCTGCAAAAATGATGCTTGGAAATGAGCTGCTTATTGGACAGTTTAGTGGTGGTGAAATTCAGCTTGTGCAGAGAGCCAGCAAAATGCCTCTGTACCCATTAAGCTCTTCTTTTGACTGCTGCATGCATCCCATCAAAAGACATTGAACCCACAGCAAAGACCATATATTCACACAGGGGTTTTGTTTGTGATGCTGTCCCAGTCCAGTATTCTCTGATTAGTCTCCTTTGGATGTTCCACAAGGAGGGCTTGATGTTTGATATCAGGTTGACTTCTTTATAGTTGGCTTTACATGTGATTTTGGTTTAGAAGAGTGATGTAGTAGAAGGCACCACACAGGCATGGTATCACAATAGTAGCATGCAGTGGAATCACAACACAAGCATGGATCCTGGTCTCTGTATGCTTCACTGTCACCATGATGGGTGTCCCCAGTCACCCAGCCACTTTGCCTCACACACAGCCTGGCCTTCAGCCCCATGTTGTGCTGCACAAACCCATTGGCTGCAGGATAAACTCTGCAGTTACTTGTAGCGGATGGATGATTGTCTCCTTATGTGCCCATGCTGTGATCTGAGTGTGCAGCACCAAGTTCTCATGTGGACATCCTGTCTGTTGGCAGTGGAAATGATCAATGGAGTTGTTTCTTGCAAGAAGATCCTATAGTAGCTCCAGTGACCGAAGTGGGGGAATATGCCCTCTATGGAAGGTGTCTGCCCAACGTGCTGTACATGGGTTGGAGGCCCATTTGGTGCTACACCACCTGCAGTTCCCACCAGCTAATGGGACGTAAGTTCATCTGTACCATTCTCTCTGCACAGAGATAGCTGTAATGAATAGCATTTTAAATTATACCTTACAGAGGCTTTGTGCCTTTTCTAATGCTATCAGAATGGACCGGCACCTCCTGGTGCAAAACAGGGTGAAGGCTGGGTGCCTGCAACTTTAATAATCATTATTATTACCATTATTACTGGCCAGGCTTTTTGGGGCTTACACATGCAGAATTAGGAATTTGAAGCAGTAACATTAGAGCATTTCATGTTTTCATTTTTCATCATTACACTAAAACTAATAATCTAATCCTAAAGAGCAGGCAAGTACAAATATACCCTAAGAAACCCCCCAAGCATTGTAACACTGGATAAATATACCTCAGCTTATAAAAGAATTAAGTATGCCCCAGAGAAATAAACCAAGCCATTTTTGGACTGGGTTTCTCTGTGCATGTCTGGAACTTACTGAGAGAGCCAAGCTGATTAAACCAGATTAAACTCTGGCATTCAAGCTGCTGTTGGACTTTAAAGAAGCAGACAGGCACCTTGCGGAATTTCCTGCTGCAAATGCATGTGCTCAGAAAGCCATCAAATACAGACAGATCCATTAGGGGCTATTAGAGTGGATCTGACTTCTGGCTCAAAAAGCCTCCAAGGCCTGAGATGGCAGAACTGAGAGGGTATTGCAGAGGACTTACCTGTGTGTGGTAGCCCAGTCCCAGCAGCCTTCTCATAGACATCGGCTGGCGCATCCTCCTTCTGTCTGATCTTGTACGTTTGATAGCTCTTTTGTATTAGTCTTGGAAAGGCAGGGTTGAATTATTGAGGTGAAGGGAAAGAGCAAACTGAAAAGTACAGTATTATGGGATACGTAGGCATGCTCCTGAAATGCAGTTAACCGTGCTCAACAGGTAGAAGTCAAAATGCAAATGCCTGTCTGGCAGCTTCTCACGTGTAGAACTTTGCATGTAGAGGTTTATGGAAAAAGCTGTATGTATGCACTACAAGATGAACTTAATTTGTCCTGGGCAAATAAATAGCTTGGAAACCATAGAGAAGGGGTTCATTTTCCTGTGGGTGATAATCATTTGCACTGATGTGGAGCGACCCCAGGGAGGTCAGGTTTTGTGCTCATGGGTATTAATCAAAGTCAACCGCACTATAAGCAAGTGTGGCTTCATGGAGCCCTCCCTGTTCCTGGCTTATGATGATTAATGTCTTTTGTCACAGTTCTGTCCTGTATCCTGGCCTGTTCTCTTCCGCTTCAGAGATAATCCCTTCCTCAGAGAGCTCACAGCACAGCCCATGACAGGGGGTAGAGGAGAGGGCAGTGCCCTGTCTGTTGTCACAGGGTATTCAGTGCACACGTATGCTGTTTTAAGGAGAGGGTTGTTTTGTCCTGGATTTATTTAAAGGAATCTGCCACCAATGGTAGATGGAAACATTCTGGAGAGAGGTCTTAGGTGTGAGTCATTGGAGAAGGAAAACCATTCCAATGGTTTCCTCCCCCAAAACAGCACAACCAGTGGGAAAAGCTGAAGAAGACTGAGTGAGGAGCAAGGCAAGGCAGGTAAGGAGGTGCAGGCTGACTGTCATGCCCAGGGGCCAAAAAGTGTATTTGGCTTTGAAAGAGGACCAGTGGGACAGGATACCATTAAGAAACCTGACCTGAGGAGACAGAGGGAGAGATGAATACCTGAGCAGGCTGACACCAGCCTTCAAAGTGTTCATATGAAATTGTCATCCTCCTTATTTTGTGCTTATACTGCTCATATGGCCAAGTGGGTAACTGCAGTGTTTGAGTGTACATCGGCTGCCTTTAATATGCCCGGCTTTACTGTTCATACACAACAGATCCTACGGTTGACAGTGCCTATTGCTTACGACTGATGTAACACGCTCAAGTTGCAAGCAGGATCTCTGTCACTATGCTGTTTCTGCACTCTACATGCACCCAGGGCTGACTCAAGGCACAAACCTGCCTGACATAAGCCAGAAGCACTGCCTTGAAGGGGGTCCATAAACCCAGCAGCTGATGCTAAAATGATGTGTGTGATGTGCCCTTATGCAGGTCATAAATATTCAAAATGGACATAAAAGGAATGACCCAAAGGAGCGATCACAAAAATACAAAAACTGGATGCATTGTTCATGTCAGATGCATATTTACCATTGCTATCAAGAACTGGAGAGATGTTACTGTACTTGTCACTGCAAAGGAGAATGAAGATAATGAAACACAGCGAAGATTGTAGGAGCATCCCAACCAATGTGCACCTCACGCCATCCACCAGATCCAGCTTTGCTCTCTGGTTAGCAAGAAGCTCTCTTCCCTTGTACTGGATAAGAAAAAGCTTTTCAATCTGTTAGAATGGGAACTATTACTTTAGTAAATATCTATTTACTCGGTGAACAAACAAGCTGTTTAGTGCAGGTTATTTTCAAGCAGGAGCCACATAAGGGTGAGTCTAAGTGGTTGTTATAATTACTATTGCAGGGATCATTCTACTCCTTCATGCTGTTTTCTCCCGCAGGCTTCTTGTTCTGTACAACTGACTTTAATGGCTGTGATTGTATTCCTGAGCCTATGAACCATCCCAAACAATTGCAGCTTAATGTTAGCACACTGAAAGTGACAACAAGAACTTGCTAATGTTGACTCAGAGTCAGTGAAGCAAAGCAACGGTGAATAACAATAGTGGGAGGTGGACTTGGAAAGAGTTGCAGTAGAACTTACTTCAACCACACTTCTTGTGCTCAAGAAGATGGCCTGACCTGCGTGGAATGGCAGTGGAAAGGAGTTTATCCAAGACTTTTAGGGTTACTCAGCCAATTTTGTCCATTCCTAGAAGAGAAAGGTGACAGAAACGTTGCTATGAGGACAACTTCTTACTTTTTTGGTAAACCAGAGGATGAATCTCTTCTCCTGAACAGCAATTCCTCCTGAGCCATGAAAAGTGAAACATTCAGTTAGGGTTGCCAGCCTCACAACCTCACTGCCTAAATATGTGCTCAGCAGCGTTTGATGGACCAGACTGCATAACACAGCGGTCTACAGAAGCTGTTTTCACACTAAGGCTAAGTCTCATTGCACTCTCAACTTGTTTGAAGATGTTACAGTGTGCGCTTTAAGCCGCTGGGCTGAATCAAACCTGAGGAAAGCACCTTGCAATGCATGGCATGGTTGGCATGTTAGATGGTGTTGTACATGAGGGGAGCTGTCAAAACGCAGGGAGATGAATTGTGTAAAGCTTCAAAAAGCATGGCTTACCTTCACATTTTCATGAGTACAGCAGTGTCACGGCAGCAGAGTGAAGTGATAAAGCCGAGCCTCAAGGTAGCTCAGCAGGAATGAATACGTTTTCATAACTGACAGGCCGTAATAACAATAAATACATGAAGAGTTTATTTCTCCCTCTATCCAGTTAGAAAATGACTGCATGGGAACCCTCACCAGCAACTGGGACTCTTCTAAATGATGACCAAGCCAATCCACTCTGCAACCTCTGCCAGCTTCAGCATCTCAATAATCAAGAAGGTACCACTTGTAGCTAACGGTAAAGAGAACAGATGCTTCTCCTCAGAAGCTTTTTCCTTCTTCATTCCCACTGTTCCCACTGCCTTAAGCTGTGCTGTGCCTGAGTCTCTCCCAGTTACGCCTGCACGCCCGCTCCAGCAGGTCGCAGAAACCAGTGTGGTCCCACACCCTAGAGCACATCCATAGAGAATGTAGCTGCAGGAGCAAGGCTGGGTTTGTTGTAATGAAGGCGATCACTGTCATTAGCTGGAGGATGAAGCAGCAGCATGTTCTCAAGTAAGTCGGCTTAATACCCTCATCCATTTTCCAGCCTATTGCTTGAATGCCAGGCAGGATGAAGCACACAGCCATGTGCCCAGGGCAGGAACCTTCAAAGCTTTTCCACCTTGGCATAGAGGTAACTCATACACTAAGCTTTGCTGTCTGCTAAAGGGTTGTGCACCACCCTTAGCCTCGGCACTGGTCTGGACTGTGCTCAGGCTCTGCAGTCTCCAAGGGTGAATATTGAGGGCTGCTCTTCCAGGTGTGGGATCACCTGCTCAACAGTGCTGTTTTGTTTTCCTGTGGTATTATAGCTCTTCTGTGGCCTGGTTTGCTTTGCTTGCTATTACAACCACACAGTGTTATCAGCACTCAATGAATGCCTCAGCCATGTCGAGGTGAGGTATAAGATATGAAATGTTTTGTTTGGGGCTTACAGGATGCTTAATCTGTCATAGCAGCTCAAAAAGCATGTCTGCTGCTGTTTAAAATTAGCGTTTTACCCTGTGAAATGGCATCATTGCTGTTTGCCAGCATCTGACATAGTGAAAATGATTACTGGAATGCTGCAGGTCACTAAAGGATGCTGGCAACAAACATGCAAATACTTGCCACCTTTAAAAGGTTTCTTTCCATTCAATGCCTTCAGATTTATGGTACTGTAAGTATCTTGGATTTGCACGGAAGATAAACAGAGTTGGTGGGTTTGGTCTCAGCAAAGCTCAGTCCTTGTGCACCTAACAAACAGCAGCGGGGTAGTGCCACTGACACAGTTCTGTGCTTGGCTGAGCACAGAACTGTGATCTCTCCCTTCCTGCATGGTGCCCAAAGGACAAAAGGGGCCTATCTGCTCCTTGTTTGGGGGCAAATGTGAGCAGGGTCAAACTTCAGCTGTCCTAAGTCATTCAAAGCCTAGCTGCTTCACTCAGCTAGAGGAGTTAAGGCATGTAAGAAGATGGTGCGGCTTATCTTCAACCACCTCTGACTCCACAGGCTAGATGTGCAGGGGCAGGCAGGGGGGGTGAAAGCACAAATGAAGCACAGCAGTTGAAAGTCCACCTCCAGACCCATAAAACCTGCATCTCTCTATACAAATACCTGCAGCCCATAGGTGAAAGCAGTGGAGCTGGAAGGATTTCACCCAGCCAAAGATCCCGTGCAAAGCGGGCAAACATGGTATTGGCAGCTACAGCCTTGTCATGTTGCCCTGAGCACACGATGGCTCAAGGTCCCTTTGGGGTGGTCAATGGTCAAAGGGACAGCAATGGCAGCCCAGTGACACATGCTGGGCAATGAGGGGTGGCCAGAGATGGAGCAGGGTCTGGCAGAAATGACAACAGAAAGGCAGGAACTGGAGATGTGCAGAGGAGGGAAGGAAATGGATGGGCACAAGGAGCCGGAAAGGGGCATGGTACCCTCTCCCCCTGTGGTGACCAGCCGTCAGTGCCACAGGCAGTTGGCAGTGCCCACATCATGCTATATGGGCTGCATGCAAGGAATACTAGGGGCTGGGATGCAGCTCAGCTGCCTGGACCCAGGCTATGTCTGAGCAGCAATGAGTGGCCCCTGGACCCTCACCCTCAATATCTGAGACCTGACAGCTTAGTGGATGTCCATTCGCAGACCTTGGCCTGATCAGGTCCAATCTGACCTCCGGGTAAAGCTGTACAGAGGCTTGCATCCTCCTGAAGGCAATGGGGGACGGGGTGAGGGTGAGGCAGGAATGCCCTCATTTCCCTTTCATTGTTCAAATAGCCTTTGCCTTGGAGAGGCTCCACAGCGCCTGCCTGCCGGGACAGCTGGCCAATATCCATCAGCCTGCCTTGGCTGTGCTGTGGGGACTATTTCCAAGTGACACGGATACTCGTGTCACCCTGTGAGTCAACAGGACTTGTGCTCCTTTGAGCATTTTCAGTCCGCAGGAGCAGAGGCCTTTAAATATGTTTAAAGCCCCTCAAGAGGCACATAAGTATTTGGGTCTGGTCAGCCATGTTTTAGACAAAACAACTACAGGGTCCCTCAGAGATGCTCGCATCATGCCAAGGATCTGTGTGGGGCTGACATCTCCTCTGGAGGTTGCTTGTTTGATCCATTCGCTGTTCTTATCCCTCCTTCCTGCTCCTCTTCAGCCCCTGCAGAGGAAAGTGGTGACATGATTTATAGAGGTATTCCAAGCTATTTGAATAGGTCCAGCCTGCTGCCTTGTTCCTGCTACCTGCTCTGATGGTTCTGTGCCAAGGGCTCCCTGTGCAAAGGCTCAGGACAAATGAATCCTTGTCTTCACTTCAGAGAAGGGTTTAAAAAGCATCACCTCCTTCTTCTATTATTTCCCTGTCTCGTTATTCAGATTTTCTCCCCATGCAGACAGCAGCATTAAGCCCCCTAGAGAATGAATGAATATCAATGAGAGAGGGCAACGATGGAACATGCAGCAGTTCTTTCCCAAAGTTATAATGAAAATGCCTTCAGGGCGGTGGTATTGCAGCAGGTAACACACACACAGACAAACCAGTGCTGGGAAACGTCCACATTTACTGACAAATACCTCCTATGTGGGCAAGTTTTGCAATGTCAATTCAAGTTCATGGTGCACAGACTCTTCTAGCAATGACATACAGCCATTGCCTCCTTTCTGTTACAGAGCTGCAGCCAGAGCCCAGGGATGCAACAGCCTGCGGACACCAGGAAGCCAGACCCACGCTTTGCTGTGAGCTCCCAAACCCAGGATGCTTTCTAATTGTGAAATGCATTACTCAGGTATTCAGCTGGCAGGGAAAAGAGAGAGAGATGTGTTTCTAAGAGAGGACAAAGAGAGGGGACGTTATCCTATCCCATAGTGAACACTGCACCAGCTAAATCCTTCCTTCAAAGCTTTCTGCTTGCGCTGTGTCCGAGCCCAGCCGTTCACCCGGGATGCCTTTCAGCATCATCCCCTCCTGCTGCTGCTGCAGGGATGCACTTGCAGCTCTCCAATTGTGTTAAAAACCAGGAGGAAACAGAGCCTTTTGGTAAGACAGGGGCTCAAGCCCAAAGCTGAGGCACGAGTCCAATGTCTGCAGCAGGAGCCAATGGCTCCCCAGGTACTTTCTCTGCTCCCCCTGGACCCCTCCTTTCCGTAGTCCCCCAAAGGAGGAAAACCAGCAGGGAGTTACAGGACAGGTTTTCCTTACAAGGCTGCCCAAGTAGGACCCAGCTCTGGAGGCTTTCACAGCCTTAGAAAAAGAGGAGCAGCATGAGCCCAGCAAGGGGCAGGCCAGAAAACAGAATTTGCCATGAAGCTGTGAGCAAAGGAACACAACATTTACCAACCAGAGCCAGCTCCAAGGGGAAATTTCAGTAACAACCTGGCTGATAGCACAGCTCCTAAGGAATGGGAGTGCCGGGCTTTTCACTGCAAAGCAATGGCTTGTGGCAGAGGAAATAATATTGAGCGCATCATGAGCACTGATGATGAGCACTTCTTGCCATGGGAGAAAACGGAATTCCAGGCAGCGAAAACAGGCCTTTGTGATGGGGAAGCATAAACAGAACCGGCTTCTGGGTTTGGCTCTTCCCAATCTGCGCTCCGCTCTCTGCCAGGAACAGGGGCAGGGATGCTCCCCGGAGGGCTCTGCAAGGGCTCATCAGCCCAAAGCTCTGCACAACCAAAAGCCACTGCGGGACACAAGGGGCAGAAGTGGGGGTTCAGCCACCATTGCCATTCTGGCAAGGCTACATCCGCAGCAAGCACGCACATGGGTACCGTATGCAGGTAGGGTTTGAGGGAGTGAGGGGAAGAGAGGGCTGGGCAGTGGGTTAGCAGGCAATGATGAGCTGGGCTACCAGGAGGGGAATTAGGAGCCAAGAAGCACAACACAGAAGCTTGCTGGTGGCTGGTGCAAGGGGTCATGGTGCTGTTGAAAGGGGGATAAAAGAGCTTTATGGGGAGGGAGGACCAGCAAAGGAGCCCAGGGAATGATAGAAGAGGCTCTGTCAGGGCGTCAGTGCACACAGACGCTCCTGCCAGCTGGCCATTCCGCTTCTCTCATCCCAATGCTTGCTGCCATCACATCTGCTCTAAGTGCGAGGTTGGCTGTGAGGGTAAATGCAGCTCTTATGGCTCCAGGCATAAGCAGGAGGCTGCAGGAGCATGTCAGCGGGTGGGGGGAGCACAGAAGTGCAGGCAGGAGATGCGGGCTCTCTTGCAAACCAGTCCTCGCGTTACCTCTGCAAGGCTGGTACTCAGACAGCAAGAGGTGGCCAAGTCTTTGCAGAAGGCGCCGCGAAACAATATTGGTTGGCTTGTGCTCTGTATGTAAGCATTTCCCCTTCTCGGACCATGTTGGCAGCCCTGCTTCAGGGTCGTCTGCTCCTAGAATGCTTTGAGTGTCAGTAGCAGCAAACAGCAATATGATTGGTGCTTCTGTTGTGACCCAAACCGAGTTTCCCCTTATTTTCTTTCTGAACTGCGTAATCATCCAAGAGCTCCGAAGTCCAAAAACCTCAATGCTGCCTCTGTCAGAAATGCGGCAGTACCGGTCTTCAATTGCTTGTCCTTAATTAACAGTACCTGAAGGGGGCCTATAGGGATGCTGGGGAGGGACTCTTCATCAGGGACTGCAGTGACAGGACAAGGGGTAACGGGTTCAAACTGAAACAGGGGAAGTTTAGATTGGATCTAAGGAGGAAATTCTTTCCTGTTAGGGTGGTGAGGCACTGGAATGGGTTGCCCAGGGAGGTTGTGAGTGCTCCATCCCTGGCAGTGTTCAAGGCCAGGTTGGATGAAGCCTTGGGTGGGATGGTTTAGTGTGAGGTGTCCCTGCCCATGTCAGGGGGGTTGGAACTGGGTGATCTTGAGGTCCTTTCCAACCCAAACCATTCTATGATTCGATGATTCTAAGTACTCCGTGTTCTTCCCGTGGTGCAGCTTTACACCGCAGATCCCCCTCATTGTATCCGAGCCTGCTCATAAAGGCAAGGAGGCGATCCAGTTGCTTTCTGCTGTGCTATTTCATGTACTAAACATCTGATGGTGATTAATAGTGCACCTCAGCTGCTTACAGTGACAGCTAACCTGGATGGCTTAATGAAAACAAGATATATGACTGCCCAGGTGAAAGAAGAAATAGTGCTGTTGCTGCTTGTGTGTAGTGCAGTTAAAGTGGAAGAACAAAGGTGCTCCATTAAATGCCAATTAACCTATGGTGCAGGATAACTTCCCATTGCCTGAGGGCCAAGTTGAGGACAAGCCCCCCAGGCATACTGGGAGAAAGACACCCCTCCCCGAGTCTGACACAACCCCTTGAGCTGGTGTAGCTCAGCCCCATGCAGTGTGGCTGTAAAATGTGCTTATGTTGGTGGTGTCCCTCCTGCGCAGGGCTTGTGCTGTCTGCACCTCTGCCCAGGGGTGGGTTTAACACACCAGGAGAAGTGATTGCCTTTAAAGGGATAAATTACAGCTCTCAGCAACGTATCTATCAAATAAATGGCTAAACCCACAGCTGCCTGGTCCCAGCACACTGTGCCATAGTGAAGCAATCAGGCAGGCAGTGTCTCCATAAGAGCACTCCTTTTCTAAGTCACCTCTTGGAGTGGGATGGTGGCATTTACACACTGCAAATGTGCGGATTGCTGCCTGAAACCCCCAGGGAGCAGGATGCGTGTGCCAGGCACCCCACAGCTGCCCTCCAAGCACGTCCAAGACACCTTTTGTCTGGCACCATGTCCCACGGGCACTTGAGTGCATGACAGCTGTGGGGGGGATTGAATGGCCACAGGGGTGATGAGGGCCTCCCTTCTCCTTGCATCCCAACATGTGTCACCTTTTCACTGCTCCGGGGGTCACCAATGTGCAGACCTTTCACTTCCCCACCATGGGATGCTACGGGGGAGCCCACCTTGCAGGTAACCTGCCTGCAGCCCTCACAGGCCCCTTCAGACAGCGTGGTCTGGCAAGGCCAGCAGCCAAGGGAAGGAAATCTGTGCTTGTAATACACCACACTTGCTCCGGAGCCACGAGCACAAAGCACCGGGAGGCATCGCGTTTCGGGTGCGTGCTGCCCTTGAGGAGGCGCGGAGGTCTGGGATGAATTTCCCTGAACGCGGGCTGAAGACGCTGCAGGTATCACTTGGGTCCACAATGAGTCACTAAAACTCAAGAAAGGCCATTCACCAGGGGAATCAACAGCAGTAATTAAGAGAACATAGTAATTAAACAGGTATCCTAAGAGATCCTGTACGTGGCATCTGCACCAGGCAGAAAAGCGTGGCTTTACCTACCCCAGGTTACAGGAGGCCTGGGGAAAGCTGCAGCCACAAAATCGCCATGGTTACAGATGCACAAAGCTGAGGGTGATGAGATGCCCTGCTCTGCCAGGGCCACAGACTGCATCTTCGAGCGGTGACTGTCTAATTGGCCCTGGATTATGAAATTTAAAAAGGAGGAACCCCCGAAAGCCCTGATGTATTCAGGGGTATAAAAGTAGACAGATTAGAGAGGAGACTTTAATATATGCACTCTGTTCAGGGTTTGGGGAGGAATTGTATTGTTGGTCTGTAAATTGAGGCATTCATTATGCAGTCCTCATTCCATGTCCAAATCTTCTGCTTGGATTTGTTCATATCACATTCTGTCCTAGAAGTGCCTGCGTTTAACACACTGGTGTAGTATGTGTGTACTTGTGTGCATGTGTACTAAGATGCAGTTGTAATACATCATAAACCCTACATACTAATTATGACATGCTAATGCAGCAAATTACCCATACATTAGTTTCCATCAAAAGCAGATTTCCTTTGCACATGCAAAAAGGTGCCAGATACAGCCTCATGGGGCCTGATGAGAATGGCATGACGGGTGTATACCAATCAGTTGAATATACTATCCATGCTATTTTGCTGACATAAATCCTGGTGATAAAAGCATAAGAAACCACCAAAGGTTTGAGCACCACAGTGTTTACTGCCCTTGATAAGGAAACTGGATTTCACTGTCCGAACGCACTTCCGAGGGCACGCTCGGACGTGGCTTTAGGGTAGTGGCAGTAAAACCCAACCTCACTTTTCAGATTTCCTAAGGTGTCTTGCTGTTTTTCCACGCACTGATTTCACCTGATGCTGAAGGACTGCCACAGCAAACCATGGGCAGTGTTTTGACTATAAGCAAGCCTCTAGGGAGGAGGAAGCTGCTTGGAAACATAAGCTGTGTCTACAGTAGGAAATAACTCACCTAAGGGTAGGACCAGAGCCAGGTCCTATCTCTTGCCCTGAGGCTCCCAGTCCACAGGACTGTATTGACCCTCCTTCCTTGTCGTGGCCACTAGAGAGCAAGCAGCTTAGTAGTGGTAGCGAGGAGGCTGTTCCTCCCCTCCTTGAGCATGGATACATGTGGGACAAGCAAATTACATGCTCATACATACACAGGTTTGGCTCCCAGCTACGATTTAAGGCTTGCTGAAGGCGCAGGGATGGAGGTACGGCAACTTGCACTGAGCCACATAAGTCGATTGCATCTCACCAGCAGTTTAGTGCATCATAACGCAGAGCAATCTGAGTTTCAGACACCGAATTGCAGTAAACGTGGTACAAGTAGTGATTTGTAGGCAATGACATTCCTGGCAGAATTTGGCTGTAAAGGATTATAACTGCTGGGCTGGCAATAGGAGTCCGGCATAAAATAAACCCTAATTAGAAAGGGAGCCATTTGCCTCCCATACAGGATGCTATCTTAGCTGTGTCACACCGCTGTTTCAGCTCGATTTCCCTGGAAGTGAGGGCACCGGGGTCTGTAATATCTACTGTGACGTGTGTCTGGGAGCGTTTCAGTGTGAGCTGTGCTGCGTGGTGCCCCGGCAGCTCCCGTGCAGCCCATGCACACAATTCCCTTGGCCTGGACAGGACAATCCATGGGCTTCTGTGGCAGCTGAAATGGATGCCGAGAGTTTAACTGGGCCTCCTTCACCATGAAGAATAATGTCTTGGAAGCAGCCTTTTCACAATACCTTTGTTGTTCTGAGCAGTTACTTTCCTCCGTGCTAACCACTCATTTAACTGTCTGGAGCATCACGCTGCCTGTCTGTGCTCCTCATACACGTCCGAGCTGCATCTGTTGTCCTCTTTGCCTTTGCTGGCTATTTGAGACCCCTCATTCCCCTGGCATTGTTCAGGTAGCAGTAGGGGGCATTATTGTCTGTGGCTGCCTAGACTCAGAGCACTGCCTGTGATTCCTTGTTTCATCCTAACGAAGACTCTGTCGGTGAGCACACTGCACGCTGACTAGAGAACTAAAGCTGCTTCGGCAGATAATCCTACCAGGGGCTAATGATCCCAGCACCAAAGCCACAGTTGAAAGGCTGGGACCGTAACAGTCCTACTCACACATTAAATCTACTATTGGAAGAAAGAATCCGTAGCATAAAATTGTCTATAATACTCCCATCAGGTGGTTATAGCTCAGAGGAGTTTCACGTGCACCTTCTTTGCTAGGCTAAATACACTATGTCTTGTAAGAAGGAACAGAAGAAGAATAGAGTCTAGTGCAAGTTAAGACAAAGATGGGAATGCAGCTCAAGGTTTCCATATTGAGAACTTGTATTTTACAATTTGACTCTGATAACAATGAGACTTTTTAAAAGATCCCAGATCCACTTCATCTCCAGATATTCACAATGGGTCAGCACTCAGTGTTTCTCCTCTGGTCAGATTTTCTTTCGCTAATCTTTGACTTCAGAACTAATGAAGTCATCTTCAAACATGACCTGCAGCAGCGCTCTGACATGAGCTCGAGCTCTGGAATCAATTCATTCATGTACAGAGGGATCTGTGTGCTGCTAGCAGCCTGAAAATAGGACGTACAGAGCCTCTTTGCATACTTTGGCCTGAAGACCACTAAGGGGGGTGAATTGCTACTCAAAATTGGACTTCATCTTTCAGCTACAGTGTGATTTACACACCTGGACTTTACTGAGTAAAGATTTCTATCAAACCCCAGGACAAAAATGCTAATCCAAGGGTTTTCTTCTTTACAGAGTCCGCTCCATCTCACTCCCCAGCCATATTCTGGGGTCGTCTCTGGGTAAAAGGATGTGTTGCAAGGGAGGCTGAACAAATGGCCCAGTGCTTCTTCAAGCAGTTGTGTATTTAGCCCCTAGCTCCTGTGAAAGACTTGGATTTATTTTTGTTGCATAGCCTTCTCTATGGAATAGCTCAGTTGTTCGCTCCAAGGAGCAAAGACTCCTCCATCCCTCCATCCCTGCTGCAGTACTCAGGTGGGACCCATGAGATCTGCACCATGCACAGTGAAGAAGTGCAGAGGATTATTCTTCTCCTTAAACTGGAATATAGCTGAGGACACCAGCCTCGTCTAGGGTAGCACAGGAATTGCCATCAGGAGTAACCCCTCATTGCCCCCTCATCTGGTGCTCTTCCCAAGAGAGAGACCAACACCATCTGGCTTGGAAAAAGAAGAAAGAAAACCTAATAGTGCTGCTACAAAGGTTAGCTTTGGTCTGGGGCCACGAAGACTGACAGCTTCTAAATGCTTTCAATGGTACATTGCTGGTGAATGTAATTCTTGGCTGTTCCAGCTCTCCATATGGCAGCAGCTTCTTTCCAACCAATAACAAAGAAAGCCAATGGTAAAGACTGGGGAATACTAGAAAGCTGCAAAGAATTCACACATTTAAATCAAGCCCAAGTGAAAGAAGCATTTTCCAAAGTACTATTTCACGTATTTACTGCATTGTACGTATCCCATACAAAGAATTACTCATTCTTGGCAGCATTCTTGCCTGTGAAGCACAGTAATTCCAATTCCACTTCCTAAAGAAGTCCAGCACTTTGCCTTAAACAACCCAAATGCCTTCTGCCAAACTCACCTGAAAGGAACTATTTTTGATGACAAGTTTGAGAAGTCATGACTGCCATCAGGCCTGACTTCAGTGTGAGCATCCCTTCGTGTGACACATCAGGTTTGCGCAGGGAAGATTAAAGCTGTTTCAGCACTGGATGCTACTCTGTAAGCTATTCACTACACTGATGTGCAGATGTTCTTCTGAGACGACCTTTTCTGCGCTCCACACAGCAGGCTGCTCAGGTTTTCTGGGAAGGAAATGGGAAGAGGCCCAGTGGGTGCCTGGAGTACTGCATGTTTGTTATTATCCACCTCACTCATCACAGCATCATAGGAGTCAATGTGTTTGCGATTCCTTCTTCCTTCTGAACATCTCATGCAATCACTAGGAGTTGCCACTGCAGTGGTGCTGCCTGTGGAAAACAAAAGGATCGAGGAGAGAGGACAGGTTTAACATTTACAATTTAAATCCAAACGGCGCAAAAGGAAGAGCTTCATTTTCTGTATCACTTCAGGCGTGGAGCAGAAGGTGACCGCATGGAAATCATTTTAATAACATGAATGAGATGGGATATATATCATCTGTGAGTGAGGGAGCAGGGGGAAGGCAGCTGTGGTTCAGAGGGGGCTGTAGCTGCAAGGAGATAGAGAGGCTTCGGCTGGAGATGGTTTTTCTGTCATCACAAAGTGCAGGAGAGGAGAGCCAGGGCACACGCACAGACAGCAGTGCTCTGAGAGGAGGGCAACGATGCTGTCTGAGAGATGTTCTTTCCAGGAGATGAACGCAAGGAGCCGAATTCCCTGCCCAAAATACCTGGACAAATGTCACATGGTTCTGGCCACAAGGAAAAAAAAAAAGGAAAATTAAAGAAAAATAAGGAAAATTTTATAAAAGGGAGAGAGGGGGAGAAAAAAGAAAACAAAGAGTTCCCGGTTGCTGTCACCCTGGAGACTCCCCATCCGCGCTATGTGTAAATCCTCCGGTAAACAGACAGGTACTGAATTCATGTTACAACCTGGAGGTCTTGTGTTCCCAGTGGAGCAGAGCCTTACTTTTTGTCTTGTTTCCATTTATCTGGTGGTGTTAGTCGCAAATGGAGCTCCTAGGAACATACTCCCTGGGGCGGGCAGTATCCAAGAAGGGGAGCCAGCTTTAATAACAAAACGTGTGTTAGCTGACCTAGCCTTCCCAATTCAATCTTCAACTTCTGCAGTACCTAGGGCTGCTGCTCAGGAGGGCACAGGGCTAGGAAGCTGTACCTAAGTTCACAGTGACCACATATTCCCACTTGAAAGCAATGCTACGCAGGGATTGGCAGTGGGCATGCTTGCCTTCTGGCTGGCCTGGATCAGGATTACCTATAAAAGCAGGACATGTTTTCTTGTCTCAGTCATGGTTGCTCAGAGGAGAAGACAACGAGAGCATTTGCTTCATGGGCGCTTTGGGCACATAAGGTGAAAGACCTGGACTCTTTCAGGCTGGATGCAGCCAGTCCGGCCTCCTCTACAGATGGGATCTGCTGGAGAAGCGGTGAGAGCACCTCCTCACTTTCATAGCCATGTGCCATTTAACGAAGGTAACAGGCATTAGGCTGTGCTACACTGGGACAAAGCTCACATCATACAAAAAGCAGGTACAGCACAACAGGCTGGCCTGCTGACACAGCTCAACCATCGAGTGAAGCAGGAATGGTTATCTTCTCTGTCCAGACCTCTTCCCTTTGCTGTGGAGGTGTAAGACATAACACTGTTTTCCTTACCTCTACAATGATTTCTAAGAATAGGATATGCACCCCCAAAACCCCTTTGTGAATGAAGGGCATCACAGCTCACAAGAGATGCAGAAGGATCCAGGAAGTGGGGATGATCTGCAGGATAAATACTCCTAACAGAAAATATTCTCTCCTGTGTGATGTCTTCATACTGGTGGCAGTAATCACTCAGGATTTCAGACGGGCTACCTGGAGGAGATTGCTGAAGAGAAACTTCCCAAAGGATGGCTCATCTCAGTGAATCTCCGATGTTGGCAGGTTAAACCTTAGCACCTGAGCTAACCAGTGACATGGTCACCTCCGTCCTAAAACACTTCCTAGCTGCAAGCTATGAGGAATTCTCCGGAGGCACAGATGGGTACTTGGGAGCCACAACACAGGCTTGAAAACACTGGAAAGCAAATATTCTGCTAAGCACAAGTTGGCAGAAAGAACTGTTAAAAATCCAGTCCCAGAAGAGGTCGTGAATAAAGGAAAGAAGTTGCATGTAGAAAAAAAGGAAACTAATCCTCTGTGAAGACTTTGTTGTGTTATTTTATTATAGAATAAGTACCATTTCAGGTTATGGCTTACTGATGTTCGTTTTGTCTCTCAAACAGTAGCAGGAAGCCCCGTGGTACTGAAAGCCAGCTGATGCCTCACTGGTATTTTTAGCTGTAACATGTAAGTGGTATTTTATTTAGTTTACAAAATCTGGTGCTTAAGGTTTAGCGAATGCAGATCTGCAGCCTTAATCCATCCCCTTGTGACTACAGAGTGGAATCAGCCTTTATCCATGCTTCGTTTATAGGAAGAAGCAGAAGGAATAGATGGGGCATATTAGAAAAACCAGAAAAGAACAAGTGAATTGAGAAATTATACTTCATGCTGTATAAATAAGAAGGTAAGACCAGCTGGATCAGGCCAAAGCAAAGGTCCAGATTTTGTGGTCACAGTTTGGGTCACAACAGTCCACAGACTGCATATTTTAGCACTGTCTCTGACCAACAGGAGTTCTCGTGCAAGCAGGACACAGCCCCGTGTTAGAGTAATTCCTGCCAGCAAGGACGGGAGGATCACTATGAGGGCGGTGAGACATTGCAACAGGGTGCCCAGAGAAGCTGTGGCTGCCCCATCCCTGGCAGTGCTCAAGGCCAGGTTGAATGGGGCTTGGAGCAAGCTGCTCCAGTGGAATATGTCCCTGCCCGTGGCAGGGGTTGGAGCTGGATGAGCTTTAAGGTCCCTTCCAGCCCAGACCACTCCATGATTCTATGGCGATTCTAGGAAAGAATTTAGGGTGCTAGGAGCCCCTCTCTATGGAGAGCAGCAGACGTGAGAGGGTAGGTCAAGGCACACAGTGCTGGGGAAACTGAGTCAGGCAACCAAGGGGCAGGGGTCATTCTCAATGACAGGGACACTAAGCACTGAAGTTGGAGGGCTTGTAATGATAAGACGTGTTTATCAGGTATCATTTCCATCCTATATGAAAGAAAAGTGATTAAATGGGTCTCATTCCCCCTGTGTTCAGTTGATCCCGCTTCTCACACCCAGCCAGTGGCAATGGCCAGCTTCGCTCCTGACACTTCCAAAACCGCCTCTGGGTCGGACGTTGCTCAGTGCAGAAGGAACTAGTCTCTTCGGACTTGTGTAATGCTTCTTATCGGATCTGGGCCCATAGTCTCCCATTTGCTGCTGGACAGCTCTCCACCTCAGCACTTAGATGCCTGACAGCGTTGCTGTGTTAAACTAGCGGATTGCAGAACACCAGAAATAGCAGAGCATCACCAGTTCAGTCGCTGAATGACGTGAGCTACTAAGAGTGATGCATCGGACAAGAAATGATCGATTTGAATAATTGCCCAAGAATATTCACATGACACTCGAACACAGTCCCTGCCATGATTACCAATGTCTCTCTTCCTCACAGCAAGTCTATAATCGGCAGATAATTTACACAGCAACAAGATTTTCACACTTCTCCAGTTTTGGATAGCTGCTAATATTTCATGAGGCAGTCACTTTATCATACAAGGGAGCGTTCGCAAGCTTTCGGCACATCTGTTAATGCTGACTGTCACTGGATTTCTCCATTTTCTTCTCTTCTCCAGGCTGAACAGCCCCAACTTCCTCAGCCTGTCTTCATACGGGAGGTGCTCCAGTCCCTGATCATCCCCGTGGCCTCCTCTGGACTTGTTCCAGCAGTTCCATGTCCTTTTTATGTTGAGGACACCAGAACTGCACACAATGCTCCAGGTGAGGTCTCACAAGAGTAAAGTAGAGGGGCAGGATCACCTCCTTCGACCTGGTGGTCACGCTCCTTTTGATGCAGCCCAGGACACAGTTGGCTGCAAATTTAAAAGGAATTTAAAAGGAATTTAAAATTTAAATTTAAATTTAAAAGGAATTTAAAAGGAATACCTACCTAAAGTCCACGTATGAACCTCTGCAATCTTGTGACCAGGTAAAATTCTTTATTTCTCAAGACCCTCAGTAGCTTGCCTGTACCATGTTGTTAAATAAATGAACGGCTAAAAAAATAAGGTATTTGCTTATCTAACTGCCCTGCATTCCAAAGCAAGCAGACCACTCCAAAACCAAGCAGAGCTGTCGCCACTCCACAAGGAGCTAGAAAAGAGCTACCTCAGTCGCTTTGCTGTTGCACCAGCACTGACTGCTGTATGCTGCTCATTTCTGTGCTCAGTGTGGTCCAATTGGTAGTGGCATAAAGCAGGGGTCAGTGCCCTTGCTGAGGGGCTCCTGACTCTTTTTATTCTAATACCAGCATGAAACTCCTGGATAGCTTTCATTTTTAGATGTTTTTCCTATCTCTGTCTATGGAATAGTCATGTTTGCTTGCTTAACAGCACCTGGGCTCATTTCACCTTGTTTTACCTGCCAAAAGAGAAAAAAAAAAAGCCTTAACCATCCTTGGCAACACCAGCAATTACCCAGCCCTTGGCCTCAAGGAGCAAAGCACTGAGATGAGAGCTGTGCTTTCAGAACACCAAGTGCCTTCACCGCCTCTCAGACTCGAGCCACTTCAGTGGCAGTGTTGCTCAGCAGCAGGTTTTTAATAATCTCTTTTCTTACTCTTGCACGTGTTCAGCATCAGCATGTGAAAAGGTGATACCGGGGGTAGGGACTAATGATGATACAGCTATTACTGGCTGTCAGGTACTCCAGAGAGTGGGGTCACTGCTTGCGTTTTCCATATGAGAGACAGTTTAATGAAACCGTGCTCTTTGGAGGCAACAAAGCATCAACCCCCTGCAACCAAATGCACCTGAGGTAGGATGATATGAATATGTATAGTTCCTTCAGTGAATTACATTAATTTGTAAGAGAGGTTTGAGGCATGTAGCACTTTCAAACCCCCTTGTTCAGCGCTCTCCACTCCCCGCATTTAGGGTATGCCAAGTCGGTGTGCAGAGCTACATGCTGCCTTTAGTCCCAAATGGCTTCACTGATGTTTTTGGCTGAAACGGTGCTCCTTGGCAGGATGATCAGACAGCAGCACACTCCATGGGTGTTGCTTATTACCTTTTACAATGCCTGAATCACTTGTACTCGTCCAGTTGTATGTAGTGGCTGGTCTGCCCACAAGCTCTGCTGAGCTGTGACTACACCACAAGCAGACTGCCGAATCCCCTGGGCTTGTGCGCTCCCTTATCCCCACTTAATCCCAGCAAGATCCTGCCAACATCTTGTATGGATGCTTCTGTCTGTCCTAGTGTAGAAAGGTAAGAGTGCAAGGGTCCACCAAATGTTCGTTTGTGCAGCACACACAGACATAGTCAAAACCAAGGGAGAGCAGAGCCATTGGGTGAAGAGACAAAGGGCCTGAGGCAGCATCACACAGAAACACACAGCAAAGAAGCTGGTGGATCTAGGTGACTTCAGGTGAGCAAGGCTTGGAGTGCAGCTGTCCAGGGTGTTGGTGTTCATGTCGATGAGGAAATGAACATGAGCCGGCTGCAGTGTGCGCTCGCAGCCCAGAAAGCAACCGTATCCTGGGCTGCATCAAAAGGAGCGTGACCAGCAGGGCGAAGGAGGTGATCCTGCCCCTCTGCTCTGCTCTTGTGAGACCTCACCTGGAGCATTGTGTGCAGTTCTGGTGTCCTCAACATAAAAAGGACATGGAACTGCTGGAACAAGTCCAGAGGAGGCCACGAGGATGAGCAGGGACTGGAGCACCTCCCGTATGAAGACAGGCTGAGGAAGTTGGGGCTGTTCAGCCTGGAGAAGAGAAGGCTGCGTGGAGACCTCAGAGCAGCTTCCAGTACCTGAAGGGGGCCTATAGGGATGCTGGGGAGGGACTCTTCGTCAGGGACTGTAGTGACAGGACAAGGGGTAACAGGTTAAAACTTAAACAGGGGAAGTTTAGATTGGATCTAAGGAGGAAATTCTTTCCTGTTAGGGTGGTGAGGCACTGGAATGGGTTGCCCAGGGAGGCTGTGAGTGCTCCATCCCTGGCAGTGTTCAAGGCCAGGTTGGATGAAGCCTTGGGTGAGATGGTTTAGTGTGAGGTGTCCCTGCCCATGGCAGGGGGGTTGGAACTGAATGATCTTGAGGTCCTTTCCAATCCAAACCATTCTATGATTCTATGAGCAGGCGCATGAGTGGCTCTGCTAGAAGAGGGACAGCTTCTAGCATCCCTAGAAGAGGGACAGCATTCTAACATCAAGTCCTCTGATATTTTTCCATTCAAAGAGGTTGCACATACAAAGGGATCTATAACCCAAGTGCAGAAGGGGAGGCGAGGAGTTATAAGTTGGAAACACTTCAATGTTTGCTTGAGGTTGGAGATACAGTTCTGTGTATTTATGGACTGTAAAAGGTGGCTCAGCTGTTCTAGCTCCTGATTGCGAGCCCATCCTCTGCCCGTCTCTCTAAAAGTTGATTTATTTCCTTCACAGTCATATCCGAAGTGGTTTAGGCAATGTAAGTGTGTGGTATTACGTTGAAACTCGAGTTCGGACGAGGCTTCTATCTGCCATTACACTGATTGAGACTGTCTTATAGGCCACATGTGGTATCTACGTGGCGCTAGGCAGCTATTCCTGGGCACCTGAAGTGACCGTCTCTTCCGTTAGCGTATTCACACTGCTTTCACTAGGTATCCCCTGTAAAACCTTGCATTAAGGAGAACACTTCCCTACCCCTTACAGGAGGTAGGCTTAGCTGTGGGTCTACAAACTTGTTACTCCAGGAATAACGAATGAGCTATTTTGCATGAAAAGTTTATCAGATTGTGCTCTTTTCCCACTGCACGTTATTCTGAAGCAGACATAATGATAAATCGCCACAATCCTGTGAATATTTCATAGAAACACATTTGAGCTTATGGGTGTTCTTTTCGTTCTTGAACACTTGTGTCTGCGTCTTTGGCCATTCATCGTCTGTGACTGGCCGCTTAATTCAGGTTACTGTAACGTCTGGCTTTTTGACTGGTTCGTTAAATGTTTTATAACAAAGAGGAAAAGTGGCACTGCAAATGACACGGATGTGAATATGCAAACAGGTGTTCCCAAAATCCTAGTCAAGATTTCTACTCACAAATGTAATAGAGATCTCTAAACGCAGTTGAAAAAGCAACTTTTTGTTTCAAGGGATGTTAATGAAAACAGTGATGATTATTTTGCACTGTTGCGCGAGTTATAAGGATACGGGTCCAGCATTCTGAGGTTTCTCTAACACTGGAGTATAACTCACAAACCCAGTGAGAAATGGAGTAGCTGGGATCTGTTGCAGTGGATTTCATCAGCATAACAGTCCTTGAACAGACTCTGGAAAACACATCTCAGAAGCCTGACATTTGTTTTACCAGTCCATGGGAGCTCAATGCTAAAACTCATAGAGATCGTAAGGAAATTAAATTAGAGCAGCAATGAGCGTTCCCGAAACCCCTCTGTTCCTGCGTGAATACCTTTCTACACAAGATCGTTCTCTGGATCATTAGCTATGAAATCTGCAAGACAGAAAAAGAAGCTGGAGGAAGGAGTGCTAAGTGACGAAGTTTGATTTCTCCCAAACGATCCTCAGCTTTTCAGGGGCAAACATTTAAGCAGTTAAACTCAGAGAAGAGAAGGCTGCGTGGAGACCTTCCAGTACCTGAAGGGGGCCTATAGGGATGCTGGGGGGGACTCTTTGTCAGGGACTGTAGTGACAGGACAAGGGGTAACGGGTTCAAACTGAAACAGGGGAAGTTTAGATTGGATCTAAGGAGGAAATTCTTTCCTGTGAGGGTGGTGAGGCACTGGAATGGGTTGCCCAGGGAGGTTGTGAGTGCTCCATCCCTGGCAGTGTTCAAGGCCAGGTTGGATGAAGCCTTGGGTGGGATGGTTTAGTGTGAGGTGTCCCTGCCCATGGCAGGGGGTTGGAACTGGATGATCTTGAGGTCCTTTCCAACCCTGACTATTCTGTGATTCTATGATAAACTTTTACACCAGTTTCCTGCATGTTTATCAGCCCTGTCACTCTCTGAGCATTTAATTATGAGTACGAGCACGAGCTGATGTGAAAGATGCTGCCAAACCGTTATTTGTCCTTCCCATTGACCCAGAACACTGTGCGGGTGTGGAAATAGAAAGCTCTCATGGGAAATCGAAAGCCTCAGTGCAGTGGCTGGCAGAAGCCCTGCTGTCTTTGGGAGAGGCTGGGTCAAGCACAGGTGCTGTACACGCACGTGTCCATGTACGCAGTCAATTCAGCCTCCTAGAACCATAGAACAGTTAGGGTTGGAAAGGGCCTTAAGATCATCCAGTTCCAGCCCTCCCTGCTTGTACCAGCCTCAGCATGTTCGCGGTGATTTATTCAGGCTGTAATGACCTGAGGGCTGCTCTGGCCGTGTGTGACCTTGCCAAACCCCACCGTGTGAAGGTGACCTGAAGGAGCAGTGGAGATGCAGGTGCCGGGTGCCTGTAAGGTTTTTGTGGTGAACTTGAAGCCGTGTACCCGCGGTAAGGATGGGCGCCTTCTGCGTTAGCACTTCCGAGTGGAAGAAATCGAGAGGCCAAGGGGCACGGGCAGCGAGGAAGGAGGCTGTAGGCAGAGGAAAGCCGAGAGTGAGGGATGGACGCTGAGGGGAAGGTCGGGGTGGGGAGGTGGCAGGAGGAAGCAGCGGTGACTGATGGAGATGTGGGGAAGAGATGAGGACCAGGGTGTGAGCGATGCGGCCGACCGAGCGAGGCGCAGGGGCTAAGGGCATTGACCGGGTGAGGAGGCAAGGATGGGCAGCCTGGGGAGGAAGCTGCGAGGGGAAACCGCAGCGCTGAGCAGCGCCGTTTGGGGCCGGCGGCTCCGCACCTCAAGGGGATCCACTCTGAGGGGCACCCCGAAACTACAACTCCCAGGATGCCTTTCGCGGCGTCGGCACCGAGCATGCGCAGCGCCCGCCGCGCTCCCGAGCATGGCGGCGGGGGGGCCGTGGGCAGGCAGCCCGCCCGCCGCCGCCGCCGCCGGAGCGAGGGGGAGGCGGCACCGCCCCGGCCCGGCCCCTCGGACAGCGCCCGCCTGCGAGGAGGCGGCGGCGGCGGCGAGGCCGGGCGGAGCGGAGCCGCGGGCGGCAGGTGAGGCTGGGCCGGGCACCCGCAGGGGGCGGTTCGTGGGGGCCGGCGCCCGCCGCCTCCTCTCTGAGGGGAGAGTGGGTGACTGGAGGCGGGGGGCACCGGCGAGGGCTGTTGTGAGGGGCGGGGAGTCCGCAGTGCGGGGGGTGAGGAGGGGAATGACCCCCGGAGCCCCCCCGGGTTTGCACAGGGCGGCGGTGACACCATGGGAGTGGACAGCGTTGTCCGGAGCGGGGAGCGCAGGCAGGCAGGCAGGCAGGCAGGCAGCAGGGGCAGGCGGTGCTGTGCGGGTTAGCGCGGCCGTGCAGCTGCCGGCGCCGCGGAAACGGCTCGATTCGAACTCTGATAACCTCCCTAGAGGTCAAAGAGGCCGTGCAGGTTTAGAGCCCGGCAGGGCGAGTCAAGGTGGAATTGCGTTCTGCTGGCAGTTCTCCCTGATGGCTGAGTGCCTTGGGACCCCCCCGAGACGCCTGTCTTCCACTTGGAAAGCTTAGCAGTCCTGCTGTATTTGGCCCCAGTGCGTACAGATGCTGAAGCTATAGCGTCCTGCCCCTTATAATTAGTGTGCTGACTAAGCATGGTGGAAAAGTTTCTCTTGTGTATATCAGCTCTGGGTGCATTGAACATGGATGTTCCGAGGTCACACTTACCGGTCTCCTTTCTTCCTTCCATCCTCTCTCAATTAACCCTGTGTTTTAATGGGTTATTAAGCTAATGGATGCTGCTTTGGGGGAGAAAAGAATAATTGAAGTGTAGAGGCACACTCTTCTCTGGTGATGAGGATGATGACTGTGTCTGAACAACTGGTAAAGGCAAGGGAACATATTGGTGTTTTCACACCAGTACCATAGTTGGATAACTACTGACAAATGCTGACTTTTAAACGGTGCCTGCTGATTCAGGAGAATCTGCTGACTTTGGTAATAAAACTGTGACGGCTCCTTTTAATTGCCGTCTCGAAACACTTGAACCGATGGATTGCCTTGTTAGCCTTGACTTAGCTGAGAACCAGCAGAGCTTTTATTCTCTGGGAGGACCTTCTCCCCCCCTGCCGAATCTGACCTATGCAGAGCATATCAGCTGCAAGGCAGGGTGTTTAGTTTGCAGTGTCATTTTCCAAAACGTGGTAGATGCCAAATGCATGAGCGGATACAGGAAACCTGCGTTGCGGTCTGCTTTGCTGCAGGAGTGCATGCGGAGCGGTTTATGGTTGTGGAATAGCAGCTTTACTTGGAGTCTCGCTTTTGCGCTTTAATTAGCTGTCATCAAAGCTGAAGTTCAGCCACCCACACTTGTGAAGCGTGCCATGAACATGCACTCTAGGTACCTGGTTAATGTTTTGGGACTAATTACCTGGAGCCCGTCTCTATTAAGCAATGTACGAAATGGATTGACTATATGGATATCTTTTTCCAGTTAGATTTCTAGTCTCTTTAGTCGTGGCTCACTATGAACTTATCAACATTTAATTCAGTCATCTGAAAATTACATGTTCTCGTTCCCCTTATTCTCACCCCGCTTCTCCTAAAAATTGCTGCTTTAAAGTCTTCTGTAAGTGCTATTGGTTTGAACAGTTCCCTGTGACATTCAGTTACTGTTCCCCAGAGTTTTTAACATAGTTATATCTGTCTGGCCTGTGCTCTAAGACAGCAAGGTGTTTTAAAACACAGAGACTTAGAGCTCAGACAGACTGTTAGGCTCAAACAAGCAGAGCCCTAGATGACTTCTCTCAGCAGAAGAGTCTTTCTATTTAAACTGGCTTTTCCAAACAGAGTGTTATCTAGGCTGTGAAGGAGCAGATTTTTCTAGGAAGTAGTGGGAGGCAGGAAGAATCATGAAAAAGAAGGTGGCGCAATGGACGGTGTTTGAACCACAGAGCTAGGACCAGATCAGAGGTTCTCAGCTGTGCAGACAACAGTTTGCCTTCTTGTGCTGTGGGACAATAATTTCTTTGGTTGTCAAGATGGTCACAGAATTCGATTATGTGGTTCATGGTAAGGGGTAGAATGGGTCTATGGGTCCTTAAAGCGTGGGCAGGAGTGGGCTAGGAAGGGTAAGAGTTTTGGAGAAAATGGGTGACACTTCCCCTGTTCTGCTGGCTACCTTCTTGGGAAAGCCAGTGGCTGTTCCTAAGGGACTTTGCACAGTCGGTGCAGAGGTGTAGCATTGTTTGGTGTTTCTGCTTGTGAAATACATGACGTGGAACCCTCTTCTTTCTGCTTTTAGGTCTTCACCTTCACCTTCTGTGGTAGAATGTGTTTCCTCCTCCTCCATCAGCACACCACCTGCTCCAACACCGTTCTGCCTTCTTCCCACTGCCTTCTCATCCTTTCCTGAAGTTAACTGGTAGGTGTGAGGTGCTGGAAGAAAGTAGGGTTCTCTCTTTGCCCTCTCAGTACTCACACTGGGCCTGGTGGCACAGGCAGCAGGGAGGCAGCCGCTCGCATTTGGTCATGCTAGACAGCCCTCATCTCTGCCTGCATTTGGAGCAAGCTGTGAGCAGGGCATTGAACTCAGCATGGTGGAATTTAAACTGTGAGTTTTCAAAGCCAATTACTGGATGCAGTCTGTGTCTGACAAGCTTCAGTTTCATTAGCTGCCTCCCAGGAGTATTGAGCTGCACAGCTCACCTTTGCAGAGATCAGATTCTCCTCTGCGATGTTATTAGGTGTTTTTAAAAATAGCTTCGTCAGTCCACTTTAAAAGAGCTGGTCCGCTCTGATAACAGTGCCTGCTGGTGCTTTTCCAGATAAGGAACTTGTCACTTTTCCTGCTGTCATACATGCAGCTTCTCTCTATTTAGAATACAGCTTGAAAAAAGACTACAAAATAACCTCCAGTCTTGTGTAAAGATTTGTGTGTTTGGATTAGGAACAACTGAACACATCTTATTCAGCTGCTTTGGATGATATTGGTTTATGAAGAAGATAGGATCAAACTAAACACACAGTTGGGGGTAATAACTTCATATACCTGTGTCCTGAGGAAATCTTGATGTTAAGATCTCTTATATAACAAAGTGACGATAGGCCAAAGATTTCTTTTTTTCTTTCAGTTACCATTAACATCTAAAAGGATCTGAAGTACTACACTGTGCATGCATGTGTATAATCTATGTGATGGTGGGAAGCAGGGAGGTGAAATAGGATAAAAACTGTTTCAGTCTGAGGGTCTGAAAAGTAGTTCTGTGCTTATGCACACTAGGAGCATTGTGGGAAGAGTACAGTTTCCTGACACACCTAGTAATTCATTCTGTAAGGTGTACGCAGGAGCAGTGTTCTGATTTACTCATTCACTTGATGTTTTGTGAGCAGATGGCATTTTTAAAAAGGTCTATTAATTCTGTGGGAATTTGATAATGGCTAATTGCTTGGGGGGTCAGAGGAGAGTAGCAGTCAAAATGAGGCTCCTGACTTCTCTGCTTTCAAAAGGGAGGCAGCCCTCTATCTAACTGTATCCTCTTAGAAATCCTTACTCAAGTGTATTCACCGGTGTCCTCAGCATAAATCGGGAACTTGTTGATTACTCTTGAACTGAACTGTGCTCCATGAACCAGTCACTCACAGGCAAAAAGCACCAGCGAGATCATGGCTTATTGTAGGACCCAGTGCATTGTTAATTCTTGTACAAAAGCCCTTTACTGTTTCCCTTTTCTCCTTAATCTCACTTGCTTCTCTGTTTTTTTTCCTTTTTCTTTTCTCTGCTTCTGTCTCTTTCACCATGCCTTTGACTTAGGGCTGTTCATGTACTTTAAGCACCTGCCTAAGTGTTTGCAGCATAGGACATAAGTACCTATTTGCACTGCAACATCAAAGGATCACATTTCAAAATTACAACTTTTGCTTTGAAGGAGAAGAAAAAAGGGTTCCTTGTTGCTATGGTGATGAGCGCTATATAAATGCCTATAAATAAATAATCAGCTGATTCCTGGACTTTGATTTGCAGTATTTTTGCTTTTCTAATGAGATATAATTAAATATCAAAATGGGAGGAGGTGACATTTTACCGATTTTGTTATATCCATATTATTCTTGTGCCTTCTCTTGTACAGGATTTCTGCTGAGAGGAATTAAATAGCAAGCTGTTTATTCTTCTCTCTGGAGCAAGTTCAGGTTTTGAAAAACTGTAGTCTGGTATTTATAGGAAAACTTTTAGATGCCAAAAGCCACTCCACTAAAAAGGTGGTGTCCATTTTAAGTTTAATCAGAAAACACGTTTTGAGGTAAATGCCTATTTTTCTTATCTCTAAGAGACTATTGTGTGCTGTCACAACACTTAATTTCCAGTCAAAAGCGTCTGTAAATGTAATTATGTTCCTCTGCAGTGTTTGAAACTCCACTTGTGCACAACAGCAAAACTTGGAAATGTCACTGGCTTTTTCTTTTATGTTAAAACCACAAAGGCAGAGTAAAAAATAGGATATTCCTTATTGAAGTGTGAGGAGGAGGGGAAGAATTGACTTTTTTGTAAGCTTTTTGTTCTCAGGTCTGTGGTGTAGAAGTAGCTTCCTCTCTGTGCTAAAGGTGATAATTGTAAAATGGATTGGATGGAGACAATAAACTGCTTCTTCAGAAGTCAGCAAGTAGCCATCAGCCTCTGCTAAAAAAGCCCTTTTCATCTCTGGAGCCCAGTCCAACTAGAGTGCAGAGTCCCACACCAGTGCACTGGAGTATTCCCCCACAGGAATTTCTCACTCAGGAAATGGGAGCACTTTAACAGCAAAGGACAGTTTATAATGGAAGGAACTTTACTTAGGGGAAGGAAACCAGGGATTTATAATATAATATATTTTATATAATAAAATACAGTCCTTTGTTAAAGGCTCTCTCTGGTTTCTCAGTGCCACGATGGCCTGAAGAGAGATTTCTCCAGTCCTAAACTGTGGAGTGCAGCTTGTGAACTGGCAGGGAGTAGATCTGGTCTCTACCATAGTCACAGATTTGTGTTCAGAGAAGTTCTCAGATTTGCAAAGAATTTTGAAGCACTATCCTGTCCTATTAAATGTTTGGTGAAATAACACTATGTCACTCACCATCCAAATGCACTCTGCATTCAGATTCATATCTGCTTATTTTACCAAGTTAAAATATATTTGACTGAATACCTTTTACTTCAGAACATGTGTAACTGTGAGGACAAGGGTACACAGTATTTCTTTCCATTTCCACACAATTTTCACGGAGAAGAACATGTACATCTGCAGTCAGCTATTAAAGGCAGGGGCAGAATAGGAGCAAGGCATGGTGTCCCTGAAGGTCTTGTTTGAGCAGTGGCAGCCGGCACTGGTTTGATATGTATCGTAGGCCTGTCACTTTTATTCTAGCTGCTGTGGCCAGTCTGGTGACACTCACCTGAAGAACAATGACAGCTTCAGTGTTTTCCTGGCAGTGAATTACCCCAGAGCTGCTTCTGAACCTGGTGCTTTGTGCCATGGGGCTGCGCTGACCTCCCAGATAGTGGCACAGAGTCCTGATCCTGTGCCTGCCTCCGCTGTCTGTTTTGGATGGGCTTGAGACCAGAATCGGGAGCAGATTGTGCTCTCTACCTGCTGGAAGGTGGTTTGAGCTTTGCATGTGTCAAAGGCATTTTTGCCTGCATAGAGCTTAGGCCTGGACAGTCAGTGTTAGACCTGCCTTCACAGGATTGTGTGGCTGACACCGGACAGGACAATCCAAGGTCTCTCCCAGATGGGCCATTGCAAAGGCTGGTGAGGTTTGTAGGCAGCTTGAACCTAAACAGAGTCTGTGCTGCCCGTAAGAGCAATATGGGAAGGATGGCAAACAGGGAGTCTTGAAAGTGCTCCAGATTCACAGCTACTCCCAGGACTACCAACTTGGGTTTGGAGACCATGGTGATGGTGGAGCAAGACCAGGCTCCAGAGCCATTGGGAGCAAGCACTGTTACTACTAGTACGTATAGTACATACTGCCTTTTAATGGAGTGGCATCTTTACTTAGAAGCCTTTTCTTAGGGTAGGAGGATGAAATACATACATTGATATTAATGACAGGATGAGCCAGTTAGGACAAGAGGTGGAGCCGTTGTGTCACTCCTTTTTCATCATGGATAGAACAAAGGCTGAAGCATTGCATATCCCAGATTTTTCCTTTTTTTTTTTTTTTTTTTTTTTCTGATTTTCTGTGGTGTGGGTTTTTTTTTCTTTCAATTTTTGCTGCTTCTTCTTTTTTTTTTTTTTAATGGATGGATATGATCCAGGACCATCTGGTGGAATTTGCCGTTGTCACATCTAGGTTTTCTGATGTATTGCCTGTCAAGTTGTATTGTATGTTCACATACGATGTGCTGACAGCTACTGACAGCCCTGAGATGGGAAGTTGGAAGCTTGGGGGAAAGAAGAGAGGGGCAGAGTTAGCTTTAAAAATGTAACCTTGATTGCTCTTGATTGGTGGTGTTTCATTTCTGGTACCTATGGTTGACTTGTTTAGGAAAGAAAGGTGAAAGAGTGAACTTAAACCAAGTGCACCCAACGTACTGTAATTAAACTTGGAAGGTTTGCAGTCTGCTCCCTCTTTGACACTGGGTTCCGCGCTTTAATCTTTTCTCTGTCTTTCCTCTGTGTCCATCTGTAGACACTCACACTTACTTAAAATGCAGCCTTTCCTTTGTCCTTTACTCCTCAATCCTTTGCCAGTTCCTCTTTAGAAAGGAGATCTCAAAACGTTTCTGTTTTTATTAGGATACCACTAGGTATCCTAATAATTATAGTATCTCAGTATCCTAATCCTAATACCCTAATAATTCTGTAGTAAAATGAACTAAGATTTTTTGGCAGATTAATACTAACCTTTGCAGACAGATCACGTGTATGAAAGCAATAAGCAACTCTGAAATAACTACAGTAATTCTTTTCTTGCTAGTTTAATACTCAAATAATTAATTAAAGTAGGCCTTTTGATGTAGAGGTCCACAGTGCAATTGCATTTCCTCACACATTGATAAAGATAATGCTGTACATTGTAAACCAGAATCCAAACAAGCTATAAACAGTTCAGGCTTGTTCCTCATTTTTTCTGCCATAATTGGAAGCCTGGAGTAGCAATTAGGCTGGTGACAAGATAAATTTCACAACTTATTATCGTTCTTCATGTTTTAATTGGCCAGATTAGTAAAGGAGAGCTTTGTGTTCGAACTTTAAAGGTTTTTAGTTCATATAGTACTGGTAGAAAGCATGTTACAGGTACTTACGAATGGGTTGGAAGGAAGCCTGTTTATAAACAGAGGTAGGATTGCACTGCAGCAGCACATTGAGGTGTGGTTCTGAGTGCAGGCTCTGCCCTCTCTCCCTCTCAGAGCATGGTGGTTATACTGGCAGTGTTGACGAAGTTGGAAAGGAAAAGAGCTTTCTTCCATGGGGGGGGTTGAAGCTGAAGGTAGTCCCCAAGTTCAGGGACCCCTTGTTGCCTCTTGCTAAGGAAGAAGCTAGAAAGCATTTACTCTCCTCTGCTTCCTGCTGTGTCTCCTCGGTGCTACACCCTGGCCTGTGGACTGCACGTGCTCTTCTGTGGCTGTAGAAAGATGTGTTAAGCTGACTGGGCCAGCAGAGTCTGAACGCAGGAAAAAGTAACCACCGTTTTGTACTCTGATCTTCTGCAGTACTGTACTTTGTGAGTATCAGATAAGGAGACTTGGAAATTACCCAGCTCCTGTGCTGTAGTAGGGAAGAAACTGGGGTATGCAAGGGTCAGTATGAGAGTACAGCTGCTCTTCATGGTAGTGATGGGTTGTGTTGGGTGGAACACTGTTCTCATACTGATCAAGCATCAGCTCAAATATTGTCAGAAGAAGTGGACCTTGGAAGAAACCCCATAAATGGAATATAGCCAAATTCTCTGCCTCTGACATCTCTGATAGCACAGCAGGGAAGTGAGGCTGGTCTTCAGCCCTTAAATGCATTAAATTAACTCTGGGTGATCTTGCTGGGAAAAGGGTAATGAAGCAGGTCAGAAGCAGGATGTGTGCGCTCAAGCACATGCAGTGGGCTTAATACTCCAGGCAGCATTCCTGCAGGCACATGTCTGGGGAGCAGCCAGGTCATGGAGCCCACTGTGCTGTTCGTTAAACGTATCACAGCCCACGGATGCAGCCAAAATCCCTTGTCCAGGCATAAGAGAGAAAGTCTGCTAGGAAGGAGAGCAATCCCATTGGGAGAAACTTGTGAGAGGAGCTGGATGCAGTCTGGTGTAATGCTGGCTGCGAAGGGCATGTACTAGGCAGCATCATCTCGGGGGTTGCCTGAGACTATTGCAGCAAAAAAATCAGCTCCTGGCAGTGGAGACTGATGAAGATCTTGACATTTCTATTCTGATGTTTCAGGTAGAGGTGGCTGCTGAATGGATCTGCAGTGTGACTGACGTGGTACGGTGCTTCATCTTTATTTCATGTGATGAGGAGGTGGGAGGGTGGAGATTACTTGAAGTGCCTGGCTAGAGACAGAACGTAATTTATCAGTGTTCATTTGTCTGGAGGGATACACAGCACATATGTAATTTAGAAATGCGTTAAAAATATAGGGAGCTGTTGTCTTTTATAATCAGTGAGCACTCAAGTCTGTTGGTTTAAAATCTTGTTTCTGTGGCACATAAATGCACTGCTATGCATTTTGTATTTATAGTGTGCTTACAGTAGAAGCGGTACGTCTAAAATGAACCAAGTGTATGTAAATAGCACTGATAAAACTAAGCCCTTCATAAACTCAGAGAAATGTGTATTTTCCATATTTAGGCTGAAATGCCTCAACTGAACATGGATTTATCCTTGACGGTTCTTCTGAGATGACATTTAATATAGATGTTCTTTTTATATGTGATCTGCAAATGGATTTTGCTGTTTGTTTCTACTGTAGAAAGCATCCCTCCCCTCGCTTTTTCCCCTTCTCCCTTGGAGTGTTTTTTTTCCAGTTCAAGCCTGCTGATGTTACGCTGTAGTTAAATTATCAGGGAGGGAAAGAGGATATCAGTGTCGTCCACCTTGCTGTGGAGAAATCTGTATTTTTGCTTTCTGCAGTGTACTGAGAGCAAGAGAAACAACCAAGGTGTTGCCATGCTTTATCAGAGGCAGAATGATAAATTACATGTCCTGGAAAGTTTCAAGATGTGTAAGAATGCAAATCCTTGGCCCACAGAGATGTGTGGCTAAAAGTGCTGATCCAGCAAGGAGTTAAGCATGTGCTTACATCTAAGCACAAGAGTTGCTTCCATTGGGTGTATGTACCCAGCACCATGCTGTGTGGGGTAAGCAAAGCTCTTTACTGTGAAAGGAGGATTGATTTGTTTTAGTGGCTTGAAGTAGGAAATGAGCCTTTTCCAGTCACCTGGAAGAGCAGTCTGTAAATACTGCAGGTGTTGCTCTTCTGTGTTACTGTCCTTGACCCTACAGCTAAACTGATGGAGATGGAAACCCTGATGGTTTGTCATTTTCTACATTACAGTCCATCTGTCCACTTCCCCTTCTCACTTTTCACACCCTGCCCGTGTCTGCTAACCATGAACAGAACAGCGCCTTGTCTGTAGTAGCTGATAATGTAGTGTGGTACCTCTGCCTAGAAGGGTTGAAGAGTTAGAATGGCATTACAAGGGAGTGCGGAACCTTTCTTCTCTTGCAAACAGGGAAATATGTAGAAATTTTCAGTCATTTACAATTCAACCCTTTTCTCTCCTGTGTAAAAGGCTCTGGACCAAGGATCTGTACATTGGCTTGTTCTCTGCCAGCCTGAGAAAGAAAAACTTCTTGAAAAAGTGGTTGAAAATGGTTGGGGCTTTTCTGTCTGCTGATGGCAGTGTGCAGTAGGCAGAATGATCTAGCTCTTTTCTTCATCTGTTTCCTGTTCCTGGTTGCCCTTTAGTGGATGCACTCTTTTTGGCTCTGTTTTCTTTCCTTAGTTCATTTTCATGCCATGTTCCTTTCTCCTTGAAGAGTGATGGCATGTGTGGTTTTTGAGGAGGCAGTGTATTCTCTGCTCTGGTTGCTGTCCATGTGCTCCTGGTGGTGTGAAGTTGTCTTCCTGCTGGGTTTCAGCTTGCATTCTGACTGGGAGGGGAAGACATCAGTTTTGTGTATGGATGGAAATGTTTTTATTGGTTTGTGGAGGCTTTTTGGTGCTGAATTAGATGTCATTCTTCCTGTATCCTTCAGACTCTAAAAGAGAGATGGGGGCTGAGTTTTCCTGATGCACTGATTTTATAGCATCGTTCGTTTTCACTGACTATCTCCAACTGGTCTCACTGCATTGCAGCTGGCATGGTAATTCTCACATCCATCTCCTGGGTTTTAAGTGGTTTTGTTCATTTCATACACTGCAGTGAGGTCTCAGGCTCATCCTTGGAAATACCTTGGTGCTTTACTGATAAGCACAGATCAGAAAGATAAGCTCCCAGTCTGCTTCCTCTGGAGCAGTCTTTGAAGGTTGCACATTCTTCTGCTGTACATCCTTTGTCCGAGTGTGTCTTCTTTTTCGTCTTCTGTTCCCATCTTGTTTTTCTTCCTTGGTTTTATTTCAGTCCTTCAGTCTTCTGGTCTTTTTGTTTGCTGTGTTTATAGTTGAAAAGAGACACACCTGAGTTTAAGTGTAGTTGGCTGTTTGGATTCACCTTGGAAGTTTTCCCTAGGAATGCTTTGTAAGCACAGGGCTCAGTAATTTGCCCCTTCAGCAGTTAGAGCTTTTTCCACCAACAGCTGAAAAGTGTTACCAACTTTTCCCATCCTGCCTGCAGCTTTCATTGTCATTTGGGCTGCTGTGCACCACAGCTTGCTTTGTTATACCTGTGAGAGGCTGTGCTGCACAGTTCTTACATATGAACCGAGGTTTCCCTTTTCCATAGTGAAATATTTCACCTTTTCCTTTCGAAACACACATGCAAGTGTGCTCCTCTGTCCTGGCCTTTGACTCTGCCTTGTAAAACTGAAATAGAGATCAAGGTAAATATTGACAGCTGCATATCTCTACACAGTTTCATGCAGGAGCCCTTTCTTCAGCTGCTAGGTGTTCTAAAGACCATGCATGTAAAATTGTCCAAGACGCATTTTGATGTTTAACAGGTATTGTTTGGTTCTTGTGTGGAGATGGCATGTATGGAGACTGGGATTAAAGATGAGAGGAAGAAGAATTTGTTTGATGACAGAAGGGTATTTTGTATTTGTGAAAAGAGTGGGGTTTGTGCCATCCAGCTAATTTGCCAAAGTTCAATTGAGAAAATGTGATTCTCAGTAAAAGCTGTTTCATTTATTGGTTGCAAAGATTCTTTTGCATATATGGTGTTAATTTCCTTTCCATCTTTTACTGGTTTACCTGAACAATTCAATTGCACATGTCTTTTTTGCTTTTGAGTGACACTGGATGTGATAAAATCTCTGTTTTAAACTGTTACTATGTGATTAGCAGAGAAAGATGTCTCTAAAGCCTGATCTGCCTGCTGCTCTGTTGCTCAAGGAGAAAAGAGGAGCTGAATTCTGGGAGTTGGGTCTTTGGTTGGAAGTCCTTGTGTAAATTTGGCACAGGCTACTTCTCTTCCAGAGAACCTTCTCTTTCCTCAGCTTAGAGCTCTGTAGATGCTAGGGCCATACATGCTTGAAGCCGAGGAGTTACTATGAGTTTCCTCCTAGTTGTGCTTTATCTTCCTCTTGTATGAAGTGGGCTTGCACACAGATCTTTCTCATTCGTCAAGTTGTGCTCCCTGATACATACAGTCTGTAAGATTCCATTCTGAAGTCTTGTGACTAGCTTTGCTCTCTGTTCTCAAAGCTTCCTGTCTTTAAAACCAGCCTGTTAGGGCTGTTTCTGCTACATTCTTCTTAAAGCCATGCTGTGAGTTTTTCATTGCTTTTGGAGCTAGAATTACACCCATTACCTTTTATGGACCATTTTTGCATACCTTTCTCTGAATAACACTTATTCTTGATGGTTTGGTTCCCTTCAGGGGCACACTAGTGTGAATATGGTTTGTTTTAAGGGTGGTACCCAACTGAGAGTTTAGGCCCTGATTTCTTTAAGCTCAAAAACCCATGTGTAGTTTTAAGCAGTATGTGAATTTTGGATCACTGATGACCAGTGAAAACACCCAAGCACAGTCTGTGTAAAATACCTTGGCAATTGCAAATGCCTTGAAGGAACCTGAAACCATCTGGCTGTGTCCCTCCTTTTGTCCAAAGAAAAAGCTCTCCTTAGTTTGCTGATCCCTCTTCTGAAGAGGAATGCTTTGTATCATCAGTGATTTTCTGGATGTGCTGGGGTTTTGCCACGCAGTCAAATGTGGTTACAGGATGACCACAGTCCATTGGATGAGGCAGTCACTGATGAGCCTTTGATGCACTGGGAATGAGTTAGTTGTGAATTGCTTTGTGCTTTAGTTTGCTGTTTCCCCTCTCCCAGCTGGTCACCTGTGATGTAAAGTGAGATGTTGGTGGTTTGTGAATCGAAATCCCTTTGCAAAGGCAAGATTACTTTCCAGTATTTCTTTCCTGGGCAGATAAGCCTTTTACCCATACCTGTGTGAACAGAGGCCCCTCCAGAAAGGTGTGTGTCAGCAGTTTCATGACCTTTTTTGTTTTTGACTGACTCACTGTATCATAAGCTCACTTGTGTGAGCCAAACCAGAGTTAGGCTGTTTCTGCTGTTTTGAACTTATTTCAGTTTTTATTTCAGTATTTTCCTGCTGATCTTTCACAATGGGTGGGAAGAGCGGAGGGAGGGAAGAGGAGGAGGGATGGAAAATAAAAAGGTGCACAAAGATTAATTTGCTTTGTGGTTTCCTCTTTTAGGAGGAGAGACACACTTGGGAGAGTAGGTTATCAGACCTTTAAGCACATAGATAAAATACTGTCCTTTTTAATAGACACTCTGGTGTTGCACTGAGGCGTCCCCTGCTCAGCACTAAAACTATATGACCAGATTCATTTTGAGGAGACATGAGATGGCTTCCTCTGTGTGTGCATTTTTACGGCCCTTAGCTAAGTTAGGGCCCTTGGTGCTTATCACTTTTTAATGATTTGTTCTTACCACTGCTCCTTGCTTCTGGCTGTTTGTTCTTTACTACTTAGGTTATTACTCATGTTCATGCAGAGACCTGAGAGTTAATAGAAAATGAAGATTGGAGTTGCTCCCTCCTTCCCTTCTCCTGTAAGGTTATCTGGGACAACTTCACACACATTTATATACAGCGTTGCAGTGTCTTGGCTTCTGATTGTGTTAAGATTGTGTCAAAGGTATAAAACTAAAGCTGGGAAGCTAGCAGCTTACTGAAAATAATGTCATTAAATTTATAAAGCCACTGATTAATCATCTTATAATACAGGTATAAACTTAAGAGTGATATATAGTCTATATATTAATTGTAATCTTTTCTATTAATTTTGTAGTCATACATATGTATTATATACCTATATATATTTAGCACAGGGGTTACAAAGTCAAGTTATACATAAAGTTCTCTAGTCAATCTTAATTTATGTGCATGTCTGTCACATTGGAACACAGGGCTCTTAGGTACATGCTTGTCTTTAAGCATTGTATATATTCAAGCAAATTAGAGAAGAGGGAGTTTATTTGAATATATTTCATCACCTTGATCTTAAAGAAATGGTGGTTATTTTGTGTACCCTTAAACCACTTAGCGAGGGGGCTGTTTTCTAGTCAGTCCTCAGCCTCTGACTTGGGTGCTTTCTCCTTTCACGTACTTGCTGCATTAATACAGGTGTAGATTTGAGGCTTCATTGTTGCAAGATGAGCTCTGTGTGGTTGTAGCTTTAATCCCTTTCATGGGAAGAAGGGTTGACTGCCTCAACAGACTCTTGACTGTCAGCCTCCAGGACTCATTATAAGCACATTGTTCAGCCATGGAGAGGGCGGAATTGCATGAGCCAAGGCAGGAAGGTTCTGCATGGGATGGTGTATGTCCTCCATCTCTGACCCTTCCAGACTTGGGATGAGTCTCACTGCCTGTGGCTGATAAATATCTGTATTTTAGTCTTTCCTGCAAGGTCGCAAGAACCTTCCTCTATGAGGATGAAGAGTACGACAGCACATATGTTTTTACTATGGCTCATCTTGGGAATTCTTTGCAAGTGAGAGCGTTCAGACTTGCTCCAACCCTCCAGTCCTTGGGTAATGCTGCAGGGCTGTCATAATGGCTAGATGACTTCTGTGGGGAATGGCTGCATCAGCAACAATGCTAACAGAAATCTAGTGGTGGAAATATCTGCACATGGATCCAGACCTGTACACAATGAACAGGGACAGATGTTCTTAAGTGGAGCTGTTTTAAACAACAGTTGGTTTATCGAACTGATGTTGCTCTTCTCTCGTTGACAGTCAGGTTACACTTCAGTTATTTGAAGAGATTCTCATTGCCAAACACTTGACTCAGCATTTGACTGAACAGAGGCAGCAGGCCTTGCCAGTGGGAAGAAAGCAAACAGAAGTGAGCTGTGGCAGGGCTGGGTAAGGAATCTCCCATCACTGAAGGGCCACTAGTGAACAGCAACTGTGTTAGTAAGTTGGCAGATGATCCTATCCCAAAAGGTACTTTCTGCTTTTTGTGTTCTTCTGTATGTGTTAAATGTCATAGGAGCTGTTTATGGGGGTATTGCAGCTCCACGGGGTAGGGATGGCTGAAAAGGGGGGCTGTAGGGAGATGATGCATTGATTTATTTGTGGGATTTATGGGACAAAAATTAACCACTTTATTTTTTTATTGCTATTCAAATAAATATAATAGCAAGCCTTAAGCAAAAAAATATGTGTACATATATAAATAAATCAAGTCCGTCTTGAACCTCCTCCTCTTGCTGCTGTGCCCTTGATAAATATGCCTACATTCAATAGTCCTTCTGTGAATTCTCAAGCTGCCAAGGGCATGAAGTTCTTTGTAGCTATTGAACAGAATTGTTGCATATGACACCTGGAGGAGTTGGAATGGTTTTGTAGAAGTCACTCAGTGGATTCGTCACAATTTTCCTATTGCATGCAATGGATCACATTGAAGCTGAGCAAGATGATTCATACTGCTTTCTTCTCTTCTCCCTGTCAGTAGCAGTGGTAGCCCTCAGAGCAACATTTGAAACAGTAAGTGCCTGGCCCACTGCCATGTGTTACAACTGCTCTGCTGGGCCCTCTGATGATACTGTAATCAGATGATAGGCAACAATAATTGTTCTTTTCCACAGGGAAAATGAGACCAGGGTATTTAAGTACTAATCGAAAAACAGTTTTAAGGAAGTGTTTAAATTGGCCAACAGGCATTTTTCAGTCCTAGGGCCTGTGCTGTCAGGAAAAACCCTATTGTTTAACCCCGATGTTAGTTTAGATTATTTGTGAGACTTTGTGCTCTGTTCTGAATTTTCATGTGAATATCGGCATCCAGAACATGGATGTTGCCAGAGAAGCTGTGGCTGCGCCATCCCTGGAAGTGATCAGGGCCAGATTGGACAGGGCTTCGGGCAATCTGGTCTAATGGAAGGTGTCCCTGCCCATGGCAGGGGGTTGGAAATGGACAAACTTTAAGGTGCCTTCCAACCCAAACCATTCTGTGATTCCATGATTCTGTGTTTTGTGCTCCCTTAGCATCAAAGTGATTACACTGGGGGGGAGGTGGTGGTGTATCCAGAAATACTGTGCTCCCATCAGTTGGTAATACTACACTACTGTCTGATGAATAGGGTTGAGTGATATGCTGGCTGCATCCCTTGAAATGCTAGGCTGTGCTGTACAGGTGTGGCTGAAGAAGGCATTGAAGGTAAACCAATCTATTTGCAATTCTGGTATTCAAAATGGCAGTAAGCCTTTTTATTTCCTCTGATTTGATTTAGATTCACCTTTATTTTGGCTCTGAACTACATTTCTGTCGTGCTGCTGTGCTAGGCACCTCAGGGCATTTGTCAGAGGCTGGCTAATTGAAACACGCGCTCCGACTTGGATCGAAACTGCTGTTTTGATCAAGATTGTAGATGCTGCTGCTGCTTGCTTGTGGAGTTCTTTCCATGAAGCACTAGGTTTTTGGTTTGTCATTTTTGCTTCTCAGGGGTTTTAGGAAAGCACAAAATCTCTGAGGGTACCAGAAAGTAGAAGCTTAAGGCAAAGGCAGCTGTGGGGAACAGTCCTGCTCTAGTTCTGCTTGTGAACTGACATGTTCTCGTCAGTTCTTGAGCAACTGCAGCCCACATGCAAATGGGCGCATAATCCAGTGAAGGCGATGAAATGCTTGGACATCTTAAGCCTTGTTCTTTGGGTACTCCCACACACTTGTTAGCCATTCACCCATACAGATCTGTCAAAGTGCCTGACATTTCTGTTGTTTAGCCTAAAATGCAAATTTTCTATTTCGGTTATTTCTCTTCTTTTATGTACCTTGGTACCTCTGGGATGTTCACATTTGAGGATGTTTTTCCTTATAGCAGCTGTGTTTTGCTGTGGTACTCGTATTTTAATTTTGTAAGATGTCTGTGAGACTCGCTGTTTATGACTACCATGTTTGTCTCCTCAGACAGCAAAAGGAGCTCTCTTCCTTTTCTTCCACCCTTCTCAGGACAAGACCATGTGGACAGGGTCTCCAACTTCAGTCTAAGTTGTGGCTGCAGGGGGTCTTCCAGGAGAGGTATGCGTGGCCCTCTGCACAGCAAGTGTGGATGGGGATAAGAAATGAGAGGAAGGTGTGCTGGGAGCAGAGCATGTCAGGTTTAGGCTGCTCGACCAGGAGCTCTTTCAGAGCAACAGAGACAGAACTGATAACTTAATCCTCCCTATCCTTTCTAATGTTTAAACTGTCAACTTTGATCTTGGAGGCTCTGGCTCCTGTCTTCAGTCTTGGAGTCCTTGGAGATGACTACAACCTTGGGGTACACAAGAGGGTTTGATTGTTGGTGGGTTTTTCACAGGAAGCTGCTACTGTATTTGTGGCTGCTGATGTGCTGTGTCCTACCCTGATCCCCTTGACACTTCCAATATTTTCCTCTGTAAAATGGGAGATGTGTTTCTTCAGGTGTTGCTGTAGTGATAAAAGCCTAATATTAAAGTGTCATCTGAGAGAGGGCAGATGCTCTTATTGGCAAAAACAGTTAACAAGGCTGTGGGAAGCACTGTGGTGAGGCCATGAGCAGCACCCAGGGGTCTTACAGGCAATGTTTTACCTTTGGTTTCTCATGTCAGTCTAAGTGAACATCATTTACTTACCAGGCTGCTCTTAAGAGCATGGATTATCTCTGCTTCCTTCACAGGCACATTGGCACTTATTACATTTGCAGGTATGCAGTTGGCATAGCTGTAGGAGAGGGAGTTGGTTTCTCTGTGTCTCCCTGCTGACCTGCCATTAATGGAAACCTGAAAGTGACACCTGGCTTGAGTCAGAACAGCTACCAAAGCCATCTCCTGCCTTGGGAACTAGGAGGTGAGTCTGTCGTGATCATCTGAACACACATTGCACACAGCTGCAGGAACAGGCTGGTATATCCCTGCAGTGCTGCTAGGGTGGTTCCTGATGGGGATGGAGGGATTGTTAGAGTGGGTAGTTCAACATACGACAAATATGGATAGCTAGTGTGCTTTTCCACCACAGATATTTTACATGTATAAAATGTGCACATTTCTGTGGAGCAGAATAAGTATCTGTGAATTTTTCAGGTTGATGTAAAGACATGTAACCTAAGTGTGTGTGTGTGTGTAAAACGTGTCTGATCATGCTTTGTAAATCTATTATTTATTTAAAACTTGTGTCCTACATCTGTTAAGCCTGGCAGTATGTCAAGCTTGAAACATTTGAGCAAAGTGGGGTTTGGCCATTGAGATACTCTTCAAAAAAGCACCTCTTCCCTGTCAAAGTATAGTCTTGCGTAGGAACTTTCACTTTGGCTGAAGTGCTGGTCCTTCGGCATCAGTTTTAATGTTAGCTTCTGCAGAAGCAAAATGCCATCCTCTGCGTGTGGAGTCCCCGTCTTGGTGTCCAGAAACCCAGTGCTTCCTTTGTCTCCTTGTTTGTCTTTCAATACAGGGACACTTTTTTGTCAGTTCAGGCATGAAATGTTTTTGTGCTCAAACTGAGATGCACTTTCAGTTCAAAAGCACTGCAGGAAGAACAATTTCTTATAGAACATACTTCTGGGACTATAAATAATAAATGCTGTGACTCGGAGTGATGCAGGCACCCCTGCAACATATATATGCAAGGCAAAGATTCAGTAAGTAATGATTTATCTGCTCTTTGTCAGCCTAAACCAAGAGGGATGTATTCAGACTTCTTCGCTATCATAATGACTTTTGTTTGTGCTGTTTTAGGAGTTCTAAAAATGTTAAGTGTATTTCTTTTGTGGTGCTGTTTTTGGAGGCTGCAGGTTTATAAGGAGAATTAAATATTTATCAAAGTCTTAGTTCTGAGCCAAAACAACCTATTCAAACCTCACCAACTTGCATTGAGCCGGTGGTGCTGTTTGAAAGCAGGTTGGGACCACCCCTCTTGGTGCCTTATGGTGCAGAAGTAACAGGTAGTTACTATTTCAGAGTCGCTGCATTTATTGGTTTATGGGGTTTTACTCTCTTTAATGATGTAGTTTCGTTCAGTTACTTTGTGGTGTAGCAGATTGACAATAGAACCCTCTTCAGGACTTTCATTAAACTGTCTAGCACCATGTGATGTGATAAACTGTACCTGTGAAATCTGTGCATATACCTCATTCCAGGGGTAGAGAAGAAGCTTATTCATAAATACAAGACCAGTCTGTAAATGTACTTTCTTCTTTAAAATCAAAGTTGGACTAAGGTAAGGAGCCTGGCATGGTATCTCTGGGTTATCAGGGGTCCCTCTGATAAAGTCCATAAGCAGAGGTCCATGGAGCCAGTGGAAAGGCTCCTGTGAGCATCAGTGGGAGCTAGGTCATGCAGTGGAGCTTTCCAAAGCATGGAAAACACAGTCAGGATGCGTTTTCCCAGGTGAAGTCAGCTACAAATCTAACTCTGCTCCTCAGCTTTCAAAATTCAGAGGTAAACTAGCTGACTTGTTCCATACAAGGCAGCACCTTTGCATTCAGTGGGGACAGAGGGCAATGAGATGAGCTAAAAAGGGAAGGGTGACTCTGAATATCCTTTGTCCCACAAGGGCAGGCTGAGGACACTGGGTTGGCCTGCCAAAAAGGAGATCTTTTCTATTTGCTCTTCTTTTGTATTTCCCCCAAGCAGCTGTGACTGACCCGTATCCCTTTGAGATCTTCTCAGGACAGGCATAGGCTCGTGATGTAGTTCAAAGTCCACCTTGGGTTGGTGGGAAGAGGTGGCACAGGCCTGGAAAGGAGGGCACTGAGGTAGATGGCACCTTGTCCTGTCAGTCCTGGTGGTTTTAATGTTTCCAGGTGGGCCAGAACCATTTTGCTTGTTCTGTGCTAAGAAGGCAGAGGTATTAAAGCATCACTCCAGAGCAGGAGATGAGAAAATGTCTGGTTTACTTCCATGATGCCCTAGTTTAGGAGATACAACAGTTGTGTTTATTCATCATGTTGGCAGGCTCATTTTTGAAGGTCTAGCTTTGTCAAGAATCTTTTGTCGGTTCTGCAGAATGTTATTAGGGTTTATTCTTTGTTTCTTTCAGCTTATTTTTCTTCTGTATTTGGCTTTTATCTGGCAGTCAGAAACCCAGGGTTATAAACTCTGTGGTATTACTGTGTTTATAAGCATGTGTGATGCTGAATGACACCCACATTTCTCAGCTGTGATGGTGGCTGTATTCAGGCTAGCAGCCTTACGTCCTGCGCAGGACAAGTCATAGTCTTGGGACTGCTGTGCACCTCCCAGTTCTGCCAGATCTTTGCCTCAGGACTACCCTGTTTTCATCAGTATTTTGTATTGTGCTCTATTGCTCCTGTGATTCAAAATACATCACCTCTCATTGCCCTGCAAAGGCTTCAGCCTCTCACCACAGATTGATTTGACAGGGCTGCTTTGCCTTCTTGCATGGAAATAAAAGGTTTCTTGGGGCTGGGGTCACACAGTAAGCAGGGGTTATTCCTCAACAGTGATGGCAGACATGGTCAACAGTGCCAGTCAACAGTCCCATGGTCTAAGTCCATTTGTCCCCTCCTTCAGATGACTTCCAGCATGATGCAGGGAGGGTAAGAAGCTGGAGACACCAGCTTGTCTCTGATGCGTATTTAGAGCAAGAGTTTAGGTAACATGCTGCCAGGCTCTCCTGGCTGAGAGTTTTTAATACCCATATCTTAGCTAATTGCATTTTTTTAGTGCAGAACCACTTGAATTTGTTCATTTTTGGTAGTGAGGATAATTCCTGCCATGAGTAAAAACCTAGGGATTCTCTTTGCTTTTTCCTTATGTAAAATGGTTGCTCTTCATCTCGGAGTATCAGTATGACAGCTGCACTAGATGATTGCTGTAGGTCCCTTACAACTGAAATAGACTAAATGTATAGACTAGACACATATAGACATGTGTACATGTGGATGTTAGAGAACTTTTCCTCTTTGTCATCATTCTTATTTCACCTGTTAGGTCTCACTTAAAGGGAGAAAACCTCCCAGGTAATCAACAAGATGTATCCTGCCAATATACAAAACAGATTTGCAGCAAGCCTTATATGTTTGCTTGTGATCTGCCTGCAGGTATGTCCCTACAGGGCTGGGTTGTCGCTCCTCATAACTGTGTTCAGTGGTGAGACTTCAGCTATGAGCTTTTTGGTGCGTGCTGTGGTCAGAACTGGGCTTCTTTTCTGATCTTGTGTAGATCCAGTTGTGGGATTAGGTCTGGAAATGTTCCCAGTCGGTACTGCCTGGTTTGCCATCCTCAAGAAGCTGCTCGGTCCTCGCAGTTCAAGCTCTGCTGAGATTGGTGTGAGACACTTTTTGCCTTTGTGCCCTTCTGCTTGTATGCAGTAAGGGACACTCTTGTAAGCTCCTGGCTCACTTCTGTGTATTTAGGGATTACTTGTTTCCACTGAAAAAAGGTAACTTCATTTTGAAAATACCATTCCCTGGATCTCTGAAGGAGGGCACTCACAGCCTTGTTCAATACTGAGCCATTTGCTGACCATCACAGCTGGGAAATCGCTTCCCTGGTGCTAAGGGAATTGCTAAAAAGCGTGCCGGTTGGCTTTCACATCCTCTAGCAAGGGGCATTGTATTTCCTTTCTCTCCTATTGTTTTGTTCTTTTGTATGAAGTATTTGGAGTGACATTCATGACATTCAGCAGCAGGATTTCTAGAATGCATCCCCCCCCCCCCCCCAACCAGTTTGCTGCCTGTCTCCCAAGGCACGCTCAGCTTGGTGAAGCCGCACGCTACTGTTTGAGTGTGGCCGCCCGTTGGGGATTTGCAGAAATACTGCAGCAAATCATCCTGCATGCAAGGCTGACCTCCGGGAGGCTAACAAATTGAGGTGAGCCAGCTGGAGCGACAGGACACTGCCGACAGACAGAGCATGCTCAGACCTGGGGGAGAAAGGTAGTTCAGTCTGCAGATGGTGCACGGGTTACCGTGCTGAGAGCTGTTAGGTACGTCTCTTTCGTTTTCTTTCTAGTGGTGGGGAAAGAAGAGGACTGGAGAGTGTTTGTTCCCCTGCAGAGCATAGCTTTAAGGTGTCTTCTTTATTCTTTCGCCTGTGAAAGAGAGGCGCCGGATAGCATTTGCTGTTATTTAGCAGCACCAGGTATGCATGCATGTGCTGAAACACTAATGGACCAGTGGTAGTACTTCCAAGATTGAAAGGTTGCAGGTGCTCTGAATTAACTGTGTTTCTCTGCTGGGTGTTACTGTAACTGTGCTCTGTTTGCTGTGCTGATCACATAGGGCTCTGAATTCAGTTCTGTTAGCGCTCCTGGCTGCAGCGTACTTCAGGGGGAGGGGGTTGTTGCCTGCTTTTTGATGCTATCTCCATGCTCTTTCCCCCCCTCCCCAGCTTCACTTGGAGTCTCTCCTCTGTGGCTGTGTATGTGTGGGAAGGAGGTCAGTAGTTCAGTTGTAATCCCACGTCTTTGTAGTCCATCTTTGTTTGACTGGTGTTTTGCTTTATCATTTTTAAACAAAAGTCTCGTGGGGAAAACATCTTTGATCTGGACTAAATTCTGTGGGTTTTCAGAAATTCATTTCTTACTGGGCAGGTGCTGCTTTGGGATTACTTTATTTTCTTTACCCTCCCTGAAAACATGCTAATGTAGAGCTTGTGGTAACCAAGGAGGGGTTTTTGCTGCTCTTATTGGCTGCTCTGTGCTCCGAACAATTTCAGCTCCTGCTTAGAATTTGCAGCACACAGGAGTGGTCTCAGGCACCATGCTGATGGGAAGCGGGGAAAGCTCAGGCTGTAAACGCTGCTGAGCACCAGTCCCAGTATCCAAATAACACAGGTACTGTTCTTGTCAGATGAGGAAAAGAAAGGATAGGTAAAATATAGAGAATAACAAAAGGCAGCTAATGCCCAGAGGCAGAATTGGAGCGGCTGAAGTTCATCTTGTTCAGTAGTTTGGGATTTCACATCATGTTCCTTTAAATTTACTTTTGCAGTGTTCGTAAATTTTCCCTTAAGCCAGCCCAGCTCCATCTTTGCTTTAGGTAGACCACTGAAGTCAGAGAAACCTGCTGCTCTCTAACAAGTCTTTGTTTCTGACAAAGGTAGCTTGCTTACAGGCTAAAAGCAAGAGGCCAGGCAAAAGGAGGGGCTTTTTACTCCCTAATCAGTGCTGTTAATGCCAATATAACCTGATAGGTTTCAATGGGATAAGCGGGTGAACAAAGATTGGCTGGAATGAACCCTGTTAAGCTTCCCCTTCTGTCTAGCCACGGTTGAGTGCCTTGGGTTTTCATCTTTAGGCTTGGAACTGTCAGAAGGTGAAGACTTGAGGGCTGAGAGAAATACTTTTTTCTTTCTTTTTAAGCTCATGTTTCAGTACATCTCTCGCCTCAGGCTTGTTTATTAGAAATACATCTGATCTGGGGCAATTTTATGGAGATGAGGGTTAGTTTTTTGTTTGGGGAAAGGATTTCAAACTCTGTGCAATTCTGGATGGAGAAGAGATCTTGGAAATGGGGACCTCAAAAGCCCAAGAAGTATTCTTTTTAGTTTCATCCTTTTAGCTCAGTTTTATGGCTAGCTTGTATGTGTTGACTGCTTAGTGTTGGGATGTTTTTACCTGTTTTTTGAAGATCAAGACAGTGGCATCAACAAATACTAATGTTCTGCTAGGCAGCTTGAAAGTCCGGTTGGATCTCTTCCTGTTCCAGGGCTCGCAGACTCTAAAATTAAATGGAAGAAAACTCAGATTTCCTATCTATAAGCACAACTGGTAGGTGTCCTGTGACCACCAGTATTCTCCTGTTCATACTGAAGGTACATTTGCAGTAGGGACCATTGCACAGAGCCTCAGGCTCTTTGGTTGCAGTCTTGTATAGAAAGATTTATAGAAAGTTTTGCTTTCTATTCATCACTTACACTAAAGCATAAAAACTGAAGGTAAACCTAATTCTGATCTCAACTGTCTATAGATACCTAAGGGGTTTGTGACACAGATGCTTTTTAAATATATTGCTATATTTTGATTTTATTTTTTTCTGAATAAAGTTTTATTTTTAACATTCTCCTCAAGGCTGCAGATTTAAGGTATTCTTATTTTTCATATCCCTTCTTTGGATCAGCCTTCATTAATGATATTTGTGTCTTTAAGCATTGGGTTTGCTTCCTTCAAGAATCTGCTCTTTTCCTGTTTAAAAAGTCAGCACTTCTACACTTGGTTGCTTTTTACAAAGCAAATGTTCATTCAGTGTACCATCCTTTCTTTAATGTGGCATGTACTGTGAAAATGTATGTATCTCATTAAATCAGTGAATAAGATGATAACAGCCTTTTGGGCTGTGGGGATTGACTTGCTTGTATAGTTCTGTGGGAATCTGTGACAGAGATAAGAATAAAAGCCAGTTCTTGGCTGCTGAATCCTAACTCCCCCTCCTTCCAATTGGGAAAGTTGCCTTCTAGCAACTTCTGCTCTGAGCATGAATGAAGTAGGTATTTAAAACTGCATGTATTACATATACCGCATCCTTCGCTAAGCTCTTGCATCAGGGATGGGAGGAAGAACAGGAGACATTTTGTAGGGGTGGTGTGAAATGCCATGTTTGCATGCTTTTATCTTCCTGTACTTGTCCTGGAAAGCCAGTCTAGTGAGAGATGGATCTGGAGGTAGGGAGTGCTAATGGGCAAAATGGCCTTGAGGAGGGAGCATCTGCTCCCACCCCTCTCACTGTGTTGCTGTAATAAGAAGGGTAAGGGCTCCCTGCCCATTTCCTGCCCCAACTCCTTCCCTGTCCTGTGGCAGGAGCAGCTCCAGTCCACTTCCAGTTGCACCACTTTCCTAGGAACTGCAGGGACCGTTCTGCTTGGACACTGCTGCCACAACTGGCAGGCTCTGCAAGGGAGCTGGTCAGCAGGGCCAAACCCAAGCTGGCTTCCATGTAGAGGCATTTCTCTCTGTGCACAGAGCTGTGAGGCTCTTGGGACATGTGTGTCCTTCATGCTTTTTTTCCCATTTTGTGAGGATTTTTCAGCCTGCTCTAGCTCTGGAAAACTGCGCATTGGTTTGGAAAGTGCTTGGGCAGTTGGTAACAAAAGCTTGGCAAGGCCTAAGTAGACAAAACCAGCACTTCTCATTTTGTTAATACCTGCAGAACTTGGTGGTCACTATTAGACGTGCTGTTCACCTCCATGACCCTTGTTCTCCCTAATCAAGCTCTTGGTCTCTTCCTTTGGGGGTTTTAGTAATGTTCATGGGTTTTATTGCGTGGGCGTTGTAGCTTTTCTCCCAATTTCTTACCTAAATAGATAGTAAATTTTAAAATGAAGAAGAGATTTAAAGCATTGTCCATTATATTAATAGTTTCAAAGTAGCGATTCATCCTACTCTAGCTTCACAATTAAAACAAAAGAACAACAGAACTAGTCTCTTAAATTAATCCAAACAGCCTTTTATGCCAACTGCCTATTAGTAGAAATTAATCTCTCCCATCCCACCCACTCTGATGTCCTCGACGTGTTAACAAGAACAGTGTGTCTCCATCGATGCTTCCTGTTGCTTTCCCACTTCCTGAGGATGTTTAAAACATCAGATGACCAGCAGCTGACAGGCAGAAGGTGCCACAGTGTCTGAATGTCCATGGGAGTACCACAGATGCTGCGGGATGCTCAAGGTCTCTGCCAGAGGTGCCTGCTGAGAACACGAGATGCATGTTCCTGAAGCCTTTACCTGCTCACCAGTGGTCAGTGCTAGTTAGAGAAGCAGTAGCTGGGATGGGAGAATGAACCTGTGACCTTTTTACTAAGTGAGTGGAGGAGGAGGAAAAGCCGCCTTTTCTAAGCTCTTCATGCCTGTGATCGCTTTTGGGAAAAGAGCAAAGAGGAGCTGACCAAAAATAGAGTCTCTCCCACAGGCTTTTAGCCTCTGGAGCGAGCAGCATCCACTGTGGCTGAGCTGCAAGCCTCAGGATGTGCTCTTATTTCCACTGTAAAGTCTTGAGCTGCCCTTACACCACTGAGTGTGTTGAGTTCCTCATCTTTGACTGTGCAGTGCTGCACCTCAGCTGCCCTGCTGCCCTGTTAGCATCCCTGCCAGGGAAATTTGCTGCCTCTGTCTCCCTTTCTCACTCCTGCTCCTTCCCTGGATGCTGCTCCTCTCAGGAGTCTGCAAGGGCACATTCCATTCCCTCCCATAGGGCATCGTTGCCCTCTACTAGCTTGACAGCAAGAAGCTCTGTGCTGCTTTTACATGCATGTCTCCTCTGGCTGGGCTCTGGTCTATCAGCTGTAGCATCTTCTGTTGCTGAAGGGTGGTGCTTTAGCATTTCAAAGCTGAGGGTAAAAAAAATGTCAGTCCATGTAATTTCCCTGGTAACTGGGATGTATTGCTCATGTGGAGCAAAGCTGTGGTTATCCCAGTGACACTGGGAAGTGAGAGGGTGGATGAGCATTGTAGGGGTGGGAAGGGGATAATCCGTGGGCAACTGGGGGTGTGAAGAGCCTGGATGCTGACCTCTTTGTAGAAAGAAAGAAACAGCACAGAGGAGTCTGCTTATAAGGAAAGTAGCAGTGCATCTGGCCTGCCACTTCTGCAAATGCCTTTCGGTTCTTAAGATGTTCTCTGATGGCTCCATGGGAGGAGAGTGGCAGCTCCAGACCCATTTTATGAGGTAGACTTACAAATGACAGTTTCTTTTATTGTGAAGTAGATCTCTTCAGGTGGAAATCTAAATGCTTTCACCTATTTCAGAGATACCTGCTGCCTCCTGGGAAAGTTGCCCATTCTAGGACCTCTGTTGGTGGCAGCACTTAATGGCTGATCTCAGCCTGGGGGATTGAGGAACCAGGGGACATGGGGAGTGACTGTTTGCCTTTACCCCCTTAGTGCAGCCTCTCCTGGGTGTATAAAAGCAAAGAGCGGGATGGTTTGTTGCTATTTGTGTTCTGTCACTCCCTGAAGCACCAAACTTTAGTTCTGCAAGGTCTGTGTTCACTGAAAGCACCGGATTTAAAAAAAGGTGGATGATAAAATGTGGGAAAACTGGCAAAGAATTAAGACAGTTCCCCGAGTACCTGTGGAATTCTCCTTTCAGTTCTGCCTATGACACCCCTTCCTGTCCACATCCCCTTGTTCACTTCCATCAAAAGCAGCTTTCAGCTAAGCAGCGTGAACCAGGAATTACGAATTGGCAACGAGGAACAGGCATGAAGATGGATTCCTTTAGCACTGCTAGCTTTTAACATTCATTCCTGACACCTGGTTGGCTAAAGTACATGCACTCATTTGAGCTAAGTACAGAGAAGTGCAAGCGGGAAAGTGCAGTGAGGGAAGAGACAGAGGAGAGCCTTGCAGGTGATTTTTATTAAAAGCTGAGTTGTTCATTTGTAGCCATTTAGTGGGTACTGTTGTAGCAGAGTCTGAAATGAAAATTGCTAACCTCGGAACATCAGCTGCATCCATCAGGCTGCCTCTCTGAAGTGCCTCATATGCCCTTCCCTTGGGGCTGGAGGGGAGAGAACAAATCAGGGGTGAAATAGTAGAGCAGGCTGTTTCCAAGGAGGCCTGTTCAGCTCAAGGGGTTTGTAATGGTCGACAGAACTCTCCACCACTGAGATGCCTGTGAAATGCAGGTGGTATCAAGTGATGTTTTTGTGGGCTTCTCATGCCTTTGAAACACCTACACGTACACATACCTCCTACTGCACTGCAATAATAGAGGCCATGTGGTTTTCCTCCTCTGCAGAGTTCTTGAAACTTGCATTGACTTGGCTGTTGAGCTCATCTGACCTGCAGTAGTTAACTTCCACAATGCCTGCAGACTGGCCTTCGTTTGGAGTGTGTGCTTGGGGCAGCGGACTCGACTGTTGAAGGTTTCCCTTTCATACTGACTAGCAGGCTTCCCACATGGGTCCCTGGGCTCAGCCCTTTCCTTGGGGATGCTGCAGAAGCCATTTAAAGCTGTGCTCACAAGGTGAGAGGTCCGTGGTGGAGAGGTTATGTGGTATCATTAGACATCTTTCAAAGATAGTAAAGAAGTAAAATGAAGCTTTGGAAGTGTGGTACCAACAAAATAACTGAAGATCTGTCCCCATCAAAAATTTCTTTTCCTGAAAACCAGTTTGTTTGCATTACCAGAGTCTAACCAAGTGATGTACTACTGTCACCAGTAGGTTTGCATTCAAGGCTGTCCATGGAACAGCCATGGTTGAGAGTTTCAAAGCCATCAGGAGCAGCAGTCATCCCTTGTTAGAGGGAAGGAAAGATTGAGAAGTGATGTGACAGCCATCATTTGTCTGTGGTTAAATTTGTCTGTCTTTAAATTGCTGTGATGGAAACAAAGGGTGAGTGTTAGGAAGGGGTTTGTTACAGTCCTTCATGCCTTTATTGCTAGAAACTTGCAGAGGAAATGAGTAAGTTAAGAATGAGATAGATAAAAATCTTTTGGGAGTGGTTTAGTGAGAGCTGATCCTGCTCTGGTAATTAGATGACCACTCTGGGTCCCTTCCCATTTCCTTTTCTATGGTTGAAGTGAGAACAACACCTTTTTAATTTGCTGCTTGCTTTTAGGGAGTTGCTAAATGAGGCAGCTTTTTAGACCACTTGCCAAAGGGAGGTGGACTTCATTTCTGGTTGATTTGAGTAGCTGGAGCTGCTCTGAAATTGAAATGAATTTGTTGCTCAGATCTCCAGAGACCACCTTTAAATCTTTGTGGCTTACGGCTAGCACTCGCTTCTTTGGCATTATTCAGTCTCCCACATACCTTCAGTTCTTCCTAAAACGGATCCTGCAGGCTGTTGGGATCTCACAATCTGTAGGGATCCATTCTAATGTCAATGAATTCCGTGAATGATTCTCCATTCAATTTCAGGCTGTATGAACCAGATTGCAGGCTCAAGCTGCAATCTCTCTTTTCAAAAGGACTCCCTTGGTGATATAGGAAGTGCTCACACTGGTCCTAAACATGCTTTGCTATCTTCCTCCACTCTGCCACAGAATAACAAGCATCTCTGGGTTAAAATGCTAAGGGACTATTGCTTGGGATCTCAGAGCATGTGGTTGAGACACTGCTTTTTTCCCCTCCCTGCATACTTGCCTCAAAGGGACTTTGAATTGCTACCTTTAAAAATCTGCAGCTAGAAACAGTCTAACCAGGTATATACCAATCAGAAACTTCCCTTCCAAAAGTTCCCCGTGGCTGCAATTACTCACAGCCTGACGAGCTGTGGACCTTGATGCATAATGAAAATTGAAGCCCGTAAGTACTGTAGGTTAATCAATATCTGAATTGAAGTTCACAGTTGAAAATATGATCAGTACGCTGATGTAATCCAGTAGTGTTTCTGCACAGGAAGCAAGTCATGGCAGGATCTTTCCTATAATGGAAAAAGAAACAAGGTGGCCTTGGATCAGCATAGAGAAGATTCTCAGGTTGGGATGGGAGAACACCAGCAGTGGAAACACTTCAAATATATTGCCTTCCCATTGGTGTAAGGGCCAGCTCTGCTGGTGCAAGTCACCTCATTCTCAGTGAATGAAGGTTTGATTGCTTTAATGAAACATCAGTTCCTCGCATAAAGAGTAGAGTTCTCCTCTCTCCCATACCAATATTTCTTTTGGAAGACAATGGTAGTTCTTAGCCTTTGATCATATGTGATCACAGCCAAAGAAATAACTGAGTGACTTGGGAGTCTCTCACAGGGCAGTTCATAGACCTGTGCCTATGGACTGTGTCGTCATCATCCTGTCCCGCCACCCCCCCAGTAAAATTAAATTGACTGTTACCTTCACTAGTTCACATTTTGTATTGAAATGGAGCATAGCAAAATCTACCCTTGGCAATGCTCCTTGTACTATTGTCTGGGCAGTAGGTACAAGAGGCAGAGTTGGGTACTCACAGCTATGCAAAAGGCCTATGGCAGATCAAGGAACAAAGTCTCCCAAGCCCTGGGCCAGGGGCCCAGTAATTGCAGGGCACTCTTTCCTCTCACTTTTGGAGTGGTCTGCAAAAAGCAGCGAGCCAGCGTCCCAGGGAACACACCAGGTAGTGTTCTGGCACTCTTTTCCCCTTTTTCCTTGTTCCCTGGAAAATTACTGAAACTCTCTTGAATAGTCCATAAAATGTAATTCATGGTGGAGCTGTAAACCCAGTCAACCCAGTGTTGAAATGGTTCCTTTCTTGTTTTATTTTCCACAGGTCTTCACCCTCACCATGTCAAGGAGCGTTAATGATGTGTTCCCTCTCCATTGCATTCCCCGCCTGTCATCTTGCTAGGATCTAACAACAGAATGAGCATAGCAGCTGTGTTTAATGCCCTGCTCGTGTCTGTCCTCGCTGCCGTGCTGTGGAAATACTTCAAACTGCGAGAGCATGCCTTCATGGTCGAAGAGGAGTTGGTCCTCATGCGTCAGTCTCAGGAGGAATCTCAGGTCCAGATTGACTACCATGCGGCTCTGCAGGTACTGGTGGAGGACGGTACCAGGATGGTGTGCACTGGCAGGATGCACACGGACCGCATCTGCCGCTTTGAGTCCCTCTGCTACTCTACTGAGGCTGAGGAGTTTATCTACTTTCACAGCAACTCCTCGGTCATGCTGCCCAACCTGGGCTCCCGGAGGTTCCAGCCAGCTCTGCTCGACCTCTCCTCAGTGGAAGATCACAACACCCAGTACTTCAACTTTGTGGAGCTGCCAGCTGCTGCGCTGAAATTTATGCCAAAGCCGGTTTTCGTGCCTGACGTGGCGCTGATCGCTAACAGGTTCAACCCAGACAACCTGATGCACGTCTTTCATGACGACCTCCTCCCCATTTATTACACCATGCAGCAGTTCTCTGATTTAGACCTGGAGGCACGGCTCTTCTTCATGGAAGGGTGGAGTGAAGGTGTTCACTTTGACCTCTACAAGTTACTGAGTAACAAGCAGCCACTCCTCAGGGAGCAGCTTAAAACCCTGGGCAGGCTCCTCTGCTTTACCAAAGCCTACGTGGGACTGTCCAAAATCACCACCTGGTACCAGTACGGATTTGTCCAGCCACAAGGGCCGAAGGCTAACATCTTGGTTTCTGGTAACGAGATCAGGCAGTTCACCAAATTCATGATGCAGAAGCTGAATGTCAGCATGGAGGAAAGCTCCAGTGAGGAGTACATCGTAGTGTTCAGCCGAACAATCAACAGACTTATCCTAAATGAGGCAGAACTAATCCTGGCTCTCGCTCAGGAGTTTCAGATGAAAACCATTACTGTCTCTCTGGAGGAGCATTCTTTTTCTGACATTGTCCGGTTGATCAGCAATGCGTCCATGCTGGTCAGTATGCATGGGGCCCAGTTAGTCATGTCTCTCTTCCTGCCGAGAGGTGCCACAGTGGTGGAGCTCTTTCCTTATGCTATCAACCCTGAGCACTATACCCCTTACAAAACCCTGGCAACCCTTCCTGGCATGGACCTTCAGTACATTGCCTGGCAGAACACTGACAGGGAAGACACTGTTACCTACCCGGACAGACCCTGGGACCAGGGTGGGATTGCTCATCTGGACAAGGCAGAGCAAGAGCGCATCATTAAGAACACAGAGGTGCCGCGGCACCTCTGCTGCCGCAACCCCGAGTGGCTGTTCCGTGCCTACCAGGACACGAAGGTGAACATCCCTTCTCTCATCCACGTGATCAGGCAGACTGTGAAGTCTAAGCCTGGACCCAAGAAGCAGAAATGGTCCGGTAGCCTTTACCCTGGCAAAGTGAGGGATGCCAAGTGTCAAGCCTCTGTGCAGGGCACGAGCGAAGCTAAACTTGCTGTATCCTGGCAGATCCCCTGGAACCTGAAGTATCTCAAGGTCAGAGAAGTGAAATATGAAGTGTGGATACAAGAGCAAGGGGAAAACACTTACATGCCTTATATATTGTCCCATCAGAATCATACCTTCTCAGAAAACATTAAACCCTTCACGATATACCTGGTGTGGATACGCTGCATCTTCAACAAAAATCTTCTGGGACCTTTTGCAGATGTGCTCTTGTGCAGTACATAACCTGCTGCACTCCTTGTACAGCTCTAACCTGCTCTCCACCCCATCTGTGGTTTAAAACTTCTTGTCTTGTAGTTTGTAGAGGGCTGAAAAGGACCAGACTGTACCAGTGCCTAAGTGTCCATTTTATTGCACTCAATGTGTATTCTTTAAATGGTATTTATTTCCAGTGAGTGTTAAAAAAGAAGAAACCTCTGTGTTCTTCAGAGTAACTTCCAGAGGTTAAATTACATGCTGCATACATGTAATTGAAAACAATGGAAGTGAATTATGTGTACCTTGGTCGTGATTTAAACACGTTCCTATTGTGTGGTGAGTATTTAAGCACAGTGTTAAACCACAGTTGATTCCATGGCTAGGTGGGCAGTTCTCATCAGCTTTTCCATTGTAAGTTATTTTTCTTTCAAGAACTCTGTAACTTTGAGTTCAGGATTTGGTACGAGAGCCTTCATTAAACTGCTGTAAACCCCCTCGATATATTTTGCTTTTTATTACCTGTCAGAATCGTTATTGTGATAGATTTATCTATTGCTGTGATAAACCATGTATATGGGTGGCTTTTCATTTTTTCATTTTGGCTGAGGAGAGTGAGACTACAGTGTCAACATCATGTTTAAAGTTAGATCTTACTGCACCCCAATAGCAAAAGGCTGGAGTAGCAGATAGGAGATAGGAGGGATGGAGCAGATAAAACTATTTACAGGGTTTTAACATGTTTTCATTTTGTGAATTATGTACAGATCCATGGAAAAGGAGGGGGATGGTTTGGAAGAGGTGATGGGGGAAGTGACAGCACTTGCAGCAACCTGCTCAAGGAAATCCTTTATTTTGGTGTTTGATCAGAATAATCTGGTCGATAATAGCTGCTAATAGCTACATGCTTTGCTCAGTAACAGGCAGGTGATCGCAAAGGGAAGCCTTCTGTGCACAACTTTTCCTTGATGTTGGTGGGAGGAAGCAGAGTCAGGCAGGGGGCAGGTAGGTGGGTGCAGTGGCATTGAGCAGGGGTTGGGCTGATGACCCTCCAGTGAGGGGAGTAGTTTTTTCTAGACTTAGGCTCATTTTCCCTGAGATCAGAACCTGGCTTCATTGCTGGGGTCACACACTGACTGCTTAGGACCTCATCCCACACAGTTCTTCTTTAGGTGGAGACCCTAAATGATGCTGTCTTTGAAAAACAGCTCTGCGTCAAAATTACAGCTCTTGGGGAAGAGAGGAAGAAAGGGGCAGGAGCATGACGTGTTTCCCTGGGGGATGTTCACATCCTCTGTAGTTTATAACCAGCCTTAAAGCCACAGGAAAACTGCTTTTTTCTGCTTTCCCCCCCCCAGTTCCCACCATCCTCCCAAGATCTGGTTGGATGCTTGAGCAGTACGATAAATGGCTTGCCTTTTCAGTGATGGGCTGATAGATGAACATCCAAAGGCAGGTTTATAAGATGAGTTCTAGAGGGGGGGGGAAAAACCTTGCAGTACAAATCAAGACAAGAAACAGGGTTGAAAAATGAGTGGAACGTCACAACACAACATTGGACCTTCAGGCAAGTGCTGCTTCTGAATATTCATTTCTATTACTTCTCACTTTGTTTCAGACACGGTTATGATTTAAGGGGAGGGAGAGGAACAGAACAACAATCCCAAAGTCTGTGTTTCCTTTGTCATTGTAGCCCTGCCAGCTAATAATCTTTGCCATGGTATTTTAAAGGTGCATGTGATTACTCCCACTGTTGTTTTGTAGGACAAAATGGTCTTCTTGCTGAAGTGAGTATTCAAGCTGTGCCCTAGTGTCTCCAGGTGGCTGCACATCACATACCACATATATCAGAGGTGAAGCAAAACTTCACCAGCAGGTGACAGATGTGAGAGCAGGCTCTTTAGGATCTGTAGCTCCCCAGGACCTCACTGACTGATTAGCTCCCACTCACGTCATTCAAGCCAAAGGTATCCCAGTGGCCGTCCTCCTCCTGGATATTGCAAAGGTGGTAATGGTGGCACCCAACAAGGTCAATACTGAGTGAGTCAGCATCCATTTTGCGTCAGTTCTCAGAAGTAATGTCCTTTGGGTGCGTGAGCTGCCTGTAGTTTCCTCTTCCTAACCACCCTTCATCCTGGGCAGGTATTGCTCTCTGTGTTGCTTTCCTGTCTGCCTTACTCAGAGCCTTTCATAGCAATCCTTTGCCCCATAATTTGTAGACCATCCCATTTCACTTAAAATTAGTTGCATATGATTGCAGGTTTTCTAACATTTGCAGATTGGCTACAGCACATTGACTATTTTATTCTCACACCCTAATGATTCCAATCAACAAAATTGGCTACAGGGCAATGAAGTATACACGCGGGTTTCCGTGCTCTTAACTCTAGTGTGAAGCAGTCTCTTGCGTTCAGAGACTCACTTTTTTTTCCCGGAGTTAATCAAATGTGCTTTCCAAAAGTGCGTATTCAGGTTCTGTCTTCCTCATCAGTGCTGTGAGTATTTTACGAGGTGGAAACAAAGGGGTTTTCCTTTTTGAATGCTGAGGTAGCTGAACACTGGAGAGGTGATGCTGATGTTGTCGGTTGCCTCTATCACCTGCCCAGTGTAAGAATGTCTGTACCAGAGCCTCACTACTAGACTGAATTCCTCCTCTGCTAGAGCATGCGGCACTGAGAGGATGTGGGCCAGCCTCTAGCTGTCATAAATGGGGCACAGTAATGTTATGCTGATTTATACTACCTCAGGAACTGCTCTGGAGTGCTACTAACTTCCCGTAGTGAATTTCCTTTCCTTTTAATAGCTGCCATCAATGCTCTGCAGGCCCGTTCCATTTTTCGCCCCTGATCCTCTCCTGACCCACAGGCTGCTTGCTTTCCATGCTTCACATGAGTATCCTCTCTCACAGCCTCCAGCCTTCACAGTTAAGAACCCATTGGGACTTTGTCAGTACCACTTCTTCGTTGATCAGAAGGAATGCGTGCCTGGCATCGCTTAAAGCTTCATCCTGGAATGAATGTGGGCCCTCTGTGCACAGGGGCTGGGGCTGCATCTCTCACACATGCAGGAAGGCAGGGCTGGACCTTGGTTACTGTATTTCCAAGGCAAGCATATGGGGATGGGTTTGACAAGTTGTGTTGTGCAAGAGACTTGCTCCTTCCAGCACTGCATCATTTGGTTTTGCTCCCAGAGCAAATACATTAAGCTCTGTGATGCTGTCTGGCCCCACTGTCCTGGAAGAAGGGAAAAAGCTGGGATTAAATCCAAAACCCTCTGGGGGCAGAGGAGGATGCTAATAGCAAGCTGGTCTCCAGCTCGCTGCTGCCAGACTTGGCCGTGCTTTCAGAGATGGATCATGTAGGAGGATTTCCTCTGGCTGCAGTTTCATCTCTCCTTTTAATTAGCCCAAGTGCAAGGAGCAGGCAGCTGCTGCGGCAGGGCTGCTTACTCGCATGTGTGAGTATGAAGGACCAAACAGAGCACTTACCAGCTTGAACGTGTGAAGTATTGGAGAGGCAGCTGCAGGCAGTATGGTAACAGTTCCCAGTGGGACTTCTCAAGTGTGGTGGTGACCTTAACAGAGCCAGAGCAATTCACACTACTGTTATTTTCTGTTGCTTATAGCCAAGACTCACCCCAAAGATCAATATCCAAGAACAGAAACATTCCTGGAGAGGCTCCAACATGGCTTGGGTGTGTTTCTTCAGAAGGATGTGCTGCCACCAGGGCTGTGGAGAGCTGAGACTTACAGATGGAGCTTGTCTTAAATGGACCACCCCTTGCGTAACGCAGTGGAAGGCCGGTTGCTCTGGAGGCATAGACTGCAAGAGCAGCGAGCAGGTTAGAGTAGCACCAAGTGATGGCTAAAAAGCCAGTCAGACCATCTCCAGGTCTATGGAGTGGTGGGAGGGACTTGTTCCAAGCAGCCTAGCCAGTGGCGTTTGCATGGGGAGCTCTCATCAGGAAATTTCTAGAGCACTTTCTTGACAGCTTCTCGGGAACTTCACACACTGGGAAGTAATAATGAAATCCTGTGTTCTCTATGAAAATATACGGATGATGCAAGAGCCCCGTGGAGATTGTCCTGCTAAGTGACTATCGACATCCTCTGCTTGGCTTTTAAGCCCTTACTCCAAGCCGGAATTGTCCTCTACATGAGGGTGAGTGGCTTAGAGGTGGATGTCCGGAGCTGCTCCCTTGGCTGGGAGCCACATGAAGACATCACTGAGCTGTTGGCCGAGCAAGAAGCAGTGAGGATGCTGATGCCCTGGGAGCGATGTCCTCATTTGGGTGTAACCCAGCTCCTCTTCATCTCTCTCTGCACAGCCCATGGGGCACCTTGGTGGCCACCAGCTGATCACCTCCTCACCAGCCAGGGATGCTGCAGCTCTTGTGCCACACAGCCTTTGAAAGGATGCAGAATCCTAAACATCATCCAGAAAACCCATGTCTGTCATAGGTTATTACTGCCCAGCTTTTGCTTAGCAAAATTATTGCACCTTTTCTCACTAGCCCTATGGATTTCTTCTGCTCTTGGTTTCTTTCTCCTTTGGCAATGCTTGTGGGTGGTAGGGGCAGGCAGGGATGAGCTGGCTGCAATCCAGACTGGCACCTGGTGCAGGTTTTGCACCTCCAGAAAGTGATAGATAATAAAAATAACTGGTTTTGCAGAGTTCAGTTTGCAATTTTTCTATCTCCTTCTCCTCTCCCCTGATTCTTTTGGACAGATCCTTTTCTTAAAGAAATCATAATTCTTAAGAGCAATAACTCGGGGGTTCTGAGAGCTGCTGTGGAGGGAAGGAAAATAAATAGGAGAAACAAACCCTTTAAAAGACAGCTTAGGAAATATATTTGCAGGAGAAACCAGACCATTTCTTAGAAGATTTGATGAGGAATAACACAAAATGCCTTTTTTGGCTCCATCACCTTAGCCTCTAACAACTAAACACGTTACTCAAGATAAATGTGTGACAGGAATGTTTTTCACAGGTGTCTATTGATTTTTATGTATCTATTTTTCATTCCATTGCAGGCCACATTTTTGCCCCTGTCTCTAAGGCTCTGCATGCCCACCGCTCCAGGTATGTGGATGGCTTGTCCCAAGACAGCAGCACCACACTGGACCCACATGCAATTAAGACGCTTAGGAAATGATGTGTTTTAAAACCCTGCCCCACACAGGCTGTTGGTGTAGATGGCTCTGGGGCAGAGCCACGTTTATTGCAGGGCTCTGACTCAAGCCTTTAACCTCTTTAGAGCAGAAGTTGGTCCTCTGCACAGCAAAGAGATTGCTGCTCTCCAGGATCCCTGGATGAAAGGGACTCTATAAGCACAACATCATTTAATTTACATTAAACAAAAGGGTGACTTCAGCATCTTTATTGTTATATCTCATCTGCCAAGCTCTATAAACAGAAGACTTATTTCTATAGTATTTTTGCTTCTTGGTGTCTGAGTGGAGTAAGGCAGTGTAGGTTTAGTGGATAAAACAGCACTTAATTTTTCCCTGCTGGACTTGGGGTAGGCATGCTTTTGGAATGGCTTTCAATGTGATGACTGACAGTCCATCTGTGCTGTGGGTGGTATGAGAAGCATCACCATCTGCATGTGTATGAGGCACATCACCACCCTTATGCTAGAGAAGTCACCACCTCCCCCCCAAGCATGTCCCCCCCCCAAAGGGGGCTTGAGCTAAAGCCTCTTCTAGCACAGGGCTGGCTGCGATGCAGCAAGCCAATGTGAATTTACACTGATGGAAGGCCTGGCCCTCCTTGTCACCCTTTCAAATCGCCCCTTCAGAACGTGCTGATTACTAAATTAATTGTTGGCATGTTCATAGGAGGCAGGAATAGCCTCCTGTCTGCTTGAAATAACTTGGCAGCGATCACCACCTTTAAACGCTGCTTAGTCCTGCCATTTGAAAACGTGTTGCCTTTAAAGTTTAATCGAGTTTCTCTTTGTTTGGTGTTTATTCAAACAGGCTCGCTCCAATTGCCTGATTTACCTTCTGGGTTAGCTGTGTCCCTGGATGCATAATGCAGCATGCACAGACAAACCCACCCGTTTAGCATCTCTCTTCTCCATCCTAGACAGCCCCTGTTCCTTTGTCCTCCCTTTGATGGCTCTCTGGTTAGCAGTAGCAGTCACCTCCTCCAGCTTGGCCAGAGCGTGGACCAGAAGAAAAACCAAAAACCCATTGACAGCAAAAAAACAACCCCCAAAACAACACAAGACATGAACCAAAAAACAAAAAATCAAACGTGAACAAACAAGGAGAATCAAACCGCCCCAAAACACTTATTAAGGAGAAAACCACTTCTCAACTGAAAAATCCAGTGCTAGGTTCCTATTGAAAACTAGCTTTGAAACAATTGGCAACAATTGCTTTGGGGTTAGAGGTAGTTTCTGGTTAAACTGTGTGTTATTTAGACCATTTTCCTTTTGCTGGGCTAGAGGAAGGGCTGGGAAACCGATGGGGCTGACCTGAGAGCCCCTGCCTACCGCACAGACTATTTGGTGCAAATCTCAGGGCAGCATTTTCCTCCACAGCTGTGCTGCAAAGCTTGTAGACAGAAAGCAAGGCACCAAACAGCGGCTGTCTTCTTTCTCTCTCTTGCATGTTCCCCTTCTGGCTGCCATCACCTTTCTGAGTGAGGACCTAATTTAAGCGTGTTCTCCTTCAGAAAGACAGGATTCCTTATGGCCCAGGTTCAGGAGGTCGCTAGCTGGCGGATTGCACTCACAATATAGCAGTGGTGTAGGTGAGGGTGGCAGGTATGTAGCACCAGGCTCTTGATGGACACAGCTGCCTGTGTGGCTTTTCCCCAAGGCAAGCACCGCGGGTCTTACCCTGCTCCTGCTGAGCCAATCCTTATCTCGTATAAAGCAAGAGCAGAGCATATCTGGAAGTGTTCAAGGCCGGGTTGGATGGGACTTGGAGCAAGCTGCTCTAGTGGAAGATGTCCCTGCCCATGGCAGGGGTTGGAGCTGGATGAGCTTTACAGTCGCTTCCAACTCAAACCATTCTGTGATTCTATGCTATCGGTGACCAGTTTGATGCATCCTCACCAACAGCTCAGATGAGGGCTGCCTAGGTTAGTGCTGCACACAAACAAACCATGCGGTTCCAGGCAAGGATTTATCTCTGCTTCCTCAGCTCTTTCAATAACGTTTTAGGGAGGAAAACAAACCAACCAACCAACCAACCAACCAACCCCACAAAATTATCCCTGCAGAGCAGCAGTGCCCCTCGATTTGTGCTGCTTCGGGCCAGATAAGCCACTTACCTGCAAACATTTATCTGCTTGGTGGAAATAAAAACAACCCCTTACAGCCAATCCCATATAATCTGCAGGAAGATATTACCACCGTGGGGTGACCAACAGCTTCAGGAGCAAGCAAACAGGCCTGAACCCAACCAGGTGCAGTGAGTGCATCCAGCTGCAGCTCCAGAGCGCTTTCCCCTGTTCTGGTTTGATGGCTTTTTCGTACCCTTTGCTTTCACGGAAACAACCACGCAGGTTGCAGAGGAATAAACGCAAATCAGGCCCCTGAATGCAATTGCTTACTGGGAAAAAGACCAAAGCAGAGAGCCACAAAATCAGTGCACAGGAGTGCAGGCACAGCCAGGTTTGTTGGGGCTGTGAAATAAGGGGGACGGGGGGGGGGGGGGGGTCCTGCTGGCTGGGCTGCCCTAGGAGCACGCTTACCTTTACATGTATTTACAATAGAAGGGAAAATCTGGAAGTAGCTATGAAAAGGCCCCGTTTATTGCTTAACTCTGAAGCTCCCTGACTCACAGGGGGGCCCATACCTTGCCATGGAATCAAGAGATTCGAAACGCACTCTTTTAGACTGACCTTTTACGATTCCAAAGGGAAACGCTCCAAAAATGCAAACTACCCCAAAGTGCAAACTGACTGTAAATCAACAGCTCGAAGCAGGGGCGGCAAGAAGCATAAACCCAGCCTCATTTACTAACAGGTTTTGTCCGTTTCCAGTTAAAGAGTTCAAACAGCCACACTGGTATCTCCGGCAGAAGCACCCGCTTGATGTGCGTCTGCTGCTACCCCAGCCCAGAGCTACCAAGAGCTCCGGGTATTTTGCACCTTGGTGTAGGGCATTTCCCCTAAGGTCCTGCCTACTGAAAGCCGTGGTCCTGCAGCACGCTAAGCAATGAGGCTCCGGGCTGCTTCGCTGAGCTTGACTCAGGTGCTTGAGACCAGGCGCTGCTGCCCATCATTCACTCGGAGGTGCAGCTCAGGGTAATTAATTTCCCACTTTAGTTAAGAAGGCAGCTTTAGCTGAGAAGGGCTCCCTGCCAACCTGGGGGCCCACACGGAATGGCTGGGCTTCAAAGGAAAACGCTGTGGCCAGTGAGCTCCCTCCGTTTTCCCTCTATCCGAGCTGCATCCGTGGTGACACCAGGGCGATGCTCCAGGGCCCAGGCCAGGGAAGCGCAGGGGGCTGGCATGCAGTGGTGGTTTTCATCTGGCATCCCCCCCTGCTGAGCCCCCCCGGCCACCTCGTCCCTGAGCCACGAGCTGTTTTCTCCTCAGTTAACTCGGTGCGGCAGTTCCAGCTGGTCCCAAGCCATCATAATTAATGCTGCGTCTCTCCCATTTCTCTCCAGCTTTCAGACTCATGCCCATGCTCCTGCCAGCTCTCATCAGCCACCCCCCTGGTGCCAGCAGAGCAGCGGCAAGCAAGGGGAAGGACCAAGGGGCTGCCAGGAGATAGAGGCAAAACAGGAGTTACCCTGGTGAAGAGGACCTGGGAGAGAGATGCCCTTGGAGCAATACATGAGGCTGGTCTCCAGGCTTTGTGTTTCAGATGCCCCAGCAGCACACAGCATCCCGGTGCTGGAAAACACGATGCTTTGGGACTGGGCTTTTGCCAAGCAGCTTCTCCGTGGTCTTATCCTCTGCTTCCTCGTCCTTTGTCCAGACCAAGCAAGCTGGCTGTGGGCCTGAGTAAAGGAGGAGCAAGCAACCATGAATCCGCAGTGATGCGTGGATTTCCATCATGTGAAATGGCACGTGCATCCTGGCTGAGCACAGCGTGTACCCTCCTTCCAACACCCCTCTGAACCCACTTTGAGACCACCTGGGCCAACCCCTTTGGGTGGCCCAGCTGTATGCCAGGCTTTCCCAGGTCCAGACTGGGACTGGTGCATCACCTCCCACCTCAAAAGTGGGATTAAAGCTTGCCCTTGGTACCACAAACCTCTCTGCGTTTGGTGGCAGCTTCCCTGTGCTCTCTCACTGCTTGCTGGCCAAGGTGAAGGGCTGTGGAACAGCACCAGCAGTGAGCAGTGTGTCCTGTGGATGTGCTGGCCTCACTCCACACCATTTGTCAGTCATTTCCTCCTTGAGGTGTGAGTTTCAGGCTCTCTGCCCAGACAGAGGAGCTCTGCCATACAAGAGGGTTATCTCAGAGGTGCTGCACGTGTCCCCCTCCATTCCCCATCTTTCCTCTCTTTCCTCCCGTCTTGAGAGACCATGCAATGAACAGCCAAGGGCACTTGCCAAAGGCTTTCTTTCTTGGGGACCGTCAGTCAGATTATGCAGTAGACACCGCGTTTTGCCCCTGTGTTGCTGAAATGTAGATGAACCCACGTCACCTGGAGCTGAGAACTGCCTGATGACTTCTCTGCAGGAGACCAAAGACCTGATTTTAGCTACCAGGTTTGAGGTGAAGCATTTGATCCACCTGATGGCAAAAGTGGAAGAACAAGCCCACCAAAGCCCAGCTTTTCCGTAGCGAACTGAGAAAACAGCCGTATTCTTCTCACGTTTGGGGACTGGCATTTCGGTGTCGAGTTCAATGCTTGGATTTCAGCATCACTTTGGCATCGTCTTGCTGGGATTTTATTGGGGTTGAAAGGCAGAGCTTGTGAGTGTTTTATTAGCTGTTCCCTTCCCTTTGAAGAGAACATCTATTGTTTATTAGTTTAAGAGAAGTACAAAGGATATATTGAGTTCTTGTTTAATAACTTCCCTCAGTGCTCCAACACAGTGGCGGCTTAATCCCAGCACAGGGTCTTTTCCAGAATGGAAGAGGATCACAAAACAGTGGGAATGTGTTCAGACAAAACCCATGCAAACCTCCATCTCCCTGGGCAAAGGCAACAGGCAGGAGAAACCTGAGGCAGGCAATGGTGGCAAAGGGGCTGTGGATGCAGATGGTGGGGGCTTGCCTGGGAGGGTGGACCAGCATCAGGGCAAAACATGGCCATGTGGAGTGTCAGATTTGGCTAATAGCTGGCAGTGTACAAAACCATGTCCAGGTCTCCTCGTGGATAATTCACAAGCAGAAATAAATGTCCTAGGGACATTTATTATATACTTAAACAAGGGAAGTTTAGATTGGATCTAAGGAGGAAATTCTTTCCTGTTAGGGTGGTGAGGCACTGGAATGGGTTGCCCAGGGAGGTTGTGAGTGCTCCATCCCTGGCAGTGTTCAAGGCCAGGTTGGATGAAGCCTTGGGTGGGATGGTTTAGTGTGAGGTGTCCCTGCCCATGGCAGGGGGGTTGGAACTGGACGATCTTGAGGTCCTTTCCAACCCTAACTGTTCTGTTCTGTTCTAGTCTATTCTATTCTATTCTATTCTATTCTATTCTATTCTATTCTATTCTATTCATATATATATATAAGGACATATAACAAGGAGAGCTGGGCACTCACCTTGTTGTTTCCATCACATGTATCTTGTGTATGTCGCCACATTAAAAGGAACGTGAGAACTCAGCTGTCCGCATGCGCACAGTGCAGGCGTCTCTATCAAATCCAAGGAAAATGAGCTGTGAAGAGCTATTAGAAAAGGAATGCTTTACAGAGGGAAGAAAACCAGCATTAAAAAGACATTCAGCAAGCACTTCTCTTGGGCTGGTTATGTTTTACAATGCATTTGTTATGGGAGGGATGAAGCTGGACCCAAGGTATTAATCCCAACCAGAGGGAGGGTATTCAGCTGGGAAATATCTTCCTACCTGCCAAGCCTCCCCCAGCCTTTCAAAAGGCTGCTGTTTCCCCATCACGCACTTGGCTGTAGCTGGACTCTGTGTCTCAAGGGGTCTGTGATCTTCTATTTCTCAGCAGGGTTTAATCTTTAAATCCCTTTCCTTTGCAGAGGGAGGAAGAGGGGAGAAATGACGGTGCTCGTGAGAAGGGCCACGATGAAGGAACTCATGGAGGGATGCAGGATGAAGCCAGCCTCGGTAATGGCTCCCAGGCTCCTGTAAGGTTGTGCTGGGTCTTGCTGGCTGGCTCCTTTGCATCTCCTGCACCCAATTCGCTGCTGCAGTGTGGCAGCACGTCAGGCTGGTCCCAACACCAGTGCTCCTGGAAACACCCAGAGGTGGTGCTCTGATGGCCCCAACATCCTCCATTCGGCACATAGACTTACCCGGGAATAGGAGCGACACCTCAATCCCAGCATCCTCGGAACAGAGGCTGGATGGAGCATCTGGGCTGGGGGTAAGCATTTGGAGGAGAAACTGGGGGTAAGGAGGGCTTACAGGGTTTGAAGGAAAACGTTGATTTTGGCCCAGGGTTTTAATGTCTTTGATCCATCTGGTGAAGCTGTAGCAGGCCCGTTAGATACCAGCTCAAGAATCAGTTTAATCCGCAGTCTCCTTCAGCCCTCTGAAAAGGTCTCCTGGTAAAGGTGCCTCACCAGGGCGTTGGTGGGATAAACGGTTGAATCCTTATGGAAAAAGAAGGGGGATATTGTCTTGTCTGATATCTGACTGCTGATTAAAATGCATCCCAGCGCTGTGGAGGGCTTGCACCATCAGGGCAGTCCGTGGGCCAGCAGAGGCTGGGCTCTCCCCGTTAGCTGTGTGCCACACTACCCCTCATTGGCACATCTTACAAACTGGCTTTGATGCCCTCGGCTGCAGCAGCTGCTCATCAGACACCGGGTACCAGCCTCCTGAGCCCTGCCTGGACCTTCAGAGAGCTCCATCACAAGCATCTCCACTGAACGTCCTGCACAACTCTCTGAGGGGCGGTGCAGAGAGCTAAAGGGGGCATTTCTTTGAGTGGTTCCCCATTAAATGCCTTCCATACCGCCCCAACTGCCTTTGTGCCCTCCAGCCCACCAAGTTAATCCACATTTGGCCCAGCTGCAGCCGGTGCAGGAAGAAGACTTTGTGCAAAATGAATGCTGACTGTCCCCACAAGTGTGAGCCAAGGATGCAGGTTTGCTCCTGCAGGGGCTCAGAAGATGCTAACCTGAGGCATGGAGGAGAAGAAGAAGCCTCAAAGCTTCCAGCAGGTAACACTGGGCTGTAGCTGCTCTGCCTCTGTGGGTACCTTTGTGGGGCTCAAAACCTGGCCATGCCAACTAATAAATAACCACGGGTTTGGAGATTTGGCTAAGCTCTTTAAGTCCACAGAGGCTGTGGATAAAAGAGCTGTAGCTCCCCACAGGCAGGCTTGAGATTAGCTTCGTCATTTGTGCTTGGGGGGTGCTGCCTGTTTAATAAACCAGCATGATTTAATGGTGTTGTTTTCATACAGGGAAGAAGGAAACAAGTCATTGATCCTTTACTCACAAAGAGGTAGCTTTTCAGCCTCCCTGTAATACCAGCAATGATTTTTCAATATATAATGATTTAAATAAAGGGATAAGGACAGTTTGCCGTCCTTTGAGCATCCTCGGCAGCCCGTTTTATTTTCATAGGAGCACACCATTTACATTATAGAACTGTAGAAGGGCTGCACGGGGTCAGACAAAGCCCTGTGCCATTTCTCCCCGTGGCTGTCTCCTCCACTGCCCACTGTAACTCACCACAGCCCTTGAAGCAAACACGTTACCCACTGAGCAAGCCCGTTGCTGCTGTGCATCAGCCCACTGGCGGCTCCGGAGGAGACGGCAACACCGGCACCAGCATCTCTGCCATCTGTTGCTTTGGTTCTCACTGAGCAAACCCGGGTCTTGGATGTGCCTTTGTGTGTCTTGAAGGTGTCCTTCAGCACGGGAGGGCCCTGCTCATGCTGGATTCAGACATAGGAGCAGGGAGGTGGAAACCAGATCCGCGCTTACCTGTTTAACATAGGCACGGCCTAAGCCGCTTTCCACCACCAGCCAGGAAGCCTGCGGGAGGGGGTGAGATTGAATTTCAGCCTCCTCCGTGTCAAGCTGGAGCCGCAAGCACTGACCCTGCTCTGTACATCCTGCAGAGTAACCCAGCAGGTCCGGTTCGCCGCACACGCAGGAGGCAGCCCTGTCTCAGCTCTGATTCAAGGCACGGTGGACAGGTAGCATCTGGTTCCTGCAGCCAGTGGTCCGCACGGAACGAAAGAGGCGGATATCAAGGCCATGGCTTTGCACAAACACAGAAATCGCTTTGTTGCCCGTGTCCATGCGATGCCTGCGTCGACACCTCCGCTCCCACCGCGCCAGGTCTCAAATCTACCAGCCCGGCAGGTGCCTGCTTTCCCCCTTCCTCTGCCCCTCAGCATCCAAATGTTCCCTGTTTCCAAGCCCCGTGTGAGGGAAGGCAAAGAGGAGGGTGAAAGCAATGATACAGACAGTGCGGGGCTGCTCTGTGGAGTGCGCAAGGGGCAGCTCCAGCACGCAGGGCCAGGGAAGTGATGATGCTGCAGGCACAGGAAGTGTCAGTCGCTGCTGAGAGCAGTCAAAATGCCTGAGGAAAACGAGGTTGTTCAGAAGGACAAGTGCCAAAGCAGCACCAGATGGGAGAGGCAGGGAAGGACTTAGGAGCCTTTCCCCCTGCACAGCCCCTGGGGCACAAAGCCAAGCTGCGCGCCCCAATGCCACCGGCAGAGAAGTGCGTGGGTTTGGGGTGCTTCTTTTTCCACCTCTTGAACTGTGATCAGGCTTGAGAAGTCCATGCCCAGCTGAAGCAGAGACAGCTCCCACTGTGTTGCTTGTTTCCCATTTTCTGGAAAAGGAGGAGAAATAAAGGCAGGGAAGGGAGTGCAGTTGAGGTATGGTGCTCTTGTATGGCCCTAAGTGCTGGCTTCTTCCACCACCACTGTGCTCCCCAAATATCAGCTGCCTCCAAGCATCCCTGGCACATGCAGAACACTCGCTGTGCACCGCACCAGTGGGGTATGGAAACAGAGACCTTGCATAGGGCAATGGTGATGATCCAGAGCATGGGGCTGCAGAGAAGCCCCTGTGCAAGGCTGATCAGTGGGATGCTGCTGCAGAGCCTGGGTTAGGTACCCCGGTGTGGTGGCAGGGAGGCTGGTTTCCAGCACCCGGCAGCAAGGGCAGATGGGTGCTGTATCGCCTGGTCCCACAGAGGTGATGGCACCACAGGTTATGGTCAGGGTGGTGTAATTTTGGCTGCAGCCCGGAGTTTGGGGCGAGCCTCATCACTGCAGGGACCACAGCGGAGGCGTTTGGCTCAGGTTTCTCATCTTGTGATAAAAATACCTGCGTTAGCCAGGGAAGGCTGAGTCTCTGAGGACACCTCAAGATCACAAGCGATAAGCTCAGATTCGTTACCTTACTGCTTTCTTCTTCCACATCTGCTCACGCAAGCTGCCCGCTGTCAGCGCTCTGTTCTTCCCTCTTCTTTCTTTACCCAAGTCCCTCCAAAGGAAGATTAAGCAGCCGGACTTTCTGATGTCCTAATCCTGCTTTTGTGGAGCAGAAAGCAGGACAAATACCACCTCACTGCTGCTATCAAAAGGCTTGCTTGAGCACAGCCGAAGTACACGGCTCCCAGGTGATGCCAGCATCTCCACAGAGCCCACGGGGGTCTTTGGTGACGGGGGACTGGTGGCAGCTCGTGCCCCAAACTGCCCCTGTGAAACAACAGGCCTGGCCCCAGCATTGCCCCAGCGGGTAGAGATGGACCTCATCTGCCCCATGAGTTGTCTCCTCTCTATGGACAACGCCAGGCAGGACCACACTGGCTGATTTCACACAGTTGTTGCCCATCTAAGCCTAAATTCCTGTCTGAGACAAGGCTGATGATGGAGGCTGCATTTCTTGCCCTGCAGTCGCCCTCAGCCAGGGTCTATCAAGTCTTCAATGTTGTTTGCTCAGGAACATTTATGTTTGATTAGACCTGGCCACGGATAACAGCAGAGCTGTGGAATGGCAGCCCAAGGGTTTCCCTAAGCCTTCGGACCACAGCAAAGTGGCTGGGTAGGTGAACGGGTCTTGTTCCACCAAGGCATCCCCCCCCAGCCTGCCCCAAAGTCCCCTCTCAGCTCAGCACTGGAGCTCAGCTGTGCTGCGTCAGTGATGGTTTCCTGTCTGTTTCTGGCATGGGATTGGCAAGGTAACGTCCTGGCCAGCTCCCCCAGCCTCATCCCCGAGCCGGGAGCACTGAGACCACTTGCCAGCACTTTTCCATAGCTGAAGCCTCCCCAATGGACTGACATTGGCCCTTCCACTTCATCCTCCCCTCAGGCACCAGCTCTGCTGTGAAACCAGCCTTTGGTGGAAGCATGGGCAGGAGGATGCTGTTCAAATCAGTCCCGAGTGCTCTCCAGCACAGGGCTTGCAGTACCCAGGGGCTGCATGGAGAAAGCAAGCCCCGGCTTCCCTTCTGCTGTTTGCTCTGCAGGTAAAGGGTTTTGTTCGGTCTGCTCAACCACAGGAACCACTTCTCTTAGTGCTGGGGCTAGCTAGGAGGGGCTGAAGGCACACCAGGAGCTCCCAGCATGGGGTGACCTTCCATATAGCTCCTCCAGGCTAGGAAAACAACCGAGTTTGCAAGCTTATGCCCTCAGGGAAGGCTCTTCCTCAGGCCTCTGTGGTGGAGCGGGGATGGAATGGGCTGCTCACCCTTTGCCACCGGCTCCCTGCCTATGGCAGTGAATAGCTCGCCTGTGCCAACGCTGGTGCCTGTGCCAGTAGAGGAGAGCAGGCTTCTGCGGCTCCTCTCCCCATATGCTATGGCATATGTGTACGTGTTTAAGGTTTCTGAGACCAGTGAGGGTTGCTAAAGGTCCTGGACACCTTCAGGCTTTTTATCTGAGGTGAGGAAGAAGCAGTGCAAGCTACCCCATCTAAACCCTCCATCTGGACCCCAACCATTCGGAGGACCCAAAGCCAACCTCCCTTACCCCACAGCTGAGGATGGCAAGGATGCAGGGATGGGGACAGAGCTGCGGGAAGGGATGGAGAAAGGAAGAGCACCGAGGGTGTGCAAACCCATCATGAGCTGGGCAGGGCCCTGGCAGCACCAGACAGAGGTTACCAGCCAGATGTGACAACCAGATGTGAGCAGCATCTCAGCGGTGGAAGCAGGGATGGAAAAGAGGTCTCTGCACCCTTAGCTTTCACCTTCAACTCAAATGACCAGGAGGAACTCTTCACGTACACCTGCCTGTGGGTCTGTGCACGTGATGCCAGGTTTCAATTGCCTTAAACTGAATTTAGTCACCACTTCCCTGCTCCCAGACTGTGGGCAAGGAGCAGAACTGGCAGATGCTGGGGAACTGAATAAAAACCATTAAAGGAGATTTGTCCCAATTGTGGCAAATCTCAGCCTCCTCGTATCCTGGTGGCACCTAGATGCGCTTCCTAGGAGCCCAAACCTTCTGCTCAGCTGTTTCAGGAAAGGCCAAGGCCATAAACCCCATATTGTTCATGTACACAAAGAGCCCTGGGATGTAGCTCGCCTTTCTTACTCTAGAGCTTTTTCTGACGCAGCCAGAGAGGGGCAATGGAAGCTGAACACGTGCGAATATACAGCCGCACTTGCAGCGCAGCCCGTATCTGCCGGCCTCCTCCTGCGTTAAATTCTTCCCTGCTCCAAGATGGCCCAAAATCAAATCCTATAGAGCAAAACTCACCCAAAAAGAAAGAAGAGGCAGTCCCACGCCTGCTTGAGCAGAAAGCTTCGCCAGCAACAGCATCAAGCTGTGGTAGCCCCACCAGGGAAGTACCCCCTGCATGGACATGTCCCATCCCACTTCCGTGCAGAGCCAGCACTCATGTTGTCTTTGGGCTCCTCTCTAGCCCTGTTTTGAAACCCCTTTCTGAAGGCATCACCACACTCTGCCACCTCCAGACAGGCAGGGAAAGGTCAGGAAGCCCACAATGCCCAGTTAACACTCCTGTGGGCTGAAATACTGCTTTCTGGTATCAGTCAAGGAACCCCACAGGTTTAAATCAAAGACCTTCTGTCTATCTAAGATAAAAGAACATCTACGCCCTTTCTCCCCATCGCCTCTCCTGCTGCATGCTCGTGGCATGAACCCTCCAGGAGCACAAACATCACGCATTACAGCCTCCCATCCCAAAGGAGGGAAAATGGTGAGTCCAACTGCCTAAACTGGAGACTGGCCAGGGACAGGGACCGGGTGCCTCATGTGGCGTCCAAACGCAAGCTGCAGATGGGAGCTGGAAGCACACGCGCTGCCTATCGCCATGCCTGGGGACACAAGCACCGTTCTGCCTGCTGGCTGGCAGCGGGGGTCCCCCACACTTCACAACTACACTCGGGAGACGCTTCCAGCCCTTCTCAGGGCCTGCAAGGGAGTTAGGGAGCTAATGATGCTCTGGAAATCTGCTGGTCCAGAGATGAAACTTTAAAGATGCTCTTGGCAAGCGTGGGGGACAGACAGCCTGTCGAGCCAATGCCAGCTGCTGGAGACGGCACTCAGAGACAAGAGATCCACGGCGCCCGTTAAATCAGCGTTTCTCAGTCATCCCTGCACTCAAAATACCTGCTCCGAAGCCTGAAAACCTGAGCTCACGCCTGGGGCGACAGAGACCTCAGACACATGTCACAGGCACAGCTCCTCCCATCGCTAGGGATGCTTCGTTTTCCCCAGGTTCCGGGTCTCGTCTCCCCCATTTGCCTTAACTGACAGCTAATTACCGTTCCAGAGGTAATTGCTGGAAGAGCCACATGGGATCCATAAAGTGCTGATGCTGGGGATTTTTCTCCCAAAGAGTCAAAAGAAGGGAGAAGCCCTATACATTATCGTCGTTGCTATTGATATGACGATCACTGCTGCAACAGCAATCAAAAAGTCACCAAATTAGCTTGCAGGAAGGACAAGGTTATCATCCCTGGAGCCGTTTACAAGTCTAAGAGGGTTTTAATTGGGAGGGAATAATGTGTTCACAAGCTGTAATGAGAGAGATACAGACAAAACCCAAACATAAGGGGAGGGAAGGAGGAGGGAGGTGAAGCCTCCATGAAGGGACTATTTAGGGAGCAGCCACAGCCAGGGCAGCAGATCTGGGGGGGGCTCAGCCCTTCCATGCTCTTGCACACATCGGTTATCTAATGAGCCATTCCTTAAGCTCCAGTGATGCTGCTGCTTATGTAATAAATTCAATGATCTTCCCTTTACTGGTCATTAATCTGCTTCGTTTCCGGGCAATTTTATACTCTTTTGATAAAGTGTTTGCCTGACTGCTTGGAAGAAACAATGTCGAAAGCTGCACCTTAGGCGTTCGCCCAGCTAATGAAGAAAATCCATCACGAGCAGAGTTTATCTATCGCTTTGCTGCATGTAAATAAAACATCAGGCTAATTTACTTCCATTAATCCTCAAGGCCCCCACTACAGCGATAGTCCTGTGTTGGAGAGGCCTTTTTTCTTTCCTTTTCCACATAAATATTTAAGCGAGTGCTGAAAGCAGAAATAAATTGCTTTCTAAAAGCCAGATTATTTTTATATCCAGTGATTTAACAATACATTTGGGTTTACTCGCTAGCTCTTGCCTCCCATACTTCCCCTGAGCAGCACGGGGATGCTTGAGTGGGTTTTGTCAAGCATCTTGCGGGGTCTGGGTCACCTGCGAGTACCACACCACTGGTGTTGTCCCCCAGTGTGGGGGGGTGTTCCATGGGTGCTCAGGCTGCTGCAGAGGCTGTTGATGTCCTGTGGCCAAAATGGGCAGCTCAAGAAGTGGTCCTTAAATGCAAGAAAAAGGCGTTTGGTTTTGGAGGGTGAGGCCAGCGGAGCACTGGAGCAGGCAGCCTTGGGGGGTTAAGAACAGGCTGAAGAGGAGCTGTGTGCCTGAGGGGGGGCCTGGGTGATGTCTGTGTGCATGGCAGGGGATGCATGCAGATGCACATGTGCATGAGGGATGTGTATGCAAGCATGTGTATCTGTGTGCATATGCAGGTCCATCTGTGCAGAAGGGTGTGTGAGGGCAAGGGTGTGTGCATGCACGCATGCGGCTGGGGTGATGCGCATGAGTTTGCGTGCATGCATGTGCGTGTGTTCAGCTGGTTTGAGACACTTTGGCCCCTGCCTGCTTTCCCCCAGCCCTATTTGCTGCCAGGTGAAGGGTTGTGGGCAGCCAGATGGGATCCCCGTGCCACTGGGATCACTGTGGAAAGAAACACCTTCCTCCTCATGAAGCCCTGGGAGGATGCATGCCCATGCTCTCAAACACTATTCCACAGGCACTGGCAGTGAGCAGCACATTCCCACTGTGCCAAGGGTTTGCACAAGGATACTGCAGGGATGCCCTTCTGCAAGGAGCCACGATGGGACCGCTGCTTGGTCCATGGCCTTTTTCAGGTACCCGAATTCAGCAGGAGCTGTGGTGATGCCCGCTGGAGTCTGGTTAAAGCAGGATCATTGCTGAGGTCAGCTCTAGTTTGTTGAGCATGGTACCGAGTGAATTTTGTAACTACAGTCTAAAACCATGAAAACAGGTTTATCATAGGAAATACAACACATTCATAGCTGGAGCAAACTGAACCCAACACTGCACGGTAAAGGCTGGCATACGGGGTTGCTCCAAACCCCTGTGACAACAGCTCAGAGCCTGTGCGCTCTGCTGGCTACACTGACAAGGCCATGGAAGAAATGCCTAATTAAAGGAGATTAATGATCAGTCCCAGCAAGATCATGGCTTTTGCGTCTCTCATTTATCCGTACATGGCTCTTTGTTTAAGCAACAGTGGTTTTTATGCGCATCATAACTGCTGACAGATGCTCCTGTATGCGTTTAGCTGGCAAACTTATACCTAAGGAAATGCAAAAATCCCCATTACCTTGTGCAATGTCGAGGTCGAGCAGCAGCACCCAGAGCCGAGTCAGAAGCTGTTGCTCCAGCACAGCATTTCCACCGCTTTGGCCACCACACAGTGCCCCACCTTCTCGCTTCTTGCTGAGATCTTCGCTTATACGGGATGCAAACCTTCCTTTTAACGACATTCCTTACTTTAATCAGAAAAAACAAGGCTATGACTGACGCTACACATCCTCACTGCTGCCCTTGCTACCACACAGCTCGGCACAGTCTGTTTTCTGGATTTAACTATGTTACGGTTAGCCTCCTTTATCCCCATAAGACCATGCCTGGGCACGGCTTTTCATAGGACCCAAGAAGAGGGGAGATTTAGGTTAGATATAAAGAAGTTCTTTACTGTGAGGCTGGTGAGACCCTGGCACAGGGTGCCCAGAGAAGCTGTGGTTCTGTGCTTTTCTCCTCCATGCTTAAGGCTGAGCTCAAGTCCCAGTAATGGATCTCCAGGATGTGGGCTTTAGCGGGGTTTCCTCGACCGTCCTCCATCCCACGGCATGTCAAACAGGGTGATAACTCATGGGATGGATCACAGAATCACACAGAATCCCAAGGGTTGGAAGGGACCTCAAAAGATCATCTAGTCCAACCCCCCCACAAGAGCAGGGTAACCTACAGTACATCACACAGGAACTTGTCCAGGCGGGCCTTGAATATCTCCAGTGTAGGAGACTCCACAACCCCCCTGGGCAACCTGTTCCAGTGCTCTGTCACTCTTACAGTAAAGAAGTTCTTCCTGATGTTAACGTGGAACTTCCTATGCTCCAGTTTACACCCATTGCCCCTTGATGGAGTGCTGGGGAAAGCTTTCCCTGGCTAACTGGAGAGCAGGACTCCAGGATGATGCTGGTGGTGCTCTGGACACTGATTTCCTGCAGTGCTGAGTGCCAATGCATTCTGAGAGCACTCGCTCTTGTTGATTCGTGCCACCCGCGCCTCGCTTCATCTTCTCTACAGCAAGAGGAGAAAGGCAAAACCCAGTAACTGCTTGTGCTTATCACCACGGGTGTTAAAGTATCCCCTTGCCGGCTCTAAAACTGACATGGTGCTGAGAGGGATGCAGCGGGGAAGGCATCAGCGCCTGCCTTTTCTTCCCCTCCCACTGCATGGGTGGCCGTGCTCTCCAAAGCTAGGGCAATGGGACAGCAGCACAGCGCCGAGTGCCCATCCTGGTCTCCCTGACTTTCCAAAGGCACAAGTGGCTTCTGGTGCCTGCATGCCATAGCTGGGGAACACTGCAGAGAGCGAGAGGCTCTGACAGAGCCCATCCCTTTGTCATTTTGCCTCCTGCTCCTGTTGCTTTTGCTCAGCCCTGACACTTGAGGACGTGCCTGGCTGGGATGCTGCTGTGCCCCACTGCTGCTGGGCAAGAGCTTAAGGGGCGACAGGAGTAGGATGGGCTCTGCTGGAGGGGCCGGGGCATTCTGCACTTGATAGCTTCTGCTGAAATAGCCTGGGTTTTGTGTGAGCTTTGGGAAGAGTATCTCACAGCCATGCCTGAAAGCAGGCAGGAGCCCTTTCCGCAAGGGGTGGGTTTGCCTTCAATCTCCTGACAGCACAGGGAAAGAGCGAGCGAGGGATTTAAGTCTTCAGATGCCACATTCAGTGGGGTGGCACCGCACATGGCACACGGTGCTCGCTGGGGACAGCACTGCGGGCTCGGTGAGGGCAGCTGCGGCGGTGGTCTGGCCTCCCGCCTGGCCCCCACTTTGGGCAGTGATTCACCCTCACGCCCAGGCACACGTCACCTCCTCCATGTGGGATGGAGAGAGCTCAGCTCCGCTGACTTGTCCCTGCTTAGAAAGCAGCCCTCTGCTTTATTCCATGCCGCTCCAGCCTCCCTGCCCGTGTTGTTTTGGAAACAGCAAAGGCATCATCCAAAAGCCCAGTGCAAGGCATGGAAAGGCTGACAGTGACTTCCCGCAACCTTGAGCAGTGATTCTCACTGCTTCTTTAACCCTTCCCAGGGTCCTATAGGCTGTTTAACTGTCTGGGCCTCTGGTGTTCAAAGCTGCTGGGGTAGGAGGTGAAGGCACCCCAAAAATCCCATGGATGTGCCCTTCCATTGAAAATCCATGCTTAGGCCATTACTTGACAACTGTTGCCCTTCTTAAGCAGCTGTGGGTTGTTTCAGGAGACGTCTGCTCCTCTTTCCTATCCCCCGTGATCCAGTCTCCTTCTCCAGGGCATCCTACCAGGAGGTGGGAAACACCTTTTGGAGACCCAAGCACCCGCACACAGCGTCCCATCACCCACAGTGAGGTACATCCATCACCGCTGGGATTGCTCCGTGCCGCAGGGGCCGGCGGTCAGCTCAGCACGGCGAGTCCCCAAACACCGTCAGGTTGTGCTCCCGGATGTGCCGCAGCAGGATGCGTGCCCGCCTGTCGATGGTCCGGAGCAGGGGCCTCAGGCCCTCGGCACCACCCTGGCTCTCCCAGAGCTCCCGGTCCACACGCAGTGATTCCAGCAGCAGGCTCTGCAACCTGCCCGACCGCAGCGTGGCCACGGCCGCCGCAGGGAAGCTGCAGCGGAGGAGCAGAACAGAGATGGAGAGAAGGGGTTAGCCAGGGGAGGATGAGCCGGGAAGAGGGCAGCAGCCAAGCAAATGTCACCCGGTGCTTCGAGGAATGCGTGTCCACCCAGAGGAGCACGGGATGAGGAGCTTCCTCCTTAAAACTCTGCCCATAACGAATGTGCAGAACAGCTCCATCAGAAACGGATCCAAACAAGCTCCAAACCAAGGGGCCTATAGTGTGCCAAAATGCCTGATAGGTGATGACACAAATAATACTAAAATACCCGATTTTTCATCATTTTTGTGCAGCTGCCATTTAGAGAGGGAGAAACAGGCTTTGGAGACTGCCTTCAGCCACGCAGAGCAGGGTGAGGAGCTACTTTCAGAGCACATGTGGTGGGTTAGGCCAGTCAGGCACATGGAGCTGCTGTCCATCCTGCATGTGCAAGCTCAGCCCTCCCTCGGGATGTGCCCCCGGCAGGGTGCACTTCACCCTTCCTACCTGTCTATGCCTTGCAGGAGCCTGAAGTTGAGCTTCTCCTCGGGGTGCTGTGGCTTGCCCGCGTTGTCAATGAACACCAGGCGGGACGGCGCGCTCCTCCGGACCTGACAGTGGGATGGGAAGAAGTCCACTTACGCAGGAAACCATCGCTGTGTGGCTTTAGGCTGATTCTTAACGCATTGAGAAACCCTGAGAGCATCTGGGAGCCAGCAGCTCCCAAAGCCCAGGTCCCTTCATGACCAGGACCTGCTACGGACCCAGCATCACCATGGGACCTGTATCCCCTTGGCTGCCGCTTCAACCCTAAGAGCATCTCCCAGGCACCTTCATCTTAGCCCCAGAGCAGCCTCTGGGGACTGAGGGACATACCAGGATGTGCACCAGGACCAGCTCCGCTGGGTTTCGGCACTTCTCATGGAGCATCTCCTCCATGCAGGGCTCGGAGGGATCGGGTTGAAATCCACAGCAGTAGCGGTCCAGGCGGTCATGAACCTGCAGGAGACACGTTGGGATGTTAGTGCCAAACTGGACATCGGGTGTCCAGGATGGGGAGGTCCAGTTTTGAACTTTCCTTGCTCCAAGGAAAATAAAAAGGACCTAAGAATCCTCAGTAGACATCAATGGAAAAGCTGCATACACCAGTGAGTGAGAAAGTGGCAGGGAAGCATTCAGAAGCTGCGCTGCCATGCAAACCCCTTTGGCTTGGAGAAGAGACAGGCTTTCCCAATGGAGTTCAGACACCTTCTGCACCTCCACTTCCACACTCCATACACGCACAGAGTTGTGCTTCCAGCTGAAACCAAGGGAAGACGTACACAGCAATGAATGTAAAGAGAACACCCAAAAGCAGCCAAGGAAACCTAGGTTTTGGAACCTCAAAAAGATGTACTTTCCTCAGGCCAAGTCCTGGTGCACTGGATGATGGGTTCGTCTGGCTGCAGTCACGTATCTGCCCTTTCATCTATCCCTACCTGAGCAGCTCTTAATGGAAAGATAAGTGGATAAAGGGAAAAGGGAAAAGGCAGTCTGTGTGTTACACAGAGCATGCTCTTTTCCTCATCAGAGCCTAAATGGCTCTAACAAATGGGTCATTAGGTCGTGCTGCTAGAACACAAATACATGAGCCACAGCTTCACCCACCTGAACTCAAACCCTATGAGAAGCTCACCTTCAGCCCCAGCTGGGACCCGCACGAAGCTCAGCCACACCAGAGCATCCCCTTGGGTCCAACAGGGTTTCCATATGTGACACAGCCTGGGATGGCTTCCCCAAGGGAAAACCTCCTTGCTCTTCCCCCCGGATGGGAAGGGGGTGCCACAGGGTATGGATGTGGCTGCAGAGCTTTGGAGTCGACGCCTTTTTTGCCCTTTGAAATGCAGGACAAAGCCACCAGCAGCTGTCCCCTTTCCACCGGGCTGTGTTTTGCCTCCATAGAGCTTTGCACCGAGAGGGGTGCTCCCCTGGGGCAAACACCAAGAGAAGCCCATACAGAAGGAGCCCAGTTTCAAGGCTAACTGAAGAAAACAACCACGGCTTCAACGGCAGCGTACAGCAGGGCTCCACGCTCGCAGCGTCTCCTTCCCCAGCCAGAGCTCTGAGAGGTTGAAGCCATTTCTGTCAGATGCTATTTCACATCCTGCTGACTTGGTGCCTCTTTGCGTGACTTTTCCGCATGGGAGGATCCCATTGGAGCCATTGAGGAAAACCACGGGTTGCCCTTGGATTTATCATTGCGCTGCTTCAGCCCCACAGAGGAAAGTTTCCTTAAACCCGGATACTTTCTCCTGGAGACTCAGCCTTTCCATTGCACTTGATGGAATTTTGGCCTGGGGAAGGGAAGGGGGTTGGTTGATTTTCTCATTTCCCTGGCTGTTTCAGCACTGCTCCGCCTCTGCCAGCCCCAGTCTGAGGCTATAAAGATTAATGGCCAGGCTTTGCCAAAGAAAAAGGAGATAGGACAAAGAGAACACAAATTTTAACAGTTTTGGGTGGGTTTTTCTTCACTCCTTTTTTTTTTGTATTTGAATACTTGCCCTTTTAGGCATTTTCCCCTCGTCTGATAACCAAAGCTGCAGCCCCAAGAGGCTTTCTTCCATAGAAACCACTTTTGCCTCCTCACAGCTGCCCTCCAAGACATGATAACTCCCTAGGATGCTGTCATAATCCCTCATAGCAGCAGGGAATGATTTTCCAGACAGAAGATTAAGCACTATTAAAGCCAAGGAGGAGCAGGAGGAGGAGGAGGAGGAGGAGGAGGAGGAGGAAGGCAGTGCCATACGAAGGTGCAGAGCTCCTGATTTCCAGCACCAGCAGCACATCCCTGGAGTTGGATCTGATGCAGAACACACTGCTTGTCCCCAGGAATGCCCCATGCCGAGCTGCTGCTGGCATCCATGTGAGGCAGAGCCAATACAGCTGTGATGGGAGAAAGCTCATCCATGTAAGACCAGAGCTGCTTCATCCAAAACCTGCCTGTGTTTCCCCTGCAAGTCCCAAGCATGGACCATGATTGCTTCTGCACAAAGCTCTGCTGCTCCCTGTTAATGAGTAAAAACTTACCCCCAAAGCCCTATGCTACCCCACAGAGGAGCCCAGTCACACAAAGCAGGCATGCAGGGTGGCACAGCCAGAGGGATGGATGTCTCCGTCACCCCAGCCCTACCTGAAGGAGGAAGTCGAAGAGGGCCAGGCGGCTCCACTCGCCACGTGGGATGCTGGAGCAGGGAGCATCCCCAGCTGCTTGCATTGGCCCATGGGGCCGCAGCATCTCCTGGTACTGCAGCCACCCCAGGGCACAGGAGTTCTGGTCGTTGTTGGCATCCTCCAGGTGCTGGAGGTCAGGCGCCCACCAGATGATGGGTCGCAGGGAGCCGTCGGTGTAGCTGTAGGGCAGGAGGTGGCTGGTGAAGCGCCGGGCCACTGCTGGCAGGCTGCGGTTCAGCCCCAGCACCCTGTCCAAGTGGAAAGCCAGCACCTCGTAGAGGTCCCTGGGGCGCTTGATGAGCCCACAGCGTCCGTCCTGGCAGTCCCTTTCTGGCGAGCTGTCCCCTTCAGCATCCCCTACGGCCCGCAGTGCCACTCGCAGGACCTGCCCATGCGCTGGGATGCGGGTTTTGGACACCACCCGCCCACTGGCCAGGAGCCGCATCTTCTGGAGGTCATCAGCAGAGAGCCATGGGGGAGCATCCCCTGCTGCCCCCCGCCGCCGCCTCCTGCCCCGGCCATGGGGCTGGTCCTGCCGCAGGCGAGGGGAGGGTACAGGGACCCTTCCACTGGGGGCTCGGCCCCTGGATAGGGGGGCAGCTGCCTCCCGCCATGGGGCTGGGGAGGACGACGCTGGCAGTGGGTGTGGGGAGTGATGTGGGGGGGGGGGAAGGCGGGCAAGGGCCAGCAGGGCCAGGGCCAGCAGCACCGCGAGGGCTGCTGGGGCAGGGGGCTTCAGCGCCGTCCTTCTCCATGGTCGCTGCACCTGTAGGGAAAGGGAGAGCGTTACCAGGGGTCCTCTTGGGGTTCTATGGGCAAGGTTGTCCACACCGCAAGCAGAGCTGTCAATAAGCTTGATGGGGTTCCTTTTGTGCTAGAAATCAGCTGCAGTCCTTTCAGAAGCCAGTGAGAACATGGGCAGACCCACGACAGACGTTGCCGTGCCTGCAGCACTGATGTACAGGACAACCTTAGAGCAATGAATTCTTCATGGTCAAATATTTTGCTTTAAAGACTCAAGAAATGAACAAGATTAAAAAAACCTTGACCAAACCGGAGCAGATTCCTGGCTGGATGCGAACATTTCCCAGTTCCTAAGAGATTTTTATCTTCAGACCTTACCCTGGGTACCCTCAGTGCTTCCTATCCCGGCTGCACACTGAACCGGTAACCTGGATCCCCATGGCTTCCTTTGCAGGGCATCTCAACGCGTGCTGAGACACAGCCTCTGGAGCAATACCCATCATTGCACCCGGCAAACCCAGGCAGCTCCAAGTGCCGGTCAGGAGCTGTGACAGCCTAGAACGCAAACTGCTCTTTCTAAAACCTAAAATATTCTGTTGCCCTGCACTAAGGATCCGCCTTTAGACAAGCACTACCACGTTGTGATGTACGAGGCTAATAAAAACTATAGGCTGGAAAGGCAGTTGTGAGCAAATACCGTGCATGTTTCCTGCGTCGCTAACCTCCTGTCTCCCCTTTGGCTGAAAGCAATCCCATGCACACAGCACCGGAGCACAGGATCCTCCCTTTCAGGGTGAGGTGGAGGGAAGAGATGGGGCAGCACCCAGGGAACCTCCCAGCCCAATCCCATCCCCAGACCACAGCTGTGCCCGTGCCACATCCAGCCAGGCTTGGGCTGGAGCAGCAAAAGGTACCTTGGTGCTGCTTCTCTGCTTTACAAGAGGCATTTCCAAGTGGCTCGAAGCCACTCTGGAAGGCAAGGGAACGTCCAAGTGGATACGTTTTTCTGCTATTATTTATTTTGGAAGCAGAAGTGTGTCCATGGCAGACACAGCGGGACAACACGGTGCCAGAGGAGGGGTAGGAGATTGCTTGTGAGAGGAAAAGCCTGGAAAAAAGGAGCTGAAAAGCGAGGGAGGGATGGGAGGGAGGCGAGAGCCAGCAGCCAGGACTTCCAGAAAGGAGCCCAGTGAGCAGAAGCGCTTCCAGCCACGGGGCTTTTCGGATTGCAGGTTCCTGCTGGCTGCAGGGACCCGCCACCAGCACGACTCCAGCCCCAAGAGGAGCTGCCCCAGGCACCTCGAGCACGTGAGCCCCTTCGTAAACTGCTCCAGCACGATCCTAAAATCCATCAGGTTTCATGCCCCACCGCAGGGAGGCTGCCCCAGGTGGCCCCATGGTGAGGAGCCGCATCCCTCCCAAAGGCACTCCATCAGCCAAGGTGACGAAGAGGAGCCACAAAGCCACCAACTCACTGGCAGCAGCCATGGGGGTTTTCCTCCAAGGACTGAGCAGATTTACTGCCGTTTACAAGAACGAGTGATGGTGCGTTTGGAGTGATTCAGCTGTACCGCTCTCAGGTTACTGTTTCTCTCCCAGAAATGCAATATAATGCAGCAAAATACATCCTCCGGGGTGAATTCTGCACTCGCCCATGGCCAACACTGGACTCTGCCTCTTACAGGGCTTTGGGACCTGCCAGGGCACCCCCTGATTTAGCTCTTCCTTAAACCCCAAAGTGAAAAGGAGTTAGTCCAGGGTGAGTGTGTTCAGAGAGTGATGTCCTGTCCCAGTGACTGCCTTAGGCCCCTTTCTGGTCAGGGGGTGAGCATGAGCAGCCCCAAGGGGCAGCAGGACTTCTGCCAAGTGGCTGGTTGCAATGCTCCACTTGGGTGGGATAACGGTTTGTTATGGAACCGCAGCCAACACCAACCAACACAGGCAGCACCCGAGCTCAGCTGTCCAAAACCTTCGTGGCCTGGATTTCAAGCAAGTCTTGCAGAATGCAGACACAAGCTTCTTCCCAAGCACGCCCAATCCAGGTCTGGCATCCTGAGCAAGAGCTTAGGGGAGGTGCAATGTCTAAATCCTAGTTTAAGCACAGTAAAATAACACTGCGGGTAAAAACGACAGATCCTGATATCTATACTCCTTTCAAGTCACCACTGTAAGTGCTTCACTGTCCCCTCCAATCTCAAAGCAGGCTGCATTCGCTGCAGTGACATCTATGGAGTTAATCTCCATGGGCAGGGTTAACTAAATCTCAGTCCTCCCATCTGCATCCAGCCAAGTTCCCTTCCCAATTCATGCTTCCATGGGCAACCTTTTCCAGTGCCTCCCCCATCGAACCCCTTTGAGGGACCCACACCACTCACACCAAAACCACCCACAGCCCAATTCTGCACCGAGGATTCGCAGGGCGGTCATTGCTGTTACCCACCTGACAACAACCTTTTGGTCACTTACCCCATCTGGTCACTTACCCCATCCCTGGGCATGCAAAGAGCCTAAAAAATCCAAGTATCCTGGCAGGGGCCGCGCAGGAGCCATTTGGAAAACCTTGGGAATACTGCAGGAAAACTCCTTTTTAATCCACAGCTGGAGAGCAGTGGGGCTGGCAATGACGGCCGGGGGTTTAATGTCAAGTCAGCTTACGGTCCAAGTGGTTAAGGAATCATTATTGTCCAAACCCACCCTGCCTTTTCTGACAGGGCTTCCCTGCCACATCAACAATAAGAAGAAAGAAGCAAAGTCCAAGGACAGCCCCTGTGTTATTGCAGACAGTCGATACTGCAAATAACCTAATGGTTGAACACCGCACACATAAAGCTGTATTTACAAGCCCAGGATAAAGACTTTTTCCATTGAGATTTTCTCTGAGCTCACGCTGTAAGAAAAAAATGCTGCAGTTTAAGCTATGGCTTCCATTCAGCCCCAAATGCAAACCATACGTAGAGCCCTGCTTCGCCACTCTGACACACTGACGGTACAGCATGTCTTCACCAGAAATCAGGTCCGTATCCCAGTGGGAAAGCTACAGCCAAAGCCCATAAAAAGGCTTAAGAGAGGTCCTGCTTGTTCCAGGATGCCAATAAGTAAATCATGTATATCCTCGCTCATCAGGGGGACATACAGCATGAATGGCTCCTGAAGGCACAGAGGAGAGCCTGTGCAGCCTGGCCATCTGGGATAAAGCTGTGGTCAGGGGGTGGGGTTATCCTTGACATTGTATTCCCGGGATGCCTGAACCTTGGCAGAATGTGGAGCAGAGACGCCTGTTTTCAATTTCTTTTCAAAGTGCATCAAATTGGCTTTGTTGAGCTTGAAATGAAAGAAAAACAAACCCCAACCTTCATTATCCGGGAATGCAAGAGAAACAGCCCTAAACCCAGAAAGATGCCCTGGAAATACGTGGCTTTTAAAATGGGAATTGATCCCTGCTTTCCTCTGGTATCTAAAAGAGTGCCCCTGCCCCTGCACCAGCACTGCCAGACCTCTCCAGCAGTAAATCCCACCATCCCAGTGAGGTGCCCAAGCGGAGCCAGGAAGCCTTGGCCATGGCCATGTCCCTCTTGGCCTCTCGAGCTCAGAGGACTTTGCCAAAGGCCACCGGTGAGCGGGTTAAAAGCAGGAATGTGCCTTTACCTGGATGCACGCAGCGCATGGCATCGTTTGCACAGGAGGCGGAACACGCAGAGCTGCACTTACCCTCCCTGCACCGCGCTCGCTGCCCGCCCGTTGAACCGCAAAGCTGCCTGGGCCATAGGAGACGCAGCCCACCGTGACCAGTGTTAACAAAGAGCGCCTGAAAAGCCACTGGGAAAGCTCCTCTGGCTGCTCCCCACCTCCGGGAACGTCTCCAGAGCCTTGTGCCCAGCACGTGGTGCATCAGGGAGAGAGGCTGAGAGCTGGTGCATCAACCAGATCCGGGAGGGGAGCAGCCTCTTCCCTTTGGTGTTGTCCAGGGCATGGCACACGGGCTAAGCTCACTGCTGGGGACCCATAACCAGGCTGGGGATATAGAAGGGGACAAAAGCCCTGCCCCTCTGGATTGATTCTGGGCAAGCCTGAGCAGAAGGAAATCCTTGGCAGCGTGCGTTGCCCATCATTCAAGTGCTTAAGTACCTTCCTACATCATCCTGCTCAGGGAAGAGAGATGGCTTGCAGGGGGAATCTACGAAAGACAGCTATTAAATGATGACTGCCAGCCTCAAAGGGAGCCCTGGCTCAGAGTGGCTGCCCAGGAGGACAGGTCCACTGTTGCACCCCCAGCACATGGAACAGCACCAGGTCCCCCCTGCACCCGGATAACCACAGGGCATGAGGAACGGATGGCCCTTCACCCGGCCTCGTGATCCATCAAAGGGGCTGTAATTCCTAGCAGACCTGTACCAGCTTTGGCTGTGCTCCCCCAGACTGCATGGCAAGGAAGTGGCAGCAAACACTGGGCAATGGAAAGATGATGTCTGAGCACACGGTGCTCGGTCCTTCCCTGCAGAGTCAGCAAAGTCCTCGTAGCTGGCGCACAAACCTCCCCACCAGCATGTCCGAAACCAAAACCAAGTTAAATTGCCCAGGGCGAGACCTTATAACACACTGTACTTTGCTAAACTTCAGACAGTGTGCGAAGCCTCAAGGAGATGATTTGTAGTCTAACTGTGAGACAAGCGCGGATTGCACTAGCACAGGACAATGCTCCAGCAGCAGCGGAAAGGGGTGAAACGCTGTTGGTACCCTTCACTCTGAGCGCCGACTGTGAAGGGATGGTGTCAACACGCTTCCTTTAGCTTGTGAAATAATGCTGCCTTCGCAGTTCTTCCCTTGGGGCAGCAAACTGTAGAAACCCCGAAACCCTCGCGCTCCACAGCTCTCTAGCAATAACCTGGTGTCTTTGGCTCGAGCCTCTTGAGCCTTTTGCTCCTCAGGTGCGAGGTGCCCTCCTTCTTGCTCGATCCCCCTCACCCAGACTCACTGTTCCTGGTTTTGGGAGGTGCTTCTCTGCCCATCCACAGGGCACAGCCTCTTCCCATCCGCCCCACCATCCAAAACGCCCTTTATGAACAAAATCCTCAGCCACTGCTGGAAGCTGCTCTTAGCAATGAGAAAATCCCAGCCCTTGCGTGTAACAGTGCCCTTCCCATTGCACTGGCTGGTTACAGCTCAGTTATGGACCAAACAAGTACAGCCAAAACAAGGGCTCGTCACCCCTGCCCAGGAGGAGCCTACAGGAGCGGCAAGGCTCCCAGCATCCCAAATGTCCTGCTCAGCATCTTTACAAAGGACCTGGGATAGATGAAAGCCCTACCAGCAGGGCCTTGCTTTTCCTGTGCTGACTCTGTCCTTACCCCTAAACCTTGTGATTTTCACTGGAAAAAAGGAGAGATTCATAATTCTCCTCGCTTCCCCTCTGTAAATCTTAGAGGAATTTAATACTCAGCTCTACGAGGGATGGACAGGGAGCTTTTCATCCCGACGCAGCTCAGGACCTCTCCGGATTAATCCCAGAAGGCAACGTAAAGCACCACAAAAACAGTCTCCAGGATGCCATTCTTCTGCTTGAAGTAAGTAAACTGAAAGCTTCCAAATGCCTTATCTTTTTCCTATTTAAGTTCAGAGTCAGGATGTTTACTGCAGACTCTTAGCTGGATCTTCTACTTCCTGGTGACACATCTCCTATGAGATCGCTGGCTGTCTTGCAGGAGATGCACAGGGTTGCTCTATTGACATGTGCAAACACCTCCATCGCCTTTCACCACTAAAAGCCTTATTATGTTACGTGATATCACCCTGCACCCAAACCCTTGAGGTCACTGCAGACCCAAACCAGCACCTTCATGTTCACAGGAGACGGCGAGGATCTGGGCAGCCCGGAATACACGACTGTCCTGCTAGCATCACTAGGGAGGTCCTTCTCACCTTCCCTCCTCTCTGCTCCTTCCTCCAGCCCTCGCACCTACGTGAGACAAGCACAACCTAGAAATCCTGGCAGGGACGAAAGGAGGGTGAGCAGTGGCTTTGGGCCGCCGTTGCTCCCTTGCTGCTGTGCAGGATCCCCCCAGGTTTCCCTTTCTCCCCCTCCCCTCATCCCAGTTTCCTGGCCAGCCTTTCGCACTCGGCTCCGGAGGTTTTCAGAGCAGCTTTCCCATCTGCCTGCTGAAACAGCAAGAAGGGGGCCCCTTCCCCGGCGAAACAGATGTGGCTTGCCTTTGTGCAACATCTGTGCCTCATGCCCCCGTTCGTTTGGAACAGGCTTGCCTTTGTTCGGGAGAGGTTGTGCAGAGGATGCTTTGGAGGAGGGCAGCGGCCTGTGGCTGCACTCCTTCCCTTCAAGTCCCACACGCAAACCGGATTTCTTCTGCAAAAACCAAGCCGCTTTGTTCCCTGTAGCACTTGGGAATCGATAGCTCTGCTCCACAGGGCTTTGTTTCCAGCCACAACCAATGGCCCACGCTGATGCCTCCTGCGGGATTCCCAAACTGGGGAAATTCAGATCCAGAACCTGGGAGCCACTCTGGGTCCCCTTCCTCGCAAACCCCTTTACCCCAGTAGTGTCTCTTGCTGCACTTCTGCACCGCTCACCAGCTTTGGCCTGGCATCCCCCATGGGATTACACTGCCTGGGCTCCTCCACACGTAGCAGCAGCAAGGAGCAGAAGGGCTAGAAAGCCACATCTTTTTGCAGCGTGCTCTGGGCTGCATCTAATACAGGAGGAATGCATTCAAATAGAATCAAGCTTTAAATAAGATCACGTTTAGATTCCTCTCCCTCTTGATGAGTTTTCCAATGCTGCTGGTGAGTGCCTGGAAAGCCGCTAGAATACTCTTGTCCATGTTTGCACCCAGTCCCATTTGAGGTATTGTACTGGGGGTCACATTTTTTCCTAGATTTGGGAAGGGGAGAGGATTCTGATCCATTATCTTCATTACTGACCACTGGCTCAGCACCAGGGCACAGGGGTGCCTGTTTGGTGCCCAGCAGAGGCTTGCAAAACCCAATTCAGGGTGTTGGTGAGGGGCAGAGCTGGATTCCCTCGTTGGCATCTCAGCCCAAGTTGCCTGGTTGGGTTTCCCTGCGCTGGCTGTCAGGATTGTTCCCTTCCTGGAGAGCAGGAAAGCGCATATGTAGGATTCCAAAGCAAAGGAATGAAGAGGACAGCAGGGCTTTTCAGCCCTGCGGGCTTTCTTCAGAACAGAACTGCTCATGCAAGTTGAGGCCTCTGCTGCAGGAAGATAACCCTGTTATAACCCTGTTTTTCTCCATATAAGCCATTTCTTCTTAAAGAGGAAAAAAGGGGAGGAGAGCTGCTCACTGCTTGGCTGTGCTTGCCCCTGTGTCCTGCAGACCCCATCCCGGGTGAAGCATGCAACCCTCCAGCCTGCTTCTCCTTCACCCAGTGAACCCCCTGGAGCAAACACTGTATAAGCATCAAGCCTGGCTCCAAAACAGGGGTTTTTCCATCACAGCAAGGCAAATTGCTGCCGATGCACTGGAGCTATTCAGCATTTGAAACAGAAGGGGGAATATTAAGGCATGTGGCACCTATGCCAGAGGATTAATCAAGTGTAATCAGCCCCTCTTATTCTGGCTGCCTCATACCAGGCGAATGACAGAGGGGTTGGAAATGACTCGCTGGCAGGTTTTGAAACCAGAATAAAGATGTTTCTGCAATGCAGTCATCCCCCGGCGCTCGCTGCTCCTGCAGGTCAGGCATGTACAGCGCCCGGATCCGGACCCGGATCCGACAAACGACCGGCTGCAAGAGCCGTGCTCCTTCCTAACAGCGAAGCTCACAGCGGGGATCCCTCTGGCTCTCTGCAAGCGGTCACCTCCTGGTGATCTTGACAGGAGTCAGAGATTGCCTGGAGCATCCTGCTTAGGGCTTTGCTGTAAATGAAGCAATGAGACAATGAGCCTGGGGCAAGCCTGAGTTTATTCCTCATGACCATCGCTGCCCTGCCTACAGGTGCCCAGAGCGAACCCGGATGGTGCAGTTGAAGCAATCAGTACCGGAGCTCACAAAGGGGAAAGGACTGCAGAAGCAGACCTTCCCTTACCAAGGCAAAATGGAACCCCTGGCAAAAACTGAATACCAGGGAGACCACACCACAGGCTATAGACTCTTTGAAAGGCTTCATAGTGAAGGCTTGTGCAGGAAAGCGTTACTGCGAATGAAAGCTGGTGCAGGGAGAGCTGCCTTCTGTTTTCCTCTGATAGGGACTGGTTATCTCCAGCCCTAAAATGGGTGACAGGAGCCAAAGTCTTGTCTATTTATCCTGCTGCTAAAGTCCATTAAGTAAGAAACTCAAGACAGCCTATGCAAACTGTAGGACGGAAAGCACAAAGCGTGACATTAGTGCCCCACATACATACGCTCCCGCTCTGGTGAAGGCTGGCACTGCCCCAGTGCTCCCAGAGATGCTCTGAGTCATCACCACACTTCTGAGGACACAAAAGCATTCAGAACACAACACAACCGACACCAAAGCACCCGTTTCTGGCAGCGGCACCAGGCTCATTCATCAGACACGTCTGCAGTTCCTGCCCCACGCCAGCTTTGCAAGGGCTGAGGTGGTGAAGCAGAGACAGAGACCCTGGCCCCACTGCAGATCCCTGGGTGGCACAGCAGTAACGGGAGCAGTGGGGTCCCCATCCCAGCTCAGCTGGCTTGTGTCTGTTCAGATGGATCTGGAAACTGATTGCCAAGGGACAGCCCAAACTTGAGCACAAAACCCAGACGACATGAAAAACCACCCTAAGGTCTGGAACACGCTGCGGATGCAGGGAAATCTGCTGATGCCGGAGAAATGCAACATTTCTTAGGGGGAGGAGGGGAGTTTTCCCTCGCCAAAGTGGCTGGTTCTGTGAGGTTTTGATGAGAGTGCATTGCATTTTGCATTGCGAGGACCAAACGGAAAGTACTGATGGGATCTTTGTGCTCTCTATTTGCACCGCGCTGCCTTTGCCCCCTGCTCTTTGCCTACCTGAAGCGATGTCACCCGGGCTCTTAAAAAAGACAGGTTTTGGCTGAGGCAACTGATTGCCTCCCTGGCCAACAGCAGCGCCTTTAGCTACAGCAGCCCCAGGCACTGCCTTTACACCCGTCCTTACAATCTGCTTTGCCCACCCGTAGTGCAATGGAGGACAGACACATGCTGGAGCGGGTCTGTGCCTTGCTTGCCTCACCGTGCCCATTCCCTCGGAGGCATCCCACTAGACTTTCCCCCCCATAACAGAGACAGCCAGGCCACGGCCTCGCACCTCATCCCACGGGGTTGGTGTCCCTGAGCAGACCCAGCATCACCTCCCACTGCCAGGAAACCCCTCAATCCTACCATGTCTCGCAGCCCCAGCCGACGCATTGCTCCTCGTGTGCTTCACAAGCACCCGGTCACCTCCTGAGCAGGGTGCCAGCCTCCTGTGGGCACTGCCATGGGGCACCAGCCCCCCCTTCACAAAACACAGACGTTCAAAAAGCAGCGGTACTGAGGACAGTAAATCCCGCAGCAGCTCATCAGCCTCCTCTCCCCAAGCCATCAACCACGGCAAGGGGCTGCCACCCAAGGGTGCTCCCCACGGCCCTCCGCCATCCCTGCTGCCCCGCTCCGCGCTGCTGGCCCTGCCGCAACGCTGACATGCGGGCGGTGCGCGCACCCCGCACACTTCAGCGGCGAGTTTTCAAACTCTGCCTCATCCCTGACCCACCTCCCCGTGGGGAGGGGAGCGGGGAGGCTGGGAAGGGGGGAACGGGCGCTCGAAGAGTCTCTTTTTCACAATAAAAGCCCTTCTGGATGCTTTTTTCCTCCGTCTTTTTGTCGTGCCGAGGGCCGGTTTGAGCCCGGAGGCGCAGGTAAAGGCGGCTGGAGGCACACGAGCCAACCTGCTCACGCTGACCCGGTGCCAGGCAAGCAGAGGGACAGGCACCCCAGGGACCCCGTTGGCCCCGGAGCCCGGAAAGCGAATCGCAGCTCTGCTCGCGGGTGCCTGAGGAACCGAACGAACAGCCCTTGCGGGGTTTTGTTAACTTCGCTTTGCCTTTCGTAGCAGCCCAGCAAAGAGCTGCGCCACATCGGTGCCTGGGACATCTCTTACCTGCTTAAAAGGCATCCATGTGTTAAAGCCGTCCTTAGGGTGCTCAGGTGACCGCTTTTCCAGGGCAGCCAGGAGAGCCGTGACCTGCAGTGCTTGGCCAGTGCGGCTCCCCCCACACCAGCACCCAGTTACAGCGTGAGTCCTGAATGCCATTTCCTCAGACCTCTGGGAGAAGAAGGGCTGAAGGCATCGCTTTGGAAAGCAACGCATTCCACCAGCCCTCCATGGCCAAGCAGGGCACGCAGGCAGCTGCTGGGCTGCAAAGCATTTAGTTTTCATACAACCTTCCCCTTCCAGCCCGGGGCTGCAGCCAAGCAAAACCCATCAGTCCCTGGGGATGGTGATGCCATCAACAACAGTGACTTCGGCCCCCACCAGGCCAGGCTGGGGACAGGAGGAAACCCTCCATCTCAGGTGAGGTGGGTTTCCAGCTCTCCGACCTGAGCAACCACCTCAGCCAGTGCCTGGCTCCGCTGAGTGCATGTTACGTTTAATATGGTACATCTCCCAACCCCTTTCATTGCTACTCAAAGCTATAGCTAAGAAGTGGAATTAAGGTTACACACAAAAGCAATGAGTCTGATTTCAGCTTCAGCATGCCCCTCTTCAAACCACCCTCGGCCATGAGGAAAGGGTATAGAAAACAAGCTCTACATTGCTGCTGCCAAGCTCCCTGCTCCCCCTGAGCACACCAGCACTGGACATGTCCATAAATGCTCCATCCCTGGCAGTGTTCAAGGCCAGGTTGGACAGAGCCTTGGGTGGGATGGTTTAGTGTGAGGTGTCCCTGCCCAAGGCAACGGGGTTGGAACTGGATGATCTTGAGGTCCTTTCCAGCCCTAACTATTCCATGGTTCTATGACAAAACATTTTCCTTGAAGGCAGTCCTCCAGGGCAGCCAATAACCTAACATTTCTGACGGAATTAGTGATATCAGGTAGTCAGCAATAACCTGCTGTTATCCTCGGTGCAGAGACTGGACCAAGCCCATGGCTGTTGGGCCAATGGCAGCCGAGAAGGGACCTGCAGGGCTCCAGAGGCTGAACCCTGCACATCACAACTCATTGGTGGCACCTCGGAAGCGTTTGCTTTCATCGCCCTCTCTTAAGTTTGAAATGCTCCTATTTATATGCAATTGTCTGTCAAAATGATGGCTGCCGGGGCAGCAGCATCGCGAGCTTTGACTGACAGGCCAGGCGCTCCGGCTGCTCTCCCGGGATTGCCTCTCCATACAAATAACTGCTTGAAATGCACGCCTGGCATTTGAGGGATTTGCCATCAGACACAGGCAGGGATGGCTGCTGTGGGAGGCAGACTTAAGGGGATCAGTGGCCAAACCGCTATGATGAACCCACCGAGCCTCGAAACAAATGCTTCCATCTCAGCATTTTGAAATCTCAATTGTATTTTGCCCCTTCTTCCCCTGAAGAAGTTTCTTTAAAGGATATTCACAGTGCAAAAATCAGATTAAAAAGGCAGCCAGACCTAAGAACCAAGTGCATTATGAGCCTGTTTCCTGAGGAGGTCCAGAAAGCCCCCTCTAAATCTATAGAGTCATGCCTACATTGTACCTGAGCCCACCAGCACAGCTCCAGCGCCTATCCCTGCTACTTCATTATGGAAAAGCAGTGATTACCTGAAGAGTGGAAACAGCTTTTCCTCTTTTTAGTTTTCTACCCCATGACTGCTTCTGCTCATGTTGTCACAGCTATTCGTACAGCTCCAAACGAAGCAAGCTCACTGTCACATGAAGAAATCCCTGAGGTTTCCCTCATTTTCACTGGGGCTGGTCCTTGGATCCTATCGATGCCATCTCTGCAGGAGAAGGGATGATCCAAGCTCCAAGAAACTAGCATGCAATATAGGTAGCAAAGGGAGACAGAGGAGAGCAGGGAGGTGGGACTGCACCCAGCTTACAGGCAACATACAGCCTCCAAATACACACAGCCTCCAAATACACACAGCCTCCAAATACACACAGCCTCCAAATACACACAGCCTCCAAATACACACAGCCTCCAAATACACACAGCCTCCAAATACACACAGCCTCCAAATACACACAGCCTCCAAATACACACAGCCTCCAAATACACACAGCCTCCAAATACACACAGCCTCCAAATACACACAGCCTCCAAATACACACAGCCTCCAAATACACACAGCCTGCAAACCAGTCCCATCTCACACAAGGGTCTCAGGCCAGGGAAGCTACAATTTCCAATATTAAGGCTCTCTCAAGGCTGCTCCCTCTCGCCTTGCACATAGGCACGAGGAAAAGCTGGTTTACTCCTGTTGCAAGGCAGCAGCAGCAAGGGGGGCTCCCCTGGGGCTCATGCTGCACCAGGGCAGGTAGTTCCCCAGTTCACTGGTACCACCAGGCAAATCCAGCTTAGCCAAGAGCAAGACCTTTGAAGTAGGAGAGCTGAGATGCTTCCTTCAGGGAGAAGCAGTAGAGGGGCAGAGCTCAGGAAAACCGATGGAGATCAAAGGTGGCCATGGGCTCTGGGGTACCCACATCAACGCAGGGACCTCTGTGCTCCCCAGAATGCCACCACTACAGCCATTAGCAAAAGCTTCTGGTATAACCCCACCTCCATTTCATAGCCTGACTTGCCTTTCCCCTTGCTTGTCCTCATAAAGGCATACCTGTTGCAGAAGGATGGAAATAGGCTCATTAGGTTTTTGGGTTTTTTTTCCCCAAAAAACGATTTTCTGTCCCTTTCTGTCCCAGTGGATCTGCATTCCTTTCTCCCTTGGGAGCTGAAGACAAGCGGTGGAAAGTGGACAGATTTCAACAGAAGAGAAGGCTCTTCTGCCTCTAAGAAAGTAAAAGCTGAAAGGCTTTTTTCCCCCCTCCCTTTTAGAAAAGTGTGAGGTTCTAATGGGTTTGCGGGACTATGAATATGACTTCTCCTATATTCTAAGACAATCATAAGTTTGAATGGATTTCTGAAACCCAAACCCTATCCAGATAAATCACTGCCTATCAACCACTGATGACAAATGAACTGCTCAGAAAGCCTTTCTTCTCATCACTCCCCGTCTCCATCTCATATCTGCTGGTAATGGGCCTCAACACATTACTAAGCAATAGGCTGTAGAGGAGATGCTGATACTTCAGCCTCCCTTTGCAGCAGCTGTGAAAAAGATGGGAAACAAAGGCTACAGGGATCAAGCAGAATGGGGAAGAGAGCTGGGCTCCTGCTCAGCACTGCGGGTCTGAGGCTGGTACCCAGAAGATGCTGAGAAGCAGATGAACTGCAGAACTGAGTTTTGTATCTGGTTTTGGAGTGTTGACATAGAATCGCGGAATAGTTAGGGTTGGAAAGGACCTTAAGATCATCAAGTTCCAACCTATGTACCCATTCCACAGTTCCCCAGCTGCTGTCCCTGAAGGGAACAAGCCCCAAGTCCCTAATGTAGAGAAAATGCTGGACGTGGGTGATTCCTTTCAGTGCGCTGTGTGTGGGAACAGACTCTTGCATCTCAGTTTTCCCTCATTGCTCACATGGAAATGAGCCCACCCAGGTCACTTATGGAACGCTCTGAACGCTCATAAATGCACTGAAGAAGCTGCACACCCCCAATCCAGTAATTAGAATAAATTAATGCTGCCAGGATGCTTTTGTCACCGTTTGTCTGACTTGAGACAAAAGGCAGGGGCACATCTTGAAGGGAGAGAAATCCTTTCTAAGCAGCATTTAAGATGCCAGAGGAAACAGTAACATCTGCAGAGCAACCACACGCTCCCTGAGCACACCGGCTTCATGCCTCCCACAAATACCTATTGTATCCTCTTCACTATCATGACTCAAACGCAAGTAGAAGGTTCAAAGAGTGTCATTAAGGCCTTCAGAGGTGATTACCCATTCCTCCAGCTTACATTTTAGACACATGCAAGGAGCTCTGGATGGCTTGTCAGACCGCAGCATCTTTTTGCAGGACATGAACTGCGATGATTCAAATGAGTTAGGGTTTTCTTCTCATCCCATAATTTCTCAGGGCTATTTTTAAAGCCTTCCCATCATTAGCCAGAAGCAGCTCTTACCACCCATGACCCATGCCCAAGACGTTTGCTGTGTTATTAGAGAAGCAACCATTTCCCAACCTGCTCCCCCAGGAAAAGGCAGTGTTTGTGACCGCTCTGCATCACCAAAGGTCTGGTGTGGATTTGACAGATGGAAGATGGACCACTCCGTGGATAAGGAATTACCTGGAAGGTCACACTCGGAGAGATGTGGTCAATGGCTTGATGTCCTGTCAATGGCTTGAAGTGGCAGAGAAGCTGTGGCTGCCTCACCCCTGGCAGTGTTTCAAGGCCAGGTTGGATGGGGCTTGGAGCAACCTGGTCTAGAGGAAGGTGTCCCTGCCCATGTAACTGGATGAGATTTAATGTCCCTTCCAACCCAAACCAGGCTGTGATTCTATGAATCTCCTTTCTAGATACAAACCCCAGCATTGAGATGAGTCAGAAACACCATTTTCTTGGACTGTCACCATGTAAATCCTGGGATTCAGATCTCTATTATTTACTATCCCACTAATCCTGCACCATCTGCAAACTTTAGCAATTAAATGCATGCGTGTGTCTGTGTATCCTTAACTTGCTCACTGTTTAAAAATACCGCATGTTGCATGAAGAACAATTCCAGCCCTCAGCGTAAAAAAGCTTTAGCACTGATCTCAACTCCTGTTGAGATCTGTTGTTGACACGGTTTCTCATCTCGTATGTAAAGCCCTCTAAATGATACCATCTTCAAAATCCAACTGGCATATGGTGCTGTGCCCGTTGCCTTGGAGACACCCAAATGTGCCCTGCCAGCACAGATGCTGTGGTCTCAGGAAGGTAACAAGTTTGACCATGAAACCACATTAGCTGGCGATCGTCACACTCCTTCTTGACGAGGACTTTGTTTAGCTATCCATCCGTGCTACCACATTCACAGAAGGTGGCTAGGAAAAGCCACAGACAAGCCTGGGAATACTGGGAACTGTATAGCATCACAGAAAAAGGATATCCTGAACAGTTGCTCTAATTATTTGGGCTTAGAGGGGCTAAGAAACAGCACTGATTCAGAGAGCTGCTTGGCTCACTCCCTTGGTCTCCTGAACAAGAGCTGTCCGAGCTCGTCTTACTCAGAGGTGCTTTCAGAGAGGTAAGGAGCTGCAGTGGGGCTCTGCACCTCAAAGGCAGGGGCAGGGTGAACAAAGCTTTCCCTGCACAATCCACACTGAGCATGGCTTAAAACTGCAGGGAGATGACTTTAAGGAAGCCTGAATGGGAGCATGGATGGAGCCAGGCAGGAGCGCAGAGCAGAGCTGCTGGCGTTAGAATAGGACTGGAGCAAGCAGCTTGCATGGGTGCTGTGTGCCCTGGCTCCCTGCAGAGCACGGCTGTGGCTCTCTCCGAGATGTCCCCAGGGACAGAAACCTCACTTCCTACCTCTGCACATGAGCAGGCCAGATGCTGGGGGCAGAGCCTGCCCTCCTGGATTCACTGCACCGGTGTCCCAAGCCGGGGGGGGGCATCAGGCTGAACTATGAACTTGATTTCCCTCGGAGCATCTCAGCAGACCTCCAGCTCTAACCTACAGGATCAGGCAGAAAGAAACAAGACAAAATGAACACACAAAAAGAGAGAAAAGACAGAAGCAATCAGTTACTTTTCCTGGAAGGGGTCAGTGACATGTGCTTGAGTTGGGTCCACAAAAGACACTGTATTGGCTGTGTATATATACCTTTGTATTAGGAAAAGTCCTTTGTCACCATGAGAGCAGGATGGGAGAAAAGTGTATGCATTAACACATGGAGTCATCAGGCAGTATTTAATCCGAAAGCCTTGAATTGTGGCTGCTGCAAAAAGGGCCTGACCAACATACGGACTCATGAATCTTTCCTGACAGCCCCGAGGTTACGCAAGGAAGAAGTGGAGCCTCCTGGCTATAAATTGGTCACGGATAAATTTAGGTTGACAATTAGAAAGCTCCTAATTATCAGAGGAATTGAGTTCTGTGAACTTTCAGACAGGAGAGGGAGTGGGCTGGGAACCCCATGGAACAGTGTAGGAGGGGAGAGAGGGAAACTTGAAGGCTTGGAGCATTTGTCCTTTCCATTCCCCTCGGGACTGCTTCGTATCATCTCCTAAAGATGATAGGAAATAGCCCTGGAGCCAAGCCCCTTGCAGGCTTTGAGTAAAATGGTCAGAAAGGTCACATTGTCAGGGGCTACCTTGCTCCAAGCTGAAGGTCAACTTCCAAGGACCATAAGGACACTGAATTTCCTGCCTGAGCAATGCCCCAGGGCGATTGGCAGTGCTGTGGTCCTGGGCACTCTCATCCTGTGACCCAGCATTGGGACTTCCTTCTGCCCACAACCTCAAATTTGCTATAGGAGCAGGGGAAAGCATTGTGCACCATGCAGCATGCGGATGCTTTCAAGTGTCTTACTGGAATAATTGTTCTATGACACTATTGCCCACATTGACGCTTAATTGTGACTCTGGTCCTTCAAACACCAAGTCACAGTGCTCTGAATAAGGACTCACCATAACTCACCTCCTTTCCACGGACTCCTTTTCACCTCCAAGTTGAATGTCACAGTGTCATGGGGCTGAATAGTAGTTTCTGCCTCTAACATTGGTTAGTTCTTACAGAAAGAGGCTGATTTAAAACACTAAAGAGTTTTCTACACAGCAGCAGCCAATTTCTGGAACACGTTACTACAAGATTTTGGAGGGAGGTAGCATGATCAGGCTCAAAAGATAGAACAAATTCACAGACAGTAGATGTAAAAGATGTACTAAGAGGAATTGGCAGGGTTTATCTTTCAGCACCCATAATCCTGCTATTGTAGATGCTGGGGAACTGCAAGAGGAGGGACTAATGTCCTCTCCCTGCACAGTGCCAGAGACCCAGGCTGAGGGTAGAGGGATCACTGGTCTGACCCAGCAAAGCACTGCTTATGCTCCCAACAGGAATGCTGACACAGTCTAGTGCAGTCCAGTGCCAATGAGAAAAGTAAAGCCAGTGCACCCAAGCCAAGTGGTCATTCCTACCTGGCAACTGATCCATGCACAGTGCTGACTTCAGAAGAGCAACCCAAAACCACCTAGTGAGCAGGGGAGAATGAAAGGAGCCAGAGGACTGTGCCATGACAGGGCCCATGCGCCACTTGTGAAGCTGCGGGCTGGAGAAGCACATCAACCCCCACATCCCCTGGTTTCTATCCCTTGTGCCCTGACACTTGCCTCCCACTCCAGCACAACGGTGGCACTGCCAGCAGAGGCCATGTCCACTGCATGCACATCTTCCCTTCCAAGGTCACATTCAGGTGGCTGGGAGCTGAGGAAGCCTGCTTAAATCTGGGATGAGGACCTGTATGCATTGTCAACAGCTGCAGCCTGCCAGCCTCTCCCTGGACCTTGAAAAGGCTTTGAGCAACCAGAGCAAAAACGATGCCACTTTCAGCTAGTCAGACTTAATTTACTTCGCTATGCTGTAAACTCTCTGATTTTTTTCCCGTTATCCGCAGAGACTTCCAGGATGATCCAAGCCTCAATATGTGCAATGCAAATGAGACAAGCAGTAGAAATAAAAGATAAAAGAACCAAAACAAAAAAGAAAAATCCCTTTAAAAGTTATTCAGGGGCTCCAGGGAGGAAGAGAAGTAAGAAGCAAAAAGCCCACAAGTCTATTTCCCATCCTTTCTTTAGATCACCTTAATGTAGCATCTGATTGCAGTAACACAGCTAAGCAATGGTCCTTTCTTTTGTTTGATGGCTTTTGTAAATACGAGGTTCAAACAGTGGCTCTAAACCATCTTGACTGCTGAGAAAGATATTTGTATGTTGTGCCCTCCCAGTGTGTGTCCTTAGGTAAAGGACAGCTGATCTCAAAGACAATGTTCTTTCACGTTCTTTAAATATGAACACCGTTAACTTTTTCAAAGCACCCAGAGTTTTCATCACAGCAGAGCTTCCCGATGAGATCCTGCCATAGAAACCTTTATGAGCAGCACACTGCCCCAAAATACCAGCCATGCTCCATGAGCAGCCCAAAGCAGATGCGAGGGAAGGGCTCAGCTCTGCTGAGTACCACAATGGAAGGTCAGGGCCTCTCCCCACAGTATAGAAGGAATGATGCTCCCAAACAGTGACAGAACAAAATACCCTGGAAAAGAGCCTCAAACCGGAAGACCACTGGGGAAATGTTAAAAAATGCTTCTTCTATAAGAAGAACTAGGTCAATGCAGCTCACGAAGGAGGAAGTGGCTCTCTGCTGGTAGCAACGGTGTAATTTTTAGGCTGGTGATCAGCACAAATAGCTGACTGCAGGTGGAAGAGTTCTCTAGTTCAGATGCACATAGTGGTCTGGAAGCTTTTGGGAGAGGAAGGAGAGTTTGCTACAAAGACTTACCTGGAGACCACTCAGATTGGCTCATGAGCATTGAATGTGAGGTGAGGAAAACATCACCAACTCCTCATTTATTTAAAACAAGAATATGACACTGGGGTCAGCTGCACAAAGTGAAGGTTGAGCCAAACTCGCACTTGTGAACAGCATGAAGTGGAGGTTGTACAGCATCCAAGAATGAAGCCTGTTACGAGTTCAGAGAAAAAAAGAGAGGGTGTGGGTACATTGCCAGTATCCATAGGGCTGCTGCCTCCATGAAGGTTAGGACAGGGGTTGCAGTACTTCAGCACAACTAGGCATGCAGTGCTTAAACAGGCAGGTTTTCTGCTTCAGAGAAGGAAATCCCAGCATAAACTCAAAAGTACCAGATTACAACAATCATATATATGACTTCAAGCTCAAAACAGTAATAAAAACTATTTCCAAATTAAACAAGAAAAAAAATGATTATACAAAGGAGGAACCAAAAGCTAAAGACCTGAAATGAGCAGAGCCCAACCACACAGCCATCCCCATGATTTCTTCCAGTTGCCACTTCCTGCTTGTAAGCTGTACTTACTCACATACTAATAATGCTGTGAGTAGAAATTGGCACCTTCTCATCTCCATGAAAAGGAGGCACGTGGAGTTTTCAGAGACACCTTCTCAATGTGGGCAGGGGGAAAGAAGAGAAGCGTAAAGGGCTGGAAACCTTTAAAGAGCATTACAAGTGAAGTGAGACAAAATAAATTAGGGAATCCAGCTGTACTCCAGACCAGCCATAAGCCCATGCCAGCATCAGTGGCACAGTAGTTCAGAGTGGACAGCATTACCTACTATTAATATATAGGCAGCTACAAGATCAGATTACTTCAAACATCATGGTCACCAAGCAAACCTCAACTGAAGGGCAGTCTGAATACTGGTATGTGAAAACCAGGAAGATCAGTAAATCCAGAGATTCCTCTTCCAAGACTATTACATCTCCAAAACAAAGTTAAAACCTATTCAGATGGCAAATGGCAACAGACATGTTTAGACAAGAACAAAAGCACTTAAATAAAACCTTTTTTGACAAAGAAAACCAAATATGCATCACCTGCAAACCACCTGGCCCAGAACTGCGGCTGCTTCGCAGCAGCAGTAGATTTTACACTTTTTAACTACAGACTATGCTAAGGGTCCAATCCTACTCCCAGCATTGCTCACATCTCCCAGACATCACAGCACAGAGGTTAGGACTGTGTTTGCAAACTAGTGGTATCAGTTTTAGGTAGTACAGCAATTTTCTGCTGATCTCAGGATACCTGGGGTAGGGTACATCCCCCCCCTGCCCCCAGCAAACCTCATTATGTGAAACTGAGAAAAATTAACATTGGGGCTTACTTTTAAGCTTTTACTAAACAGCAGATCCTTTTTCTTTACACTCAGCTCCACAAAGTAAAGATGTATACCCTTAGTCAACTAAACCCTTACATCTTAGTCAACTAAAGGCAAAATAAAGACCTGGATTAGCACACCTATTGCCCTCAAGTATGAGTGCCATCCCCTTTGTTTGGCACTGTCGATTGCAGGCAGCTTGCCTGGTTTGGGTCTTAGGAACAACCTTGTGAAGAGCTAACGTTGCCATCGTGTGGCAACCTTCAGAAACAAAACTAAGGGTATCCCGATAGCTTTAAAAAGAGGACAAAGCAGCACAGATGGCACAATACTCATGGATTGAAAGGAAGGTGGGCTACCATCGACACAGAGCTGCAGAAGGTTTCATGAGTTGCCAAGAGGAGCACCAGACACTGCTCACATGGAATATGCTGTCAGAAAGACAGCACAAATACCAAAGACCGGTATATATTCTACTGTTTTCTTCTCCCCTTTTCCTCCAAACTGTAAAAAACCAGTGCTTTCACACCACTTGATGGCAGACAAGTTTTCTTCTAAGGCACAAAACACTTGCTCTCCCTAACAGGGCAATCATTTTTAACGCTGCCCTCCCACAGTACACCCACTTCCGCAGTGTAGTGCTAGGGCAGACACAACCTGTATATACCTTTTGTGCTATTGTAAGGTTCCTGTTGAGGAACTGCCAGGCAGCATGGCAGGTTACAGCACGCACTGTACCATGGAAATGTTTTGGGTAACTCAGTGGCTACCAAGCGGTACTAGTGGGAATGAAAACAGGATAAATTGCTGCAGTCACAGCCAGTTACCCTTTGGAAGCAAGCATCTTTAAAAAACGAGCAAATAATGTAGAAACAGCACTTGTGAGCTCATTATGACTAAAGGCACAGTTTCTCTACAGGCACTTTTACCAATATTCCCCGTCTTACGTAACTGAGCTTAACAGTAGTACATTAAAAAAACAAACCCCAAACAACCCTAAAGTACAAATCCTTCGCCTTAAAGGACCTCCAGGTTGATAGACCTTTCAAGTTCCTTTCCAGTTAAGAGTTTCAGAGTATTTGGATTTAATCACTCTAAAATCCAATTTAAAATTGGGATCCCCAAATGCCTGAACATGGGTTTTAATCTCAATTTGCGTAATTTGATTTTTTTTTTCCTTAGTTGTTCTATCCATTCATATCAACCATGTTCATATCAACTCAATTTCCAAGGGCATAAAAATAGCTCAAGACATTATACAGTTTGAAGTGTTTCAGCATGCAGATGACCAATTCTGGCTGAAATAAGCAGCACTAGCCATGTAACTACTTAAAAGCACATGATTATCTAGATTATTTGTTTGTTTTTAAAATGTATATTCTCCCTCCTCCCTTTTATATTTGCTTATAAAAATAATCTGCTTTTCAATTACCAGAGATCTCAAGACTTCCACTACTTCTTCACTCAAAATGAAGAACACATAACCCCTGGCAACAAACTGCACAGGAGAAAACACAGGAAAAGATGGATTATGACATTAAGATATAGAAACATTTTAGAGTGCAAAGCACTTCAGTGCTTCAAATGGATTGAGTAAATTTTAGGTCATGGCCCCTTTTACTTAATCTTGACCAAAAAGCAGGAATCATGTGCTGCCCAACTGTAATCAGACTCAGGTCTTGACATAAACTATCTTTCAACCATTCTAAAAAACAAGCATGCTTAAACAAGTCACCAATTCCCATCTTGTTAATAATTATTAACTACTAATTATTGTAGCTGTACTTACAGGACTACTGTGGTGTCAGACATCTGATGCAAGTATCCCAGGTCGGTACTTGAACAGTGGTGGAAGGCTTGGGTTTTTTTAAACATGGGAGTCATTTAAAGCATTTGAACAGCAACATATGTCAGTCTTTTAAACACTGACATACTTTGATTATAACCAGAACACATACTTTCAGTTTATGGTTTATACAGAAAAAATGAGCGTAATTATTTCTCACCTTTCATACTCAAGGCTGTGCAAGTAATCCCGTACATTCCCAACTGTTTCCATAACAGGCTGCTTTAAAATGTCAGGATCTGGACAACTAACTAGGCGTGCAAAGAGTTCAACTGGCACTAGGTATAGAGCACTCAGCACAGTCTGAATGGTGTCATAGAATGTGACAAACATTTTTGTGCACTCCTGGAAACCACTAGAACCCAACACTGGGACATTATTAATAAAGGAGACAGACAACAATTCTTGGTCAGATGCAAAAGTGAACTTATTAAAATTTAAAAACAGATGTTAAACCATTTGTTAGTTTTAAAGACTCAGAAGACACAAAGTCATACACAATTAGAAGTTCATTTTATTTCTGTGCCTTCTGCGCCTTCTCCTGCTTCTGTGCCTTCTGGGGCTTTGGCGCCTTTTCTGCCTTTGATGCCTTCTCTGGCTTTGGCGCCTTCTCTGGCTTCTTGCCCTTTTGAGAAGCCAGCTTCTGGAGCTTCTTCATTTCATGCTTGATGATCCTATTTCTCTGTAAAAAGAGAAAATGTTCACCACCCATCAGAATGAAACCAGCAATGACTCAAATATGCCTTAAATTAAATACTATGCTTTCAGATTCTGTCCTTTTTTATAATCACCCTTCGTTAACCAATTTTATTTATATTCCATAGTCACAAAGCTTACCATGTGTTACATTTAAAATGTTAAATTCTATCTAAAACTGTTCTGATAAACGGTTAACATCATTCTGCCTGGTAACTGGGGCATCCCAGTATTTTATGTGTATAGAATGAAACAGTATCAGCAACTCATCAAGAGTACCGGATTTCATCAGCAGGTAATTGCTTCTTCAGCTATAAGCTGGGGGACTGACACACAGATCACACGGGTTCCAGTGTGATCAAACACTGAAGAGAAGCCCACAGTAGCACGAAAAATTCAACGCATTCACATACTTTGTGCCACTCCATAACCCAACCCAGCTATAACAGTAAGGCTCCCAACATCTATATTTGACTCTATATAGTGAAAGCTACAAGAAATAAAGCAACTCTCCAACACCTACCATTTTCTTTGCTTTCATAACCTTGTAGCGATCGAAGTCGGTCATTTTGGCTTTCTGTTTGAAAAGAAACAGTCATGAAGCTCTGACATACTCATACACAAGTAGTAAAACTCAGTGCTGCAAAACATTCCACAAATAACCTTGACCATTTCCAATTAGGTTTAGCTGCACATCCGGAACTAGTTCACTGTTTAAGGCCTTTGCTGGGAAGCAATGGTGCAGGAAGAGAGGTGGTTATAGAAATGACTTAACAAAATCGTATCTACTGTTAAACTACAAAAGGTTGAAGCCAACAGGTAGCAACTTCTACACATCTATGCCTCGTCTACCTTTAATCTTAGCCTCCAACTGCAAATACATATAGTTTATTAGGTTTAACCTGATTTTAATAAGTAGAGGCAATACAATGTGTCTTATGCATCCAGTGAAAGACTGTACCTTTTCTCGGGCTTCGATCTTCTTTGCCCATCTTGTTGCTGCCCATTTTTCATTTATATTCTCCTTCTCCCAGGCACGTCGCACACACTTCTGACGAGCACTGCATTACAACAGCCACCAAATTATATTCAAAGGCTTTATAAAAAGGTTCTCTCTGATGCTGGCCCATCAAATTCCGCACAACATCACCCTTCTCTATTACTTCAGACACTTTAAGTCAATGCCACATACATCTCTGTGGCCTAATGAACGTTTCGGTGTGCAAATGCTTTGCTAGGGCTCACAGATGAGTGATTCCAAAAGGCACACTGAGGTACTATTCCTAGCACTACTTTGGAATCAGAAAGGCAGCAATCCTTGATTTTAAATTAAAGAAATTTATACAGAACTAAACTAAAAAGAACTCCTGCAATTCCAGTGCAGTTCTGTACACAGGGAGTACATTTAATGTCTAAAGGTGACCCAAATAGTAGCAAAAGCAAAGATGAACACAGTATTTACTGTAACTGCTTTCCCCCACACCATCCACCCCATAACTATCTGCAAGTTACCTAGGCCAGCGTGCTGTTTCCTTTGCTCCTGCACACCAGCTATCAGCCAATATTGGTAATGCAAATTTAAATGCATTCAACTACAATAACACAGCCTGTCAAGTGTTTACTGTGCACACGTTAATCCATTGACTTCATGTTGTATGAACCTTCTAGATTTAGCCAGCATCAGATCAAATAATTCAGTCATCAAATGACAGCAGTTTGTTACAGAGGTCGAAAAACACCAACAACTCACCTGTGTGGGAACTTGAGAACAAAGTCAGTCAGCTGCATACACTTGAAGGGCATAGCCTGCCTCCTGACACCACTGCAGGGGCCATCAACCAGCGCCTGAAAACAGGAAAACACACGTGGGGGCACATTGGACCAGTGCTTTCCCTTCATGCTTGATTTAGACAGCAGCTTCATAATACTTTATGAATAGCACCTTGACAACAATGGTCCAAAATTACAATAAACGTCAAGCAGACAAAACTCGAGTTTAGTCTTATGGACACAACCCAACCTTTACAGAAGTAATTTTAAAGGCCTAATCTTTGTTTTTTTGGGAAAAAAAAAAAAAAGCCCACAACAAACTGGACGTAAAAAGAAAAACCCACACAGAACTAAATTACGTATTTTGTCTTTCTTTTTTTCCCTTTTTCTTTGAACATTAAACAAGGAGAGTCCCCTAGCCCAAGCGTTTGCTTTAAACATACATCGATGCCATTCCATTCATAAGTTTTAGACTCCAACTGACATCACTTGTCCATGTCTACTCCTAGGAAACACAGGAGAGATGGGAATGTATCACTTGCCAGTGATAAAAGCTTGCTACTGGAAGTTTCAAACAGAAAATTACTATTAAATTCCGTATTTGGTCAATTGCTTATAACTTTGAAAAACCCATTTACAAGCTTAGCATACAAGCTCCTATTAAGCCAGAAAGAAGAAAATAAAGGTAGAGCACACACGGCTTACCCTGTTTTGGTCAATAACATCCACAATAGCCACCAGCTTGCCAGCATGCGGCCCAAAGGAAATGAAGGCAACTCTGCCAATCTCGACGAAGCGCTTGAACACCTGGGAACAACGGGAATTGCCAGGAGCTAGGCGAGAACACACCCGAGCCCCTCACAGCCTTTAGAGCAGCCTCCCAAGCCTTCGAACCGCACAACCCCCCCCCCCATCGCCGGAGGCCGCGGGCCCACGGTAACACTCCCGCAGGTGTTCGTAGCCGGCCCCGCTGGAGGCCGCGGGCAGGCGGAGGCGCGGCGCTGAAGCACGGAGCCGGACACGGCCCTGCCCGGCCCGCAGCCACACGCGGGACCCGGGCCCAGCCCAGCACGCGTGGAGCGGCCGAGGCCTCCCCCCTCACGGAGGGGTGAGTGCGGGAGCCCAGGCAGGCGCAGGGGGACACAGGCGGAGCAGGCAGGCACCGGAGGGAGAGGGGAAAGGACGGGGGGAGCCCGCCGGGGCCGCGGAGGCCCGCACCGGCCGCACGTACCATGATGGCGGCCCGCGAGCAGAAAGGAAGGAGCTGCCCCGGCAGCGACCGGAAATCCACCCGGAGCCGCCACTGCGCATGCGGCGGAGTAGCGCGGCGGTGGCGTGCGTGCGTCTGTGCGTGCGTCTGTGCGTGCATGCGCACTGGGGGTGGGAGGGGAGGTGCTGCTCCATGCTGCCGGGTGCATGCGTGCTGCGGGCAGGGGATGGTGCCGGTGCCGGTGCCGGTGCCGGTGCCGGTGCCGGTGCCGGTGCCGGTGCCGGTGCCGGTGCCGATGCGGCTCTTCCCGAGCTCTAGGGGAGTGAGGGCGGCCTCGGTGCGCCGCTCGGTTCGTCCTCACCGTCGGAGAGCGGCGCGGTGTCGTTGAGGGTGGCAGAGGCCTGTCTGTGAGCTCGTGTTTAAGCTCAGGTGGAGAAGCCCCGACGTGCTGCGGGGTGGTTGTCACGGCGGTGCCCGTGTGCGAGGCGGGACGGTCGGTTTGTTACAACAGTTCCGTCTTGGCCGTGGTCTGATTTAATTATTGCAAATCGATTAATATCGAGAGGCAATAAGCAAGCAGCGCGGGGTGCGTAGGGGAGTCTGCGCCACCAAGACGCACGCCGGGGTCTTTGGGGTCCAGTCTCTTCTTGGTCTTGGGTCTCAGCCAGTCCCTTCATCTGTACCCAGATGCCGATGCGGCCCCTTGTCATTGTTCTGTTCTTGTTACCGAGGTCTGCTTTTCGGTGAAGGAACTTCTTGGAAGAGGAACTGAACCCCTTGGTAATGTATTAATCGTTTATCACAAGCTTAATCGCAACCCCAGTTCTATCCTTGCACGGTTAGTCAAAGCATCAGTTTCACAAACCCCTGTAACAGGATGTATCTCTTGGTTGCACAATCACAGAATCACAGAATCACTGTGGTTGGAAAGGACCTCTGAAGATCATCTAGTCCAACCCCCCTGCCAAGGCAGGGCCACCTAGAGCCCAGGTTACACTGGAACGTGTCCAGGTGGGTTTTGAATGTCTCCAGAGAGCAAGACTCACAACCTCCCTGGGCAGCCTGTTCTAGTGCTCTGCCACCCTCAGTGTAAAGTTCTTCCTCATGGTGAGATGACACTTACTGTGTTTTAATTTATGGCCACTACTCCTTGTCCTGTCCTGAGCACCACCGAAAGAGTCTGGTACCATCCTCCTGACACCCACCTTTGGGATATTTATATGCATTAATGAGATCCACTCTCAGTCTCTTCTTTAGACTAAACATGCCCAGCTCCTCCAATATCTCCTTGTAAGAGAGATGCTCCAGACCCCTGATCATCCCTGCGGTCTCCACTGGACCCTCTTCAGTAGCTCCTTGTCTTTCTTGTACTGGAACATAAAATGTCTGGAGCAGCCACCTAGAAGACACAATCCCTCCCTTAAAGCATTCAAGCAGTAAAACAAAACCTTATTAACAGTCAAAAATTATTAAAAAGAAGAGTATTCTATCCCATTGTTTCTTCTTCTCTTCCTTCATTTATATTGACAGCAACATTTATTATAGTCAAAGTCATTTTTATACATCCCGCACATGGTACACTGGTTACAGGTGCATTGGTAGCAATGATTCCCAAGTTCTTGACACGAATCATTCTCATATTCTTTACAGTTTTAAGAAGGGGATGAGGAGAAATAACACCCAGGCTGTGGGTGTTTGTTCATTCCACTGCACAGAACCGGCCCCTCCTTTGGGAGTGTGGCCTGGCAGCACGCGGGGTACCACAGAGCAAGTGCGGAATGGGGTAAATCCAGCTTTACCGCTCAGTGGTGAGAAGCTGGTTTAGAAACAAGCAAAAGGCACATTCGTTCTGTTCTTGGGCACGTTATCTCTGAGCTCTGGAGACAAGTGCAGGACAGGCGAGCACTCCGGGTGATGAGCTGTCTTCGTGGCCATCCAAGTGAACACGCCTTGTGCCTCCCCATATATTACACCAGTCTACGTTGCATACTGTTCTGTCCTCTTCACCTATCCCAGCAGTGCTGAATTACACCACGTAGCAAGTTGCTGCTTTCTTCCACCAACACTGGGTGTTGCTTTATAAGAAATTGTCATTTTTGCCCCCCCTTCACCAATGGCCTTATGCAATTCATCTTTTATCTCCTGGTGGATTAATTTCCTGCTGTTTCTCCATAGATGTGGTTTTTCATGTTAGATAATCTCTATTCACCACAGGGGAATCCTTATAGTTCCTATTCCCAGTGTCCCACAGTTCTTTCTCTAATGCATCTGCAGCTCCATCAGTTGGCTCTGGTAACTGGGAATTGCTGCTCCTCTTTGGCACATAAGCTTTCAGCTCTGCATTCTGGCCCTGAACCTGAAAGAAGCCCTAGAAAGTGGTGGTGTCCCTAACTGAAAACAGTGTTTAAAAGTGGAAGTTTATGTGTTTGTGTGTGTTGTGTATGTACGTTTAAAAAAGAAATAAAAATCACAAGAGTGGCTTGGTTAATTCCTTGCTAAGAATATGGAATCTGGAGATAAAGAGCACTGTCTACGGTGCAGCATTTTGCAGCATCACTTCTGCAGCTTGCACATTTCCACCCTCCAGTAAAGCATTTCAGAGATTCCCCACCTCTCCAATAAGAGTAGCTTGTCTACCAGGATGAAAACATTGATAGCAGGGGGAAAATAATAAGGAAAAGTACACTTGGATTAATTTTTCACAACTTAGTTTTATTAGTCTTCATATACAGGTAATAGAGTATGAAAAGACAACCCACAGTTATGCACATCCTCAATCACTGCTAATATACTGGCTTTCCCAGACCCTTGTTCGGTTTCAGCTGAGAGGCTGAGGACACAATGGCAGATGGGGTTCTGCCTTGCATCTCAGGCAGTGTTTAGCTCTGGCTATGAAGCCATGACCATCACCACTGCCCCAGCTCCCCTCCAAGAAGCAACCACTGCAGGCAGCTGAGGGCAGCCAAGCTGGCTGCGTGTCCAAGCATGAACTGCAGGTAAACAGGAGGTGATTGGCAGGGGGAAGGCATTTCCTGAACAGAAACTGGCTCCATCCAAGCACATTTGGAAGCCCAAATGGTTGTTAAATTTGTTCTGTAGCTGCCAATTCCAAGGAAGCTCACTTCCAAGCATGTTCCGTTTGTGTAAACCCATGGCTGAATGGCCCTGCCATTCACAAAGCAAAGCAAAGGCTTTGTAAGGCAAGTACATGTTCCAGGATACCATCTCCCACAGAAATTTGGCAACTTAAGAGAACGTTTTAATGCTCTCATCCAGCTGTTGGGATTTCTTACCCTTAACTGCAGTCCCAGATCCATCACACCAAAGATAAAGCTTTTGTCTCATGCCATTATTCTGTAATGCCAATGCATTGTGAATTAAGCTTTTTGTTTTATCAGATGTAACTTAGGTGCTATAGAGCACTTCATCACCTTGTAATGCCTTCTGCCTTATTTTAAGTACTGCTACTCCAGTAAGGAGTATACAGGACATAGCAGTATACCAACACAGAAGGGACAAAACCCTCACTGCTGATCCTCAATCACTAACTTTCATTCTTTCTTCCATTTCAGAAGGTATTTAGTTCCTTCCAAATCATCCATCAGCCTGTGAAACACAAAAGAAAGCAGAACCCTGACCAAACCTGAAAGAAGGTGATACAGAAGCAAAAAACAGAACATGAAAATATTAATGGCTAAAAATACTGGCCACTGTTCTCTCACAACCTAATCAATATGGGGAATAGATGAAGTCAGGATAGAAAACACACCACATGCCACTGCAATTCATAATCCAGTGTTAACTTGACTTTTGAGTGCATGCACTCTCTTGCATGCAACACAGCTGCAAGGAAACCTCTACTCAAGTGGCCTCACAAACTTTCGCTCATTAGCAGTAGATGCTGAATATGGCAATTTCCCTTCTAGTTTTTACTTTCTCACACTGAAAAACTGCACTAAATGAGTAACCGTCCCTTTACAGAGGAAAGATTTAAGCAGGGGAAACAACGCACAAAGGGAAGCAATCCTGAGAAGATGGAAAGAGAGGAATGCGAATTGACTGGCAGTGGCTCTTTAGAGGACATTTGGGGATGGCGCTCCATAGAGGTATTGAGTCTGGGCAAAAAGAGATGGTAGAAGGGGAGGAGGGAAGTGAAGCAGAGATGCTCTTTTCTCCTCTTGCAGGTCCTCAAAAGTACAACGGTCCCTTCTTCCTGCTAGAACTCCTTCAGCTGTATTACCCCTGCAGTTTCACAGATCATGTTATGGCAATATGAAGAGGAATTAACAGTGTACAAAGGGGAAAGAGGGCAGATGACGTGGCAGCAGTCTGTTTCAAGGGTTATTTCAGAACTCAGCTGAAGAACACCAAAAGACAAGCAGGTAAAAGGGGCATCAACCATGAAGAACGCCTTGAGCAGTGGGTAAAATTGTAGTCTTACGACTTAAAGGAATGAGAGGTTTGGTGAAGAATGCTGGGGCTTTCGGAAAGTCAGCTCTTCGGAGCACAAAGACAGCAGCACTTCTCGAAAGCTCTGGAGTTGATGTGTTTGACAGAAGCACGTGTTAGGTAGATCCCAGTGCTGCTGAAGGCACACTGAGGCCAGGACAGTGGAGAGGCTTATGAAGGCACTACAACCGTGACTGCAGCTCCAGCAACACGTCCCCGAACCCACCTCAGAAAGGGTATTCTGCTGGTCTGCAGGGTGGCTCCTGTTCCTCTTGGCTCTGAAGGGAGGGCTCAACACATTAATGCTTCAGAAGGTCCCAGGCCTGAGAGTCTATCCAGACAGTTGAAATAACACATACATGACAAGTCAGCACTGACTGCAGCTGCCCAACAGCTCAGTGTTTCAGGATGAGAACCTACCAGAAGTATTTCTGTAAGAGTTAGAGAAAAGGACACTGGAAACCCCAGTGGCTTCCGGAGGTAACTATGAGACATTTAAGCTTAGGTTCAGTTACCAAAGCATGAAAGCATTTTGTTCAACCTTCAAAACAAATCTTACGTACCATAGCGGAGGCATGCCAAGATCTCCATGGTACAAAAAGATACAGCTTAGGTTTGAGACAAGCTTGACATTCCTGAGAGGTGTTGGCAGTTTATTACACCTTTATGCAGACCGGTTTGGAACAGCAATAGAAAACACTCTACCCTAGTTGTTCCTTTCAGTTGCTGTCATTACCCAGTGCTTGTTCCAGTTTCAGAAATGAGATTATCTGGGAGCTTTCAGTGGCAGCACAGCACACCAGGACAGCTGCCATGTTTCATGGCACACTTAAACAGCCACCACTGTGGTCGCATCTATCACCACTTGAGTTTATCAGTTAGCGTAGGTCAACGTGAACAACAACAATAATACATACCTGTCAGGAAAAGGCTATTAATCCCTTATTAACAAACCTGCCCATGGTTTCTCTGCTGCACGCTGGACAAGTGAGGTTTACAGAAACAAGTGTCAAGATAAAAGCACGCCAAGCCACCGTATCACAGATTCCTTCTCTCTCCTCTATGCTTCTGGTCCTCAAGTCTTTCTGCCTTTTGTCTTTATTTCACCCTCCATTTTCAAGAATAAAGTCCTACTTCATAGCACTATAAAAAACTTTTCAGTCAAATTCATTCATTCCGGAATAAATACATGTTCAACACGGCTGCCGTTCTTCCGATGATGTGATGCAGTCCACAAGTACACGAGGAAGAGAAGACACAGCAATGCTGTAGCTGTGAGGCAGACAAGGAGCCCAGCAAACAAAGCAGGTTTCAGAGGTAACTGGATCAGCTTGCCTTCTGCTGGGATCATGTTTGTGAGGCTTAACATGTAACCGAGTGACCACGCTATGCTGCTGTTGCCAACCTGAAATACAGACAGAATGCCCATTGGACGGTCAAAGAAAAGGGGTTCCAAACGCTCAACTACTGATGCTGACAACTGCCCTTTCAGTTGCCAAGGGGAAAACCTGAGTGGAATATACAAAGATATAAAACCATTTTAAATTGCTCTTGCTTTTGTAGTTCCAGGGGATGCGGATAAAGTTGGTCACTGGGCTAAAGAAGTGAGACACAGGTATTAGAGGGATGGGTACAAGGATGTGTGGTGTGTATGCAGGCAGGCAGTTACGGGATTTTCTGTCCAAGAAACACATTTAAAAAAAAAAATTTAAAAATAAAAATTAAAAATAAAATCGGCATTACTGTGCTGATTCCTAGAATTACATCAACAGCATGATGAAGTTGACAGAGAAACTTCTATAAATGATTTAATGTCTTTAATGAACACTTCTAAGCAGTCACCTACTGGTGGTAGGAGATCATAATGGCCTATAATATATGGTCCTTTTTATAGTTGTGTATATCTTAACACCTTCTGTTTCACTGATAAAAAGAAAGCTACACCAACAGGAACTGGAATACAACAGGTGAGCAAAGAGGTAACGGGAATCAAAGTGGTTTTTGCTGAAAGAGGGAAAAAAATCTCTTATTATAAGGTTGATAACGTTTGCAAATCACCTTGCCCCAGATCTTGCCCAGATCTTCGCACTGGGTTAAGGTTCTTTTCATTCAGGAATAACAGCCCTAGCATAGGCAATAAACATTCACCCTTCTCTCCTGGAGAAACTGTGTAAACCCATTGTTTTGCTACATGCAAGTGCTGAAGCATTTCCAAACTGTATGGAGATTAAGAGACAGGCTGGGACAAGGGTTTAAGGGACAGGCTGGGACAAGGGTTTAAAATAAGGCTCTGTACAGTCGCAGAGAAGACTGTGGGGCCCACACTTCCTTATGTGACAGCCAAGCTTCACTAGTACCCATGCCTTCCAATTTGAAAGCAAGGATTTCTTAGCAGTATCTTTAGAATGGCTATATATATATATATATATATATATATACACACACACAAGTTCATCACAAGTACTCTGGTTTTTAGGAGGAAAACTGAGGTCAGGGAAGACAGAAACACAGCTATGACAGAAATGGTACAAGCCTTCTCCCTCTGCCAACTGAAAGCCAGTACCCCATCAATACACATTCTTATTGCAGGGAACCAGATTAGGACACAGACGGATATGCCAGCTGAGGATGAAAACTGCCTGAGTTGCAGCATCACCACTCACTGATCGCAAACCAGCTCTGCTGGCTCTGCCATCAGACAAAAGCAGGAGTTCTCCTGTCCAACTCAGCAGCTGACCTGACTGGTGAGGTGTTTTGAGCTACTGCTTTCACCAACTGGGACAAGGTTTAACACACAATTATTTGATCCTTTCTCAAAGCTCTCACAAAGAATCTAGGCAGCATCTCAAAGTAATGCTGCAACCCCTAGAACCAGGCTGAAATTGCTACTGAGGCTTGAAAAGTAGTTTTGCCTTGTGCCAAAGATTCGACAATCATTTACAAAGGCTGTTTTTGACTGTTCTAATTCTGTAAGCTGCTGCATCTTCTCTCTCCTTCTGAACTTCTTTGCATTAAAGGAGCAATAAGAGGAGATTATTATTACTCACCTCCTTTTGAAAACGTATCCGTGGCCAAGTTTCTGCATCAAAGTTGTAACCATGTATAAGCAAGTAATAAATGAAATTGGCTGAAAAACAGTAGGATCTAGCATATATTTCTTCAAATTTAGGCAGCATAAACTGGAGCTGAAAGCAAAAGGTTCGTTACAAACACGTAATTTACACAAAACGCTTCAGGCTTTATGACTAGAGAATATTTTGGGTTCTAAGTAGAATTTATTTGCACTTTTCAAGAACTCCAAGTTGTGGACAACAAGATACAGAGATGCAAAGAAAGAAATACCCTGACAGTGACATGGTTTACGTGGTAAACAATGAAACTACATCGAAGACTATACATAAAAGACGGAGGATGCTGTGGTTTCTATGTTTTCCATGTCGTCTTTACAGCATGGCTAAAGCTCTGAAATAGATTTTGAAACCCAATCCTAGTTTTAAGCATGCTACAAATACGACATGGTTTGAAGCACACTGGGAAAACAAACGCTGAGGTTAAACCAGACCTTCTGAGAAGTTCTGAATGCTTGTTCAGTCCGTGTTCTTTTCATAGCTCCCTTTTACAGATACAAAAGGGAAACCAAAACCAACCCCAAAACACCAGCCAACCCACTTACCTGTGCCCAGCTCCGGGAACAGAAAAACCACATACTTGAATTGAAGTCAGCCAGGGAAAAGTGCCCAGATAAATTCAAAGCATTAATTGTATAGTAGAATCCTGAGAAAGCCTATAGAAAAGGAGTAGATGGCAGGCCTGTTATTTTCATAACATAGAATCATAGAATCATAGAATGGTTAGGGTTGGAAAGGACCTCAAGATCATCCAGTTCCAACCCCCCTGCCATGGACAGGGACACCTCAACGATAACTATAGAAATCAAAAGCCAGCAAGCTCAAAGAGAAATGCTGAGTTTGCAAACCTACCACAAAATTCCCTTTAACTTTTGGCTGATGTATTCCATGAAATGGACAGTCTTCTCTGTCTCTGCAGGCACTGAAGTTGAACAATGAAGAAACCATCTCCTGGCACAGACCTGGATCCCCTGTTCCATGGAAGTGCACCAGCTCACTTGGGTAGTAATTTGCTGGTCTCAGGGACTGTGTACAAAGGCTGCCGGAGAGGTGCTTCATGGTGAATGTCGTATTATAATTGTGAGGGTAACATGGATTATCCACACTGGAACTGGTGTTTGAGTTCTGGGAAAGAAAAAAACCAAACCCAGTAAAGGCTATTAAAATGCAAGACCTTATTTGACTGTAACTATGGGAATCTCTTTAAACCACACATGGATGTAGTTTTGTTCTCTCCGCTGTCACGACCGATACCAGTACAACATTGCTGATCATTGTCATTCCTAGAAACTCCTTCCTCAAGAAAGCATTGGCAAGACCAGCAAAGCACTTACAGGACCAGTTGGGCCTTTTTATGTCAAATGGCTGAAAACTCTTACCAATTTTTAACAGATACAAGGATCTTTGTATGAAACCCAAGTGCGTTGGTCCATAACTAAGCCCAACAGAGCTCTTACTGGGGTCTCCAAACTCCACCAAAGAGAAGTTTGGAGACTTCCAAACTCCAAAGCTCCACACAAGCTGAAGAACCTCAGGTAGTTACTGAACACCTGGAAGAGCAACATAGCAAAGGGGCTTAAACAGACCTGGAACAGCAATGCTAAAAGCCTTTTCTCAGCTTCATCTCTCCCGTAGCACTGGAAGCTGTGTGTGTAGACATTGTAGTTGTAACCATACAACTTCACTTGTAAGGTGCTATTGAAGTTCTCCTGAGAGTCCTCTGGGATAAATGAAATCTGAGTGGAAGCTCCTCCAAGGTCCAGTGCACCCATTGTCTCTTTTCGGTAAGGATGAACCCATGTCCTCCAAAGGTTTCTCTACATGTAAAAGTAAAAGGACTAATTAGAGATATCATCTGCTTGTTCTCCCTTTTGTTCAAGCTTTTCTACTCTTAGGAGTAGGCGGATTATTCTTAGGAGTAATCTTAGATTTCCCTGCCTCTTTGTCCTGCACCCTTTCAGAAAAACCAGCTCTTAGGCAAACATGCAGATGTTTTTCATGTATTTTCACAGAATGAAGTGATCCTGAGAGATGAACAAAGGAATGCAGTTTAGCATTCAACTCAGAGGGCAGCACGACAATCAAAGCATAGGACTAGCCAGGTCAGTATCCATACTGGAATGCAGGGAATTGTATTAAATACCCATGTGAACTGGAACAAATGTGGATGTAAATAGTATGAAGATTTGCTTGTTTCAAGGCAAGAATGATTACTAAAGGAATAGAATATTAAGAGGTCACACAGAAAAACAGTGAAAATAGAATGAAAACCACAGAAAAATGAAAGCTATATTGAAGTCAAAAGAACAAAACCCCCTGGTCTGCACATTTCCTTCCCTGAAACTGCAGTGGCAATAAATCTGATCCATTCAGCTGGCATCTTCCTATTACTCAAACACTGCCCAAATTCTGTATTTGATCTACACAGAATATAGATTCTGTAAGATCATCTACCTCAATACTTACTGTAGTATTACCTACTGAGCGTGATGGTGTGAATGTATATGGAGGAAGGGAAAAGAAGCTCCCAGGGTTAGCAAATACACTCACAAGATTTTAGACTGCAAGATTCCCATTAACAGCCCCTTCCAGAATGTGACTCAGGCCACTGTCACAAGAATGGTGACCATTTCTCTCCCCTACTAGTGATATTCCACATGCAGGTCTTCACACAACTCCCTATGCTAAACTGGCTTCACACCATCTTGCAGTCCTTCAGTATTCCTTATGAATCGGCCGTATTTGATATAATTTGTTATTTGCATTATTAAAATCCATGTGGTAGAAGACTGACACCACCCTGAAGTTTTATCGTATCATGTGTGTTGCATGAAATACGCACAGCAAGAAAAACTCTTGCACAACATGCCATTCCAATACCGCTTTTCTCTGCGAGAGTCAGCAACACGCTCACCATGAGCTATCCCTTAAGATTACTAATGGCTAATTCCTGCTCATTAATTGCCATGATCTAACAGGAACCGTTCAGCCAGGACAGCAAACAATACTCAGGGATATGGGTGAAATTACTTTCAACCTAACAATACTATCTAAGTGCAGTTCACTGCTGCCATGAATGCAGTTGCTCATCATCTTGGTAAAGCTTTTACTGGGAATAAACTATACTGAATATACATATAAAGGGATCTTCCAATATAGTTGACTACCTCTCTGCCATGAGGCTCCTGCATGACCCTATTCTGAGTTCAAACACAGCGTAAGTATCTTTACATTGGTATCGCTTTGTCTGCATAAGATGGTATCACAGCCCACTGCTCATAGCCTGCAGCTTTCCAGCAGTATTGGGATGAATGGTGTAGGAGTGATCTCTGGCTCAGCTGAGGCACATTCGGCCACATCAGCTTCAACACCTTCACTGCTTCAGTCTTGTCTGCCAAGACAAGTGAGCCAACACTGCCAGGAGCCCCTTAAGCTGTGCAGATCCTTCACCAGCAGAGCTGCAGGGACAGCAGTCAACCGAGGAATTCACAGAGAAGCAGAAGAAGACATCTCTAGTTGGCACCACTGTCAAGACAACCAAGACCTGTCACACTTAACACATCAATGCATTTAAAAGCAGTGCAATTTCTGTTTCTAGGAAAGAGCCCCGTTTTGTGGAGCAACAATTTTACCTTTGCCACATCACATTCCTGTAACATGATGTTCTTTATGTTTGTTTTTTTCCATTACTGCCACAAAAAAGACCCTGTTATATATTTCAGTGCGAAACGGAATCCATAGCTATGACATTTAACAGGCATGTCCTCTCAAACTTCTCATTTCTAAGAGAGAAACGGTGAAAGAAAAGCATGCAGGTTTTTTCCACACACCTCTAAGAAATTGCCCATTATATAGTTGGCTGTTATCCATCCATACAGCCCTTCCTCTGGCCCCGTTATGATTTGCGCACCCCTAAAGTCAAAAGGCTGTGCTCTGAAGTAGTTTTGAATGCTCGCAAGGACTTCATTGGCTGCCGTTTCATTTTGCAACCTAAGCAATTCACAAAATACAAGACACTGAGCATCTGGAAAGGCAATTTCATGCTTATTGTTCACTGGCTGGCAATTCAAGAGAATTCCTACAATCACCTAATGAAATATAGATGTTGTTTCCCTAAAGGGAAGTTTATGACAGGGAACAGCCACATTATCCAACAGCATTTCAGCAAGCAACTTCCCCACTATGTATAAGCTTCATTCTTTAGCCTACAAGCTCATGGGTATTTTGTTTCTTATATATATATATATATATAACACACACACACATATATATATACACACACAGACACAGTTTCTTTTTTAGTGAACGGAATGCTTGCATGACAACTGCTGGTCAGAACAGTCCTGGAGCCTTTCTTCCCACTCCGTTCAGCCACAGAACAACTATAAAAAGCCAGTTTAAGGCAGGGCTAAAGCCACAAGCAGACCCCAAAAGCCACATTAGCAGACAGAAAACTCTGCGGTGCCCAGCTTTAATCTGCCTTTGCTGCCCACACGAACATCACCTGTTTGTGTAACACTGAATTTCAAGACAGGTATGGAAGAGAAAATTAAGCTCCTGCCTTCTCCAGCATAAAGCAAGATTTGCTTTCAGTACAGCACCACAGAGGGTTTTCATACAGCCCCACTTTCCCTGTCAGAAAAGTGGATTAAATGAAATTGGCTGGGCTCCATTTCCTTCAGGGATGGCCAATTTCCAACGGATAAAAATGCATCCGGAACATTTTGCACACCCTGCTTCCACAGACTGCTCTGCTATAATGCACACAGAGGAGCTCAGGTTTCTGCCATACCTCAGTAGCCTCATGCCAGCTGTAGCCCCCAGATAAACAGAAGTGTTCTTATGCAGATGAACTGGTATTCTCTCCTTGACTTTATTCAGGCAGTCATCAAAAGGTTTGGCAAGAGCTCCAAGGTTACTCTCATAGCTGGATATACCAGGGCCTAAAAGAGAACAAGTAGATTGATTTCATTCTGCTTTGCCAACTACAAATTAGCCCAATTAGCAAGCAGGTGTTAAGAGATTTCCCCCATCCCTCTTATAGTTGCAAACAAGGAGGGGATGCTTGAAAACTGGGAGTGCTTAAACCAATGTAGTGACTGTCTCAGCTGTGGGAGACAGATACTTGCAAACTGCTCGCCTGTATTTCAGTGTGTATACATATACACCTATATACCATGCCTAGAGTAAGATAAACAGTATAACCATGCGACAACACAGTGACAGCAGTGCTATATTTATGAGGGAAATAGGCTTATTCACGGCAGATGCTGTAGACAACACTTCTCTGATCTGCTGAAGTATAGAGAATCCCTCCTTCCACAACCAGAACCAAAGATTTCCTCATCTGGTTTGCCACAGCTGTTTTGGACACTATGGCACCTCTGCAGCTCACTGCTCTCAGCTGAGAACAAACTAAAGCAGCTTCTGCAAAGAACTGCTGGTGAAATGTCAAGATGCGCCAACAGCTCCTGAAGTCCTAAGAGGTCCAAGTCTAAGCTGGTGCATGAACTGACCAGTAACTCACAGCCTTCCAGATTCCCAAAGCCTTTGAATAATGGGAATGAAAGTTACACCATGTGCGTAAGGTGTAACTGTTTGGATAATTAACATCAGAGCCTTTCCTCTTTTGCTCAATACTCCAAGGAGCACCAGGACTTCAACTTGTTCAGGCTCACCTTGAGCGTGAATAAAACCATTCCTCACTCAGCCTTCCTAGGTAAGTTGCACAGGGAGAAATCCAGGCATCGCCATGAAGCCACTGCCCCACAGACAGCAACTCTGCCAGAACTCCATCTAGTTCTCTTGTAACAGCCATGTCTCCCACAACTTGATCCCAAACTAAGGAAAAGGCGGCTCTTAAGAGTTAAAATGAGAAACCATTTATGTCCAGCCACACTGCACTGAAAAAACAGCAAGCCACAAAAATACATAAGACTTTGCAGACTCCACACTCTACCACTCTCTTTTTCACAGCATGAACTGTGTCATCATTAGATGGTTTGGCATAAGACCTTCTAAAAGTCTTCAGTCTAGCACAGGCATGCCTGGAGCTGAAGGGAAAGCTGTTACTGGAGATAAAGAGAGCACCAACTACTCTTTTACATCCTGCCGTTGCCTCACAGTCCCTTGGTGGCAGCAACCTCCATCTCCCAGTGTTCAGGCAGAGCAGGTTCCAGACAGTGACCATTCTGTTTTGGACAACTGCTTTGCCGATGCTTACACGCTACCCAGGACAGATGAACTGCGCTGTGTAGAAAGGGTTTGGGGGCTGGCTCCTACAACCAGGGCAGAGGTATCTAATAAAGGTAGACCTGTAATCATAAAACCACCATGGAGCTAACAGAGTAGTTGATCATTTGACTTTCAAGTTCAGTAGGTATGAGAAAATCTGCCTCTCAATATGCCCAGAACCACCCCCAATCTAAGTGCTTAAGGCTATGATTGGAAGGTCACTAAAGAAACAAGACAGATGTATTCAGTTTAGATGGGTGACATGGTCTAGTATGAGGCATCCCTGCCCTTGGCAGGAAATTGAAAGTGGATGATCTTAAGGTCCTTTCCAACCCAAACCATTCTATATTTCTATGGGGACCTCTCCTTTGAGCCCTCTGCCTCCTCCAGCAGTTACCCAAGACTTGAGCAGTGAACCCTGGATATTTTGTGTGCTGGAGGATGAGTGCTCTGTTTGATCATGGTTAAGGTTCCTCTGGACCTGAATGGTTCACAGCAGTTTGGACTCATCCATTTCACAATTCTTTTCATATTCAGCTGGAATTAAACCAAAATCTAATCCCATTAAAACAAGCGCTCAGCGTACTCCTCTGTCATCTCTCCAGAAGAATAATGCAGTTTCTCTGTGAGTTCTTCTCACACCATAATTCTTAAAGGCAATATTCTAATGAGTGAAGGCAGGAGCTAGCAGAGTGCTCCCCCACCAAAGCAGGCTGGCCACCGCTCCCGCAGCCTGTGAAGACACAGCATCAGGCACACGACAGTGCATTACTTCTGTGCACATTACACTTGCTTTCCTTTCCTTGTTCCAAAATTGCTAAGAATGCCCACACACGTTTAATGCTGAAGATAGAAATGCTGGTGCTGTTAGGAAACTATTGCCTTATCTCTTAGTTACTCATGGATCAATATGACTGCATCGCCAGCATCTATTTGCAGACACAGAGAGGGATGTAGGACTGAGAGGGAAGGAAAGGGAAAAATTCTTGTTGAACACCACAGTTATGTGCAGCAAAATCTGCACTGAGGCTTCCTGAGTTGCCCCACCTTCTCCTCTTAGCTAACTGGCAAACCCAAACCAGTGCACTAAACAAAGCAGTACTGCTTAAGTTAGTACCTTAGAGAATACACCAAAGTTCATTAGGCTCAGGGTAGCAGACTTTATGAAGTCTGGCTTCCTGCAGAAATCCCTTATGGATTAGCTACTGCTTAATAATATGGATTGCTCTTCCCTGCACGGCCACCTGTCTCCATAAAATGTGTGGAATTTTGGTATCTTTGAAAGCTTCCTCAGATATCACTGAGGTTGATGCCTGAAGGAAGTAGTTACAGAACAATTCCACATGACCTGCATAACCTCGTTTCTCTAGGAAACCCGACTCAAACATCAGAGACAGGGTTTTAAACACCACTCCCTCAGAACTAATGGCCAACATCTAAGGAGGGCAGATCCCTGCTCTTCTCAAAGAGCTCTTCTTCCAAGCTATTTTTTTAAATATATTTTATATGTTCCTTTTAAAAGAAATTATTTCGGTGCACAAGGACTAAACATTTACAGGGCCTGGTTCTCTGTAGATTGAGATCTGCCTGCACCACTCAGGCGCTGCAGTTACTAAATCAGTAAATCAAGTTTAGCTACAGTTTCCCGTCTCCACTGCAGATCAGAGCACGCTGCTGTTATCAGTAGGAGAATGACTGATGCTGATAGATATAGACATAGCCTGAACAGTTCTTGCTCCCCAGCAATGAAAAGGGAACACAGTGCAAAAAAGGGCAGTATAAGATTCCAGATAATGTCTTCTTAGAGGATAACTCCATTGGAGCTCACCTTTCACATTGCACTTGAAGGTTTGGCTTACTATTCCCGTGTCATTTTCTTTTTCTGCTGGCCATTCATAGACGTAGACTGTAGTCCGAGAGGATCCAGCATCAAGGACTATTCCATACTGGGGATTAAAAAAGACTACTTTAGAGCAAGAAACAGACAGTGGCAGCTTAACAGCCCATATGCAGCTGTTCTTCTTTGCACCATCAAACACTGTAGAAAATGGATGCACAGTATATTTATAATAGCGATTATTTCTAGTGTTGGGCACTCAGGCATGTATCCAACAGCCAAGCATAGAATGAATCTGGCTGCAAAACAAAGAACATTCCATGTATCTACAGCAATGAATTCAGTGGGGGATGGAGAATGCTCATCTCCTTTCAGCATGAGGTTCAAAATCCACACTAACACATACATAACACTGTGTCAGGATCTGATTTTATAGCAAGATCATTTCCTATTATCTCAGCTATACTCCCTGGACACTGAAGGGTTTGATACCTAAGCACAGGCTTTAGATTCAAGGATGCACAAGGGATCCATAAAGCCACAAGCAAAGAGGTAAAGTACATAGCAGTCCACAGTGAGAATGATGCAATGAGTCTGCTTCTTCTCCGATTGCCCCATAAGCCTCTGCCTTTGAGTGGTTGAGGCAGTCCACCTAAGGGTTTGCCACTGAAAACAGGGAATCAAGATCACTGAAAACAAAGAGGGAATCAAGATCACCCCAGCTTTATTTATGAACTAAATGACAAATACTTAAGTGACTTGCCCCACGTCACTTGGACTCCCTGTGGGATTAAAGCACAGGTTTCTCTGTCCCATTCCACTGCTACCCAGATGGGTCTTTCCCCCTTTCCTATCTTTTATGGCAATAGAAAACGGTAGCAACCGGGAAGGCAAACTGCATGACGGGAAGAAAACTGATTTTGCCTATCCTCTTTGTGATCCCTGAAAGTACATTTAGCTGCCTGCCTCTTCCAAAGCCATCTCATTGGTAGGAATCTCATTGGTAGGAATCTCACGCTGTAGAGCTCATTTCTCTGTTAACGTTTTTTCCTTTCCAAACCACAGCTGCCTCAGAGCCTGGCAATACTGGAAAATGAGAGCTTCCATCTGGCTGCAAAGCAGGACAAGCCTCTGCAGCAGCCAATACATTTCATCCCACTGCCTCCCTAGGGAGCCTCAAGTCTGATGGAGAAGGATAACTGCTTCAGGTGGTAAACCATTCAGCTTCCACACCCCATTAATTCCCCGCTTCCACTGTAATCCTACAAACTCCTGAACCCCAAACAAATACCAGCACTTCCAGTCTGGTCTGTTGCCCAGAGGACTGTTAGGTAATGAGAATTCCATTTATATTTATGCGCATGATGTTTACCCTGATCAACCAAAAGGTGGAAGGCTCCACAGCTACCAGCAAGTCAGTGCACCATCAGGTTCTGTTCATCAAGGAACTGCTTTAGCAAAGATACTGTGAGTGTATTCCCGCTCCTTGGAAGAGAGATAGGCACTGTGGAGACACATAATACAGTAATGGTCAATCTGCTCAAGGGCTATTAATTTAATCCAGCCTCAGGCAGCTCAAAGTGCCAACCATAAGCTTTTAGCTTAGCTACTTTTAGAGCTAACTATCATGTCCAAGTAGAGCTGGAAGATAATGGAAGTATTTTTAACCTCAACTAGCTGTGGGGCTTTCTGACCTACTTCCATCCTTCCCTGTATTTCCAAGCCTCCTTCCTGAAAGTTACAGATTTCAGTGCCAAACAGTAATGCTGCGCTTATCTGAACCAATGTGTTCATTATTTTCTTCCTTCTCCGCCTCTTTTGCCCGAGTCCTTTTAAAGAGATGCTCATTTTTGAAGAGGGCTCCTGAGCCCATTTCAGGGTGACTTGTGAAGCTCCTCTGAACTTGGACAAGTTCACTCTGTGTGAACTGGTCCATGCAGCACCATGAAGCAGTGATCACTGAGAAGTGTGCCAGATACTAGGACTAAGATTAATCTTTAATTAAACAGAAATGACAGAGGATGCAGCATTTGAAGAGGATGAGAGAATTCTTAAAGCTGGCACAGTTACGATGCCTTACTGGCCATCTGATCACTTTGGAAAACTATCATGAGAAGCTAACAAGCTAAACCAGGAGGATAGAGGCTACAAAAGTGCATCCATGCTGGAAGCACACTACAGTTCAGCTACATAGGCTTGAACTACTTTTAATCAATTATATGATCCACAAACAAGGCCAAAACACTTTTGAAGAGCCAAAAGAGACATGGAAAATTTAGGTGTAGAGAACTGTAGCACCTGGAGAGGCAAATTAAAGAAACACAATAATGAAGGGAGGGCTTTTTCTCTTTAGGGCTCATAAAACATCATTAGGCAACGCAAGATGTTTTGACCGGTACAAAGGCTCATTGCATTCAGAGTTGGCATCATTTACAGTTCTGGCCTTCCTCACAAGCTATGTCAGTAAGGATGTCTGTGCTCTCTTCATCAGTCTTCTGACTTCACAGTGTGTGCCACTAAGTCATGAGCTCTTTCAGTGGCTCAGCCTCGTGCACATGGCCAGGCCCTTCCTTCACAAATCCCTGACTCAATCTTCAGATAACCTAAGGAACCAAACCATTTACTTCTGCAACAACGCTTTAAAACATAGCACAACAGATAATTTCTCTCTTGAGCCACAAAGGAATGAACCCAGACCCTCTCAATGTGCATCCTGGGAAGGAACTATCACAACACAAACTCTAGTTATTCAGTACCTGTTTGGTTTCATGGAGAAGAGACAGAAGAACAAGGCCATTCGCAAAGAGTAAGTCTGTTTTCATCATGTTATTGTCATATATATTTAATTTTAATCAATCACTAACATCAGGACACTGCCCCTTCCAGGCTCCATCAGATCAACTATTGGAAGGTTTCACACTGGCATAATCAAAGTCCTCTTTTTATGAGTGTTAATCATTTACTGAGGACCACCGAGCATCTCAGCGCACACAGGATCCTCTGTGCCAGCTGGGATTTTCTGCATTGGCAAGCAGAGAATTGGTCTTCCTTCAGAACCAGCCGTGAAGCTATTGAGATTGAGAAAGCAGGCCTCCCCACCTAAACCAAATGGTCAAGGTGGCTCCAACGGTTGCTCAAAGGCAGACAACTTCATCCTCCTGAATGTGAAACTGAATTGATGACAAACACAAGCTGTCTTTTAGATAGTGGCTTCAGCCTACAGGTCAATCCAGTCTTGCCTGGCATGAAAAATGGCAGGATGTAAGGCTGAGATTTAGGGCATAACAGGGAGTAAACTTGAGGCACTGTGTCCCCATGCAAGATCCCAGCGCACACACCCTGCCACACCACAAACACATAAAACTGGAATTAGAACACAGTTTTATCCCATTGTATGATTCATACACACCATCAAACAATTCAGGTAAAGCCAAAGGTGTTTATAGCTTCATGAAGTGTAATAAGACATAAGCCTATTGGTATGTGAGCTATCCAGTTAAGTGCTTTCACAGAGGGAAAAGTAAAAAGGACTTCAAAGAAGGACCTGGCAAGGTTTATATCCTTGTAGCTATCTTTGGCAGAACTCAAACTGCCAGACTGCACAGCTTCCCTAGTAGGCTCATTTCTACACCTTTGTCCCCAGTTGCATACATCTCTCACTGAGGAATCAGCACACATACAGCACAAGACAAAGCCTGAATTCCAGAGGACATCACTTTATCTCTTCCAGTTTGCTCTGCCCCTCCTTTGCTTCTGTTAATATCTGGCAAGACTCAACATGTGCTAAGTCATAAAGTGCACACTTAGAGCCCAAATGCTTTTGATATACGGCAGCAGCGTGCAAAGATTTCTGCATAAACTTCCTGGCTGTGCTTGGGGGGCAGAAATTAAGCTTTAAAATTCAAAACTATTATAATATTACGTCAAATCTGGCAAAGATAGAAAAGCAGTGGCAGATTCACATTTGGCCTTTCAGTCTTAGAGAAGACGTTGTGCGATAGGCATCACAGGCAACCAGGGAATGCTTTTCCTGTTTTGCCACTGACTCTGATCTTGAGCAATTCTCTTTCTCTCTCAGCTTCAGTTTTCCCAATGGGATTAAACATTAATTTATGTCTCATTTGACTCACCCCATAAAAAAATTAGTTTAGAAAGGACACTATTAAATATCAGTTCAAAACACTGCTCTCCTTCCTCAGGTATTCCAAGACTTACCTTAAGCCCTGGGGAGAGGATCTGTTGCTGATTTAGCTGAATCACTGCAATAGCAATGACAAGAATAATGCTTAGGAGGAGGAATGCTTGGGCAACAACACTTGGCGTTCTGGTGAGCATCCTGCAACAATAAAAAGATAAATACTTAAGGAATGTGAAAGAACTCAGTGGTTCTGTCTTAAGGCCTGAACTCAACTGAATCAGTTGAGGCTCCTCCTAAAAATCTCATTGCATCAACTAGATCATACTGCATGAAAATTCCGTGTTCTCCTCGAGAACTGCCGGGTGTTTTGCTACCACTGACTTTCCACTGCTGAGCAGGGAGGTGTCTGTATTGTCATGCTGACGATGCCGGATTTCAGCCTCAGGTCCCAGTCTGCTCCTTTCCCACAGTGCCTACATGTAGCTGCAATGCTCACCAGCTCCCATTGCGTCAGGAAATGAGGGCAATGGGCATGTTGGGGCTAGTGCACCCTCAGCAATCCCACGTATCCCTACAACACAACAGCCATGCAGGCACAATGCTGGTGGCTGCTGAGCACAGCTGGATGCTTCTGCCAGAGTTGTAAGGCAGCTACAGCCTGCTTCGGCAAGAAGCAAAGGTTTTAAGAACATTAAGGCAGGCATCTTTCTTCTGTGCTGATGTGTTCATGAAGTGTGCCTGCGTACATGTGGGTGTGCATGTTAATACACAGCCTATTACGATCACTCTTCACTACACATAGACAGTTTAACTTGTGATGAGAAGGCGCTAAATCTAAACAAATCTAACGTGTAGTTATGTCAGACAAACCCAGAGGTAACATGGAACATGCACACTGATGGTAAAGCTGTTGATAAGTTCGTATCCTCCAGGAAGGTTTTCTAGGATTCAAATGTGGTTTAGGTTTCCTGTAATTTCTGTTCATTTCTCCATGCCCTGGCCAGACAGCTCTTCACACCAAAAGGTCTTCGGTACCCCAGAGTACTGACAATTCCCACATCAGAAATCCTTATCTCCACAGCGGTTGAGGAGGAAAGGGGTGGCTGATGGCAAACAGCAAGCTTAGGAGTGTCAGTGGAACACAAGAATGAGCACTTCCCTGCCTTTCTCACTTTCAGAAACCACTTATTTTGGCACAGAAATAACAAGTTATTCTGGTGTGATCTGTCCTGACCCCCATCTCCTAATTCTTCCATACCAACAGTGGAGTATACCAGCGGCTGTTAAGGGCTGCCCTGCTGTTCAGCAATTGCCAGTGCAAATCTGTGCTGAGGACAGGAGCTAAGAGGCGGTCTGCAGTCCACAGCCACAACTCACTGGGTCAGCCCTGTGGTCTCCTTAGCTCCAACCAGAGACAGAGAGCTGGGGGACAAGGCAGAATGTTTCCTCACGCAGGTTCCATGTTCTAAACCCCATGGGTTCTTCAGCCTGTGTACCCATGGTCCAACACCTACGTTCACATTCAAAAGAGAAGCAAGGAATTTGTTTGGGTTTGGGACTGGCTTCACTCTGAGCTTTGCCCACCGCTTCTGCTTTCCTTCTTTGTCTTCCGATGCCTGTTGTGGGGTCTAACCCAGACTGGCTTTTTGGAAACGGACACATTTCACTTCCAGAATGCCAGCTTTTCATACTCATTGGCCCCCTTTTCTAAATCCATACGGGCTCCTTGTTTACTGCCAATCTACTTTTCCAATACTCCCTTTTCTTGGCTTGGGAATAGCTTTATCAATCATCAGCCAGTTTAAAATTACCATCCACAATGGTGATTTATTTACTGCCACCCATGGCTTTACTACCCTGAGGCAATCAAGCATCATGTACACCATGAATAAATGACAGTGAAATCTTATTTTTACCATCAGAAAACACATTAACACTTAAGAAGAATTCTCACTGTAACCTGCGGATGATGTCGGGGGTACCAGTTAGAAGCACTGATACACATCAATTCATTTTTTAAAAGAGAAAGCAGATTTTAACTGTACATTTATCAATAACCACCTGCGTAAAATACTTGTCTTTAGGGAGAGAAAAGGTCTTTAGCTTTCAACTATGCATGGAGTTACCTGCAATTGCAAAGTGACTAAAAAAGAGCTATCTGCTCACAACCCAACATATGCCAGCCACTCCTGCATCAAAGCACTGCTGTTCAGTGCTGGAGACATGAAGTCATTATCCAAAAAACCCACTTAGAGCAAATGACTCTTTGCAAAACCAAAGCATTACTAAAGAGCAAAGCGGTAACCACTGTTATAACAGTAACACCCAAGCACACCCATGATGACTGCTGCAGTATTTTCTGCTGCACTGGTTTGTAAAGGGGAAATGGAAACCTCATTGTGTTGAATTCCTCACGTGCTTCCCTGGTGCTGGGATTTGTCGTCACTAGAGATGATTTCTCTTCGCAAACATCGGTTTTGACAGGGAGCATATGAGGTAAGGGAGCATCTCTTAAGACATTCATCATACAATGAGGACAGGTTCATCAGAGAATTATATCCTGATTTACACAACAGCGTCTGTGTCAGAAGGACACCTCATACAGCTGATGGCAAGACGCTGCAAGATTTCACATAACTGCATCAAAAGCACAGGCCTGTATTTACTTTTAACCACACTTATCTAAATCTCACACACATACCGGGCAATACAGTCACACTTGCCCATTCACTGCGATCTGTAGAGACACCAGCGAGTTCATTCGCTCCAGTTCAAGCACAGCTGCAACGTTAACTAACTCTTGCTAACACTGCACACTTGCAAATTAAAGGTAAGACTTTAATGAAGGATTAAAAAGCAGCTGCATTCCATTATTAAAACATTATCATCCTGAAGCAAGAAACAGCATTAATATGTATTTCCCACACCCAACGAAGCACACGGGTTCACACAGCAACATACTGGAAGGCTCACTTTCTACACCTTACTTCAAGCACAAGGCACTCCTACCTGCAAAGGAAAATGGACTAAACTTCTTCAAGCCACCAATGTTTTGAACTAGGTTAAATACACATCTCTATAAATGACAGTGCATATTACACACTGAAATTCCTTTTCCAAGTTACTTGGATTTGTTTTAGGTACCGACCTCTTTGTTCGTAGGGTGGGTAGGCAAGCGCCTTAAGGATCTTCCTCTTTCTTCACACTGTAACCAGAGAGATGCAAACACACCAGCGTTTATTTCAGACGTGCTTTACAGGTCACTGATTTTCAAGCGCTGAAAACAAAAAGAAACAAAACACCAACCCCCCCCCCCCAAACACCCATTTTTAAACCCGCAGTGAAAACCCATGAGGAGGCTTCACAGGCTGGAGAAATCAAGTCAAAACAAGCACAGGGACCCCAAATCAGCATCTGCGCCTCAGAGCCTTCCTAAGCTTCACACAAGGACCGTGATTTGCGAGAAAGCACAAAGTTCTCCCCCCACACAAAGAAAATCGCGGAGAGACACACACACATACACATGTACATGCACATACCCCACCAAAGGGCTCTCCCCTCACCTCGGCGGGGCTGCCGCTGGGTGGTAAAACGCCCCTCCGTCCGGTTCCCCCCCGCCCGGGATGCCCCACACCGCTTCCCAACCTACCTCCGTAAGCTGCGGCTTCCCCACTCCGTCCCGGGTGGAAGAGAGAAGGGAGAGGGCTGCACCCTTGGAGTGGGGATGTGCGAGCGCCTCTGGCCGCGGAGGCGGGTTGTGGGGAGGCACTCGGTGGTTGCGCACCCTCTGCTCACGTTAATTCCGAAAAGCTTTAAAGAACCCCCCCAAACTTGCCGGTAAAAGGAAGTAGTTCCAGTGGAGGAAGGAGATTGACAGCGAGTGGATGCATCTGCGGCGCTACCGCAGCCGGCAGAGATAAGAGGGGTGCGGATGAGGCTGTGCCCGGATGGAGGTCCCCGGCTGCGGTCTCTCCTTGCAGCCCGGCTCAGGCACTGTTGGACAGGCTGCAGCGGCGGGGCAGGTCGCGCTGGAGCCGAGCAGCATCCGCCTGCATGAACAGCCGCAGCGCGGCCGTGTTTCCTTCCTCTCCCTCTCCACCAGCCGCTCGCCTCTTTCTACAAGCGCCGATCTATTGTGCCCACACAGCCCGATGCTGCTGGCCGCCCCTACATCATATTTCTCAGTTCCCTCACACAAAGAGAAAGGCTTTAGTGTAGAGGTGACACTATGGGTGAAAGAATGGTACACCCCTGCCTCTTCTGAAAGGAACAAGTGCTTTCCCAGGAGGGCTTTTCTCAGCCCTCAGAAACAAGTAGTCCCAGGGCTACCTTTCCATTCAAGTTCAAGCGCACTGGCACCACTTGTTTCGTAGTTGTGCTGCAGTCCGGGCCAAACCTGGACTGCTCAGTGGAGCTAGCACATACCCAGAGGCACAGGAACAGCCAAGTCACTGAGATCCTTCTCCCATCACTGTCCGACCTGTGTGATCAGCTACAGCTGAGCATCATCCCGCAGGATGAGTTTGCCAGCGACATGAGCTCATCACAGTGAGACACCTCTACCACTGTGCCACCATCTGCTTATTGTTCCAGGATTCAGATTCACATCATGTAAAATACCAAATGCACCTCTTGATCCCTTCTTTCATAATGATCTTGATGGATTACAGTAACGTTGGTGTTTGAATAATGGAGAACAAGAAACTACCTGGAGCCTTGAGAGACATCTACGAGCATCCCTCCATAGTGTACTCATTTTGGGAGTGGAGATGATTTCCCTCTTTTTGCTGACACTGCACTATTAAAGCTGGTTTAATTATGATCTTGGTGGATGAGTTCAGCTATTTCTAGCACTTAGAGATGAAGCTTCCCATCCCTCCTTATTCCCTGTTGCAAGTAACTCCTCTCTCCCCCTCCCGCCCGCCCAATATAATTTCCATTCCTGTGGCATCTTTTCCTTCCCCCATCCAAGCGTATTTGTTTTAGTGCAGTTAGTCCAACTGACTGCACTGGTCTGCTCTGCTGTGGCATAATCTATCTCAGGTGCCCATTTCAAATGACAAGGTAGCTGGATTGCTTTGTCACAGAAAAGAGTATTCTTTTGCTATCATCAAACATAAACATTTTAAAGTAAAAAATAAAGCACTGGCATCCACTTCAACCAGTCCTACGACTCACCCCCACCCGTGACTAAAATGTACCCCTTGAAAAGAAAGCAAACCCTACCTTCTATATTATCTGCTTCTATAAAAGCAGCCATAAGAGATTCTTTCTGCACCATTTCCAAGCGCCGGGCTGTTGCACAAGCTGCTCTTCTTGTGACATTTATTGCCATGCTAAAGCCATGCTAGCAGCATAAGTGATAGGGGCTATAAAATACCCCAGCCGCTTCATAGTCCAGAACACTGGTCCTGAATGAAATGGTCCAGAAACGAGATTCCCCTCCAGGCCTGCCCACTGTCTACGGCACAGTAACTGGTTCTATTGGTTCTTCTGCTTCAACCCTGGAGACCCATCCTAGACTCACTACTTTATCTTCTTCTTTTGTTAAATCCGCCTCTTTGGCTTGTATTCAGGTTCCTCCGCAGCCCTAGCCTCCCTTTTATAATTCCCTTTATCTGATCCTCAATCTCTTCCTCACTCCCAGGGCATAGATTAAACTTGCTGCCATTTTCCCAGCCTTCTCCAAGCCTCTAGCATGCATAGTTCTCTCCATCATTTCCTTTGCTGCAGCACTTTTTTCTTCTCCCCCCTTCAGGTACCCTTGTTTGAATGCATTTAGTATAACTAACTGCATTGATTTGTTTTGCTTGGACAGAATCTGCCCCAGGTGTCCACTTAAAAATGACAAATGACTTGGATTCCTGACAGCCCCAAGGAAAAAAGCATTGCTTTTGCTACTGTTGGGCACGAAGACACGGAGTTAAAAGACAGTGACTGATATTGGCAGATTCATCTGCGAATGCCAGTTGCTATGGTCAATAGCAAATCTCTAGAAACTAAAATATTATGGATATGAACACAGTGTTTGTTACAGACACATTTCTGCTACGCATTTCTGGTGTCACATTTACACAGGTTACACAGCGGATACTGCACCATGAAGCCTCAGAGCATCCATAGGGTGAAATGAAGAGAAATCTAATGCAAAAATGGAGGTAAGAAGGTACTGGTGGCTGCAGTAAGATGAGTCTGGTTTCTAGCGTGGTTCTTTGCCAGCTCACAGGAAAGAGATCCATCCCCGCTTCTGTGCATTCTGCGCAACATTCAGTAAACAGAGGCTTTCTCCTGTTCCTTCTAAGCTTCCACTGCCTTTTCCACCATTTGTGTTGATGTTGGCAGATATTTGTGATGCCCTTTAGCTCAGCCGTCACTTCCATCAATCTCAGAATGAATCATAGAATCATGGTTTGGGCTGGAAAGGACCTTAAGATCATCCAGTTCCAACCCCTGCCATGGGCAGGGACACCTCACACTAAACCATCCCACCCAAGGCTCTGCCCAACCTGGCCTTGAACACCGCCAGGGATGGAGCATTCACAGCTTCCCTGGGCAGCCCATTCCAGTGCCTCAGCACCCTTACAGTAAAGAACTTCTTCCTTATATCTAACCCAAACTTTCCCTGTTTAAGTTTGGACCCATCACCCCTTGTCCTATCCTTACAGTCCCTGAAAATCCTACTGGATGCTTTCTTCCCAGGACTTTTCATCAGCGTTGACAAAGAGCCTTCGTTCCCTAAGTTACTGCTCCCAAAGACCTCCTGTCTTCATGTTCGCCTCCATACCTCAGCATCCATTGTGAGAACAGGCAATGCAGGCAGAGCTGTCTGAAGAATTTGGGAGCCTCTGAGCCAGCAGGACATTTAAATTAAATAATGTTTCTAGGCTATTTTTATGACCAATCTTTTATTCCAAATCAAAAAGCACATTCTCTAGTTGATGTTTCAGACAGTCATCCTACATACTGTGTTGCAAGAAGAGCAATGAAGATGGTGAAGGGTCTGAAAAGCAAGTCCTCCGAGGAGGGGCTGAGGGAACTGGGGCTGTTTAGCCTGCAGAGGAGGCTCAGGAGGGGACCTTGTTGGTCTCTACAACTACCTGACAGGAGGATGGAGAGAGGAGGTTTTTCTCCTAAGTAACAAGTGGTAGGACAAGAGGCAATGGCCCCAAGTAGTGCCAGGGGAGGGTTAGATTGGCTATTAGGAAAAATTCCTTCACCAAAAGGGTTGTCAAGCATTGGAAGAGCTACACCCAGGCAAGTGTTGAAATCAGCATCCCTGGAGATATTTAAGACCTGTAGATGTGGTGCTTAGGGACATGGTTCAGTGATGGACTTCGCAGTGCTGGGCTAACAGTTGGACTTTATAATCTTAAAGGTCTTTTCCAACCTAAATAATTCCATGATTATAGCAGCATAGCTTGTTAAGTGCCAGACTTAGGAAGAGAGCTCCCTAGGTTTTTGAGCAAGGAAATCACCAATCCGAAATCTATGTTTAGAAGAATGTCCGATCCGGTTCTCCTCAGAGATCGAGAATGCAGTCTTCTGTGTCTTTGACACAGTTGCAAGACTCATTTTCAGTAATCTTTAAAAGCATCTGCTGCCCTATATTGTTCTATCATCACTGACAGAAAAGAGAAGAACACCATAAAGCAAATTCACAGCTACAGCAATGAGAAATACAGTTCTGAATAACGGCTGGATCTAGACGTTGCCCTTTCTTTCCACCAGTTTCACTGATGGCTTCTTTATAATGCTTAGCTGCTTGTCAATTTCTGTTTCTATTTCTCTATTGCAGGCCTAAAACCAATGCTGTGTCTTAGATTCAGTTTCTGAATCTTCTGTCTCATGTATATGACTCTTTAGCAGTTTTATGAACAGGTAATAACGGTTTTCTGGACCGCATCTTCTTCTTATGAGGTCTTGAGATACATAAGAATTTAATCCTGAAGCTGAACCAAAATACGTTCTAACCTATTGATTTCCCTTCCTGAGACTTACAGTTCTATACCTTGCGTCTCTTGTCCAAAGGGACAGAGCTGCTATAATCAATCAAACCCCCCCAGGGACAGTCTTGATCGCATGGTGATGAGCCAGCACGAGTTGTAGGCACAGGCAGAATAAGCACGTAATTAGGGCAGCAGATCGCTGGGACAGCAGAAAAAGGCAGCCCTTTGTCTGTTCTGCTATGGCTGAGCTTTTGAAAGCCAAACTGCAGCAGGAGAGGGTGTGGGCCAGCCATGTTATGCTGCTGGAAGGAGAGGAGCATCCCAGGAATAACAGTGACAATCCCATCCCACTTGCTCCCTGCCCTTAAGCTGCAAGCCAAGCTCAAAGAGCTTTATGGCAAACTCATTCACTTCTTCTAGCCATGCCTGCAAACGTGTTACATCCTGACATATCCATTCCGTTGTCATAAAACTGACCACAGGAACCTGATAAAGAAACACCATTCTCTTACAAGAAGTTCACTGTTGTACTCAAGGAAATGCATCATCTCTAGTGAACGTGGATAAATGCCAGAAACTATTGATCCTTTAAAGATGCTCTGTGGAAAACTGTTCAATGTGGAGCAATGAGGCTGTGAATAATGTTTCACTTTGCGTGGCTCAGGAGGAATTGCTGGGAACTGGTAGTTCAGGAGAAGAGATTCATCCTCTGGTTTACCAAAAAAGTAAGAAGTTGTCCTCATAGCAACGTTTCTGTCACCTTTCTCTTCCAGGAATGGATGAAATTGGCTGAGTTACTCTAGAAGTCCAAGATAACATCCTAGTCCTAAGTAAAATAATAAAGGGTTAATAATTAAGCATTCACTTAATGATTAATTTTAATGTTTAATTGATTTAATAGATAAATTTAATTTCCTAGATAATTAAATAATTATATTAACTTATTTTTAATTAATTTAATTGATGCAATAATTGATTTTATTTTAATAAAATATTGAAATCATTTATCTAGTCCTAGTCGTAGATATAATAATTAAGATGGTTACAGGAAGCTGCTGTTCCGTGGCAAACGATCTTCCTGAGAAAACCCAGTAAGTGAAACATAATCACATAAGGAAATTGGTCTTGAAATACTACTATGTCCAGGGTTTGGAAATCAGCAGCCCCCTGTGACCTTGTGAATAACATCTTTATTCATGATCCAGGAAAAGAAAAGGTAAAAAGCATAAAGGATAAACCAGTAGACATGAAGGGGCTTCAACTGATGCAGAAACTGTTTAGTGCGTGGGGAACTCAAATGAAAAGAGATCTGATTAGAGAAGTCAAGTGGGATGGCACAGGCTACATCGAAAACCAGGCCCAGTGAGTCATAAAGGGCAGGACAGAATGGAGGGCTGCAGAAAGGCAGAGCAAGGCAGGCAGAAGCAGAGGCAAAGCTGAGCTTACTGATGTGATTTAGGGTCACACGAGCAGTAGACACGGTGCCCACACGGTGCTAAGAGCTCTGGAAGCCCTTTGGTTCTCAAACACCGCTGCACGCAAGCGTCAGCCCGGATCACCGGGACCAGCAAACCAGGAGTGGAAGCGCAGACGGTGCCTTCCCAGCCCCTCCTGCTTGAAACGCAAGCAGCTACAGAGCATCACAAGCCACCTCTAGAGCCGCGGGGAACAGCAGTGAGCCTCCAGGGCAACCCTCACGGTGGCAAGCAGGTAGGAAAGCCTCGGTTGGAACCGGATGATTTGAAGGTCCCTTCAACCCAAACCGTTCTGTGATTCTATTGTTTCATTCACGAGGAAATGCCAGGTCCCTGCTCCCTAGGACACAGGAAACTGCCCAGAAGATGAGCAAAACCAGGGAGGCTTCACTGTGGAAACCTCGGGCTTGAACTCCACAGCCAAACCAGAAGGGTAACTACTGCACTGAAAGCAGCTACAAACTGCTCCGTGCTCAGTAACACCATAAGGTCCCGGAGGGCACACGGGCTGGAGGCAGCACCGACTTGTCCCATGTACAGCAGAAAGAGGAGATGGTGAAAGAGGCCACAGCAACTTCCCACCCGCAGCTCCCTTCCTCAGCACAAACACTGCCGGCACAGCTGAAACTCAGACCCGGGCTCAGTGGTACCCACGGGTTTCCAGCGTCGGGAGCTTCCCAGTGCTCCCCTTGGGAATACCCAGGGATGGACAAAGCGTTTCCGCTTTTCCTGCGGTCTCTGCCCGTCCCTGCGGCCGCCCCGTATTCCCCGTGGAGCGAGAGTGGCACCTGGTGGTCACATCCCCCCGCACCGGCCGCAAACTGGTTTCAGTGCTGCTGGGGGCAGCGGCAGTGACGGGGGAGCCCTTTGGGTACCGCAGTCCTGGCGAACCAGGCCGGTGACAAGTGCTGGCTGCGGTTAGCCCTGTCCCTCACTGCCCTTCGTGCCCCCCGGCGGGCAGGCAGCACCGATTCACAGTCTGGGGTCACAGCACGAACGCTGCACTTGCCTTGATGTCAGAACCAGAGCGTGGATGCATACACCTAGGCATTGGAAACAGTTAAATGTGGTTTTCTTGTGGCATTTCAGCGCTCACTAAACAAGTGGTGGAAGCGAGAGCCCCGTCAGAGAAGAAGGAACGCGAAGTCTTGTACAAAGAACGAGTAAAATCTGATGTGCTCCTTAAAACAGCACGTGGAGCTGCTGAGGGGGGTGAGCTCTGCATTTCCCAGCTGACCCTGCTTGAGGACAGCTGCGGTGGAAGACAAGAGCATTAGGCAGGAGCCTACAGAGGTACCGCAGAGTGCACACCTCGAACGGATCTGTTCTCCTTGACGCAAAGACATATCATAGCTCTGGAATATCCCCATTGCTTCACCTGGGGAAGGCGCGACATAAGCCTGGCAGCTGAGCATGGACAGGCTTGGACTGGGGCAAGAGCTACGTGCAAGGCAAAGTGCTCCCAGCTGCAGCCACCACCTTGTGTAGGAGCTCAGCACCACAGCAGGGCAGCTCGTCTCGGGGCTGAGGTGTGGAACAGCAGAGGGCTGCTCTCTAAACTGCTTAAGTTCACTTGACCTGCTGCAGGAAGAAGTTCATCCAGCACATCTGAGAGGCCAGCAGGCTCCAGATCGCTGAACACGTGCTGGAACCGTCACTTCTTCCATAAAGAGTGGCTGTACCTGTAATCAGAGCGTAATTGTCACAGTGCCTTCCACCATATGCAAAGCTCTGCTGGACCATCCAGTCCCTCCATCCCCACAACCTTAAGAAGTTGTGGGGCTTGTGTTGCCAGGACTGTGCACCAACACAAGGAAGTCAGTCTTGGCAGGCACTCCACCAGCTGCAGGAATAGCTTTATAGACAATGCTGAGGGTTCTGGACATACCACAGGGCATGTAATTGGTGTGCTCCTACTCAGCACTCGTGCCCTCGGAAGTGCTAAAAATACAAGGCAAGCAGTAAGTTAAAGCACTTGCTCTTCCATGGGCTGGAAGATATTCTTCACATATCCACAGAGGCTCGTGACAAAAGGTAATGACTGACAGTGTTCCTTCAACTAAGTCAGGGTGAGAACATGTCAAAGCAGCAATTAAAAGCGCGGTGTTTAAAGAAAAGAGACAAATGAATAGAACAGAACCACCAATTTTCAGTTCAGCATCATTACATGCCTCTTAATTAGAAGAGATGTCTCCCTAATCTGTGCAAACACAGAATAGGACCTGGCAGGGCTGAAATACTGGCTCACCTACAAGGATTACCACCAGTTCCCATCTTCTGACAGCAAGGCCACCGCCTCAGACTGCACCAAACCAAATCACCCGGCAGTTCTGGGTCCTGTCCTGCAGAGCAGGGTTTACTCTGCAATACCCAAAGCTCAGATGAAATGGTTTTCTCCGCCTTGCACTTGCAAACACCATGCACCAAGTGTCCAGGAAATGCAACCTTCTCATTCCCTTTGCCACACGTAGTGTAGTTACTCTTTAATCTCCATTTGGTTGACCTTGCTCGCAAAGAAAAGACTCCATCAATCATCCGAGTTTGGTAAGCTCTTTAATGGCAAGCTCATGGTGTAACAACACCGCTGGGTTTGATGCCTCGGCGCTAGGAGAGGAAGGAAGATCAGAGGAAAGGTAGGGCTCCACTGAAGGCTTACACCTTTTAAAGCATTAAACAAAAGGACAACATCTTTTGGTGTTTTACAGCTTTGCAGTCCCAAAGACAGGTCGGTCTTTCAGCCAGGAGAAATGGTGGAAGCACACCAAAACCAGCCTTTGCACAGCGTGGCACAGCGTGGTTTCTGCTCAACATGCTGAGGTCTGACTGGTCCCTGCGTTAGTAATGGAAAACTTGACAACAAGGAAAATATGCATCGACTAAAAACCAGAGCTGATGTTTCCATCACTGCCCCCAAAGCATCCTTTACATGCACCGTTGCCTACACGGGCAACAGCGTGTTGGTGCAGAAAGGGAATTTCAATGTATTTTACATGAAACCAGTGAGCTTTTCTGTAGTCAGCAGTAACTACCTCAAAGAAGTTCTTTTCTTCTTCAGACACATGAATGCCCTTTTTGTTAGCCTGTGTATTTATGACCAAGTTCATACTGACTGAGCAGCGCTATGTAGCTCTGTAGAAACTGGGGTTTGCGATAACCCTATCAGAGGTAAGGACCCAACTTAAGGAATCTATTCTAGTATCGGCCTTGGAAGTGATGTCCCTGAGCCATCAGCTCCATGGTGACCCTGCAGGGACCACCTCAAGCCCAGCCTGTTACAGGGTCTCAGAGCTGCTGCCCTGAATCACTCCTGCCTGGCTGTCACACCGCGGCTTCAGAGACAGGCTGCTAGGGAGGAGGGCAGCTCCTGCCAGAATTAAACAGCTATAAACAGCATTTTTATGTTAGGAAGCCCCTTCCTGTGCCCTGACTGCTGCTCCTACCTACTCACACTGTATCATAAATAACAACGCTGCGGAAGGCCTTTTAGTTTGCCTTTTCTCCATCCCTTCCTCTCAACCACCTCAATTATAACAGCTATTAAACAGCATTTCCCACCGCTCAGTGATTTACAGGAAGGGGCATGCAGCTAGAGCCCCTGAAGGGATCCCTCCCAGTTCCCCACATCCCGCACCCAGACCAAAACCAGCCAGGGCTGAGAAAGCAAACTGCAGGCTGGGCCAGGCTCCCCAGCGACCTGCAGCCAGAAGGGTCTCGTTTTCTGGGTGCCCAGCATGGAAAGCCTCTATGGGTCATGATTTTCAGAGGCTGGAGTATTTAGCCAGGCATCACTCCTTGCGGAGACATCTTGGGTTTGGCACCTAAAATGACTGCTCTCTTCCGCATAACCCTGTCTGGCATGGACAGCTCGTGGGTCCTCAAAGGATAACACATCTCCCGTGTCCCCTCACACCCCTGAGCAGAAAGGACAGCGTGGCTCACTGTGCTAAACTGCAGCTCTCACTGATGTACCCGGCTGCAGCTTGTGCCAGATAAGAGGGTGTTCTCTTCCTGTTTCTTTGCTTTGACTCTTCTGGGAATGGGAATTTCTGAGAAGAACAGAGTGGTAAGCATGGACAAAGAGTAAAGATGGACATGAGGTAATGGTAGACGAAGTAGTGATCTCACCTCCTCCTACACCTAAAGCTGACCATGAGTAAAATAGCTATGGACTTCAGCCCTGGTCCCAGTGGAAGATAGTAAAGATGCTTGAATAGGCTGGGAATCTGTTCTATACAGCAGCTTTCCAAAGCAACATCTGTAATGCTACTGCCACCACTTTCACTGTCACAGTCTCACATCCCACTTACAGAGGGGGAAAGGGCAGTGACCTACTCAGCAGTGTTGCAGCAGCAGCTCCTCCCCACTGCCCCCAGCCAACACCTCACGCATGGGATACAGTGCCGAGATACAGGAGCTAGCGTGCAGGGCACTGCCGCAGGAAAACTCCCCCTATTCCTTTTGACAGCGGCCTTCTGACAAACGTGCGACGTTCAAAAGCACAGCACTATAGGAAGCACCTGGAAAACAGCCCCGAGCAGGGCAGCAGGCGGAGGGGTGCAGGTCACGGTGCTCAGGGGTGTGCTATCCACCGGGTTTCTGCGAGGAACCAGGCTGACAAGTTTTCTATCGTGAGCAAGGCCTTTACAAGATGCTGCCGTGCACCCAAGGAAGCAGCTTCCTGTGCCCTGACTGCTGCTCCTACCTGCTCACACTGCATCATAAATAACAACGCTGGGGAAGGCCTTTTAGTTTGCCTTTTCTCCATCCCTTCCTCTCAACCGTCTCAATAACACATTCATCAGACAGGACACTAACGGGAAAACACAACCAAGCTCAGGGCCCCAGTAAAGTCCAGAGCTCTTTTACACACTGCTGAAGTTCAATAAGCAGATACTTGTAAGTAGATGTAAGCAGAAGCTCAATAAGCAGATACACACGTATTGTAAGGTGGGATGGTTTGGGCTGTCTCAGAAATCCCAGCATCTATCCGGAAGGGGCCTTCCTCCCGCTTGCCCCAGCTACACAAACCGGTTGTTGCATTTCTTACATCTGCTCTTTCCTCTGGCATCCCTTGTATTTCTCATCGCCCAAGCAGCACTCTGCTCATTGCATTCATGCAATTCATATTCCGAAGCACCAGTTGTCCTGGTATATTTATATTTAGCTAGAGCAGGAAATGCCTATGAAAGAGAAGTGAGGGCAAATGGAGACTCTTCTGCATCCCTTCACTAATGGCTTGCTTTGAGGATGGGCAATGTTTATGCGCACCTCTTTTCACCCACAGATCTAAAAGCGCTTTATTCACTGGTGGGCAAATAACGCTAATGGCCCCTTTTACAAAAGGCTCAAAGTGGCACTTCCAAAGGAGTTACCCTGCTCCCACTGAATTCCATGAAGGTCTGGATGCACAACTGGAGGCCTGCCTTGAATTCCCAGCCACTGACATCCACCTGAAGCTCAGGATAAGCCAATGGCAGAGCTCTGAACCCCCATCTTCTCACCGAGCCCCCAGGCTTGCAAGTATTTATGCATGTGTTCTCAAATCCAGTCTCAGCCTGGCAGCCTCAACCGCTGGGTCATGCTATGCCTGGTTAACTACTGAATAGCTACTAACCCTAGTACGTGGTGGCAGTGAGGGAAAAATAACATCCAAATACTTTGTAATAGAACTAAGCCTGTTCTGCATCTCTTGCGTTGTTTGGCAAGTACGGAACAACTAACAGGCAATGCAGGAAGGTATTTAGTCAAAGTAAGCAATCCGTATCTTTTGATAAAATACATTCTGTATTAATGCTCATTCACCTTTAATACACATGAAAACCCAATTTCCTATGTAGAAAATTCTTTATTCTCAGTGCTGCCTGCTCACTGGTTCAGCAGCAGGGCTCAATGCATTCAGCTCCCAGCAAAGTGAGAGGGACAAGGCTCAGCTCTCTGCAGGACCAAGCCTCACGCATCCCCTGGTGCATCCAATCCCGCAGGTCCCATTTGAACGCAATCCCGCTGGCTGCAGTGGGAATTTTGCAGGGGTGAGCGCTGCAGAAGGGCCCCCGGCTGCCCAGCACTTGCGGTCTGGTGTGGAAGTCACCCACATGACATATGGCATTCCAACAAAAAAGGTGAATTAGTGAACGCAGAAAATAATATCTCCACGTAAATCACAGCATTGTGTTTTTGCAACCATATTAACGCTCAGCTCCCCATGAACAATCCAACTGATACGCACAAAAAGGTAGCAGAGCGCAGTAAGTACTTCAACATCCTTTATGCAATTACACGCATTGGATCTTTGTCTTTCCTCATTTCAGGACTTCCTGCCTATCATGCTGCCGCCCAGAGCCCAATTCTCCACTGGGCCATCTGAAGTCAACCCTCAGCACTTCGGCTGGTTCAGGTTGCATCTGCACCTCTGCCATGGGCCCCTCACACCATGCAAGGGATGCAGGGCACCTTCAGCTGCATGTCCTCCCTCAACTACCACTTTACCCCTGTACCCTCCCCTCTGTTGTGCCAGCACCCATCTGTGAAGCCACTCGTTGAACCAGGTGGGACTGATCCCACTGGAAAACCGCCTCTCCATAAGAATGCATGGGGTTATTTCCCAACCAGACCAACCCCACCGCCCAGCTCACGATGCAGCCGTGCCCGGGGCTGGTGCCGGTGTGTGTGCATGCAACGGGTGCAAGTGGTCAGCAAACCTGAATAGCAGAACTTTACCTCCAGCTTGCGCTACTGTAAACTATGTCTTGCATTACATTACAGCAGAGGAAAGTCAGCCCCTACTTGAATGAGCCACAACCAAAGGACTGGATGCTGTGAAGAGAAAGGTTCTCCCGAAGCAAGGCTCTGTTTAAGGTTATGGCATCTGGTTTAGCTGGGGAGGAAAGAAAAACTTAGGGACTTAAAGCATGGATGGAAACCACTGGTCTTTCTTACACTTTATTTTAGTAAGCAAAAAGCCTATTGCTGCTGTACAGTGTTATACAATGAACTGCCATAGTCCTCATGTCACTAGTCCATAGAAAATGTGCTGTGACTACCATGTTTATGCCTGCATGCCAAAAGAATGTACAAAGTTGCACTAAGCTCTGTTTCTCTTCCACTTCTTTTCGACAGTCTTAAACTCTGACTTTTACAGTGTTGCAGACACTCCTGTGCATACTTCCATACTATCCTGGTTATGGAAGGTCTTTGCCTCAGATTAAAAGACTCAAGCGCTGTGCGTCTCTCAAGCCATCATCAGCAATGTAAACCACCAAGAAAACTTGCTCTCTTCAGTAACCTTTAAAAGTCTTTAACAAACCTACTGAAAAGGAGACATTGCCAACAATAGGGTTTTCAGAATGGTCCAAGCTGTTTCTAGAAGTTGTCCAAGCATTTTCTCTTCGCTCCCGTGTTGCTTTAGAAAGCTAATACTGTATAAAAGGGCCTTTGGACGCATGTGACCTTCATTTCATTAGTTTTTAAAAATCAGAAAAAGGAGTAAATTTAGAAACATTTTGCTCAATTGTGGAAAACGTCTGTATTACAACAGGAACTCCTCCGCTTCTCATACGCGCAGTACAAAAGGCAAGTAAATAAAGAGACCCTGCATCTTCACAGTCTGGTACTCATCCGAGCCACTAAAATCTATGCAAAGTAGGTACAAAATACAAGGGGTCTTCTTCTCCTGTAGACCAAGACCCTACCAAGCCCCTCTGGGGAAAAAGCTCCCAGCTAAATAAAACCTCACTAGTTTTTATATCAGCCAAGGTAGCAGCAGTATTTTAGCTCCCCTCCAATGAGATGTAAATGCCTGGACCAGCCCAAAGGCCCAGGGAGAAGAACAGGTCCGGCATTTTAAGAGCCAGGTGCTGGTTTATACCCTTATGGCTTCAAAGTTAAGTTGCACTTCAGTTCACGATGCCACGAGGTTGGAGATATAATTTAGCAGTGTATTAAAAAAGCGCAAAGCTTGAAGTTGGTTGTCATGCAGAGGTGGGAGAGGCGATGGCTGGGTTTAGATTGATTTGCCTGAAAGCAGCATTTGGCTTTGGATCATATGGTGTCGGAGGACCGGGGTTGGTTACAACTGCTGATACTTATTACTCCCAGTCAGTAGTTCAGCGCTTGCAAACTCAGGTGTCAGTAACCCAACATCCGTATGTCTGACACCAATACTCCCCTGGGTTTCCTGCTTCCCACTGGTTTTGTTAAGCCTCCACGTGCATTTCTGCAGTGCTGACCACTATTAAACTAGCGTTTTTCAGGAGAAATCTCTCCAAGTTTGGTTACTTTGTCAAAAACCCTGTTTAACTAAAAAGAAAAGCGCAGGTGGCGTTTGCTCGCTGCGCTGGTGCCTCGGAAAGGTCACTGGTGAGGACTCGGCCCTCTCACCGCACGCTTCCCCCATCCTCGGTACTCTACATTCATGTCAGTGAACGCTACTCTCGGACACAAATCGAAGAGACAAGTCAGCGACAAAACTACTTCTAGGCTGATAACGGCAGGATGCTACCAAGACAACTCCATAGAAAACCCACTGAAGCAGGAGCAAAATTCAGGTCACTTCTTAGCAAAGCTCATCACAGATTATTATTATTAATATTATTATTATTATTATTAAATTCTTTTAAACCATTTCGTAAAACCTTTATCCTGGGAGCCAGATATCCCCATGTGATGTGCTAGTTCCAACACGCTAACGTGGGACCACCTGACCCCACCTGGTACCAAAGGCTTCCGAATGTTTTTTAGCTTCTTGGAAAATCACTGCTGACTGACACCCATCTGTTGGTGATCGGCTTCTGGTTCCTCTTCTTCCACATCTGCGTTATACTCTTCAAATGCATCATCATCAACATCTGGAAGCCCAAGTAACTACAAAGAAGAGAAAACACCGTGTAATAGTGAATTACACACTCATGCAGCTTCACTGGAAATCTTCATACAACACCGAGGTGCCACTTCTTGGAAGCCTCAAACCCCAGAATGTCCGTATTGCATGACAATTGTGACTCAAATCTTTCTTTCCCTCCTGTGGTATAGAAAAATTGGAAAATGCATCCTCACACCACATTAAGTGCTCAGAGACTGGAAGATAAATAAAACTAAAGCAAAGCGCTTGCGAAAAGCTTTGCCTTCTTCCCTGAGGTCATATCACGAATTGTCGAGTGTTTAGACTTGGCAGTGGTTTCACTTCAGAGAGAACCATGGTAATACTGCAGCAGTAATTACCTTGGTTTAGGTTTGTGCTTGGCAACCACGTAAAAGTCAAACAAGAAAGCATCCTCATGCAGAACTTGCTAGCATGGAGTAGGCAGAGTCTCTAAGATCCAAGATCATAGAATAGTTAGGGTTGGAAAGGACCTCAAGATCATCCAGTTCCAACCCCCTGCCATGGGCAGGGACACCTCACACTAAACCATCCCACCCAAGGCTTCATCCAACCTGGCCTTGAACACCGCCAGGGATGGAGCACTCACAACCTCCCTGGGCAACCCATTCCAGTGCCTCACCACCCTAACAGGAAAGAATTTCCTCCTTAGATCCAATCTGAACTTCCCCTGTTTCAGTTTGAACCCGTTACCCCTTGTCCTGTCACTACAGTCCCTGATGAAGAGTCCCTCCCCAGCATCCCTATAGGCCCCCTTCAGGTACTGGAAGGCTGCTATGAGGTCCCCACGCAGCTTCTCTTCTCCAGGCTGAACAGCCCCAGCTTCCTCAGCCTGTCTGCATACGGGAGGTGCTCCAGTCCCTGATCATCCTCGTGGCCTCCTCTGGACTTGTTCCAGCAGTTCCATGTCCTTTTTATGTTGAGGACACCAGAACTGCACACAATGCTCCAGGTGAGGGCTCACAAGAGCAGAGCAGAGGGGCAGGATCACCTCCTTCGCCCTGCTGGTCATGCTCCTTTTGACGCAGCCCAGGATGCGGTTGGTTTCTGGGCTGTGAGCGCACACTGCAGCCGGCTCATGTTCATTTTCTCATCGACCAGCACCCCCAAGTCCTTCTCCGCAGGGCCGCTCTGAATCTCTTCTTTGCCCAATCTATAGCTGTGATCCCACCATGTTAAGCACATCTCTCAAACCCTTCACTCCATCACACCAGACAAAGCCCAGCACGCTGGGTGAAGCCCTCGCAGTGAAAAATACTGTGATTTGAACTCAAAATTGTCCCAGTCCCTTCAGAGTTCTGCAAATTAGACTCGGGCTTGTGAAGAGCTGCCAGCCTGTCTTCCTCAGATAATGTTTGGATGCCTCCACCTGATGGATCTGATCACTGCAATGGCACTTGTTTGGTAATAGGAAAAAGGGCAAATAGTGATATGTGAACTTCTCACCTTCCTCTAAAGGGCTGCCAAGCCAAAAGAAGTCAGAAAGACAGACAAACCAAGTAACGGTCAAAATAACGCACCCGTTGTGTAAATCTCATATTCGAATCCTACACTAGCAGCTGCTAATAGCCACAAAGCAAAAGCACGTGCCAGGCATTATTGGGAATACCATGCATTTAGCTTGCCAGGGCTGGAAGAGCATCACAGATGCACGCAGCGCCCTGTCTGGAGAGTGACGCCGCTGTTAGCTCTCGGAAGAGGCAAAGCCCAGGAAAACCAGGAGGAGAGTGGCACTCGCAAGGTTGGTCGCATGAAAATGAGCAGGCTGTGGCGAGGCAGGTATTTAGGGACCTTAACTAATTCAGTCTGTGATCAACACCCAGTGGACACAAACCCAATGCACAGAATTAGCCTCTGGGTCCAGTGAAGCTTGTATTCTTCACTGTCACTGTGAGAAAAGCAGGTTGTCTCAGTTGCAGGGTTTCTTTGGCAGGGTCATAGAAGGAGAATTTGCTGACTAAACCCCCTCCTTCCCAGTTTGAAAATACTCATGGAGAGACCCCGAGCTGAAACCGTTCCTGTTTTCTGAGCAGAACAAAGAGTAAATACTCCTATGCACGCATATTCTTCAAATCAAATGCTTAACTGAATGTGAAACTACTTGGTTCACTTTCAGCATGGGGGTTTGCTTCACGTTGAAGCGAAAATGAAGCTACTCCATTTTCAAAAAGCAAAAGCAAGGCCTCTAGGCTTTCTTATCCCCCAGTATTAGTTTTGCTAAACTGACTCAGTGTATTCTATGTGAGTGTTGGATTGCTCTGGTTTTATCACCTGGCAGAAAAAGATTTGATCACATCTGGTTTTGCCCAGCCCTGGTTATAATTCCTCCTTGATGTCCAGGGAAACGAGGCAAAGGGTCTTCATTTTATGGGATACCATAAGCTGGAAGTCAAAACACAGCGCTGCACCAGCTAAGAAGGAGAAAAGCTGCTACTGGTGAAGCCAGGACACTTTCCCATGCAAAATTAGTACAGAAACCACAAAATACACAAGAACCATCAAGAAGATGCATGTGATCCCAAAGGCTGGAGAGCACATCCTACTTTTCACATATCCGATCTCCCTTTGCCCTCATGAAACAAAGCTCTCCTCTCCCTGGCACAGCATAAATCAGAGCGATGCCGCAGACATCAGTGGTTTTATGGAGCATAGAAAGCATGGGGATGGGATGGGATGGGATGGGATGGGATGGGATGGGATGGGATGCTCCTCGGAGAGAGGCGTAGTTTTGTTCTCTCACAGACACTTTAGGACCTTCCAAGCCACCAAGGACCTCAACCATGCAGGTCACATCTCATCACTTCCCACACCATTACAGACCTCGTACTGGTCTCTGGACTGCAGTGATAGATCAGCCCCCACCTTGACCCCAAGGAGGGAGGATCAGGGTCCACAGTGCAGAGAGCTCTACAGACACTGGGCCAAAGCAGAAAGGTATCTAAAAGATGAGGACAAATAAGATTATGAAGGTGGCTTGAGTTGATCCTAGACCAACTCCTACCTTGTCTTCCTTCAAACACATGCTTCTGCTTCTAGCCCATATCTACTTCATCTACAGAGCCCACATCTACTTCATCTATTAAAGTATTAGCTATGCGGCAGACTTGAAAGGACTTTAATGGAGAGTGAAAACACGGAAGAAAGAGGTAAAACAGGAAAGGGATGTAGAAAAAGAGAGCTGGTCCATCAGCCAAAGGGAACAAAACTGGCAGGTGGGGATGCGTGGGGAGGAGGAGGAGAAGAGGGTGGGAAGGGGGTAGAAAGGACAACGACCAGTGGCAGCACCACCTGAACTATGTGTATTTATTCCTGCTGGCCACATTACCCATCTGAAGGTAAAGGAGAGATCACTGGGATGTGTAAGAATTGTATGAGGGCCAAGAGGATGATCAGGGGACTGCAGCACCTCCTGTATGCAGACAGGCTGAGGAAGTTGGGGCTGTTCAGCCTGGAGAAGAGAAGGCTGCGTGGGGACCTCAGAGCAGCCTTCCAGTACCTGAAGGGGGCCTATAGGGATGCTGGGGAGGGACTCTTTGTCAGGGACTGTAGTGACAGGACAAGGGGTAACGGGTTCAAACTGAAACAGGGGAAGTTTAGATTGGATCTAAGGAGGAAATTCTTTCCTGTGAGGGTGGTGAGGCACTGGAATGGGTTGCCCAGGGAGGTTGTGAGTGCTCCATCCCTGGCGGTGTTCAAGGCCAGGTTGGATGAAGCCTTGGGTGGGATGGTTTAGTGTGAGGTGTTCTTGCCCATGGCAGGGTGGTTGGAACTGGATGATCTTAGGGTCCCTTCCAACCCTAACCATTCTATGATCCTATGAATTCAGTGAATATGACATAAACGGCTTTTACACTGCAGATTCCCCAGTTCAGACGTAGGCTTTCGAGACTGAAGGTGAGTTCAATGCCCTTGCAATTTGCTGCTGAATTGCGCAACTCCTGTTTTGGGTCTCTGCGAACCCTGCCAGTTGGTGTGATGTCCCTCAAGCATTTGTCATTTCTGATTTATCTTTCTTAAGTCTTTCAAAGTGCCCTGACTTCACCAAATAACCCAGGAGCTTTTAAGTCATGAAGGCAGTGACGCTGCCTCCCACCAAAAGCTGATGTACAAGCACACTGAAAATTAAGCCAAGTACAAGAGTGAACTTTAACGGTCTACATGATGCTACAGTAAATATAGCATGGTTCTGTTGAATCCTGATGTGAAGGGCTTAGTCTTCAGGCAGATGTGCTTACAAGCACCAGCATGGATACCTCTGGCGCTAGAGAGACAAGAGGTCAGAGAAGCTGGGATGCTCTGAGGCAAATAATGATATTTGAGCCCACTGCTTTTGATTACACATGCATGTACCTGTGTGGTGTCTGGTACTTTTGAATGCTCCCTGAGTAAGTAGATAAGAAGTCATATGCAGAGTTTTGTGGGAGTCAACCCAGGAAGGCAGTAATGGGTAGAGACAACATGCCCCCCCCCAACCATTTTCAGTAAAGAAACAGCTTGACCTTGTCTACAGCAGGATTTAGAAGTACTGTTTAGCTGTTGCAGCTTAACCAGCACTTTTTAAAGGCATTGTCCAAATAAATATCCTGCCCTGGCACTGTGTTTATGTCCATAAAACATAAGGGAGAGATGCCTGATAAGCAGCCCCCAGACCATCCTCTGCCTCCTGCAAGCAGGGAACAGCAGGGAGCAGAGGGAAATCTCTGTCTCTCACTGAGAGGGATGCCAATTGCTGGGCATCCCTGATCTCACCTTCTCCAAAACATTGGGGTCAGCAGCACGAGCAGCCAATCCTTTCCCACACTGTAGCCCCAGAAGAGATGGGTCTCGCCTTCAGCTGCAGTTTTACCTAAACTATCGTTTTTCAACTTGCAATTTGCCAGACTGGTCTCAGACAGCAGACTTAGTTGTGGCAGCGGAGAAGAAATGCCCTGCAATTGCTCTGTTACCTCCATGCTGACAATAGGGTGGTTTCATTAGCCCAGCAGAGAAAAGATGGGGGACAACACAAAGCAACGCTAAGGAAATAGTTTTCCAACATTGAAGAAAAGTGGGTTTGTTACGGCAATATAACTGGTTTTATACCTCTATTGTAACATCCTTCACTTTAAAGATGTCACTACATTCCTTATTAGATTTGTCTGCACACACCCATACCTCAAATGACCTGGCTCTGTTATGCAGATGTAAATCTCTCAATACTGGGTCAAAGGAGAACCCGAGAAACTTCATCTTTGTGCTGTATCCAAGAAAAAGCGAAGAGAAGTACTTGGCTACAGACCGAAAGAGGACTCGGACACTTGAGGATGCAGTTTTTGAACAGACAAAAGCATAATGAAATGCAACAGCCAGGAAGCAAAACCAGAAAGATGCAGCCTCTAAATGAAGGAGTTTTTCACAGAAGAATAACTAACAATGAGAAGAAAACGTGCCCGGCGGTGTTGTATCCTTTAAAGTCACCTGAAGACTTTACATCAAGACCCGGTGTCTTTGGAAAAGACACAATACAGCTCAACTAAAATCTATGCGCTTGGCTGTGGGAATCATGGGGTGAAACGCGATGGATTAACGAAGGGCCCAGACTATATTGAGCCATTGGTTCCCCTTCCTTTGAACCTTTTTATTCTGAGGAGTAGCTTAACTTGGTTTGACTGAAGCAAATTTCTCAGGAACTTGAGCGACGCCCAAATAAACGTGGTTTAAATGAAATAAGTGATCTGCACTGATTTAATTAAGTCTTTTTTGAAGTCCTCTTTAGTTAAACCAATGGAAGTTTCTCCTCAAAGACACAGAGCTTTTCTGAGCAGGAGAAAACAGCTCTGAAGATCCAAGAGCCGAATACTGTTCTGGGAAACACATTTATACTTTTGTATGCTTTCACAATTACAAGCAGCTGTCCTGACAGATCAGATTTCCAGTCCCTTCTAAGAAAAGTGTGCATCTGTTCCATTTATTTCCAGTCTCTCAAAGGATTCTTTAAAACGATGCTCTTTTATGTCAACCAGCTGCGGTGGTCCGTGGCAAGGCAATGCAAGGGATTAACACAGGGAGGGCCAGTGTTTTCATAGCGGAGCTCCAGGCCCTCCCTTTTGCTATGAGTACTTGGGAGCATAAATATGTCCCTCAGTCAGCCTTCCTATGGACATCATGGGAGCGTGGTTCCGGCAGCAAACCTCCACGCTGCTTTGCACCAGCCCCAGGCCCTCAAAAGGAGAGGCTGTGCAAACGTGAAGGACAACAGCCAGGCAAATTCACCTCCTGAGAAAACGCAGGCTTTGACCCAAATCTCCGTGTTAAACGAGGACACAGAAAGCTGAATAGCAGCGAAACGGACAAATACAAGCCCACTCCCCACAAAACCCAGCTTCTGCTCTAAACTGCTCTTGACCACATTGGTGTTCGTGAATACCAAGTGGTAACCATCCCAACAGCAAAATCTGGACCACCTGGGAGAAGCCCTCCAATGAAAGGAGGAGAGACCGTACTGCCAGCTTCCCAGGGGTTTACTCTTGCTCCTCAGATCCTTGCAGAACTGAGCAATTCCAGTGCCAGGAAACAACCGGTACAAAGTCCCAGGGCTCTGACTCGCATCCTGCTCCTCAGAGTCAGCACTGCGCCAGCAGGATGCGACTGCCACCGGCTGCCACACCGGTTGGCCTCCCACGCCATGAGGGAATCTCAGCCTCGGAAACACAAGAGATGGAAATAAAAAGGGCACCTGGCTTCCAAGAAACAGCTTCCAATTGCCTCGTAGTAGCTTGTGTGCTAATGCCCCTGCACCCTGACAGCTGACTGGAGAGGTAAGCCCCGCAGAGTGAAAACCTTGCTCTATCTAGTGCTACCCTACTAAACACCAGAGGTACCTGTCAATGTTTAGAAGCAACAAAGAGGCACTTACAGGTCTGAAGGATTTGAAGACTTTTTCCAGTATTTCATGGAGTGTCTTTTTCCCGCAGGAAGAGATGTAATCCTGTGCGAGCTGCAGAAAAGGTAAGCAGTCCTCACTTTCGCTCCACACGTGCTGAAAGCCAACAGCAACACAAGAAAGAAAAGGCATTAACAGGAATCCCACATGATTTTATATGGTGATATGTTGTAAACATCTGCCATAGCCCACTGGGCCTCCCGCAGTTCAGACCTCCGCTGGGGATGGGACCTGCAGGCTGCTTCAGAAGCTGCGCTTCTGAGAAGGAACCTTGATTTTATTAGCACGGATACATCAGAAGGCAGGGAAATCGATCCAGAAGAGAAAAGGTCTTATGACAGCACCAGTAACTGAGGGTACAGACACCTTGTGCACATGCATTTTATTAGTAAAGGTGTTTTTGTTTCACATCAGCCCTACTCAGACCTGGAAGTCGCTTGGGTTTTCCCTTTTTCTGCATCATCTTCTACAATAAAGCCCTCTGGAAGAGCTAAAGCATCTCTTTGTCTGCCTGGAATTAGCGGAACTGTGATGTGACCCTGGAGGTGGAACTCCATGTGTAATTCTCTTGATGATGCAGAAGAAAACATGCAAAATATACCCACAGGTTAGACACAGAGCTGAGGAAGAGACATTCGGGCACTCACAACATCCAACACCTCATGCCTCCCTCCCTGTTTTGAAGTTTACTTCTCCTAGGTTTGAATCTTCTCTTCCTGGGCCAGCACATTTAAACTCACTTAGGATATTCCTCTCATCTTGCTCTTGCTTTGGAGATACTGGTTCCCCAGCCTGGCTCTGCAGAGCCTCTACCAAAAGTGATGCTTATTCTCCTGCTATGAGGTTGTTTGAAACACAGCTGGTGAGCCATGGTGGGAGCCACAGGCAACAATGCTTCCTGCACACAAGGGCAGCACGCAGCTCAAGCTAATGCATACTTCTAAAGACCTTCCTTTTGAAGGCTTCATGCATGGGACTGTCTTAGCCTGCTACACAGAGAAAGCACAATACTGCAAAATCCATTCGAGACTCGTACCTCTATTTCTGCACAGCAGCTCTTTTCCCAAAAGTGATGTGCTGCTTTTTATGGTCCTATAAGCGGTAGATTATGCTTAAACAAGGAATGAGCAGGGTCTCTCTGAAGTTTAACCAACATGCAGGGGAAGAGACAGAATGACAGATGTTTCAATCCCTAACATAAGGCTTTCGTGTCACCTTCCTGTTCAGCAGTGAATACCTGCCTGGGATGCAGCTTTACACTTCTCGAAGGAAAACACTACTTAACATCACCTAAGCTGCATCCCTAAGGCAAAAGCTGTAACTGCTTTGCTATGAGCCTCACCTGACCTACATTTTCTTTGCTGCTTGCTGCATTTTACAAGCATAAACATAGTGAAATGTTTTGTTACGAATAGAGCCCTGCCTTACTGAGTAGGTTCTGCTCTTTCCATATAAGCAGAGTCATCTCTTAACCAGTCTGGAAATAAGAAGTTCTTTACAGTCTTGCCAACTCTCAAAGGCGCATACCACAAGTCTCATGATACTTCATGCCATCTTAGAGTCATGGGCCTTGCACTCCTATAAATATACAACCAAATCTCAGCTTCTGTTAAAACAAACAAACAAACAAAGTCTGCGCTTTGAGACTTCCATGGCCTAAAAAGGCAGACAGTCCACGACGTGAACTCAAAGGAACCCTCTTTAAAATATCAAACGAACACTTTTAAAGAACAACATTTTAAGAACAGCCTCAAGATTCTGGCGGCCTGGCCCATGATTTCTTAATGCTTGTGTTAGCAATAACCGTTTAGCTACTTCTGATCTTCGCATGCAACTTCAGAGCTGGATGCTGCAGCTCGGCTATGCCTGTCGCAATTGTTTGTATGTATAAAACGATGATGACTGCGAAGATCCTGATTCTTCTTTAAATTATGGCTTCTTTTGAGCAAACCACAGCATCTTCATCAAATGAAAAGCAAGCCATGCCCTTTTATAAATAACAGCTAATTCCTTCCCCAAGAAAAGTTAACCCCATGTTGTCCTATCATGTTTTTAGTCTCTCAAGCTGCACCATGCTTTAGACTCCGGTGTGAATTCCTCAGCAGTAGTGCAGAATAAGGTGGTCTAGCACAAGCGGAAAACCAAAGTGAGTAACTTGTTCATTGAGCCTTTGAAGAGAGATTTTGCATAGCAAGTCAGTAGCAAGTAAGGCTTCCAACAATTTCCACATCTGCAGAAGACTTAGGACTTTGTCTGTAGCAACGAATGCGCTATGAAAGGTCTCACATGCCGTAAGCGCATACACCTCATTCTGAAATCCGGAATTCCATCTTCTTCCCAAGGAAACCTGTTAATAGCATGAATCATAGGATCAATCATTCAATCACAGAATGGTGTGCGTTGGAAAGGACCTTAAGATCAACCAGTTCCAACCCCCTGCCATGGGCAGGGATGCCTCACACCAGACCATGTCACCCAAGGCTCTGTCCACCCTGGCTTTGAACACTGCCAGGGATGGAGCATTCACCACTCCTCTGGGCACCCTGTGCCAGCGCCTCAGCACCCTCACCATAAAAAACTCCTTCTTTATATCTAACCTGAACTTCCCATTTCAGTTTTAGCCCACCATCCCTTGTCCTGTCGCTACAAATCGTGGTTGATCAGCACCTACGCACGGCACATAGCTGAGGCCATTCATGGGGTTACATCTGGAGAGGTTTGCTTTCCCTCATGCCTTTAGGTGATTCAGTCCTGCTGAATGACAAAGTCGCTTGCTAGGCCACCTCTTTCTAACCAGCCCACCTATTGAGCGTAGCAGGATTTCTTTGTGGGGATAATTTGACTTGCCAGAAATAGTCAGACTCGCTGACTCTGTTCTAAAATGCAAGGAAATCTTGCATCAAGGTGGCACCATCTATTTATTTGCTTTATCGGTTACTTTGAACACCAGCAACAACACGGTGACAAAACAAATTGCAGCCTACATCACTGCAACCCTCACCCCTATTGATTACAGCTATACGAGTCCAATTAATTGCTTAACAACACCATGAGCCTCGGCAGCGAAACTATACATAGTTCAGCTATCTAAAATGCTGATTCAGAGCATTTTAGAGTCCAGGTGGTACTGAAAATGCCAGCAGGCATCTAGAAGGGTCTTCGGCATCCTTGGCGTGTTAAAAACCTCGCCCATTTAATTCAGGAAATTAAAATTCTAGGATTGCTGTGATCTGGAATCTCTGATTATACAAAATTCAGAGTTATTCTCCATGGCAACTTTCCCATGTTTTTCTCCTTCTCCCTTTTCAGTTCACCATGCTTATCATTTCCTACTTACAACTGGGTTATCATAGACTTCTCAGGCACCTCCTACATAGCTTTTGAAGTCGCATTGTTATGAAATGAAGACATAAAGAAAGAGAACAAGAATATTGGGCACTAGATGCTTATTCAATGTAAGGCTCCTTTATGAGAGTCACAGGGTGCAAAAAAGGCTCTGAAGTGTGTCACTGAATTCTGTTTATAGTTACTCACTTTCCCATTCCATTGCGTTACTGGAGCCATGCAACAAGGCCCAAGTGCAAATGCGAATCAGTCCCCTGGCTTGTATTAAGTCTTCTTGAAACAAACTTTAGCCTATAATAGCTCATAGAAAGGCATCTTACCTTCTGGAACGTTAAAGTAACCCAATCAAAACAAATGGCTGCAGAAAAGCCCCAAGATAGCCAAGCTGGGAGCAGAAATGACTTCCCACAGCAAACAGGATGCTGGTGAATCAGCTCATTCGTGGTCCTTCATCGCACTGAAGAGATACCATCAATGGGAAAAGGATTGAGGATTACATCTATCTGCCTGTCTTTAAAGTATTATTGACACAAAAAGTGATTCACGTAATATTGGGAAACAAATACAGGAGAAAAGCCTGTTTCTGGTGTTCCACTGTTTCCGTTTCGCACTTGACAGGAGCTGGTCCTTCTGCTCAGTTTTACTCCTGGTGACTCCGGGTGGGGAGTCCTCCCCAAGGTCAGTTTTACTCCTGGTGACTCCGAGTCCTACCCACAGCAACGCTGGAATGAAAATAGTTGCCAAAAAAAGAAAAGAAGGGAAAACGTGGTCGCAAACCCATAGAAATTGCCAAGCGTTGGAAGCATGGGAATAGGATCTGAAACTGCTTCAGATTTAAGTTGATGAGATTTTGTTTTGAAAGCATTTGCTCAGTTATTGAGCAGCGTATAAAGAATACGTGTCTGAGAAAAAACAATGAGCTTTCTTTGCGTCTTCTGGTATCATTAGCATCCAAGCAGAGATTTAGCCTAGTCCTGCATTGGATTCGTATGTATCCCTGCTTAAGAGTCCAGCAGGCATGGCCTTTCCTGGGCACAGGCATCTCTAAGAGGCAACGAGTGCCAGGGTTTGATAGGCTCACGGGTGCTTGGAAGATGAGTGTGCAGTGCTAGTCCCACCACGGACCAGGATAATCCGCACTCAGAGATGCTCCACTGCCATGGCTGGGACTGCCCCTGAAGGTCTCGTGTACCCCTGGACAGATGCATAACTAAACGCCAGACAACTTCTTCCGTAATTCAGCCCGTCAATGTACCTGAGACGATAACTGTCCTGCTTGCTGGGATCTGTGCTCCTGGAAAGTCACTTCGCTGCTCTTTGTTTCCATGACCCCATCGGTCGAATGGGTCCATACAGCACTTACTTGTTGGAAAGCGAATTAATGAACGTTTGTCAAGCAGATCGAGGGATGAAAGTTGGGAAGGGAAGGAGCTACAGCATCGCTATGATAACGCTCTGTGCTAGGAGCTATCTGCTCTTTAAACAATGAAACGAAGTGCTCTGCCCGCAGTTAACGGGAGCTTCGCAGGTTACAGACCCGCGGCGAGGTGCCGCTTGTCGGTCACTCTTCTGCACTTGTGCTCACCACCGGGAGGCTCTGGGGGAGGCGAACACACCGCAAACCCCATCCCAAAGCCACGGGTTTGTTTTACCGGTGCCTTTTCAGCACGAACTTGACGCTCAACTCGCTGACGGGCAGAGAGGGGGAGCGGCGGCGCTGGGGGCCGGCTCCTGGCCGGGTCCCCAAACCGCGGCGGACCCAGGGTTGGGGGGGGGGGAGACGGGAAAGGGGGGGGGGGGGGGGGGGGGGCGCGGTCCTCCTGTCATCCTGACTCCATTTTATTCCTGCCCATTCTCCATTTGCCGTGACAGCCCTACCAGCCCGCTCGCCCCTGGCCCGGGGAGGATGGATGGAGGGATGGGTGGGTGGGTGGATGGATGGGGCTGCGGGGGAGCAGCAGCTGCAGCCCCCGCAGGGAGCAGGAGGAGCGGGGGGGGGGGGGGGGTTGGTGTTCGCACCCACTCCCCTCACCCGGAGCCCGCAGCGTCCCCGCGGCGGGTGATGGGGATGGCGAAGGGGGGGCCCTGCCCGCAGCCCTGCCCGCGGGGCCGCCCCCCACCTGCGGCGGACTCCATTTTGCAGCCGGCGGTGCGCGCTAGGGAAGATCCCCCCCCGGCCCGTCCCCGCCACCCGCGGCGCACACGACGGGAGCCCCCGCAGCCGCGGCACCCTCTAACCCCGCATCCCTCCGCCCCCCGGGGACACGCACGGACGGAGGGGAGGGGGCAGCGCCCCAAAGCGGTGCCGTGGCCGCCCGCCCGTTCGTGCACACGCACGGGTACCCGCACACACGCGTGACCGCCCCCCCCCCCCCCCCCCCCCCCCGCCTCCGGTCCCCTTTATGGGGCACTCACGAAATTGTCGCCGCAGGCGGCCTCCGGGCAGAGCACGTAGAAGGAGACGCCGGGCTCGGCGTAGAAGTCCATGCGGCGCTCGGTCTCCTCGGCGGCGATGAGCTGGAAGGGCGTGCGGGCGCACCAGCGCTCCGCCGCCTCCGCCAGCGCCTCGAAAGCCATCGCCGGCCCCGGCCCCGGCCCCGCCGCCGCGCTCCTTCGCGCCCAGCCGCCCGTGCAACCGGGGAGGCGGAGCAGGGGGTGGAGCGGGAGCGCCGCCGCCCGCCGTGGGGTTTGCTGCAGGCAACCGGCTCGACGCCTTTCGGCAACGTGGAGCGGGGGGGGGGACGGGACACGGCGACACCGGCAGCGCGCTGCCGGCAGCGGCCCCGCTGCGTCCCTGCGGCTCTGCAGAGCCGCTGCCTCCAGCGCCGAGCTCTGCGGGAGCGACCCAAAGGCGAGGCGCTGCCCCAGCGCAGGGGCACTCGCCCCGTCGGGAAGGGTTCGTGCAGTGACGCCGGGGACCGAGGGGTTTGTGGTTCGGTTCACATTACCCTGCCCGGCATATCCAGGTGATTCCCTGTGTCCAGCAAGGCACGTGGGGTACGAGAGCTGACCAGCGCTTAGAACGGGCCTTAGATTTGCATCGGTGTCTACTGTGCCACAAAGGAAAACAGCCCCCCACAGACCTGGGTGGGTCTCATAGAGATGAGCAGGTAGCACAGAGCGCATACATGGCGGTGGGTAGAAGACTTTACATGGACAAAGGCACCACTGGTCTTTAAATAATGCCCAGGTGCTGTTGCCTATCTCCAGAGTGGTGTCCAATTGCATTGGAGACCTTAGAGCAGCTTCCAGTACCTAAAGGAAGCCTGCGAGAAAGCTGCAGAGGGGCTTGGGACAAGGGCCTGTAGGGACAGGCCAAGGGGAATGGCTTGAACCTGCCCGAGGGGAGACTGAGATGAGCTCTTAGGCAGAAGCTCTTCCCTGTGAGGGTGCTGAGGCGCTGGCACAGGGTGCCCAGAGAAGCTGTGGCTGCCCCATCCCTGGCAGTGCTCAAGGCCAGGTTGGACACAGGGGCTTGGAGCAACCTGCTCCAGTGGAAGGGGTCCCTGCCCGGGGCAGGGGTTGGAGCTGGATGAGCTTTAAGGTCCCTTCCAACCTCACCGTAATCGTCAGCTCAGTGCTAAAGACACCACAGAGAGAAACCTCTGCTGGCACTGGAGCCGATCACTGAAGTATCAGAAAATACCAGTGATGTGAGTACTCGTGCGAGTGTAACTCAGCCCCTTTGTGCAAGTGGGATGTGACTGCCTGCTGGTTTTGTCACCAAAGGATGTTTCATTTATTCCATATAGATATTCTGGATATTGCCCTCAGTTTTGGGGTGCTATTTGAGCAGCAGTGCTGAGCACCCCTCGCCGCACTTGGAGCCGTGCTCTGACTGCACAAAGCGTGGTAAGAACAGCAAACCTCCTGGCGCAGATGTCTCACATCCCAGAACCTGGGGGTGCTCTCGCAGGTACTTACCCTGGTCCCCTCGCACCAACTTTTGCCAAGGGAAAATGAGGCAACACCGAGCAGCTAGGAAGGAAACCCTGAACCACTTACCATTTACCAGCGGAGGCAGGGGTCCTGCAGAAACCCAGATGTGACCGCAGGCTGTCGGCGCCCTAGGAGCTGGCGAGGCTGTGAGTCCTGTGCAGGGTTTTGCAGCTTCATCACGCAGTGTTGGGTGTTTGGTGGTGGGGTTTTCCCAAAGGCATGTACATAATTACCTTGGAAACAGGATATGGAGGAATGCAGCCCCTTCTCCTAAAGTGTGACATCCCCAGCTCGCCTGCAACCATTGGGCAGGGAACCACTGCCTGGGCAAGTACCTCCCCTGCCACTGCACTCTGCTGCCAAGGTCAACCCCAACCCCATCCACTCTTTGTGCTTCCCCAAGACCTGGCCTTGGTTTCTGTCCTCCCCTGGCTGCAGCACCCTGGCCCATAGCAGCAGGGGGAGGTCAAGGCTGCGCTGCAAGCAGACACAGTTTCACATAAACGAGGTCTGAGTGTTGACGCCTGCAATTTATGTGCATTTTCAAAGCCCCACATGAATGTCTTTTTAGTCCTTAAAACGTCACTTTGAAGTATGTGCTGTTCGTTATCTCCCTTCTGTGGAGCGGGGAAGTTGGCAGGTTTTGAATGAGATTTTAAATACCTTATTGCAGCATGTGCTGCAGACTCCTTTGTCATGTCTGACAGTGTAGCCATTCAAAGCAGACAGCCGTGCTTGTTTATTTACATGTGATGGGTCTCTTTGCCTCCCACCTGTGCCCCGAATGCAGATTATGAAAACAGCCCAGTAAAGGACAGTGATTTTGGCAATGCTAGAAAGCAACCTGAGGAAGTGCTGCCTCCAGAGCAAGCCGTGCTTGGCAGCCCTGGCCATCACGCCAAAGCCAGGGGCTGAGGGATGGCAGTGTGGACATGAGGTGGATGCCCTGCCTGTGACACCCTTCGGTAAGTTGAAAGCAGAAGCACTCACTGCTCGTTTGAGTAGAGGTACAGCAGTGCTGAGCTATGCCTCGGCCTTCCCAAAATACTGTTATCAATCACGTGTGGTTTTGCTTCCGACTTGTTCCAAATGCCCGTGAGCATCCATGCCCCAAAGGATGGCCACGTAAGAGGAGCAGCTGTCTTCCTGGGAGAGGAGAAGAGGGGAGGCTGAGAAGCTGTCTGTTGTGTCAAGGACAGCTTGCAGAAGGGAAACTGCACCAGGGGAAGGTATTTCCCTCTACCCTGTGGGCAGGCACTCATTTTCCATCTCCCTCCAGGACACTGCAGTCCCGGTGTTTTCCATCACCCAAATCCAGGCCATCACAAGGTCAGGGAGATGTTGCTACCTCATTTCACAGGGATACCACTACCCAGTAACTATTGCCTAGTCAATGCAGAGCTTTCAGTGGTGCTTGCACCATCACAGCTCCATACGTGTTTCCACCAAGCCTATAACAGCATTAAACATCCTGCTGCAGTAGTAGGTTCTTCCAGCGACTCAAGATGAGTGCCTCTTGCCCAGCAAACCAGTTTTTAACTGCTGAGCATCTACATTAAGGTTAATAAAGTGAAAAATTCCTGGATGCTGCAATATTTCCAAGCTACCCATCAGGTGCTGCATCTTCCCCGAGTGTACAGCCCCTTCCTCTGAGGCTGGAGTCCAGGAGCACCGGTATCTTGGTTCCCCACATATGCTCTGGAGGATACTCAGCTTTCCAGAGCATCTAGACAGGAATTTGGGTTTGTCTTAACTTTAATGAGGAACATCGCTCTGGCTGTCATCTTTGCTTTGGGCTGCTCTGTTTTAAACCCATCGCCATGGTAAATGGAGTTGAGAAAGGAGCAAGAAAACTGTGAAGAAAGATCCAAGCCAAGAAGATGCTGTAGAGGTGAGTTAGAAATGCTTCTCAGTTAAGTTTTAAACTACCAACAAGTGCTAGTTAAAACTCTGTACAGAATGAAGATCCCGCTGCTCCCACAAATCCTGACATCCTCCTTTTGAAGTCAATGATTGACCATCCTATTGCTGTGGCAGTAAGAAATCAAGCAACTGATGAAAATCTGGGCTATGCCAAATCCATGTGCTAATTAGGAGCTTTCCCTGGTGGTGCTCCAAAATAGCAAACAACCCCCAAATCTGTCTTCCTCCAAGTCCCTGCTTTTTAGGAATAGGAAGATCATGCGCTAAATGTGAGGGAGAATATACTGATGCTCTGCCATCTTCCTGGTCCTGCAGGCCGATAGGTCTGAAGTCTCTATTGCTCTTGTAGACCCAGACCAGCAGTATCGCAGCACATTGCTGGGTGCTGTGCACTAATAGCAGAGCATCTCCAGGCTCAATAGTGCTGTGCATTCACTCAAGCAATGGCTCATTACATTTTTGGGCAGTGTACCAAACTAGCATGGAAATATTTGATGGCTCAGCAAACAGAACACACGAGGCCAAATCACTGCACCTGAGGCTCCATAGTTATTTTCATCCATCCTCCCTTTATTCTGACCCTCAAAGCCCAGCACAAAGCCTTCATCCTCTGCATGTAGCACCAGCTGGTTTCGAAAGCAGCTGATTTTCCTTGAAACTCCCCGAAGCACGGGTTGTGTATACATTTCATATCCAGTGCTCGTCTGGAAATGGTATGACTCATCCCAAATACAGACACGATAGTAGGAGGGAAGAGCTGTGAGCTCTGTTTAGGGCCAGCCAGCTGACGGTCAGCAAGAAGCCAGCCAGATGTGGTGAGAGATGAGGCTTGGTGAGCCCAGACTGAATGAAAGGACAGGAGAAAATGGGAGGAGGGCACAGGACAGCTTCTGCCCTGGCATCTTTTTTGACACAGAGCTCCTGAAGCTTCAGACTTCCTGCCTTTTTCGCCAGGAAGTATCTGCCAACACTCTCGGTTCCTGTTGGATCTGTGTAGCTATGAGCAGACCACGCCAGGCAAACCAAGTGGAAGGTATATTATGAATTGGTTTATTGAGCTGAAAGGTGATTTTGCAAAGGCCTGACTGTCAAAAGGCACCATAACCTCTTCAGACAAGCAGGATTTTGCTGTCAATTTGCTGTCCTTTATGATCTTGAAAGGGCACAGACCTGCAGGCTGGCCTTGATTTTCAGATGAATCACTCCACTAGGATAAAAGATATTCTCATAATAGTCCCAAATTAGTTGATTGCTTGAAGTGCCAGAATCCTTAATGCTCTGCTATTTTAAACATATGGAAATTGATTCAACACTTATCATCTATTTAGAGATGTAAATTTATTGATGCCACTTCTTCCTCAGCTTCAGGCAAGCTCTGATACTTAGCTTTCTGGGCACAAGCAGGTTTTTATGAGGACTTGTGATTTTAACTACAGTGATTTATCTTCCTTCTAAAGGCTGGGAGAAGCAGAGGAAAATTGACCATATTGTCTACTGAGAGGAAAAAGAGAGTGGTACAAGCACTGGTATGGTAGATACTGCCATACGAAGACATGGCAGTATCTGGACCACTGTAGCCTGAGGGTCCTTTCCTAAGCAGGGGCACTCACCCAGACCTTGTTCTAGCTTCTGTTGCAATTGCTCTGTCAGTAGGTTCACACTGATGTTGGAAGCATCACTCATTTCTGTCCCTTGCTTTAGGGGAAGAGCAATGAAAAACCAAGTGGAGACAGTGACAGCAATGACATTGGCCAGGTCAACACCCCATGGCAAAGGAAGCTCGCCCCTTCCCAAATTCAGCCTATGCTTCTGAAAGCGAAAAGCATTGATCATTCATCTGCAATTAAAAGCTCTGGTTCCAAACGTCAGTCTGCTGGGATACCTTCCTGCACAGACAAGCCTTGAGTTGATGTGGGCATGAGGCTGCTATTAGGAGTAGATGAGAAAACCTGCAGCCTGGCCCTAGCTCTGCTGCTGACAGCCTGCTTTTTGATGTGGCGTAGTCACTTAGCACCTTGTGAGATGGAGATTTGTCTTCATTACCTGGGAATGCTGTTTGTGCCTTGAAGCTGGTGAAAATACGAGTTTCTCCTGTGGAAAAGTTATTTAAAAACCAAACCCAAAACGGTTAAATCTCAGCTTTTTGATCATGTGTTATGATTCAGCATGATTCACGTGTTAATACCACACCGAGAATGCCTCTATAAAACCTAACGGTATACTTCTGGGATTAAGCAATATTTCCTAATGTGTTTCTTACCCCAGGATTTTTGCAGAGAAGCTGCTGGAACGGGGCCAGTTCGGGAGAGCACTTACGCAGTGAATGCTCCAATCATCCCCACTCACCCTGCTGCAGTTTGCATCGTGGAGAGGGAATGAAGTGGGTTCCCCTTAGGTGAAAGGTGGACATTGCGATCTCAGCACTGTTCTGCGTCATGGACCCGCTCCTGGGCTGGATGACTCGCTAGCATAAAGGCAGCTGCAGCGTATTTACCGTACCTAAAAATCTCTTGCTGGCATTTGGGAAGCAGGTTCAGTGGCTGGATTAGCTAACCACCAAACTTGGTATCTTAACTGGCTAACGTTACCCAGGGACTTTAGCTTCGTGTTTACACCCCTTTGTTTATGATGCTGAGTCCAACCTCAGCAGCATGGAAGAAAAGCCTGGCTCGGTTCTTGAGGAACATGTCAGCCTTTGCATGAGCCTGAAAGAATTCATTTGAAGTAGGACAGGGTTACCTCAGAGCTGGGTTTTGGGAGTGTTCGGTCACTTCGAGGATCAGATTCAGTCAGTGTCTGTTCTCCCAGTGTGGAACTGGTGACCTTCCTAGTGTTAAGCTCCACTAGCTCTCCTTTGAAAAGAGCAGGGCACCAGCAGAGCCTGCTGCTGCAGAGTGGTCCCCATCCCTACCCTTCCCTTCCATTTTCACTCTCCACTATCCCGACCCAAGCAACCAGCTCTCTTCCCTAATGAAGCAGTGGCTGTGCACTTAAATATACTTCTTACATCATGAAGGCGAGGGTGACAACCACCAGCATCTCCCAGGGCATTCAAAGCCTCTCTCCCCCATGCCAGTAACCTCTCATGTTGGTTGTGCTGGGCTATGGCACCGCTACTGTGTGCTTACCACGTTCTGGCCACCTTTGTTACATGCACTGAGCATCTAAGTCTTGTATCACAGGCTCTGTGTGCCCGGCAGAGTTTCATGTTCCCAGAACCTACTTGGAGCACTGGAGTAAAACCCATGCTGCTCACTGATACCTGTTGTCCTGAGCAGAGGCTTGTTAGTCTTTGTTAGTGATTATGATGTCTGGCGGTAGGAAAACATTAAGGAAGTATCAGAGCTACGTAGGAACAAGACAACTCCCAGGTTGCAGACGGGTGATGACAGAACTTATGGGCTGGCTGGGGTTGCACACAAGTGGACAATTACATCTTGCAACACACAGGGGTTGTTCCCTTCCGAGCAGGCCCTGTGCAAGTGTGCGTCAAGAGGTTTTCGCACAGGCTCCTACAACAGCAATAGGTGCTCTGGGAAGAAACGCAGGTCGACATTGTCATGTAACACCTCGAGCGTGATGCTGAGTGCACTTTTACACTCCGCCCTTCAGAAAGCCCTGCTTTTACGAACGTTCAGGGAAATTAACATCACAGCTCTATGAGAACCTATGGATTCTGTGGGATCTCACACCAAATTCATGTGATTCCTTCCAAGTTATCCCATCAATCGCCTCATTTGTCAGTGCCGTTTTTAGAACACATGGTTCAACTAAATCTGACAGTACATAGAACTATGTCAGCCTGGCTCTAGCCCCTGCTTCTGCCAGCATCTGCCCCCAAAGTAGAGAGACGTGGGTATGCCCACCACGTATGGCACACAGAAACTCACTGGCAGAGCTAAATGCAACTTATCAGGGCCAAACACCTCACCAGAACTCTTGCGCTAATCCCTTTAGCAGGGTATTTTTAACTCATTTTTTATCCAGCCTCCACTCCTTTCTCCTCCCAGCCACAGGGCATGGGTAGCAGTGAACTGTGTATTTTATTTACAATGGAGCAATGATCTTAAGCTCCTTTCCAACCCAAACCTTTCTATGATTCTATGAAATAAATGGGCTTTGAAGGAGGACAAAACCTATAAAGCTTTGCAAGCAAACTGTTTCTATACATAGCTATAAAGAGGCATATAGCTAGTCTATAATAAAGCTAACTGCAAATCAACATAGGCACAGTGTCTTCAAAATAGATGCACTACCCACACTTGAGCTTTGAGCTATTCCAAGCAATGCTTAAGAAAACAAATATTTTCCTATCAGTCTGCCTTCTCCATAAAATCATAGAATCATAGAATGGTTTGGGTTGGAAAGGGCCTTAAGATCATCCAGTTCCAACCCCCCTGCCATGGGCAGGGACACCTCACACTGGAGCAGCTTGCTTCAAGCCCCTGTATCCAACCTGGCCTTGAGCACTGCCAGGGATGGGGCAGCCACAGCTTCTCTGGGCACCCTGTGCCAGCGCCTCAGCACCCTCACAGGGAAGAGCTTCTGCCTTAGATCTAACCTGAACTTGCCCTGTTTCAGTCTGAACCCATCACCCCTTGTCCTACCGCTACAGTCCCTGATGCAGAGTCCCTCTCCAGCATCCTTGCAGCCCCCTTCAGACACTGGAAGCTGCTCTGAGGTCTCCACGCAGCTTCTCTTCTCCAGGCTGAGCAGCCCCAATGTTCTGAGCCTGTCAAATCAGTTCAGCCAGGACACGTGAGGGGAGGGCAATGCTGTGGTGGAACAGGGAAGGGCAGTGCCGTGTGTTCCCAAACGGTGCCTCTCAGGGGACTGGGACACCTTTTGCCCGGAGGTGCCCATGCTGGTGGCTCAGCTGGAGGGACGCGAGCCGTGCCTGCTGCAGGGCTGCTCGGCCCAACAGCTTGGAACAAGGGCAGAGGTGGCTGAAAGCTTTTCCACGTAGCACTGAAAACTGACACACGAGCTTGAGCATTGCTGCCATCGTATTTTAAGGTGTCCAATGCAGACAAGCAGGGACTGAGTCTGTCCTTTCGGCAACCAAGCCTTTTCACTAAAAAATGTATTTGTTACTGTATTTGAAATCACAACTATCTGATCCCATTAATTTAAATCATTATTGATTCCTAAAGCAATTCCAGTTATGGGACAAGTCATAAGCAGGCCGTGTTTGCTGGTGTAGCTATAAAGTCAAACCAATGAAATGGATGAAGTCACTGAGCAGGAGAAACCATCAGAAACCAAAGCTGTCCTGCATGGCTGAGCTCGCCACAGCAGGCAGCTCACCCATGGATGCAGAGAAGCATTTACTTGGTTTCAGTTCATTCAGTAATTGCATTCCATACGCACTGGTAATCCACGTTTAGTCTAATTGGCATGTAAAAATTTTCCAGCTCTATGTGGAAAAATTAGCATCAAGCAGTAAGGTCTGCTAGTGCCAAGATCCTGCAGGATCAGAGCCTACCGAGAATAAGCAGGAATACTTTGCTTCATTAACATGCTTTAGTTCACCTTATTTCCCCAGCATGTGAGATACTGCCAGCTGATTAAAAGAATTCTAAACAACTGCTTTTCTGCAAGCACCCGTGCTTGCAGCACTGTGTGCAGCTCTGGTGTCCTCAACATAAGGACATGGAGCTGTTGGAGCAAGTCCAGAGGAGGCCACGAGGATGATTTGGGGCTGGAGCACCTCCTGTATGAAGACAGGCTGAGAACACTGGGGCTGTTCAGCCTGGAGAAGAGAAGCTGCGTGGAGACCTCAGAGCAGCTTCCAGTGTCTGAAGGGGGCTACAAGGATGCTGGAGAGGGGCTCTGCATCAGGGACTGTAGTGACAGGACAAGGGGTCATGAGTTTAAACAGTTTGGATGTGAGGAAGAAGTTCTTTACTGTGACGGTGGCAAGACACTAGCACAGGTTGTCCAAAGAAGTGGTAAATGCTCCATTCCTGGCAGCGTTCAAGGCCAGACTGGACGGGCCTTTGAGCAACCAGGTCTTGTGGAAGGTGTCCCTGCCCATTGCAGGAGGTTGGAAGTGGATGATCTTAAGGTCCTTTCTAACACAAACCATTCTGTGATTCTACAATTTGGACTCCAGTTTCCATCTGAATAAAACTTGCTGCAAACCATGAGCAGACACACAACCATTCAATAGGAACAGGCAGGCAATGTTTACTGTTCCGTAACATGGTTCACCTTCGCCAAGCAAGTTCTGTGTACCTAGGAGAGCTGTGGGATGGGTGGAATTCCTGGAGATCTTCTTTGGCAGGATACGCCAAGGGCTGCTCAGGACGAAGCAGCAGGGAAGGGATGACTGGTCACACATGTGCTGATACCCATGAGTGGGCTGCAGGACACTGTGTTAACTCACCAGCCAGATGCTGTAGTCAGGGCGTGAGATCAACGGCTCACAAACAACAGGCTGTTCACCCTTGGTATGAGGCATCTCCAAAGGATGCGAAGGATGGCCAAATGTAGTTTAAAAGTGGTGGAGTTGTGTGAAAAATATGTTGATTTGGCTGCCAACAAACAGGGAGGGGAAGAAATCCTTTAGGGAGGGATAGCAGGGAAATATGACCTGGAGCACAAATACAAACCAGGGCAGAAATTGATTATCTGAATGAAGCTTTCCCCTCTTGCTGATCTAAACCATAATTAAATTGGCTATTCAAATCAATGGAGCCTGGTGTTGTCTTAACCTCTTAAGTGTCACAGATTTTATTCACGCATAAACAGTAAACTTCCTATGACATGTCCTGGATTTTAGAGTTCATGAGCAGCCAGTGAGTGAGAAGCAATGAAAATGCTGCACTGCTGCTTTTCCATTTAAGTGCAAATAATGTCAACAGACCGCAGGAATAAGCTCCAGCAATGGGGAAATGGCATCAGAGAAATGTCTCCCTGCATGTTCAGACCTTAAGCTGGGGAAAAGTCAGAAGCAGTATTAGCATTAATTAGACTTCCAACAACCTGCACAAACTCCCAAGTTGGTACCATCTTGTTAAATCAGAGCACTTTTATTGTCAGAGCAGGAACAACAAAAAAACCCAGGAAAGCAATTATGGCTTTACATCAAGTCTATTTAATAATTGTCTGTTAAAACATGTGCCCACGTCACAAAACACTTTAAAAAACCCCAGGTATTTTAAAATGTATGTACAATAATGCAAAAATATGCCTAAATATGTATCTAATGCAAAAAAATAAACCATTTAATAACATCTCCTTTCAAATGTCCCCTTGCTCTTCAACACCTTAAAACCAAAAAAGCAAAGAGCTTAGTAAACAAACCAGAGTTAAACACAAATGAACAGACAAAAGCAGTGCAAAGACACGGAAGAACGGAGAGGCATCCAATTCAGCTTCCCATTCCCCTGGATTACACCACAGCTGTGGTGCCGCTTGTCCTATGCCAGTTTAGTTTTAGTTATAAAAAGACAGCCTGGTGTTCAAGCTCTAAGAGGCTGCTTGTGGCACTCATTTTCCATATGAGCAAACCCAAGTTAATGATAATCCAACTGAGCACCTTTTAAACCCCCTTAAACAGGGGTGAATTTCATCCTAGGTAAATATTTAATGTCCTGTGTACTCCTGCCAAGCACAGAGATCCTGTCCAACAAACAATACAGACTAAAGTCTGCCTGGACAACTGTGGTTGGAGAGAGCCTTCCGCTGTTTCACAGTTAAGTGGGTAGTCATCTCTTCTTTCTGCGTTCCCCAGGAACTGCAAAGGCGGCTCTGGTCTTACAATTTCAGTTAAGTCCAACATCTTGTATGTGTAACACTGCAATTTCACAGGTAATTGGGCTCCTAAGTATTTCGGAAGACTAGGTCTGAATGTCTGAGTTAAATGAGACACTTCAGTTGCAAGAGAAAATGCTGATCCAGTTCTTATTTGGAAGCGTTCAGGTGATTGATGTATATCCTTTATCTTGCTAGAGTTAACTGCCCTCAGAGTACAGCTGGCTGTATGTGCAGTACAGCTCTTGTTTGCAAAAGCAATCTGAGGAAGTTTCAGTATTGCTTCCTATAGGAAAGGTGGCAGGAATCAAAGTGCTATTTAAGAAAAACTGCTTATAAGGCACTGGTGCAGCAAGGTTTGTGACGACCATGGTTTTATGATTCCTATTTTCCAGCTGTTCCAAAGTAAGTCTATTAAATCAACCATAAATAGCAATAATAATAACAATAATAATAAAAAAACAACATTAGAAAAGTTCCAAACCAATCAACTTGGTATTGAAACTTAATTTATGACAGTCCCATTTCAGTGCACACATTAGCTCCTGCATGGTTTTTTAAGCTCATTGTTGGCTCATGCTCATCCTATATACAAAAGTCCCCCCCCCTCAAAGTAATGATGGGCTGAATATCTTCTACAAACAAGATATTTTTGGAGGACATCATATAATTACACATTAAACCGACAGAAGATGGACAGGAATACGGGAACATATATTTGCTTGCTCACTGTACATATCTATTTAAAGCTTTAAAATAATAAGAATATACATAAAATATATACTTAATTCACAAAGTAAACCAGCCCTTGACATCTGCTATTTTGCAGGGCTATGCATTTCTTCTATTACAATTCCACACATCTCTGGAACTATCTCTGTGCCAGCTCCTCTTCATAGGCAATGAGCAGTTCAAGGTAAATTAACTCTTCATGTATATGTAACAGGAGCAGCAAAAGCTCAGCCTCTAGTCATCACTGTCACTCCCAGACTCACTCAACTGCAAGTCATTTCCTATGGAAAACAAAACCCATCAAAACACAACAAGTTAGTAGGTGTTAATTCACATTTCATGGCAATCAAACCAACGAACAGTCACATTTACACGGGAAGATTGAAATAATCTGATAAATGAACACAAACATCATCTGTCATTTAATGGAACTCCATGCCCAAGAACATTTAGAACTTCATGGGGCCAATACACAGTCGGATCCAGGCCAGATGGAGTGTCCTTGGCTCCACAGCCACCAAAGCTGCTCTCTGGTAGAACAGCACTCCCCATGCTATTCCACATGCATTGCACAACCTCCACCAGACAAACTCCTGTATATGGAATTGCTGGGACAAGGCATTGGGGAATTCCCTGGCTTTCTCAGCCCTTTTAAAATAGAAGTTTTGTTTTGTTTTGTTTTAAGACCATTTGGGTAGCCAAGGCATGGCCCCCCCATGTCAATAAACCAAAAGGAATGTTAAAGCCATCACAGCTCAAGGCTATTGGCTGAACTAAGCTGACACATGCTGTGATGGGGAGGGCCCTCCCTCCGAAGTGCAAAGAGAGCTCAGACAAAAGGCAGCCAGGATATGGACCAAACCTACAGCCTCAGACCTTGTTATGCAGAACGCTTGTGATTTGATGAGGCAGAGGGGATAAAAGGAGGCAGAATCATGTTTGTGTTCTGGTAACTACACCTGGCTCTTCCAGCATTCTCCCACTGCCCTGCCCCAAACAGCTGCTAAGCAGCTATGCAATGGCTATGCCCTGTATTTCTTCATCTCCTCTTCTATTAAACAACAACTTGGTTCCATCTACATATGTAGATGGTGGTCACCAGTGATTTGAATGCTCAAGGACATATTAATCCTTGGCAAAAGGATCTGAAATCCAAAGACAAATATCATCGCCTGAAAAAAGGAGCAAAACCCTTGTTTTGTGCAGCTCCCAAATTCTCCTGGAGTCAGAGGCTTCTTGACATTCAATAACCTCGGCAGTATTGTTGTCACGGCCCAGGAGAAGCAGGGAAGAGGCAGCTCACAACCAGAAACAGAGAAATGGGAGTGTCCTTGTGACTTTGTTGAACTTTGGATTTCACTTAGATATTCATTGCTGACAGGAAGACCAACAGGCCTCTCCAGTTTTCCAGCAGGCCTTTGCAGTATTGCCTGTATAATAGACTTGTCTTCTTGAAGCTGGAAACCCTACATTTATCTGTACTTAAGCTCCACCAGTTTCCTATGTATGGGTGCCAAGAGACATATGCAAACATGCCTCAGGAGGAATTCAGAGCTATTTATGATAGTTAAGTTCTAGTTTCTTGTAAATACAGTATTTTAACTCCACTACATTAAAATCTACCTGATCCAGCTTAAGGAAAGAGCAATAGAGATGTATACCATCTCCCCTGAGAGAGTCTCATGGGACAAAACTATGTTTTAAAAATGTTTTTTACACTTTTTAAAGGATGGAGGTGAGTTTGTAGTGATTGAGTGCTTGCAAACACCACAGATGTAATATTTTAACCAAATACATGTGACTTTAAATTTCCCTTCAAAATGTGGTATGGAAATTTGTCAGACCAACACAGGCGGAATAAAGTAAACACTTGGGCAAAGCAATGCAGCTAATAATGAAGACCACAGAGACTGTGCATTTATGACAACAGGACAGCGTTGTGCCATTCATGATTCTTTACAGACCTTTGACATTTGTGCCAATTCCACTATTTATGTCTAATCTGTGGTTTCACATCAAAGTAATTCCCATTCTCTGGTGCGCCAGATCCTCCCACTCATTCCTCCTGGATGCCCGAATCAAGGCTCAGCATGGTCAGTGGGGGCCATTGCACTGATGCCCACAGACTTGAGACCAAACTGAAGCCATCTCCACACCTTCAGACAGGTCTTGGCCCTCTGTCCAGTAAAGCTGCCCACATATTTCAGCCAGCACAACTCCCTGGGATTCCTATTTGGCAAACTGCACTTCATGGAGTTAGCCTAACATGCTAAGAAAATGAGTGCTCTCAAGCAGCTTCCCACAGTAATAAGACAGAAGCCTCTACTTACTGAGTGTGTTCATGAGCTGATTACTTCCTTGTGACCTGCTGGTGCCATTAGCAATAGCATTCCTGTTGTTATATTGCTGGTGTGGTGGCTGGGAAGGGGAAACATGTGCTGGCTCTTCCCCCTCACTGCTGGAGCTTTCATCTTCACTCCCAGCTGAGCTTTCTGAATCTGATGAGCTGCTTCCACTGCTGCTGCTCATCTGCTCTATAATTTCAACTTCTGCCCTCAGCTCTGAAATAAAGGAACATTCATCGGTTGAAACCATAAATAGGGCCCCACAGAATTCTGGCAAATGCAATAGTTTTGTCAAGTATAATCTATCACATCAAAATATCTCGCATGAAGAGGAGGGAGGAAAAACAGAATTCCCAAAACTCTTTTACTTAGTTGTTGTAGCTGAATTTAAAGAAGCAACAGCACAGCTCAGGATCAAAAAACCTTCACTTCCACTATTATTATTTATATACTTTACACTCCTGAAAGCACCTCCATGTACTTATGTACATGTACTATGTATGCTCTACATACATAGTAAGTACATTTTTTGATTAAGTTTTACAGGCCAACAGCCAGCCCATTTTTAAAAAGCATTTAAAAGTGGAAGAATCCAATTGTTAGCTATCAGTGACGTTTAAGCTTCTGGAAAACACAAAAAAGCTGGTAGGGATGGACACAGGCACATAATCACAACAGATACTTTCCTGACTTCAGATATGCATGAAACCGCTCCAGCGCAAAGTCACACGCCTCATTTTAAACAAACTTCAGAAGCAGATGGATGACATCAGATAACATTGCAGTGGGGCAATGAGAATATTCCCATGTTAGGGAGTGGCAATAATACCTTAACCTGCTATAGAGCTTAGAACTAGTCAGAGAAATACAGAGACTACTCTGAAACTGGGAAGGCAGTCAAGTCAGACACACCCCACCGCACAGTTTCCAGTGCAAAGAAACATTGGAATACCATGACAGCACCGTGACAGCTGCATCAGCAATAGCTAGTTTTGGCTGAACGGCTGCTTACTAAACAGCTGTTAAGATAAGTCACCCCAAATCATACCATATTGTTAAATTCTGTAATAATTTTAAGTGGCCTAAACACTATTAGAGGACAATTCTTGTGTGCCCACCTTAAGTCAAGCATCTAATGACTCAGTTCACCCAGGTAGGTTTCCATTAGAGAACACATATGTTAAGCATAAGATGTGGAACCCTCAAAATATAGGCATTGTTGTGCTAGTAGTTCTACACCCATAGAGTTAAAATTCTGCACTTGTCTTGGAGAAGTCACAGGCTAAAGGGACAAGAACGGAAGAAGAGAAAGATGAGCTATTATCATCTCTACCTGACAAATGGAGAACTGATGCCAGGAGGAATTCACCTTAGGTCAGATGTGTCTCAAAGCAAGATGAACTCCAGCTCCTCAGCCTGGCACATCTTTCTTGTGTATGGCATAGCCAGATCACATAAAATGAGTCTTTCTTTTATGTAAAAATGGCACAGTTTTAATTCTTCTTATCTCCTGCCCCTGCAGGACTAAGTTTGAGCAAGTAGAACTCTTTCCTTTTTTAATAAGGCACATTTTCCTTGAACTGCTTAAATTATAGAGTAACAGCTAAATTTTCAGCCTCCACGTTATCTGCTGGAGAGAGTTTCTCTAGTTCAGCAAGCATTGGTTTGAGAAATTAAGTTTTCTTTTGCCAGTTTTAAACCCACTATTTTTCAATTTCAAAGTTCTGAGCTCAATTTCAAATGCTGCAGTTACACTGAAGCAGAGGCAAGGAAGGCATATTGAAAGGGAACGACCATATGACTAGCTCCAGCTGGGTATTAAGGATAGTGGGGTTGTTCCTCCAAATTTCTTCCTAAATCTAGATCCCTGGCTAGTCTGCCTGTACTCTGTACTTTACTTGTATGCCACGTTAAACTTATTCTTTCATCGTGAAGACATAGTTAAGAGACCATTGGAAGAGGAAGGAAGAATATATGATCAGGCCAGCAGAAGGTATTACTTTGTACTGCCATGTCTTTTTCCCTTATTCCCTCCCAACATAGTGTTGCAGGCTTTAAAAACCCATTTCATGACTTGACTCCTCAAGAGGCAAATGAGCACTTGTAAGTCACTGTTCTCAGACTACCCATATCGAGGACTTTGAATTCAAATGTTCCCAGTGTTCAAGGCTAAGAAATTATAGAGGAAAGCTTAAAAAGGTAAACTGGAATAAGGGTTCTTTCACTTCAAAATGTCCAGATTTAAAGTTATTTTCCCTAGCTTAATGACGTAAAATTTCCACATGCTTCTAGTGATGGAGTTGTTAGCTGTAAGTTATAGTGATATTAATAATACATTATTAGAAATATCCTGGATTATAGCAAGCACTATCACATACAGACCACAGTTCCTATTGCAGAAATATTTGGTAAACAAGTCTAATAAAGGACAAATGTCTGAGAAGTAATGCTTATAGAGTTAGTCTGTGGCTGAAATGGAGGGCTGTTGGCACATGGGCTGAGAACATAACAGCCCAGAAAGCAGCATATACAATAATGGGAAGAAGGTGAAGCAATCTAAGAGCCATTGAGGGTGAAAGGGAACAGATGCAACAAGAAATGCATTCCAGAGAACTAGGGAAAAAAAATCTAAACAAGAAGTTCGAACTCAATACAGTAGGCAAAAAGATAACTGAAGGAATAAAGCGATGGTCTGATGAATGGGAAAGGAAGATTAGCCTGGCTAATTTTAAACAGAGCTAGAGATTACTGTCAGATTGAAAAGTGAGGGTTTTCTGCAGAAAACAGAGTCCATGAAAGAGGTTTGGTTATGAGGAGAGAAATGGAGAATGCTTTGGAAGAAGTGGTAAGGCTCACTGCTGAATACAGGCAGGGAAAGCAAAACAGCACCAGGGTCACAACCTGCAAGGACTGGGAAGGTAAGGGTGTTATCAGTGACTAGTCACTGGTGGAAACTCGGTCCAAGCCCATCTTCAAGACAGCCTGTAAGGCAAAAGCTGTCAGCTTCCCCTCAGGTCTCTCTTGTCTCTTAATTCCTTAAGCCCAGAATTCTAAATATGTTGTCTGTGTGGATGAGAAAAAGTCATGATTTTCACTAATGTTATGGTGGCTGCTGCATCACTAAAAATCTGCTAGGCAGAACTCCAGCAGGATCACTAAGGAAGTCTGTTCAAAACCCTCTTGTGTCACTCTTATTAAAGATGGTGGGTATGCCAATGATGACATCAAAGCTCTACAGAAGAACTACGTCTGATTTTGCTTTTTCCTATTTGCCTGTTATACTTAGAGCAGTTATAGGTAACTGAAGCCCTGGCTAAACATTTCCTTGCAGTGCCTCCAATTAAAATAGTTGTGTGTGTGTATGTGTACATATGTGCTAAGGTGAACAACAAGAGTCAGGCTTTTCCTAGATCTTTCCTAGACTGACACTGTTAGGGGAACCTTAGCTTTTGCACATTTCATGCTACAGCTGCAGGATTTCTTTGAAGGAAACAAAAGGGCTTACTGTTTTATACTGGTAGTCAATGCTGGTTTTAGAGTAAAAAAATCAAGGTCAGAAATCATTACACAAACAGAACTGCCTTTCTCAATAGAATGTCTTCTGTATATATTCAGTATCAAATGCCCTAATTTATTTCCATAATCATTTCTAAGTGTTCTTACTACTTAAGAACCAATAACAGGTTCTCGATTCCAATAGGCTCTGCCGAATTTTTAACTAAAGCTCTAACCTTGGGCTGCAAGAACGCCAAGGACTTTTGGAAATAAAGTCATTCAGCTTTAGGGAGGATAAGGTTGGATGCCTACAGCAGAAAGCTTACTGTTAATAATGGTATGCAAAGTGGAGAGAAATCAGCTTAATACTGGTTCTTTGTGCATGTGGAAATGGCAGCTAGAACAGGCAGTATTTTACACTGAGGTGCAAAAAGTTTGATTGAGATGTCCTTGAGAGACAACACAGTGCTAGGGCATAATCCCTACCAACTACAGCTGCATTTAGTAGACAAGATCTGCTCCGACTTTTAAGCACTGAATTTACAGTCCCCAAACCCAAAAATGTTTCTGTGGGTTTTATTTTCCCCTTTTTTTTTTTTCTTCAGACCACTAGAAAATGGTCATTGTAGAACAGATGTGACACCAGACAAATGTGTTACCTTTCTCCTTACCTATTACACAGAAAAGAAAAATGGCAATGCACTAAGGGAACTGTAGCTAACACTCTCAGATGGTGATTCTGTCTGCTGACCAGCGTCCAGGTATTGATAATACTACTGCTGTGAAAGAGTGAGATCAGTCAGCACTTATGCAAACACACAGATAGCTTAGCAGTAAAAATGTCACGCAGTGATTACCATGAATTGAAAAAAATACCCTGTTAAGTAATTAACACAGTCTGGGCAATTAATATAGGCTAAGTCTAGAGCAAAAAAATAGCTATATGGGACAGAGGGAAAAAGAGAGACCCAGACAAAACGCAGCAAACCTAGAACCAAGTACAAATTGAAATTTAACCTCTCCCTCATTCTGACTGTGTAATTCACAGCAAAATCAGGTATCACACCAGTATGAAAGGAAGGACATGGGCAAAGCGGGCCCGGCCCACAGCAAAACACTGAGACAAAGTGTTGCTGGGGCATGAGACAGCATTGAGCCAGTCATCTCTTCAAGGTACGTTAACAGAAGTAAAGCAACTATATGGCAGATGTGATCAAAGCTGCAGAGGAGTGAGTGGCTGTGGTAAAGGGGAAGCTGCAGGGTTCTTCACTCTCTCATCCCTCCCCTATTAGCATTATTTGGCATGCCACAAGCTCCAGGTCTTGTGATGGGAACACAGCTACCCAGCCCTTCCATCCCACTGACAAATGGCTCCAAACTTACTCAGTGTAGGAATAACTTTCGTCCAAGTTACTTGACTGCATAGCTAGGTCTTGGCTCTAGTTGTTGTGGCCTAAGACACCCATTCAACTCGTCTAGCACTCAGCTACAGGTTTCTGAATTTACGCTTATTTTGTCTTCTTTTAAGAACAGAGGAATAGCCTGCAAGAGAGAAAATTATCCAGAAAGAGGAAGTTCTCTCATGCCAGAGAAGACTGCAGTACAAATATTTGTGCTGGCAGAATAGTATAAATAATTCACTAAGATGCCTTAAAATGAGATATAAAGATGACAAACCAGCTGTCAAGTAACATCTTCTAATCCCTGAACATTCTAATGTTCTTATAAATAGCACAGTTACAGTTTTTATTATAAAGAAGAAAAACAAAACCAACCAAAACTCAGGAAACTACAAACCCTTCTTTACCTCTCTTAATGTCATCCAGCTGAGGCTCAGGTGAGGGATTATCTTTCAAAGGAGAAGTCTTAGGTCCAGCTGCTGGCTTGGCTGGGGCTCTGAACTGCGAAGGAAGCTGAGATGCTCGGGCAGACTGTTGCTCTATTCGGGCTTGGATCTTGCTGCTACCTTCCACTCTGAAAAAGCAACCAGAGACATTCAATGGTACTATGTGACTATATTCGGCTTTTTCAATATCCTTGAATTAATTCATCATCTGTACAAATCTGTTTTGTAAAAATAAACAGTGAATTACAGCTTTCTGTATGCAACACTTGCTTTCAGTGACAAATAAGCATACACAGCTACACTGCAGCTCTTACAAAATGAATTTTCAAATCCAGATGTGGTTCAGCGGTGCCAAATTTGCTGCTCTAAGAACAATGAAGACTTTAATTTCATAGGCTCATAGAACGGTTTGAGTTGGAAGGGACCTTAAAGATGATCTAGTAAATTAGTATTTTTATTTTATCTAGTAATCTGTATCTAGTAATTTAGCAATTAGTATTTGTATTTTTTTAAAAAGAATAAGTAATCATAGTAATTTAAAGTAAGTACATCGTGAAATAGATCCACTCATAACAAAAACCCTGCTTAAAATCGCAGCAAAAGAAACAATTTTCTTACTTGCAATTAAATCATCTCAGACTGAACTCTCTTAGAGGTCAATCTGACTAGAACACTCGTTCTTGCTGCTAAATACAGCATGTAAGCATTTAATTCCTGGTTTTCATTCATTTGCTATTATCACTTAAAGATAGTTTAAGCTGTTCCTTAGTGGGAAATAGTCTCCACAATAACGCTATGCCTAGCTGTTCATTTCAAATCAAGCGTCTCTTCCTCCTACTGAATCAGCGATGTGATTGATATTGTTGGACAGTCAATATCCTTGGCAGAAAACCAAACCAGAACAGAACAAAACCTACTTATTCAGGTCCTTCTACAGCAAACCATATTGAGATTAAGGCGTGTGGTGTAGTTTATCACATAACACCAAAGGTTTTTGGGGCATGGCTTTATGTAGTGTAGCAGAGAAGCAGCTTATGTGGATATTAGAACTTGGTTTTGGTTCTAGGAGGGTTCCAGCTCAGCAGTGTGACACTTCTGTGCCTTTAAGCTAATCCTACTGAGAAACAAGTTGAACTAGGCCATGTGGAACTTCTGGGATTTCACCTAAACTGCTTCTGGTATCTGAACTAGCACATTTAGCACTAACTCAGGTATCTCTGTGCTTCACTGAAGTGTAGATACAACTTCAAAAACTAAGCGCAGACACACTTTTTCATTCATCACTGAAATGCAGCTATTAGATACCACATTTACAAGAGAAGTGAGGATTTGGGAATACACTCATTGCATCAACTGAAACGTAAAAGATTGTTTCCGGTATCAATTATGCTCTTGGAACTACAAAAGCTTTTATGTAGAACAAGTGCAATTACTCTCCCATTAATGTCATCAGGATGTTGACACTAAAAACTCTGCTCCCACAGTGTCACCAGGTCGTTAAAGATCAAAGTAGCCATGACAAAAAAGACACTTCTGGTCTGAGAAGTGAATGACTTTGCAAAGAACTCCTCCTCGAAACAGGGATCCCCAATTTTTCACTAACTTGCTTCTGCTTGAGAAAAGTGGAAATATTTTCACCTCACCAGAGCCAAAACTCAGGGGATCCAAACACTCCACTAAGCCTAAGCCCTCCTGCACTTCTTTGTGCCGTTCTGACTTAAGCTTCACCGGGACAAAGTCCAGCAGAACTTCAACTGGGAATTCACATCTCATCTGTGATGTGCTCATATCCACTGAACAAAACGAATGCCACATGGATCAGTTTTCACATCACTCATTCAGGAGTGCTACAGTCCATTTACCTCGAAATCAGGGTGCCCTTGGCTAACTTTCAGCCAACTGCTAATGAGCTGCAACTTGCATTTCTAGTAGTTTTAGCAGCCAAAAGGTTTACATTGCAATAAAGGCGTGGGCTTTTCAAAATGCAAAACTTGTAGAATTATTTGAGAGCTTTTCTTCCCAAGACAATTGAATAATTGCTTTCCCTTTAGATTTCAGTAGCCTGTGGTCCAGTGACACTGAAAGAACATAATCCAGAGACTTCAGGTACTTGCTGAGCAGCAAGACTATGAAAAATCTTCCAGCTACACACTTCATAGTGTTTGTCCAGCGAAGAAAGAATAGTGGGTCAGAGCAGATTTCTGGCCTTAGCAATTCTTCTAGGCAAAATCTCATTAGTATTATTTCTACAGGCCCTGTCCCCTCCATCTTCTTTTCCCCTGCTCAGCTGGAGGCTTTAGATTGTGTTCCACTTTATATATCACTGATCCAAAACAGAGATGAGAGTTTCACCTTCCCTAAGAGATCATGGCTCCCACAGGAAGCTGTAGGGAACAAACCTGGAAAGTTCAGCAATCCTTTTGACAGCCTAATATTTCTATTGTCTTTTTCAGCTAACTAGAGATTCCTGAAACACATCCCATCCTTCAGCCAGCTTCCAAAGCTTCAAATCATGGGAAGTGTTTGATTGCAAGCTATAATTATGTCCTTTCAGCACTGGAGAATTTACAAATACTTTACTCTTGAATTTACACTCCTATTCACATTTTTAGGCAAGATAAATTGACATGTAAAGCCCGTAAGGTTTAGTAATTAAACTTCACTACAAAACAAAAGAAAACGGGGTTCTGGTTCAAAAGACAGTCTGAAAAAGAAACTTCAGCAAAAATTAATCCTATCAAGAGCCCTGTACCCAGGTTTACCTTGTTTTCTTGACTTGAATGCTGCTATTAAGTTTTTCCAGCACATATTCCCCAGAGTCATGGTTGATAATAAGCACACAGTCCTTCTGATATGGCCTTTTATTTCCTCTAAACACAGTCATCGGTGGAGTTGAACTCTGGTATCAAAGAAAGAGCACACATTTGTTTGGTTATATTCCTCTATCCAAAAGTTTATATTCATTTATCTTAGTGATTATATGTGTTGTTCTGACCAAGAGGTTAAGCACTTAGCTCCTACGGAAAATGTTCATTCATGAAATGGGAAAAATAGTTATATGCAGTAGATGAGATGTTTCCTTACAGCAATAATACGTCTTTCATCATTTTAAGTGTCTCTGCAGTGAAACAACATGTTCTTCATGGTTGCCATTATTTACAGTTATCATTCCCGAAATGATCACTGAATTTGCATAGCTGGCCCTGACAAGTGTCATAAATCTTCTTGACATTTCTTCTCTGTAAATCTTGGGTTTGGCTAAGAAATAAAGCTCTAATTATTCGTGTAGCAGAACTGTTTCCTAAAGAAACATGTGGTCAATTGAAAAAGAATTTAAACTGCTTTGTATTTTTAAAAAAGGTAGTGTTATCATAGTGGCTGGCTTACAAGCAACTGTCACTATGTAAGAACAGCTGTCATCTTCAAAGTCAGATTAACATGGAGATGCCATGCAGTTATGCTGAAATGTCTTCTCAAAAGCAAATGGGGTATTTTGACACCTTCCAGAAAGTCCCCAAGTCCACACAATGCTGCATAGAGCCATAAAAGTCTAATGGCTTAGACTGAGAAGCAATAAAGATAAACTCATGTGGTGGTGCACGCTGGTTAACTGATACTGCTGAGATGATGCTCAGCTGTACTGCATCCATGCACAGGCTGGCTCATACAATTGGTTCCGGGCTTACAGGCACAGAATCCATGGCCTATTTACACACAGCAGCATAGACACAGATATCACTATGTCAGAAAAGGACGTATTACTCAAAGGGGATATAGAGAAAAATGTTCTCAGTTGTGAAATTTGCTCAGACTCCTCTGTAATGTACAGCTACTGTAGAAAAGGAATTTAGAAAGAAAATGTTTGTTCATGTGCACATTTGCACATGCTGTAGGAAAGCAACCAAAATTGAGGAGAAAAGTTAAAAACATACTCTTCTATGGATTTTTTCTGAGTAGCAAAAATGAATAATCATATTTTAACCGCTCAGAATGCAATTCCTTCATGCTGCTAAAAATAGATTTATGTTTGAATTTAAAATGGGTTTAGAACCGTGAGGGTGGAAAATCTGAATTCCCAACAAAGATACAGTACGAGATAGAGACATGATTCAGAAAATATGTCTCAAGAAAGTCATGTCTTCAAAGTCATGTTACATTTTTAGCAATCCTGCATTTAAGAGAAGAAAGCCACATTTCTGAGAATAAAAAAGCAAACTGAAAGTCAAATCCTGCTTGCTGTTGACAACTAAATCAGGAGATGTATAACGCACAAATTTAACGAAAATTGATCAAAATTTGCTGCTATCACTCTGATACCCAGAAGCCTCCTACCTCAGCAAAGAATGATTCTGCCTAAAGAAATAAGCAGAAATGGAACCTTGTTTAAGCAAACTAACAGTCCATCCTTCTACATAAAATTAAGTGCTTAGGTTTTACGTTAGTACCTAAATAACACTGGCTTACAGATTTTGCTGATTACAGGAGAGAAGAAGGTGGCAGGTGAAACAGGTGACATTTAATCATTTTGTTTTGATGCTTGAAGCTTGGGGGTTTTTAAATAAACAGGAATTCTTCACTTCCCCAACAGAAACTGTTTATCAAACACTACAGGACTAAATCCACACGTATTTCAATTTCTCCAAGCAAAAAGGGACACCAAAATACCTCCACTGAGCAAATTCCTGGGGATATCCTCAGGGACCAGGCAATGTCAAAAACCAACTTAGAATCTGAATGCTATCCAGTCGTTGGGCAACTGAGAATCAAAAGCAGAATCCAAGAAATTCCGTAAATCTTGTCAGGATTAAATGATCTCAAAACTTCTCACTCTTTTCCAGTATGCTTAGTATTTTCCATCTTTCTGTCCAGAACACAGGCATCACTTTCCTTGGAACAATACACACAGAGTGACTGCATTCGCTGCAGTTAGCTGCCTAAGCCTTCAAAGCATTCAATAAGCTGCTCATACTCATGTGAAGACTAATTAAACTCAGCAGTACAGAAATTCTGAATGGGACATTACAAGCGATCTTGTTCAACACAAAAAATGAGCGAACAACCCTGTTCCAAGTCATTCCAAGGTGAATGCCTCTGCTATTAATCGTATTGTTACCTGCTCTCAAATAGCACTGCCATGCTCATCATTTTCATAGACAAAAAACAGTCTGTGACTTCCTGCAGCACTCAGAGGTGATCAGAAACGTATAAAATCAGGAGTGGTGGAAAGCAGGCTGAAGCCTCATTCAGTAAGAATTGTCACGGTACCATCACCTACCAAATAAACCCACCAACATGCTAGACTAAACAACACCAAAAGGATCTAACACGCAGCTTCCAAACTGACTGGTGCCCCCCTGCTAGCAGCAAACCCATCAATGCCTGTGGGTTCTGGTTTATTGGCTTGACACAGAGCATTAACTCCAGCTAACAAACAAATCCAGTTCAAGCATGCAAGCACTTTGTTTTGGTAAGGAAACCACTGAACCTTCAATTACAGAACAGCTGCACCTATAAACAGTTTAATCACTTGTTTTATTGCCATTTGACAATCATCCTCACACAGTAGATCTTTATGGCATAATTTCAGGAGGAAGTAGATGGGAAACCACTTCACTGCCACTCACCAGAACTGACCTCCCCTGCCTTCCACTCATAAAGCTAAAGGCGTGGAACTTTCTGTGCTATTTGTATGTCCAAAAAGCCAGCCGAATACTGGGCTGCTGCAAAAGCAGTGTGACCAGCAGGTCAAAGGCAGGGATCCTGCCCCTCTGCTCTGCACTGGTGAGGCCCCTCTTGCAGCACTGTGTACAGTTCTGGTGTCCTCAACATAAGAGGGCCATGGAGATGTTGGAGCAAGTCCAGAGGAGGCCACGAGGATGATCTGGGGCTGAAGCACCTCCCATACAAAGACAGGCTGAGAACACTGGGGCTGTTCAGCCTGGAGAAGAGAAGCTGAGTTGAGACCTCAGAGCAGCTTCCAGTGTCTGAAGGGAGCTACAAGGATGCTGGAGAGGGACTCTTCATCAGGGACTGTAGTGACAGGACAAGGGGTCATGAGTTTAAACTTAGTGCAGTTTGGATGTGAGGAAGAAGTTCTTTACTGCGAGGATGGTAAGACATGTGGGAAGTGCAGTCCGGATGTGAGGAAGAAGTTCTTTACTGTGAGGATGGTAAGACACTAGCACAGGTTGTCTAAAGAAGTGGTAAATGCTCCATTCCTGGCAGTGTTCAAGGCCAGATTGGATGGGCCTTTGAGCAACCTGGTGTAGTGGAAGGTGTCCCCACCGATTCCAGGAGGTTGGAAGTGGATGATCTTAAGGTCCTTTCCAACCCAGACCATTCTATGATTCTATGGTTTAGTAATGGGAAAAATATGCTTACAGGCATACCTGTGACTTCTGAACATCAAACCTTGACGAAAGTCCAAATTACTCTGCCTTTATTCACTAAGCCATTGCACCAAAAATGGTTAGAAACTAGGCACAGAACTTCAGCTAACAATAAAAGTCTTACAGTCACTCAAGGAAGAGTAGGAAGAAAGAAATTAAAAGTAAAGAATAGGCTGCAAACTCACAAGTATAACCCTTTATGATTCAATTGTACAGTCCTTTCCTAGGGTAACACAGTACAAGTCTGGCTGCTCAATTACTGAACCCATTTCTATTAACAAAAAATGAAAGTGAAAGTAGCATTTATATTAGACTATAGCTACAATGCAAATTTACTGGAGAGTAAGCAAAGACATATAACACACTTACTGGAATATGTGGCAGAGTGATTGTTACGTCATCTCCTTTACCCACTTGGAGGTCCCCCTCACAAGATGTATCAATTGATGCTGGCTTAAAATCATCTGAAGAGGAAAACAATTGCAATTACATTTCTTAGAGTCTTCAGAAGTGTCATCCTGCCCTGCAAAGAGTTACTGCACATTACTGGGATTACAGGGAATGCTAAAATACACGCTAGTGTTTACAGCAGGGGTGGAATAACACACCAGTATAATGTGTGTGGCTCTGTGCCCCAGTCATATGACAATACCAGATTCTGAACTTCCTCTTTAAAATGTAAATAAGGTTCTAGACCTTGTGGTAGAAGCCCAAAAGCAGACTTCTCCAAACACCAGGCTTTGAGTGACACTGAATTTTGCAGGCAAGTGTAAAACTGCACCGCCTATCTCAAAAGAGTATCAGCTTCAAGACCAAGGGCTCTGCATGGCTCTTGCCAATTCCAAACCTGAGGACTAATTTAGTGATACCAACTAATTAAGTCTTCTTGGTATTTCTGTCTATTTAACAGCTATCTTGCCTCCACACTATCTCCTCAAGGGTAGAGGAGACCTCATTTCTCACTTATAAGGGAAAAAAAAGGTGCTGATCTCACTTTAGCAGGCTCCATGCTAGTCCAAAGCCACTACAGATAGAAAGCATGACTAAGGTGAGACACTATTGGCTTTACACAAACCCTGGCTTCAACTACTTTTGCTGCATTTTAAACGCAAAACGCTTCGTCTCCCAAACAAGGCACTCTGTTTAGTGTATTTATTTGAACTAAGAACATTTTAACCTAAAAGCATTTTCTGCTCATTACTCTGTTGTGCTGATGAGCCATAAAAAAACCCTCCGAACCCCCTATCAGAACCTGTAATAGTCTGACAGAGGATTTAGACAAAGTAAAATAAGATCAGACAGATATAAGCTGGTCTGCTTTGTTTGTTTTAAGAATCAGTTTCCATCCAATTCTAGCATCTCTGGATATGGATATACGGAGGTGTAATTATATTCACAATCAAGGCTTTTAATTACTGCATTAGTTAAGGAATTAATATCTCAGAACAAATGTAAAAAATAATTGCACTATGAAAAGCACATTTGCAGAAAAAATACCCCAAACAAAAAGAAAACTAAAACCAATCAACAAAACCTAAAAACCTCAACCCAAAACCACCCATCAAACCCCATCCTGCAATAAATTCTCATTAGGAGGATGTTAACGTCTAATTGCATTTTAGTTTGACAGCACTACAAACAGAATCAGGCACACTTGACTTAACCCTCATGCCTTGACTGCCAGACCAAATCATACGTCACTTAATTTTCATCTAAGCAATCTATTTCTAGCTATTGTTTCCCACCTACTTTATGTGCAAGCTTGCCAAATAAAACAAACCAGCTGCACAAGATCGAGCGTCTTTACCATAAAGAGATCAAGAGTTTCAACAACGCAATCAGCAACTTAAGAAAGAAGTGTGATAGTGATATCAGCAAAATATAGTTACTCTAAACAAACACTTTAAAAACCATTTTCTTTTGGTTAGCACACTAGATGTATGCGCTTGGCTAATCTTCCTGGATCCAGTGTCCCTCCAAACGTACCCACAGCTCTTCTTCCAAAAGTCAGACGTTTTTAAGATGTGTTTTACAGGGATAATCCAGTTTTTCAGCACAGTATTTCATAAACATTAGGGACTGAAGCGTTTTAAGAAGGCCAAAACAAATTGAGCCTAAGAAAATCCTCTTATTGTAGTTTGTGTGAAAAAGATTATGGGAACAATATAATGCTCAGATCCCAAATAAATCAGTCCAGATTAACTAACTGCTGGAAAAAAACAAAATTATAACCAGGAAATGAAGAGATCTCACTTGAAAGTCATGGACTGAAAACACAGCACACAGAAAGGTCTTATGGAATAAAACTGCATTCTTGCAGTTGTAGTCAGAAGAGCGTTGGCTTTGCAACCCCATAAGAAACTAATTATCGAAGCACTTTCAATTCTGGAAATCCAGTGTATTTCCATCTAGATATGGCTTGGGTTCTATTCATGAACTATCAGACAACTTCATTCATTGCATAGTTTGGTTACTTTAAGATTTATAAATGGGGATTTGCTAGCATGTTAGCGCTGGATAACACTGTTCAGTGTTACATACAAACAGTTCCATGTACCAAACATTGGCCTGGTATTCTTCAGCACTGAGGAGTTATGTATAACCAGAGGGGTGAAACACACAAAACTGAAGTGCTAACCCACCAGCCAGTATTTACCATTGAGCAAAATAGCTCTGCCTCAATCACTGGCCATCTGCTTGAGTAACAGCTCAATCTAGGAAGCTGCTCTTTCAAGTCACTTTCAGGCGACTAATATCACCAAAATCCTTAGTTGTAGTATATGAACATGGGCCATGAGACTGGGCCTAGGATTATGCATCACAAAGCAAAATATCCTACTGTTAACAGTATAATTTCCCACCTTAATACAAGCTACTGCAATACAAGCTGACTTACTGTTGGTGATTTACTACTCCTTTTAAATCCTGGGTTCATTTGGAGGAAGAAAAAGCAATTTCTTCCCAAAGAATTCAAGGACAGAGAGTGAGCCGCTCTTCCGAACTATTTTCTATTGAGAAATTAAACCTACCCAGTGCTAAAGAGAACAGGGAATAATATCCCGTACCTTTTAAAACCCCCACATATTCATCCAATTATTCAGAAACTTCACAATCGCTCAAGACTCCACCTGAGGATTTATGTGCCACTTATTGGGCAGCACCGCATGTGTCTGAGGGACTTCTGCTTGCTTCCCTCATTGCAGCTGCTGGAGTTGGGGCAGCCAGGGCCAGGGCTGCTGGGATACATGTTGCCTCATCACCAAACAGCCTGCTACAGATCAGGCCGTGGGTGTTTTAGCTGTGGCCATTTGTCCTGCAGCTGCCATTTAAAATACCCATAAGGAAAACGGCAAGCCATTCTCCCCTCGTACTCCCTCACCGAGGGGACTCGCTCTGTGCTCCCTCAGCGATCCACATACACCTCACAACAAACTCGGCGAGCTGCCCGTCTGCCCCGGCCTGTCTCGCTCCCCGCCGACATCCACCTTCCCCAGCTCCGCTCGGGCACCGCTGCGGGCACACAGCAGCCGGCGGGGCACGAAGCCCCGTGGCGGCGGCGGCGAGGAGGAGCAGCGCTCGGGCAGCGACCCTCTTCGTCGTGGAGGACCGGAGGCCGAGAGGGGACGGCCTTTAACCGGTAGGAAGCAGCGGCGGGACCGTGGGGGTGAACCCTGGGGAGGATGGCGGGGTGCCGGGCAGGTACCGCTGCGGGGCTGCCCGGAGGGAAGGGGTGCGCGGAGCGGGGGTTTCAAAGCAGGGGCAGGGAGTGCGGCAGAAGGGACCGCGCCGCCGGGGCACGGGGCAGGCAGCAGGGGGACGGGGAGCGGGAGGAGAGAGCGGAGGAGGAGGTGGCTGCGGCGGGGCCCGGCAGGAGGGAGACGGGGTGGTTGGTGCTCACAGCGGATGGTGTGGAAGAAGGCCTTGGGCCGCCGCTCGAAGCTCTCGCCCAGGTGCAGCGGGTGCTCCTCTTTGTCCAGCAGCGAGTTCGCCGAGCCGTTCATGGCCCCAGTTCCGTCCCCTTCTTGCCCAACCGGTCCCTTCCTCTCCTCCGTGCGCTGCCGCCCGGTGCCCTTCCGGGAGCCGAGTGCAGCCGGGAAACTGCTCCGGGGCTGGCGGCGGCGGCGGAGACAGCGAGGTGAGGCGGGCCGCTGGGCCCACAGGGTCCCTTGGGCCGGGAAGAGCCGCTGTCCCCGCGGAGGGGACGCAGGTCCTGCAGGGGTGTTCCTGAGGGGAGAGGTGGAAGCCCGGCGCCCCACGCCCTCGGGAGGGAGGATAGGGTAGGGTAGGGGAGCGCAGGGCTGTGCTGGGGGTCCGTTCCTGACGGGGTATTCCCGGCGGAATGCGGGGTCGGACGCGGTCCCTCTGTTTCCTAGCTGTTGCCTGGAGACCGGCTTCTTGTGAGGGCAGCGGGGCTACTGTTTGTTTGCGATCTCGGGGCTGCATTAAACGCCTTGAAAACGCCCTTTAGCCTAAGCATAGGCTGTTAAAAAGGTGTTTATCATCCTGCTAACTTCCTACCTCAGCGTTTTCTGAGCGTGAAAACAGCTTGGATTGTTTTTCTCTCCAAGCTTGTCCTGTGGAGAGATACAAGCATTGACCATGCCAGACCTAGAGTGGACATTTTGCTGATTAAACTGTCATTTGGGAGATACGCTCTTCTTGAGGAGACTTTCTTTCAGGGGAACCTTTTCTCTGCAACCTTTTCCTGTTGTTTTTGAAGGAAAACGAGGGTGCCCGCTCCAGTGAAGCTGGACAAAAAATCTTGACAGTTCTTTATTTCATTTGCACACGTTTGTGTTTTATGTTTGCATCATGTAAGATTTTATTTATTTATTGCATTATAGGGTATCGGGGTTTTTTTCGCATTTCCATTTTGGCAAAAGGACACCAGTGCCCGGTCCTGGGCACTGACATACACGAGTAGCGTGTGTTGGCTACTTGGGCTCCTTGGGAGTTCCTGGGCAATGCAGTATTTAATTCACATGTACAGATCCAGGATCCGCATGTTTGTGGCAAGGCAGGGGTCTGCAGTAGTTTAACATCAGCGATAAAATTTGGGTCCTTTCCCAGCCTATGTAGAACTCTTCATTGCTCCATTTTTTGTTAACTTCTGAAAACAAACCCAGCTGTGATGGTTAAAACCGGTGTGGATCCGCAGGAGGAGGCAGTGGGTTTGCTCTCTTGTTCAAGTGACGTGGTGATTTATAAGTGCCGCTGTTGTCACCAGTGTTTTCTCACAGAGGTGAGAGCAGGACAAAAAGATGCGAACACAAATACAGTTTGTTTCATAACTGTAATGGGACTTGCAATGTTACCTGTTACTATTTTTATGAGATGTTCTAACTGGGGTTAACAAGAAACAAAGCCCTTGCTTTCCTTTTAAAGTCAGTTTTAGCGAAAAGAAGCTTAGAGCTGCACCATCTTCCTCTTGTTAAGTAGTTTTCTAGAATGCAGAGGGAAGCCCAGCAGTTTCTAAGTATCTTCTTTTGACATTAGTGGGATGTCATATGCAATTCTTAGTTTGGATGGAGGACTTCAGAAATTAATTGAAATCTGGAGACATTACAGTTCATCAGGTAGGATAGATTGTAAAATCGTAATAGGTGCACACTGTTACTATTTCTCTTCTGCTTCTAGATCCTACCAAAGTTAAGTGATGGAACCATACACTAAAGAAAGAAAATCACCCTTGGGTGTTTGACATTCATATTTGTGTGAAAGAGTCGAGCATGTTCCAAGAAAATACGTCAGACAATTGTTTAAATATAATAACAACATCTACTGAAGATGGTGCTTTCCAAAAAAGTGGCCATAGTGCAAGGATCCTCAGCCCAGAAGAAGCTGAGAAATTGGCGAAAGACCAGGTTTTAGTGTCCGAGTTCAAACAACTAAAACTAGAGAAAGAGGCACAGAAGAACTGGGATTTATTTTACAAGAGAAACAGCACCAACTTCTTCAAAGACAGACACTGGACAACAAGAGAGTTTGAAGAGTTAAAAGCCTGTCGGGAGGTGAGATCTATACACTTCCTCCTTAAAGGATGGGATTGATTGTTTCCAAATGATTTAATAATACTTAGAACAAAAGCATTAGGGTAAGACATGGTCACATGTTAAGTTTGCAGTGCCCTGTGTACTTTCTCTTAATATCAAAGATACCTCCTCAGAGTCCGATGCATCAGTTTGGTTTCAGTTTATAATTGATCCATGCTGGATACTAAGAACAAAATCTGGAATGTTGTGTGCTGAATAGACAACTTGTCTCTCTCTGATGTCACATCACAGATGCAAGTTGGTGCACTTCAGAACACTACTTTAAAGGAAAGCATCCAGAATTATAAGGTAGCTGCAAAGTACAGTTAAGGGGAATAGCCAGAGGTAGCTGGTGTTCATTATAGCTCAATGAAATGCAAGCCAGAAATGATACAACAATCTGTTCGTTGCTTAAAGGCTAGATGACTATAGAAATACGTTAATATAGTCTAAAAAGATTTGTAATTTTGCTGACATCAAGATTTCTGTTTTGCAATGTCAGATTATCAAATGGATGCCTACTTTGGTTTCTGAATCAATGGTAATTAAGATTGATTATAGCTTATAAAATGCTGATTGAGCAGTTTCTCTGCTTATATCATGAGGAAAACAAAAATTATGTGCTTTCCTTTGGATTTGTTTCTCCCCAGTTTGCAGATCAGAAACTGACCATTCTGGAAGCAGGCTGTGGGGTTGGGAACTGCTTATTTCCACTCTTAGAAGAAGATCTGAATATTTTTGCATATGCCTGTGATTTCTCTCCTAGAGCTGTTGAGTATGTGAAGGTTGGTGTGATATTTGGAACTTCCTTTAGAGCGTCTCTATAAGCTTCTGGAATTGCACATACCTGGAATGACAGACTTCTCTTGCCTTCCTTTTTGTAAAAAGGGTAGAATAGCTTGTACAAAAAAATGAAGACTGATCCATTTCAGTGGATCCCAGATGCAAGAAGCTGAATCTTTGCTGAAGACCTGTTTTTTTTAGCATCAAATTGCAGCATTATAGTAATACACGTATATTACTTGAAGGATTTGCGAAGACTATGGTTTTTGGGAAAACTACTATGTCTTTGCTGACTGTGCAGTACAAGCAAAATTTGATTGTGGTGGAAGCTTGCCCTTGATACTGTGGTGCTGTGAAAGTTACTGTTAAGGAAATTTGAAGCCTGATTAGAAATAGGTATGTTTCTACTTATTCATAGGTAGGTAGTACTCCAGTCCAAAGTTAAGTTTCCCAGCAAGACTGGTGGGGACTTCGAGCTTTTAAAGTCCTTTGGTTTATTAAGTTTGTAATCACAGGTAAATTTCAATATATCTGTTATTTGAAATCATTCTCTCGTGGTACATTTGTGACTAAGAACCACAAGACACATACTGCATGTCTCATGGGAAGGATGGGAAGAAATATGCGTAGCAAACAGGAGAGGAGAGCAGCTCCCTGAGTTGCCACAGCTGCACTGCAAAATTAGGTTGGGCTGAGCATATACCTTGGGCTTTGGATGACTTAGTGGTATCTGCCTCCACAATGCTTGCTGAAGTTCTTTCTTGTCAAGACCAGATTTCCTTTTAACCAGCAAAATCGTGGGTTAGAGCAACCCAGCTGCAGGTTATGCTACATGAGCTGTTTACGGTCTACTTGTAGCTCAAGAGCTGTACTTTGATCACTTTGTATTACTAAAATTAGTTTAATAATATTTCTGTATTGTTAAAAGAGTAGAAGCAGCAGTAAAACAGAAGTGTTAGGTTTTCTGAGTTGCCTTAGCACGTGTTCCTTCTCAAGTTCCTGAGAACAGACTATTCTACTAGTTGTAGTTTCACTGTTGTAGTAGGCAGCAAAGAATTTCTGATTGTGTTAGTCACGTGTTGGAAGTGAATGTTCTTTTGCCACCATGTTTTGTGTTGCTCTACTGACAAGTTTCTTCTTTTCTTGTCTACTGACAAGTTTACTTTTTTTGCAAGAACAAATGCTGCTCATTTTCCATGAAAGTATACTCTTTTCACTTCCCTAGAAAAATGCCTTATACAGTACGGAAAGATGTAAAGTGTTCCAGTGTGATCTTACCAAAGATGATCTTCTAAAAAATATACCAGCAGATTCTGTGGATGTTGTCACACTTATATTTGTGCTTTCTGCCATTCATCCTGACAAAATGCATCTTGTCTTGAGGAACATTTACAAGGTAAAACCAGCAGATTTTACAGCCTTTAAAGCACTTTTCCTCTTTCTAGCTTGAAAGTACAGTTTTCTTCTGAGAAAATAACCTCTCTTGTAATGGTGATCTTTAATATTATATTTAATGGATGTATTTAGTTAGTTCACCAAATATATGGGACTAAAATATGTTTTACAAGGGTTCTTTTTCCTCTCTTGGTATTGTGAATTTGTTTGGATTCTGGATGGCCTAATGTGTGCCATCAGCATGGCAAAGATATTTTGCCTGTGTTTAAAAGAGCAAAAGCTTATTCAGCTAGTCAGCACCTGAACAGATATCTTAAGCTATTTGTAGTCTACTGTTCATGAGGAAATGTATTTAAGAGTGGACAATCCAGTTTATATGCAACTTTTTTGTTGCAGAGGGAATGAATTGAGTATGTATATAACTTCTTTTATTGAATGTGTTAGGATACCTTTTCTTAGTTATATGTGTTTGTGTCTGTATATACAAGTATATATATATCTGTATATGTCTAAATCCATTTATCTTATTAAAGCATATATGTATTATGTTACAGGTATTAAAACCAGGCAAGTGTGTGTTGTTCAGAGACTATGGACTATATGATCATGCAATGCTCAGGTTTAAATCTGGCAGCAAACTTGGAGAAAACTTTTATGTTAGACAAGATGGGACAAGATCCTTTTTTTTTACTGAAGGTAAGAGATGCTGTAGAGTGCTTTGTTTTCTGTGAATCTTCTGTTTAAACTTGCTTCAGGGAGTTGCCAACATGTCCTTGGCAGTTTTGTTTACCCAGCTGAACTGTTAAATCGTGGTGTATTTCATTTGCCATCCTTTTTGGGAGGAAGAGGTTATCTAGACTGGCAGGACTTTTTGGAGCACTTTCTTGCTTAACAAGCTTTTTGTGTGTGCTTTAAGGCATTAAAGCTTTTTGTATGTGCTATAATGTGCCAAGAGAAGCAGTTTCTGACTCTGCAGAATTTCATTCGGATTTGTTACCAAAGGGAAGAAACTAGTGTTCAGTAGCAGAACTGACCATCTTCAAGAAGCAACTAAATAATTATTTTAGCATTGGTTCTGTTGTTGGTTTTTTTGCTGCAAGACTATTCCTGGTGTATAAGATGAGATCTATTGAAGAAGTTGGTGACTTCTAAAGCAGAACCATGACTACAGCACTGAGAAGCTAGTGCACAAATCCTGCTGAGATAGCCCTGACTAGCTGTGGTTACTCTGTCTTCTGTTTTCTGTTGGTTTGTTGTTTGGTTTTTTTAGTGAAGATGATGCAAAACCATTTCCATGTGATACAGTATTTAAACAGGTTTTCTTTCAGAGCTCATAATGATTTAGGAAGGAAGGGAATTATTGCAGTTTGCTGGTGGGGAATTGGAAGCACAGAGACATGAAGGAATTTGCATATAGTCTCACAATGAGTTGGACTTACAGCTCGTCTTCTAACTCCCAATTCCTCATGCTAACTTCAGTGACTTCACCCATCAATTATAGGACATTGTGTACGTAGTAAGAGCTATGTGTTTATTTCTGTGGGGCTCTTTGTTCTTTGTCTAAAGTAAAATATAGGCACTGAATAGACTGATTTGGAGTGAAGTAAATATTATTCATATTTTATGACACAAAGTGTTACCTAATTGCTCCTGATATATAAAACCCATTAACCTTGTCTGAGCTCTCTCTATTCTCTATAGGACAATGATGAAATCTAAGATAATGCTGGCTATGCAACAGCTTCACTGAAGTATTTCTAGAACTATTAAGTGATTTTTAGTTCTGTTTAAACAGTTAGCTTTTACAAAGAGAATTGATGCTAAAGGATACAAATACGAGACTGACCTAGCTATGGAATTTTAAATCACGTTTTTATAGTGCTAGAATTGTTTCTGAATGAGAAATTCCTTGCATGCTTGCTTCGGGGAAAGAATTGCGGTAGGGAGAAGAAAGAAGAAGGAAGGAGGAAAGAGAGAATTTCTCTTACATTGTTCATGTTAGCAGTTGTTTTGCTTTGGGCTGGTCTGCGACTGTCTCGTGGACCACCTCTGCTCCCATTTTTAATCATTATGATCTCATTCATCTCTCTAATTTTCATATAAATATTGCTTAATGCTTGAGAATTCTTTTGTTACTGGAAACATGACTCCCATCATTTCTGAACAGTTTGCTACCCATGCTGTTTTTCATTTGTTTAGCACTACACTGGTACACCAAGTGATTGCTGCCCGGGAGGATTTGAATAATGCTTATTTATTAATGTGCCTTGTCTCAGATAACACTGAACTTCTTCCATGAGAAAAACAATTCCACTCTTCCACTGTTGGAAATATTATTATATTTGTAGAGGAAAGCATGGTTGTAATTTTGTGTTATGGAATATATGCAATTTCCTCACAATGAGATTTGAATAGATCCACAATTAAGTGCTGTTTGCTTATATTTCATCGATGTGGGTCCTCCACTTTACATGAGCAAAACTGGCTGTTTACAGCCAGTGCATGTGGCTTCATGTGTCTTGGGTTGTTACAAGCCTGCACTACCACCACTTTTGCAAGCTGTTTTGCTTGGGTTGATGTTTCTAGAGGAGATCTGTATTGATTTTTACTCAGCAGTCTGCCTGCATAGAACAGCTTGAAGTCTGAAGGCCTGTCTGATTTTCATGCTGTAACACATAAGAACATATGCTTGTGTTAATGCTGACAAATATCTTAAAAATAGCTTAAACATAATATTTCATCTTATTCTTTTAAATTCTTTTCCAGAGTTCTTGTCTGAGCTTTTCAAAGCTGAGGGATATGAGCAAGTGGTCAATGAATACGTGCAACGAGAAACTATCAATAGGAAAGAAGACTTGCGTGTTCCAAGGGTTTTTCTTCAAAGCAAATTCCAAAAGCCTTTCGATCAGACAAGCTCTTGCTGATTAGCAACAGCATTGCTTGTTTGAAATGGAAGCTGGCACATAGATTTTCCTTGCGTGTGCTCATCTTTCTGGTAAGCCAGAAATGACTGCATCAAATACCTCTTGTTGGTTTACGTCCTCAGATACGAAATACGAATGCTATTTCTAATTCAAATCTAAGATGGTTTAGTGATGCAGACAACCCGTTCAGTATCTGTATTCCTGCTTCTGAAGTAAATCCTGTGCAGCACTGGCAGAGGATCAGGTAGAGCACACTAAATATGATTAATTTTAAGCACTAGTTTACATGAGTTATTATAATTGTTATTTCCATTTTTATTAAAAATATTTTTAAAACAAGTATCCTGTGTTTCCTATCACTTTACAGGGGGGTTGTGGCCTGTAACAGTATTTGTTCTGCTTTCAGTACTTGTAGGACTTAGGGCTATAATGTCTCAGATACAGGAATGAAACTCAGTGAGTGGTATAATGTAAGCTGCTTTGATATTTTAATAATGGTATCTTTTTAATGTGCTCAGCATTTAGATATGTAAACCAATGTTTATACCCTAAATAAGATCCTAATTTGTCTGACTTCGTGCTTGACGAAAGTTGTCAGAGGATCAGGTTGTCTTTATCCCTAATTAATTGCAGATGTTTTATGTTGGATGAGCAGAAATAGCTGAAGTTTTGCAAGTCAGTTTCCCATTTGAAACAGAAATCGGTGAATCAGAAGTACTTTAGATCAGTCGTAGTCAGTTGCTTATTTTGTGAGCAAAGGTCTTAATTCTTTTGCATCACTCACGGGGAAGATGTTGGTCTTTGCTGTTCCCGTTGCAAAAAGCCGCTTTATTGACACTATGGCTCGTAGCCTGCCACAGATTTAACTGCCTTTCCCTTCAACAGCCCTCATGCTTTACACTGCAGAACCTCTTTGTTCTTGGGAGATGCAAGCAGAAAGCCATGTCTGGATCTTTAACCTGCATTTTGAATGGCTGCTCTTCAGCAGAGGAAGCTCAGAAGTATCCAGTCACTTGTGCAATAGGCTGCGCTGATCTTGTGTAATGTACATAAGCCGCAACAAGGGAAATCCCAATGAAATACTAAGGGGTTTGTTGGGGTCTTTTAATAATTTTTCCATGTGTAACAGGAGGTCAGACACTGGGACAGGGCCCAGAGAGATCATGGAACCTTTGTCTTTGGAAATACTTGGAAATAAACTGGGCATGGCCTTGAGCAGCCTGTGTCTTATTTCAGGGTGGCCCTATTCTGAGTAGGGATTTCATCGCTTGCAGTATATATTAGTATATGATTGATTGACTCAGGCTGTCATTGCACTGGACCTGTGTGTTGTTGGATGACCCAGTCATACACATCTGACGTGAACCAGAGGTGAGTATTTGCCTCTTGTTTATGACAAACTAGCTGTAGGATGTGATGAGTTTTTTCATCACTCCTAACGTTGGCAGTGTATGCAGGGAGGGAAAGAAGAACTTTTCCAGCATAAAGCCTAATGTTACAAAGTTATCCAGGTATGTGTGTGGGGGGTGTTATTTTATTTTATTTTATTTTATTTTATTTTATTTTATTTTATTTTATTTTATTTTATTTTATTTTATTTTATTTTATTTTATTTTATTTTATTTTATTTTATTTTATTTTAATTTTTTCCACAAACTTGAGCTGCCCAAGGTCTTACTCAGTTGATATGCTTATAAATAAATCTGCAGCAGATCATTGCTTTGCGTCAGGGCACCACAGTTGTTTTTTTGGTCTGATGCCATGAGCCCCAAAGCTGGATTTATTGCATCATCAAACTTTGGCCTCAGAGGAAAAAGCAATTAAACCAAACAATTCTCTTAATGACTCTTTGAGAAGGGTTATTACGCCTCTTTTTATGGAGAGTATTATCCTGGGTATTTATGCATTGCTGACCCCTGCCGTGCAACCCATTAGCACTTTCTGCCATGCTAGTAATAAATACCTAGTAACATTTATAGTAAATTTAGAAATATGTTAAAAAGGGCTATAACGATAGCATTATTCTGATCATTTTGTGGCTTCCCTCAGCAAATGTTCATTTTCCATACAGCAGTTCTGCAATAACTGCTTGTAGTCTGAGCTCTGTTGATTTTTAGTGGGGTTGAACCCTGAAACACCAAGTGCCTTATGGAACTGGGTGTTTGGTCCTTTCAGAGTTCAGAGCACATGAATGAGACTGAAGAATTGCTTTGCGTGGCATCTCGTCACTTTGTCATGTGATTGTCAGCCTGTGCAAAGGCAAGTGCACTGAACTGAACAGCCCCAAATGGAAATGAAACATAGGCAAGGATTAAAAATACTAATTAGGAGATTTGAGTCAACTCAATAGACATAATTGCAGACAGTAATTAACTTCATTTTTACACTGAACTATTGCCTGAACAATAATACATCTTTTTGTGGCTGGCTGTAACCTCAGTGTTTCTGTGTATTTCTGCTTGAGGAGCTACTGTCACTTTTTGTTTAGCAGCACATTAAATGGAGAGCAGTATTTCTAATTATTTCTCATACAGTCTCATTTCCAGTCAGACCTGGAAAATAAAGTAGCATGCATTAGTGCCCCTGCCAGAAAGGCCTTCAGCTGTAACTGTCATAAAGGAGATGTTACGTTGAGATAAATAGTCAGAAAGCTTTATTAGGTCTCTGTGCCTCTTGCCTCTATGAACTCTAAATCATTGCAAGGTTTTGTAACTGTGGTAAAGTTTGAGGAAGTTGAGTCAGCTTTAAGAAATCCTTGCCTCATCGTGTGAGACACAATAACTGATGGGGTGCATGTGGCTGTGGTAGTGCGGAGTAAAGCAGACATATCCCCCCCAACCTTTCAGCTTTACCAAGCTCATGTAAGCTTACCAGAAATAGCACGTGCCAAGGATACCTGTGCCTGGCCTCCTTACTTGAAGAACTGTCCGTAGGGAGAAGTGGCAATCAGGGTAAATAAGGACTTGAAAGAAAATACACCTGCACTGAATCATACTCACCTTGCACAAAGAAGCTGCTGTGTGTGCTGTGACTACATTGGCTGATGTTTCATAAAATGTGACCTCTGGTTAAAGCTCTTCCCGCAGTAAGGGAATCCTAAATGCCATTTTCCAATGTGGGATTCTCTGATGTCTCCTCTGGAATGAGGCAGCTTATATGAAGGGATCATGTTAATGGGGCAGTGCCTCAGTGAGGACATGAGTAAGATTTGTCAGCTGTTTTCATTAAATTTACAGGGATATGGGTTTGAGTCTTCTGACTCATGTCCTATACCGTTCTGTCAGATTTGTTTGATGTTGTCCAGTGTGTTTGACAGCAGGCTAAGACCAGACAGAAATCCACACGTGTATTGTGTGTATACTGTATGCATGGGTTTCTTTCCTTAGGGGCTACTGAGAAAAAGCTATTTGAACTTTAAAATAGTGGGATCGCAATAAAATAGCTAAAAAGCTATTTCTGTGCATCTTCCAGATGCCTGAAGATTTCTTGGGTTCCAAAGGCAGAATATTTAAGCATTTAATACAACACTATCCTCGTGGTTGATTGCACATCATTTCTATGAAACAAAGCCCTGTAAAAATGGGACCTGAAGCTCTAGCATCTGTAAGCATCAGCAGCCAACTCTAAAACACGCAGCTGTGGTCTCATAGGAGAAAACTGGTATATGACACCTGAAAGGTCATTTCTAGGCCTAACTGATGTTATTTTCTTCCTTGATCTGTTGTACAGTTTATACATCTGCATATATTGAGAGCTTAAAATTACCAATTAGGAAGTGTTTTACTGGGAGAGTTACTTTAAAATATATATAAATATATATATAGAGAGAGAGTAGATACCAGTTTAAGCATCAGTATGTGAAGAAAAAAGGTAAGATTATGTTTAAGCTTTCTGAGTTTCACAGACCATGGATGACACATGATTTAGTAAGCTGTTCATCTAAAAGGTGACATTATAGGAATGAAAGCCTGCAGCTTCTGAAACGAGCCTGTTGTTACAGACAGGCAGAAGGGTGACATCTGTATGTGTATGAAATTAGTAATTCATGCAAGGCTATCTGGGAGGCAGAAGTTAATATTGGAGAGGTAGTGTTAAGATACAGTTAGTGAAAATAGGCCTTTGTGTATGGATTTTTACCTCCAATAAAGTTCTTGCCCAGTGGGCATCCCCATGGGGGAGAGGACAGGTTCAGCCTGTCAGCTGAGTTACAATGGAGCCTTCCCTGCTTTTCCTTTCCTAATTTCACATATTCATACAACTTAATTCAGGTCGGGAGCTCCCCGTTACCCTCCCACCATGTACAGAGTGGTGGGTGAGTTTGCATGAGGTTACATCATTTCCATTGAAAGGACCCCCTAGTTATGTTTTGCTGACTCGGGAAGCTGTATGTTAACCATGTCCATGTGCTTCCAGGATGCACCAGTCTTTCAACAGAGATTCATTAGCTCTGTTTCTTAACCTGCCTCCTCTCCTGCTCTCAGTTCTTTGCTCGGCAGTGTTAGAATCATAGAATCATAGAATAGTTAGGGTTGGAAAGGACCTCAATATCATCCAGTTCCAACCCCCCTGCCACAGGCAGGGACACCTCACACTAAACCATCCCACACAAGGCTTCATCCAACCTGGCCTTGAACACCGCCAGGGATGGAGCACTCACAACCTCCCTGGGCAACCCATTCCAGTGCCTCACCGCCCTAACAGGAAAGAATTTCCTCCTTAGATCCAATCTAAACTTCCCCTGTTTCAGTTTGAACCCGTTACCCCTTGTCCTGTCACTACAGTCCCTGACGAAGAGTCCCTCCCCAGCATCCCTATAGGCCCCCTTCAGGTACTGGAAGGCTGCTCTGAGGTCTCCATGCAGCTTCTCCAGGCTGAACAGCCCCAACTTCCTCAGCCTGTCTTCATACGGGAGGTGCTCCAGCCCCTGATCATCCTCGTGGCCTCCTCTGGACTTGTTCCAGCAGTTCCATGTCCAGTGTTGTTCATCCCGACCTTGTAGGAAGCCCTTGGCTCTGTCCAGGCTTTTCAGTAGTTTCACATAAGCTTCCATTTTTGCCTCCATGCCTCCATGGAGCTGGAGTCACTCCAGTCACACACTCTGTTATGGGTGGGTGTAAGATCCTCTCGCTTTGCTATTACACATACAAATCTAGTTTCCTTGTTTGGCAGCCGCTGTGCAGTTCATCAGGACATGGTGCCTTCACGTTCCCACTCCTGCAGGGACTGTAAGAGAGCCTGGATGCCGGGCTTTTGCTCCACTCCACCCTCTAGTCAGTGTCTCTCAGCATATGCCAAGGTTGCAGGGTTGCCTGGGGAACTCTCACCAGGTAGATTCTGTGCATCCAACTGCATTGACCCTCAGAGTAGCAGCTGCATTTTACCCCAAGGTTTCCTTAGTGTTACAGTAAGGGGGGCTGGGTCTCCAATATCCCCCCTTTTCCCACAGGGCACAAATACAATGAATGTTCTGTTCTGCTTGTTTTATTAGCAAAGAAAATTTCACAGGAACATAAAAAGACTTTGAAGCTGCAATGGTGGCATTATTCATATGTAAATTACTGGATCTAAGGAGGAAATTCTTTCCTGTTAGGGTGGTGAGGCACTGGAATGGGTTGCCCAGGGAGGTTGTGAGTGCTCCATCCCTGGCAGTGTTCAAGGCCAGGTTGGATGAAGCCTTGGGTGGGATGGTTTAGTGTGAGGTGTCCCTGCCCATGGCAGGGGGTTGGAACTGGATGATCTTGAGGTCCTTTCCAACCCTAACTATTCTATGATTCTATGATTCTAAATACCAAACAAAGCTGAAGATGTGCGATGCCAGACTTTGCTCCAGGGACATTCAAATGGGTTTGTAGCACAGGTAGCAGTAGTGTAAATGCCTGTTACTGTGATGATACAGTTTTCTTTCATGTAGCCTTTTAGAGAGTTGAGAATATGTGACTGTTGACTACATTCACAAATGAGTCAAGTATAAGTCATAAATATGAGTAAAGTATGAGAAAATTCACCTGTGTGTCTTGATTTGACATTTCTTGAAGCTTTCGACATGATACATCCTTACTTCAGCTAAGTTTTTACTGCTATAGATTTTTATGGTGCACATATTAAATATAATGAAATATAATATGCTGAAATGGTAGTATGTACGGCTCTACAGGTGAGTCTTTGAAACTAGGGTGAACGGAGCCCAAATGTCAAGTTCAACATATGGCATCTTCCAAAGAGGATTCTTCTGAACAAACCCCTTTAAAAATGTTCACGGCATGTTTGTTGTGGCAATAGCTGGAAACCTATGCATGGGACACCATTTTTCTGGATGCTGTACGCACAGAGACTAGGAGACAATCTCTGTCCTAAAATCTGTAACCATCTGGTTAAGCAAAATGGGTAAGAAGAGGAAGGACAGACATCCCATTTGTGATACAACACAGGGATTAATATTTTCCCTACTTCAAGTTTAAATTACTGTAAACATGAGGCTGAAGAAATTATTTCCCATACCGTGGTTCAGTATCTAAATAGCAAGCCATCTAGCTGCAGAGCAGATCCTTTTTGTTAATGAGAGATACTAGCTCTGATGAAGGAAAATGTGGTTCCTGAATGTCTTGTCACTGCAATTTGAAAGACAAGAGTAACGTTCTTAACCCTGCTGTTGTTTTCCTGAGGGATTTCGAGAGTTGCCGCTCACTTTCTGCCCTGTAGAGAAGTGGGAAGAATCTTGGAGTGAAGAATGGTACGTAAGAAATCAGTGGCTATGTTTGGTGTGAGTTGTATGTCATCTTATTTTCCTACTGCTACAACCATCAGGTTTTCCAAAGTCTAGGAGCTGAAGAGGTAACCACAATGTGTCGTTGAAAAGGAAAAGATTGGGCAAAAGGACAACACCGAAAGGTACTTTCCCAGATTGCAAATGGACACGGTAAAAGGCTCATTCTGTCAAAGTCAATGGGAGAACTTCATCTGACTTCCTTGAGACCTGTTGCAACTCCCAAGATCATCACCCAGCACATCCTGAGCTGGGTGACAGAGATGGGGGGCGGACTGAAGTCCCAATAATGCAGGGGAAAGGGTTAGTGACCTCCTGCTCCACCTAGACGTACACAGGTCTATGGTGTCAAATGGCTTCCATCCAAGAGCGCTGAAGGAGCTGGCAGAGGAGCTCGCTAAGCCACTCTCCATTTCTCAGCAGTCTTGGTTTAGTGGGCAGGTTCCAGAGGACTGGAAGTCCTAGTCCTAGGGTAATGGTGGGGCTTGATGATCTTAAAGGTCTTTTCCAACCTAGTTGATTCTATGATTTTAGGATGAGAGATTTAATGCATCCCTCCCCTTGCTGACCCTAGATGCTGGAGAAAGAGGATCCACTGATACAGTCAAACCTGATAATAAACCCCAATGAAGTAGGTACTCAAAATCCCTGAGATACGAAATCAGTACTTTTGTTTTAAGCAGAAGTGTTTCAGTTACAATTGCATGGCGCCAGGAGCAGACCTGGTGATAAAAATGAAAGCATATTACAGGAAGTTGCAGTGCTCCTCTTCACCTGAGCTCTTCTGTCTTTCCAGTCTGTTCCTCATCAGAACACTGCAAATCAAAGCCTTGTGGAGTCCATAGGGAGGCTGGAGAGTTTGTGATCCCTGTGTCTGGCGGGTGCTGGATTTATAGTATAAACCCCCATGTTCAATAGCTTTAATGCAACCTTGTCCTCCACTGCTGCTTGAAGGCCAGGCACAGAAGAAATACAGGTCTTCAAAAAGAAACTGACCTAAACAAGGAAGGAGTTTGTCTGTCGCATTTGTTGGTTAGCAAAGTCTGTGGCTGACATGATGGGTATTTCTTAAGGCTAACATTAGGTATTGTTTGCAACGTAGTGGGGAAAAGCTTCTCCTACCATCAGCTACACTGTGGAATAACTTTCTTTATAAACTGTCCCTATTTTGTCAAGCTCTGACCTGGCCTGGAGACTTATTTTATGCCTAAATACAGAGCTCTTACAATGAAGTTACTTATTTGTGCAAAAGCTGGATTTTTTTCCCCTCTACCCTGCTGCATAGGTGCAGTTTGACTACAAAGGGTGGGTTTTAGTTTGACTGAAGAGAAGGGTGTTTAGGATTTTGTTCACAAGATGGCACTAGCCACTAACCAGTGCTATCTTCCTTTTAACCCTAGCACTGAATTGTCTGCATCTTGAACACAGCGGTAGGAAAAGCTGGTAATGATTGAACCCAGACAAGCCAGCTAGAATCTTATATGCCGTTAAATCGTCTTTTTGTGTATTTTTTATATAGGTCTTGGATCTTGAAGAAAGAAAACAAAAGGTTTTGGACATTCTGGATGAAATACAGTTCATTACAATCTCAGAGATGCTTGTTATTTAAAGGGAATGTTCTTAGCAGAGTGGGAGGGGAAGTGAAATACTATTACTGTTAATGGCAGCTGGGATCCTGATTGCCTCTATCCACGAGGCAATAATTTGTTGCATTGACAGCTTGCAGTTTCTGTTCGAGTCCCACCAAACTGTTACCTTAGAAACTGCAGTGGCTTAAGATGCAGATTGAAAAACGCACTGCCTTAATACTGTATTTTGTTAACTCCTCACAAATATTAGACAAATTTCTGTTCACATGAACTGCTCCCATGTTCTTCCCGTTTCTTTGGTTTTGTAGGTAAGCTGCTCTCCAGCAGCCATCCAAGCAGAGCTGCCTAAGATGCAGATGACCAGAAGGCTGTATCTCTCTCATCAATCATTGTCTGAAGTCAGCTATAGTTTAGTTTGCCATTTTACAGTTTCTCCTACTGTAGTAATCCCCATTTTGTTTCCAGCAAGCCCTTTTCATTTCAAGGGAAAGAGGAAGCATAGAATAAAATTACATTTACATCGTGCTGGCTGCATATCTTGCTTTAAACGCTGTGTGTTTCATAGAATCCATTACCACTAATAAGCTACATGTGAAATTGCCTCAACCGCATTTTATGCAACAGTAGTTCTTTTGGCTATTGAATATTTGAATTAGTGCAAATGCTACTTGTCTGCCAGTCCAGAAACCCATTTGTAAAAACACAGCTCCTCTCCTTGCCTTTCTTACACTTTCCCTTCTCTTCATTTAGGACTGGCTTATCCTTGCTTTTTGCACGAGTGAAGGGGATCTGTGAGTCCCAAACTTAGGAGGTCCATGGAAAGGCTTCTTTGTAGTGAAATCTGTCACTAAGCAAAGCACAGAGGCTGTATTCTCGACGGTTCCTTCCCAGCAACTCGGTGATAGGCAGAAATGGAGCAGCTGGAGAGCTGCCTTTTCGTCTCGTCTATCTGCTAAGTTATCTCATAGGCTTTCTTGCTCAGAGCCTTCTTATTTATTGCCAAGGGGCTGATCCTGCAAAATGCTGAGTTCTGCCATCAATTTCTACTGACTTCCTTGGTGGGATCACAGCATCCCTCATGTTCGGGCCTTGAGACATTTCAAGAAAAGGTTTTTTTGATGGGGAACTGTGATAGGGGTTTACAGGTGACTATTAATAGTGTGGTACTGCAGTCCTAGCATGTTGTATTATTCTTCCTTCCCAGTACACCAAGCTTACCCGGATTTCCACTGGGTAGAAGCTGTATCTGGCTTATCACTTCCTCTCTAAATAGCCAGTGATCAGAAAGAAAAGCGTCCTTGTCATAATACATTCATGTGTGTGTACAGGCTGAGAGAGCAGCAGACCCAGAGACAGTGCCAGCTGAGAGCATACTGGTGTAGCTGGGCAGGACAAGAAGTCTTCCCTTTCTGGTTAACAGAAACAGGCTGCTGGGGTGTCACAGAGCTCTGGGACTGTGAGGTTTAGGTCAGGATTGTGTTCAGCCTTGGCATCTCTTTTTGGTAGACATTGAAACAGCAGTGGAGCAGGGATGCTGAGCCATGCCCTGGGCTGTGGTGTTGCTGTTGGCAGGTTGGTCTGTGTCACTCTGAAGAGCCATGGCCAATTCACAACAGAAAAGGATGAGACCGGATACTTGCATTCTACAGTGCTTGCACTGAGGCAGGTGCTCAGAGCCAACAGCCATACAGGCTGCAAGAGGGGTACTAAAACTGGCATCTGTCCTTTGTTGGATGATCCTGACACGCATGTACCACTGGATGAAGCTGCATCCAATACACAGAATCACTCAGACAATTCGCATCCAGGATGTGCAGTGCTTTGCTCAAGTCCCAGTCTCCTCTTTTCTGCCACATTCCTAGCGTGAAACTGGGAACAAAAGGCATCCAGAGGCCTACAGAGTGGTCGCTCCCTCCTGCGTTCACAGAAGTTGAATGGAAGCACGTCTGTTCTATGTTGGAACTAATCGGTGGTCACAGCTGCCCCTGGGACTGTGCTGGAGCGTTGTACCCCTGAGAAACTGTGGCACAAGCCATTGGAATCGGATGCGGTGCCTGTGCGGTGGCTTGTGTTGTGCCAGGCTAAGCAATTAGGGCTTGCCCACTGCATAAAGCAGACTGGCCGGGCTTCTTGGCAGTGTATGACTGTTGTATGCAGGTGGTACACGGAGTATAATGGACTAAGAAAGTATTCCGAGTGGGGAAAATGCCACAGCTAAAAATGCCACCACAGCTGACGTTCTCTGGAGAAGCAGAGGCCAACTAAGAAAGCCTTTTATGCAGCCAGTGGGGTCTGAGAAAGAAAACAGGTTATGAAATGTATGCAGGCTGAATAACTGTCCAATACAACAGACTACAAGGGGCTTTGCTGTGTGGGCAGAGAGACAGAAGTGTCCCTGTAGGTACAATCATGTGCCTCTGTTATGGAGTATACTCATCCTGATAGCCTTAAGCTGCCATTTGTGATTCCTTGGCACTTGAGGAGTTTCACTGGAAAATGCAAAGGACAGTAAATGGTAAGAGGAGCAAAGGTTTATATAGAGAGCTGCTCCGGCATCCTGGGTCACTACTTGGGTCTCCTCTCAGCAGGCAACTGTGAGCTATTTTATTGACTGGTAGCAGCTCTGAGTGATCAGGTCCATGCGGCATATGGGTGCTGATGAGCATCAGTTGTGCATGGGTAGGAAGTGAAGCAGTGCTGCACCTTTTGGGAGGGTCCTCTGCAGAGTCCCATTGTTACACAGGGGTGTATGGGTGCTGCACAAGGTACATCTCTGCCTGCTTGGCTCACAGTGATTTCTGAACCAGGAAATGGAGCCTATAAGTAAACCACCTCTTGTCCAACCCTTTTAGCCCTTTTCCATAACTTTCTTCTTTCAAATTCTCCTTCCCTTCAGTAACTTGACTTGCCTTCGGCGATGCAAGCGACCACATAACTAGCATTCGCCATTTGTATGTGATAAACATTTCCTTCCCTCTCTAGTTTTGCTGCCTTTAGATTTGCAAACGTTTGGGGGCAGGTTTGACTTCCTGTTTGTTTATGTGGTACTTAGAACAGTGGAACCCAAATTTGGGCTGCAACTGCCGGGATTTAGTCACCCCTATTCTTATTTATCATTTACAGATGAGAAGCTCTACTTGTAAATGCTCTGGCAAAAGCACTGCTGCCTCAGTTGGTCCCAGTTCCTGCTGTGCCTCATTTGCAAAGAGGATGTGTTGGAGGAAATTGCTTTATACCCAACATGGGGTTAATTGCTCCTTATCAATCCCCTATTCAACATCTCCTTGGTGTTTTTTTTTCTTTTAATTTCTCCTTTTTCTATTAAGCACTAACAAAAATGTTGACAATTCAGATTATTTTGCTTTTACAAGCAGTACCAGCCTTCTCTGACTCGTGAGCTCAGTTCCATGTCACTCTTCACATACAGTTAAGCAGAGTATGTCCCCAAACGTCTTCCCTTCAGCTATTTGTTCCCATCTCAGCAAGCTCTTAGCCTCCTAAAGATCCTAAATGGCTTTAATTGGTCTGTGAGCCTATATGTAATGCAGTCTGGCTTGTGAGGCTGCACGGAAAGGGAGGAAACCTCTTTCACTGTAAGCTTATGTTCTAATTTCTTTCAGCCAAGAGCATTTTGCAGATATTTGTGCAACGAAAGCACCGGTTCTCTGCAGTGCCAGGACCAGTGCCTAGTCCCCAGTTTGGGTGATGTTCCCTTGAGAAAGTAGGGGTGAGAGGAGGAGCAGCCCAGCTTGAAGAGAAGTGAGAGATTCGGGGATGAGCTTCAGCTGTTTGGCAAAACAGAGCAGGAGCCTGTTTGAGTGATGGGCTCTGGCATGTATAAGAAGCACACAAACGGGTCGGCTTCTGCTTCAGTTCCAAAACACAGAAGCTGTGGGGCCTTGTAACCAGAGAAGCATGGGCAGAGCTAATTATTACCTAGAGAGCTGCTTCAGGGGAGAATGCTTATTATAACAGAGACAAAAGCCAACAGGGGTGCAAGATAACCAGTCCTATTGCTAGCTGTCCTCTAAGCAGTTTGCTTTGCTCCTAAGAGATACCTGGCCAGTGTAAATCCCACTGGCCTAACTTAAAGCTAGCTAGCAAATGGATGTAGTGCCTTACACACACAGAGTTTGTTTGGAGAAACTTAAATAGCAGCTCCTGTTTGCTGAGGCCAGGGACTCAAGCAGCAGAGAGGGATGGGCCAGGCTCACTAACAGGTGAGTATCACCGAGGTTGGATAGCGAGACTAGCTATAACTAAATGGCTGCCAGCTCTGCCACCCTGCAAGGATATGGACAAGGGTAGGAAAATGAGGGGTTAAGCCGTTCTGAAGGAATTTTGGCCACTCTCACAGTCTGTTAAGGACATGGAAAAGGGACCAGAGAAAATCTGGCTCTGGTTTTCCTTAAGGCTGGAGTTTCTTGGCTGCGTTTGCTTGTTTTCAGCTCTGTGCTGCAGGCAATCCGAGGTGCCTCCCTTCTTGTTTTCCCAAGCATTTCTAGCTGGCTCAGGGCTCTCGGTATAATATACCATGCAGCAGCATGAGGCTCAAATTCTTAGTCAATATAAATAGTGAAGATTGCTCACTCAGCAAGACTTGGCTTTAGCTCTCAAGAAAGCTTTCATTGTCTTGCCCTGAGCTCCTTAGGTCCCTAACAAACAAAAGCTGTTCATCTGGCCTTAAAGTAGGGAACAAGTGCAGTACATGAAAGACAAAAACATGCTTTGAACACCATTAGAAGAGAAAATAAGCCAGGAGTGTGGAAGTAAGGTTCTGTGTGCACACTCAGCCCTCTGCTGTCTTCTCAATGCGCAGTCCACTTTCATTGCTTTCCTTTGTCTTGGAGTCCTGGTTCAGGCTGTTGTGTTACAAACTCAGTTCTTGTTCCTAGAAGCGCAATCTCACTTCCCAATCCTTTGAGTTACAGAGCTCGAAACAATGGCATAAATAAGATAGTAAAATACCCAAAATGAGGCTTTTCTGCAAGTCTATTTTAAGCCATTCTGTGGGCAGGAGGAGGGTTTGACAGGAGGAGGAGATTTGGCTGCACTATGCAGAAGCTGCAGAATTCTCTTCCCCTCTCCCCTCCACCCCAGTTCTTGTAGAGGCGTGAAACGTTCCACGTTACCTGGAGCTGATGGAGGGGAGCCTATTTAGGATTTCTTGATTTTAAAACTGGAGGACTCTTTGTATTTGAACTATTTCATGCAACTGTGCTGTGTTTCACGTGTGTCCCTCTTTGGTGCTTGTAGCTTTCAAAGGTGTCCTAGGTATAATGTACATAAAACATATTCTGGATAAGGCAGACAAAAATGAATGCAGGTAATGACTGTTATTATTTGCAGGATAGGAATCTAAGTCAGTAGGCATGTTAGAAATGCCTAGAAGAGCAACCTGCTCGTCTGAAAAGCTACATGGAACTGCAGACTTGAAAGCAAACTGTCCGGCAGATAAAAGCAATCAGTGTCTTTGAACGTCTTGCTTTTTACTGCTTGTCAGCCCGTGCATAAAACAGCTATGAGACTCTTTTAAGACATCTTTTGGATGGAATAGCAATTTCAAACCTCAGATTTTGTTTAATTCTCTGCATTTATTTTTCCCCTTCAGGGCATACAGGTGTTTCTGTGCTGTCTCTGTGCATGCTCATATTGCAATCTCCTATTGCAGTGCTTGAGGCAGGGGTGGCAGCAGCAGCCTGGCTCTTGGTCAGGCTGTGGCAAGCACAGGAGGAGATATTGGATAGATCATACACTTGTTCTCCACCTCTGTTTTGAAAAGGGCATTGGGATGGCTCTGGCCAACAGCCCTGCAGTTAGGCCACATGGGTTTGTGGCAATATCCATTTAAAGTGCCTGCCTTAAACCCATGATTTAGTAAATAGCATTTCTGTATGCTTACTAAATCATTCCGGTGTAAAGAATTCTTTCCCTTCTAAGAATAACTTTATAAAGCTTAAAAAGCCCAACAAACCCTACTGCTTCTTTTCTACTTTTCTCAAGCAGTTTCCCATTGTAAACTATAGAATACAGCTTTCTCGAAGGAAGTGTTTCTATTTTTCTACTGAATAGAATCAATGGTCTTTGTTGTGAAATCAGACTGTAAATGTGTAACTCCTGAAAGCTTAAAGTTTACCCCTCGCACGAGAAAGCAAATTCAGGGCAGGAGACCAAATGTCAAAGTTTTCTTTATATACATTTATCTGACGTTCTAAAGATTGGGATTGTGGAGAAGTAGGAGGATATGGACTAAGAGCACTTCAGAGGAGACTTCTGAGCTCTCAATTTGGGGTTCATCACCACTGTCCACGTTCCTGAAGCTTTGCTTATTTTTAAGCCATTTCTTGACTTCGGCTGTAGTCGAATTATTATGAAATTGGGAAACTCATTAGCCACACGTCTGTTATCAGAGTGGCTTCATCAAAGCCTGATTGCAGTTATCTTAAACATCAGATCCTGTAAGCATCTGTGAAGTCTGTAGTATCTGCGTCCGTCAGGATACAAAGCAGCACTCCTCTTTTGAAGAGAAATTGATCTGACTCCGCACACTTGGATACCAATTGGGAACAAATTGTCACTGTAAAAGCACAAGGAAGGGTGGGTGGAGGGTTGTGCATCTCTTTAAAATAAACCCCTTTTCGCAGCCATGTTAATCTTACCATCTGAATCACAGAATGTACAGTATCTCGAGCACAGGCTTTTGGGTGTGGGGAAGTGCTTCTGAAAGCAAGCCATAATGGATAGAATGGTGCTGTGCTGCTCGGCTCCAGCAATGAGATACTGTTATGTATTAATGCAATGCATTTCTTATAGGTGAAGGTCAGTAGGCATGTGATACGCGGGATTTGTGGACCCATTTATGTATTTTTGGTGGCGAGCCTGTTTCCTCCCAAAACGGCTGCAGTTACAGTAATCCTGTGTAGATGGTATCACTAGCTTAAAAGGAGTTTAGAATGATGTTGCTGTTTCTCCTGTGAGCGTAAGGTCAGATCCATCTTCTAGATCCTGCATGAGACTCAGATACATGTGTCTCAGTCATGCTCTGCTGTGTTGCCTTCATCTCCATCATTGTGTGTGACTGGGATGGAGGAGAGGCCACAGTGTATGGTGCAGATGGAGTAGGTTTTGGAGCCAAGGGACCTCTTGCTAGAAGGTGATTTTCTATCAGTAGCTTCATGCCATGACCCTTCCTCTGTCCTGCAGCTGGGAGCTGACCTTGTGTGTTGGACTGAAAGATGGGAAAGGTCTTCACCTTTGTGCCTATGGGCTCAGACAGGCAAGCAAGCTATAGCAAGTGGGTGGCTCTGCAGCCGTTGTCCGACAGCATGTACATACTCAAGTCCCTGGAGAAACATGGGGGACTTTGAGTTAACTTTGTCCTTTTTCTGGGTGTCTTTGCCTGTACAAAGAGGGTTGCACCACATTATGTCATGATTTTTGCATGTAGACCAGTCATGACTAAACCCCTTGCTTCTTTAGTACAACATTGTCTCTGCTGCCAACAAGGCTATGAGCAATCCTTCTCTGTGACCCAAAGGAGTCTCTATATTCTATACCTTCACCCTCTGGGGCTCTTCTGGCCTCTGTTCTGGAGTGTTGGACTGGCTTTTTAGCTCGGGAAGGGGCAGAGCTCCCTTGAACTCAGTGGACCTTTGTTAATGTATGTGAGTGGTAGGTATGCTGCATTACTGTTAGCATCCCCAGGGGATGAGATGTGTCCAGATGCTGTTACAGTGGGCAGCGGATAAGAAGCCACAGTTTTGTACTTAATTTATATCTTTGTAATGCTGGGGGGGGGTGAAGATGAAGAAGCATCTTGCCTCCTCTCACTTCTGCTAGTATTTACTTATGGCTGTGACAAGCTGTCATTTTCTAGTTTGTCTGAAGAGTGGCAATTTCCCCTCCTCCCACTGCAACCTTGCTGGTGTATTTGCTGCGTGCATACAGAGATTTGTGTTCATTTCCCTAGCAGATGTCACAGTGATTCAGTGCAAAATCTGCTCGGGGACTGTCCTCCAGGAAGGGATGATGAATGTATTGGTATTTTCTATGAGTAGAACGTGAAAGCGGCTGCTTCATTAAATGCAGGCTCCTATTACTCAGATCTCCTTTCTTTCACTTTTGCATCAAATTTACATGGTAAAAGTCATTCTCTGCTGAGGAAGTGGCTCAAGAAGGTTTGGCATTCTTGTAGCAGCAACCCAGGGTACCACTTCTCCCTTCAGAATACAAGTGAATTATATAGCTGCAACAAAATAATATAGGAGCCCAATTTAAGAAGAATAGAAGGTGGTGATTAGCTGCTCACATTGCTGCTGCTATGCTATTATTTGATAGCTGTAAAATTGATGTGTGTGGCTGTGATATGCAGTCTCGGCTTTGTGCGTACACTTGATGCCTATATATTCTTCCAGGAGTTCCCAACTGCCTGCTGTCATCATCATTGTGAGTAGATGCTTATATAGTAATGTGTCTCCAGCTGGCTCTTGACCAAGCTTTCCAAGGGCTTGTGGAAATACCCCTTCTTTAATAAAGCTAATGCCAGCGGAGATTGCTACCTTCAACCATTCTGATACGCTTGGCAAAAGGAAGTGCTGTTTCCTCCCTCCAGAGGATTAGACAGAATTAAAGCTGCTCTGTCTGTGAAGATTAGCGCACTGCTGGGTGGTTGGTTTTCCTCCCCTTCCTCTCGTTGAAGGAATGATTGCTCCAAAGGGTTACCAGGGGAGAGCTGCACTGCAACCGCCTGACATCTGCTTTGTTCCTTTCGCTCTCTCCGCATCTGAAAATCAATTTCATCTTCTGCTGTTTGGAGAGCGTGTTCCTGGGCATGCATCCCACTGCGCATCCCCGGCACCGTGCGGCAGCACTTGGAGGACTGATTGTGCCACTGCAGCTATTGTTTGACTGGGGCTCCCTCCCAGTCCTGCTCGCTGAGACTGGGAAGCAGCGTGGATGCCGGATTTAGAGTAACTTCTGTGCCCGTGTGTAAGGACTGCATTTGCACTGCTGAGTTTTCCCAATTTGCTTAGGAAATCTCCAAGACAAGCCTTCTGGGTCCCCTGGGTGCTGAGCACACTGTACCCTTTCTTGTGATGGTGACCAAGGAGGCAGATCCATCTCCTTCCGGATAGGCTTGCTCTGTGTGTCAAACATGTTCCCAGAACATTTTGCAGTATATGGATCCTTCCCCAAACAAGGGCTGGATGATCCTCACAACCTGCCAAACACAAATCCCTTCAGCACCTTCCTCCTTATCTGCATCTTTGCTGGTGACCGTACTGAGTTCCTGAGCCATTCAGTCCGCTTGCTGGCAACAAACCACCTAGGAATCTTTCCCTTTCCTAGACACAGGGCCCGAACACCTCTTTTTAACAAAAAGCAACGTGAAAAGTTTAGAGAAATGAAGGTACCCTTTCAGATCAAATTTTGGACATGCAAAATCCCATTGTCCTACCCAAAACCTGCCCCAGGTATTCATCATGCCTACCTTTTCCAGGGAATTCAGCGCCTTGGCAGCTCATCAGAAGTGTGGCTGCAGAGGTGTATGTGTGGCTGCTGGTGCTAACAGCTCCCTTGCAAGGAGTTATCCTGTGGGAAGGCAGGAAATGAAAAGATGGGAGAAAATTGAAGGAAAGGCCAAAGGAGCTACAAGGGAGTCTCAGGGGTCACATTTAAAGCAGAGGAACATAATCCCCGGTGTGGAGTGATTTGTGTTCATGTTAATGAAGGACAACCTGTCCAGCTCCCTGTGGTCCTCTTGGGCAGGCTTTTCTGAAGTATCCTCCCTTATCTCTTCCTGCTGTTGTGGAGCTTGCTCCTGGGATAGGCACTGCCTGTTATTGCTGGGAAATGGCCTGCACATCTGAGCTGGAAAAGCGCTGTTCTGATATAGTCATTGGCTTAGAGTAAAGGAATTGTCACCTTACCTCCTTGTCTCAACAGTACAAGGAAAGCAACGCTGTGAACGGCCTTTTGGGGTGAAAGGGAGCAGATTTTTAACCCAATTCCCTGGCACATAGCAACCCTATGTACACCCCACGCTGTGTCTAGGAGGGCACAGTGAGTTTTGTGACTGTTAGGAGGCTCCCAAGGTGAAACAATTCACTTCTACCCCTATGACCTCTTATTCAGTGGGATGGTAAAGCTGTCCTCACATCGGAGAGATCTCAGTGAAGCAGAATTTGCAGCACCCTATGTCAGTCTTTCCTAGGGCTCCAATGTGTTTTCTGTGGGATAAGAGACCTGTCTGGTCTGGGGAGGATAAACATACTGCAGACAGCACTGCTAAAGTTCTCCAGTCTCTGCAAAAGGCAAGCGAACACGACTCCAAAATGGGGTTGAAATGGTGTAGCTGCATCATTTGGACAAACACTGGTGCAGAGCCACAGCTAACGGCAAGTGCTCTGGAACAGTTTATATATGAACAAAAGAAACCTGGTTTTGAAGGAATTTATTACCATAGTAAGAATGGGGTTTAGTTATGAAACTTGTGAAGAATTATGGGTTTTAGCTGTGTAACTTGTGCTATGGAAATCTTAGAGGGGTTTCTTTAAGGGCTGTGCAGTAAGGCATGGCTCCTGAATACGTAATTGAGTTCAAAATGAGAACTAGAGGAACAGAACAAGGATGAAGCGTGCTAAAAAGGAGAGTCCAGAATAAAAACTAAAACGAAGATACTGGAAACTCAACGGAAAAATCTATTCCTGGGGTCTTGAATTTTGCCATAAGGTTTTTACATGCTTTTTTGCAGTCATTTTGCCTCTTCATGTCTTCATGGCATTGCCTGAAAATGGATACAACAATAGTACAGGTACAGGTCTTCTCTCAGTCTCTTGCCCAAAGCTACTTCTGTTGGCATTCTCTGGTATAGCACTTGCTTTTACCCCCCAGGGGACACCATAGCTGGCCTTGCTTTGGGAGCAGATTTTTGCTGGTATATTGAATTAACATTTTTGAGCCTAGCTCTGAAACTTGCTTGCATCTGCTGGTAAAAATGTCTGAAGCAGTTCAGCTATTCGTGAGACCAGAAGTACGTAGTGCAGGTATCTGTAACCTGATAGCTTCAGAGGCTTGTCCTTGTGCCTTCAGAGCTCTTCAGCTGATGGAGAGCTGAACCACTCGGCGTCATAAAACTGAAGACCCTCCCCATCCCCTGGTCCTGCGTATCGGTGCTGTATTTTCCAGACATAACGTCAATCTGTAAAGGCTGCAAGGATATTCCCTAATCCTCACAAGCTCCCCAAGCAGCGGGCCGCTTTGCTATGCTGTGTCTTCTTGCTGCCAAGGAAGACAGAAGCAATGGGTTCAGTGATACTTGAGATGGTAGAAAGAAGGGGAAGGTATTAAGACTGCGGGACAAAAAGAGGCTCGGCTTGGATGGTAAGGGAGAAGTAGCCAAGCCATAGTTGAGGAGTGGGCAGCAGAGGTGACGGGGAGAGCCTGCAATCTGCATTGCAATCCAAAAGCATTCATTCAGCTCGTGGAGGTGAGAGGCACTTGGTCTGCTGTCGCAGCAAGGCTTCGAAACACGCCCTGTGTGACTGATTTTGGACCGGGGCAGGTTTCCCAGCCTCGCTGATGCTCTGGGCTGCTGCTGGGCACCACGTTGGGAGGTGCGGGGCTGTGGCCCTGCAGCAGCACGCCCCTGCGGGTTGTGGCATGGAGGAAGGCAGGAGGGGGAACACAAATAACCGCTACTTCTTATCCCGATATATAAAGTTGGGTGCTAAAGCAGACTCTGCTTCCCTCCTACACACAATGTGCTCAATCACTCCATTTTTACGTAACGGGAAGCGCGGAACTGTATGATTCTGCCAGGCAGTGAGTAGAGGGCAGAAAATCTTTGCTGTTACTGGTAGGAGATGGTGGAAAGGGGCTTTGCACACAGGAAGCATTTCACTTTCGCAAAGCTGAGACAGGCTTTTTCTTTATTTGGATCTTTTAAAGGCTTGTCGGTTTTCATACATACCCAGAAGGAGGCACGTGAACTGAGGACGCTGACGGTTTCCAGGGGGAAATTCCACCCACCGCCCCCTTTACCTAAAGACAGTTTGGAGGAGGAAAAAAGAAGTCCCGTGGCGGTGATGGTTCTTTCCCAATAAACAACAGCAAGCAGGGAAATCCATCAAGTTGTTAGCTGTGCGTTTCATTTATAGCGCAGTATATGTGTGTGTGTGTATATATATATATATATAAACTATCTGTATAATGCAGCATCAATATCAGGCTTCACAATAATAAGAAAAGGGATATAAATATATATCCCATGAGCTAAATATTTGTTGTTAGGTTTTATGAAAGATTATGATTGTACCTCCTTAAATGAGCCTCCTTTCTTTGTAGCCCTGGGAAGCCCAAAGGGTATTTTTAATCATCCTTAAATGGTGCTTGTTAAAAAGAAGTGAAATTAAAGGGTATTTTGGGATGTAGCGTTTTCTTTAAACACATTCCTTGTAGGTGGGGAAATCTACGATTGTTTGTACCCTAGATGCTCAAGCTCCATTGATGTGTCTCTGTATACATCGTTTGCATGCAAGTTCATAGTGCAACAGCATCTCACAAAATAGTGTCAGAAAGATAACTGATTTCTAGCACTTCCTCAAATGCAGAGCACAAACATGCCACAACCATTATGGGAGTGTGAAAATCTGCTTGAGAAATAAGGCAGAGGAAGTTTTGATTCTGACCACTTCGGAAGTGTTTGAATTCCCTGGATGCACCCTCAGGGTATTAAAATCTGCCATAAATCCAGTGTGTACCTTCAGAACACGTATGTGCTCAGCCTCTTATCAACGATTCAGATACAGAGGAGATCTGCAGGGGTATTGTGGCTGTGAGCACCATCCTACTTAATGCTTAAACGCTTCAAACATGTGCCATGTACTTCTGAAACCCAGGAAAACCTATGGGGTTTGAATGTTGAAGAGCAATCTCTTTGCTGCCGTTTGGAAGGAGATGGTGGATTTGTCTCTATATACTATGAGCTACCCTGATTTCTGGTGTAACATCGCAAAAGTCAGTGTGGTAAACTGGTCTGCAGGATTGAGTTTAGAAAATCATATGGAGGGTTTTATGCCCACGAATGTATTTTTGGGGCCATGTTTTAGATGCTTCTTTTTTTCTCCTTAGAATTGGGCTCTTTGTGCTTCTTCTGTGTTTGTTAGATGGTAAGTTATTGAAAACCAAATTGCTGCAGTGCTTCAATACTTGAAGCCAATTGGAAGTTTGCCTCTAGCGTCCTCATTAACAAAAGCAGAAGGGTTTTGCAGAGCAGAACTATTTCTCCAGACATCTGAGGACAGAGGCAGTATCCTATGGGCAAGGCTCTCAGGTTTTCTCCATAAAGGTTTCCATGACCTGCAAGTGCCTTCAAGAATCAAATGTGCAATAATCAATCCTGAACGCCGCTCAATATGTTATCAGTGTTCAAAAAGGGGAGTACCTGTTTCTGGGGAAGGAAATGCAACTTTGATTTCTATTTCAGGCCCTCCAGGATTTGGGCAGAAACAAGCTTTGAGGGCAAGTATGAGCAGAAGTTTGAATGTAAGATGGGATTTGGAAGAAAACCCAACCTTTCCTTCAAATCCATTCAGAATCTGCCCATGGCAGGGGGGTTGGAACTGGATGATCTTGAGGTCCTTTCCAACCCTAACTGTTCTATGATTCTATGATCTACTGTTATCAATTATACGTAAAATCACACTATCCATTCCCTTTGATTCTCATTAGTATGTTTCCCCAAGCAGTTCTTCACTGATGCATAGTTCTCCCCAGCTGATATTATCTAAAATACAGCTTCTGGTTCCCCAGATGTAATACTTCATCTCCAAACCATCTTCCAGAATGAGGGAGAGAATTCCTCTCTGTACTCCTCCCTCGGAGTACCAATGTTTCCCTCTTTTCCCTGCCAAATGCTGCTTGTACGCTGAGGATTCCCATGGGACCAAAAGATGATGTTATCTAGCAGCTTCCCTGAGCAGTAAAACTGTAGCAGTGCTTTTGGCCAGAGCATCACCCTTGCTCAGGAGTCTCCATGCTCTGGGATCTGGTGTTAACGATAAAGCTTGTACACCGAATGCCTGCTGTCATGTCACAACACAGAGGTGTTGCCTGGTGCAGTTAAAACTGGTTGTTGAAGTAACCTGAATCATGGCTTTTCCTACACCAGTACTTCGTGTCTTTTAGGTGAGCTGTACCGTTTCCAGCACAGCTCGTGTCAAGCTGCAGTCCAGCCTGGTGCCCGCTCTGCAGTTCCGTTAGCGAAAGACCAAGCTGGATTTTCCTGCCTTAATGTCTCCGATTGTTCAAACACTGAAGACTTGGGACCAGGCTTTGGAAATCTTCAGACAGGAGAAAGCACAGACTGTCTTGGTCAAGCCTCGTGCAGAATTCACTCAGCTGCCTCGGTGCATGTGGGACCTGGGGGGGAAATGAAACGGCCGGTATGACTGGCTTTGTGCACGTGGAGTGGGGCTGGGGACGTGTCTGGCTTTTAACATCATGTAGGAGAGATTGGCTGGGATGAGATCACTCATGGCCTGGCTAAAGTAATAATGGATGTCAGCATCCACAGCTGACTGCTTGCACTGTACCCACTGAAGTAGAGCACAGAATCCCAGACTGGTTTGGGTTGAAGGGACCTTAAAGCTCATCCAGTTCCAACCCCTGCCACGGGCAGGGACCCCTTCCACTGGAGCAGCTTGCTCCAAGCCCCTGTGTCCAACCTGGCCTTGAGCACTGCCAGGGATGGGGCAGCCACAGCTTCTCTGGGCACCCTGTGCCAGCGCCTCAGCACCCTCACAGGGAAGAGCTTCTGCCTAAGAGCTCAGCTCAGTCTCCCCTCGGGCAGGTTCAAGCCATTCCCCTTGGCCTGTCCCTACAGGCCCTTGTCGCAAGCCCCTCTCCAGGTTCCCTGCAGCCCCTTCAGGCACTGGAGCTGCTCTCAGGTCTCCCTTTCAGGAGCCTTCTCTTGTCCAGGCTGCCCCAGCCCAGCTCTCTCAGCCTGGCTCCAGAGCAGAGCTGCTCCAGCCCTCGCAGCACCTCCGTGGCCTCGCTCCAACAGCCCCACGTCCCTCCTGTGCTGCTGCCCCAGCGCTGGATCAGGATTGCAGGGGGGTTTCTCAAGAGACCAGAGCAGGGGGACAGGCTCCCCTCCTCTGACCTGTTGGTCACACTCCTTTTGATGCAGCCCAGCACACAGAGGGGTTCTGTGCTGCAAGTGCACACTGCTGGCTCATGTTGAGCTTCGTGTCAATCAACACTCGCAAGTCCTTCTCCTCACAGCGGTTCTCAATCCAGTTTATAACCAGCCTGTATTTGTGCTTGAGATCACCCTGGCCCAGGTGCCCCACCTCACACTTGGCCCTATTGAAGGACATGGGGCTGGCATTGGCCACTTCACAAGCGTGTCAGGGTCCCTCCGGGTCCCATCCCTTCCCTCCAGTGCATCAACTGCACCACGCAGCTCGGTGTCGTGGGCAAACTTGCTGAGATGCACTCAAGCATGACGCTGATGAACGTGCTGTACAGGGCTGTTCCTTGGACACTCCTGGGGCTCTGACTCCCTTTGTGCGTGACAATGATTTCAGTTAAAACTAACTCACGGGGAAGAGAAGAAACTGGGCATGCAAATGATATTCTTGTCTCTTTTATTGATCTTAATGTGTACAGAATAGTCTCCCTCTGCCTTTTCAGTCAAATCTTTCCCTTAAGGCCATCTTTCTGTTTATGCCTTACTGATGACTGCGGTGATGACTGATGTATAACCTGTGCGTTCCTCAGCAAGCTCTTTATATATAAATCTTTCCGACAGATTGGTTTGATAGAAAATGATCTTGGTGGCCTTGGGGCTCAATGTGAAGTTCCAGAGTCATGGGGAAAGGGGCCCATGCGTTCATATCGTCTCTTGCACAGCACTGAGCTCTGCAGGCAGCTCTCCCAACATGCAAATCCCACTGTTTGACTGAGGGAAGAAACAGCTTGCTCCGCATCGATGGCAGCAGATTGATGAATTTGGCTGGAGGTTTATGGAGCTGTGACAATCACTGGGGCTGTCGTGGTGATAATGGGAGAACAGGGTCCTCATGCGAGCATTACAAATCCCCTGGGGAGAGCCTGTCTGTGGGGCAGCATTTCTGTACCCCAGGCAGTGCTTCGCATGATACTGCTGTGGGTCAGACCACATAGGCTTTGGAGTCATGGCATAGTTGCAGTAGCTGTGTTACATAGCCTTGATTTCTAGAAACGTTAAGCATCGACAGTGGGATCACCAGCATTAACTCCTCCAGGTGCTGCTTTGTGTTTTCCATGCTGTTAGGATGATGATAACCTCAGTTATTTGACCACCACAGCACACCAGGGATGAGGGATGCTGGGGCCCTGGAGACCTCAGGCTGTGTGTACACATTGAGTTCCCTATATGGACAGCAGGGAGAGCAAACCCTTGGCTATGGCTGATTTGGTTTGGGTTTTTCCCCCTTTACATGGTTTATTTTGCTGTGAGAAATGAAGATGTTGCAAACAACCCATCTGCGTTTTGGCAACACCTCCTCTGCTCCTCGAGTATTTTAGTTTGTTGGTGTCACTTTGCATGTTTACACTATTCCAGCTATTTGTGCCACTCTTCTTCCTCCCATCTTTTCCTTTTTCCTTTTTTTTTACTGGCAGCTTTACAGTGTTTGGAAGAGCTTGACTCTTCTTTGTCCTCCTTTGTTACCTTAGGAACATGGGGTTTTATCTTCGTGTGTGTTGCTGAGATTTTTTTTCATCTCCAGTCTCACAAAGGAAGCTTCTTTACCACCTCGAAGCTTTTACTTAGATTTCTTGGTAATCTTTTGAGGAGTTTTCGAACAAAAATGGAGTTAAATCCAAAGTGAGACTTTTAAGGTGGAGCTATATTCCTCATCCATACCAAATGAATAGTTGTCCACCCAGAGGGAGCGAGGAAGCAGTTCAGTGTGGTTGGTGTGATTTAAGGAAGGGCCTTGCCCGAGCCAGTGGCCACTTGTTGCCTTGTTTTTCCTACACGGGTAGCCCGGCCCATGTGCAATGGTGAGACTGTCTTCCCTGTGTCTTGCGGAGGGAAAAGACAAAGAATCATGCTTTTCCTTTTCAGTAATAGGGAACGAGCTGTTGGTTTCTCCCCGGGGTTACTGTGAAAAGGGAAGAGAAAGCAATTGTTGTCAATTCTATTTATTCACTGCAGCCCACAGAAGGGCTTTTAGCTGAGGCCAGTGTGACAAAGCAGCACTGGAGCTCGCTCCTCCTGCACACTGCTAGTCAGAAGGGTTGCCCACTCTTTCCCTCTTAGCGTTTGGGTGCTGATTTAGGCACTGTCCCCATGATGAAGACGACCCTAATCTGAAGTACTCTGCTAGCCGGGGGCCCTGCATGTACATAGCGTCAGTGCTCCCATATGAAGACGGGCTGAGGAAGTTGGGGCTGTTCAGCCTGGAGAAGAGAAGGCTGCGTGGAGACCTCAGAGCAGCCTTCCAGTACCTGAAGGGGGCCTGTAGGGATGCTGGGGAGGGACTCTTCATCAGGGACTGCAGTGACAGGACAAGGGGTAACGGGTTCAAACTGAAACAGGGGAAGTTTAGATTGGATCTAAGGAGGAAATTCTTTCCTGTGAGGGTGGTGAGGCACTGGAATGGGTTGCCCAGGGAGGTTGTGAGTGCTCCATCCCTGGCAGTGTTCAAGGCCAGGCTGGATGAAGCCTTGGGTGGGATGGTTTAGTGTGAGGTGTCCCTGCCCATGGCAGGGGGGTTGGAACTGGATGATCTTGAGGTCCTTTCCAACCCAAACTATTCTATGATTCTTGCCAGAAGTCCCTTTTTACAGACAAGAAAAGGGCACACCTTTAGTGTGTCTCCTGCTGCTGCATCCAGTGGGTACAAGAGTTGCTTGCCCCAGTGGAAACCTGCGTTTCGCTTTGATTTTCACAGTTGTTGAAAGTGCCTTTATTATTTTTACCTCCTCCTTTTCTCTCCCCTTTTCTTCTCCATAACATACCAGCCCCCAGCACAACCTGCAACAGATGAAAGGAGGAGGGAAGATGATTGTTATCAATGAATTAACCAACAGAAAGCCACCCAAGGTAGCGCAGGCGTTTCCCCACACCTGAGCCTACTCATTTCGGTTTCATGCGCGCACTTGGAGCCAGTACCGAGCCTAGCGAAGCACAAGCATTGACCACACAAAAACCGGGGCGCTGGAGAGAACGGTAGGGACGGAAAGGAGGCTGGAACACCGGAGGAAACTCCGCAAGCCTGCGCTCATTTCCTCCTTGCGGTGCGAATGCAGAGAGAGGCGGGGGATGCTGGGGGGAAGGAGGGAGGGGAAGAAGGACGGGTTCCCCCCCACCCCTTTGGAGGCGGGGCTGGGTCGGGGCGGCCGCGGAGCCGGAGCCGGCAGCGGTGGATCGGGACGTACCGGTAGCAGCAGCAGCAGCAGCCGCCATGGAGTCGGGGGGCAGGCGCGGTCGCGCCGCCGAGGAAGGCCCGCGCCCCGAGGAAGAGGAGGTGGACCCCCGCATCCAGGTGAGGGCTCCCGCGGGGTTAAGCTGTTAGTGTAGTCCGTGGGCAATGTCGGTAATAATTGTAATGGTTACCTTTTATTATAGCTATACATATACACGTCCGTATATACACACGTATGTATGCCCGTGCCAGAGCAGAGTGTCTGGATGCCCGCCGGATGCGGGGGGGAAGCGGCCCCGGGGTTCCCCAACCCTTTGTTACCCCGCGGCCCTGCGCCGGGCTCCGCGCTTGAGCGTCCTTCCTCCTTCCCCTGCTGAAATCCCCCTCCTCTTCCATTTCTGATCGTGACAGCATGACCTTGCTCGTGAAGCGGGGCCGATGCTCAGGGGTTTGTAAAGGGAGGTACCCAAAGGCTTGGGTGGCGTTTTATGTTTAATTTTTTAATTATTATTATTTTTTTTTTGTTAAAAAAAAAATCTGTTGGAAAACGGCTTTTTCTTCTCCCCGAACGCCTTCTGAAATGGTTTTTATTCTGGCGTGGTTGCTAAACAAAGCTTTTCTTCCCCAAATCACGTCTTGCCCAATCGCCTGGTGCAAACTTCAGCCCACCGCGGTCCCCGAAACGAAACGTATTTTTAGGTCTCTGCAGATCTATGGCCTTTGCCTCCGGGATTGCTGGGACCATTTGTCACGAGAGAATATAAACCCGTGTGTACATCGCTGAGAGGATGGATTCTTGGCATAGGGCCCTCCTTGCTGTAATTGTCGTCCTTTTCTCCGTCGTGAGCATTTCTTCTCCAGGGCCAAGCAGAGCAATTGCAAAATTAACAGGGCATGGTTACACAGAGCAAGGCCCTCAGCCAAAAGCCAGCCTGTTACTGGCCTGGCTTTGAGAAGCCGAGCTCCATTAGTGCCTATTGATCTATTTTTGGCCTTAGGTTTTTCAGCTTGCAACATGCTTCCAGGTACCTGATTCGCACATGGGTGGTGAAACAGTGTTTTTGTTGAGTGTTCTGTTTGGTGGGGAAAGCAGGTTGCTGCCTGTGCCTCCGTGAGAGCTGTGGCATTCTTATAGCAAAGGGAATGAGGTAATTTCTGTATGAGTGTCTGTTTCGGAGGACAAACGCGAAGATGTTATCTTCCAAATCCTAGGAGCTGGAAGTGAAATCTGGCCTGTGGGGATGAGAGTTAATTCCTGTCCCAGTGTGAGCAGTCCTTCTTGTCCTCTCGTGGGGAAAGTGCTGGGGTGACAATCTGTGCGCAGTGTTCGGGTTATACTGCCGGGTGATTCAGGGTGGATTCTGTTACACCGGTTGACAACAAAACACCGTTTCGGTTAGAGAAGGCTCCTGTTAGAGAAGGCTCCTATTGAAATTGTGGGATCTGCCATAGAGTAATGTTGCTCAGATAAAGAAGCCCATTGGAGCCTGCTCCTTAAGGTTGTTTTTTGTGGTAAGAAAGCCATTAAGAATGAGCTTTGTTTTTACAGTAACTCCATTCATGCCAACACCACCTCTAGTAAATATTTGTTCAAGGGATTTAACAACTTTGGTTTTGCTGTTAAGAGATCAAAACCTTGGCATGGAGGCAAAGTAAACATCATGATATGTCCCATTGACTGGTTGTGTTATGAAACGGTTTGCCAAAATCCAGAGTGAGATGCCTCTTGTGCTGCAAGACGGGTTTCTTATCAATACTGTGATTTCACTGTGCATCTTCTGTGATAGTAGTAACTTTATGCTAATCCTTTGAGGGGGGGTATATCTCATTGGAAACTAGCAGATACTGACCATATTGATGAACAAGACAGAACTTAGGGTCCTTTTTGTTTGTTTTAAATAGCAAGGCATAAGCCAGAACAGGAAATGTAGTGCCTGAAAACAAAACCATGGAGCTTCTCTGATTATTTAGCTTGTAAGTAGCAAACCAATGGTGAGCAGGAGAGCAGTGGCAAAGTTATAGTAAATGTTGCAAGGTTTCCTCTTTTCACTGAATCTGTTAAGCCACAGCCCTTTGGAGTATTCAGTGGGGATGCTGAATGAGCCTTCTCAGCCGCTTTCGCCGCTCTGATTTCTTCCAACATGTTTGACTTTTCATTCTTTCTAGGGAGAGCTGGAAAAGCTGAATCAATCTACAGATGACATCAATCGCAGAGAGACGGAGCTGGAGGTACGGAATTCATCCTTGCCTTTTCCTGTGTGCGTGTTGGATTTTGTGAGCAGCAGAGCAGTACTTTTGAGTAGGTTCCTTCCTGGCTTGTGCCATCCTGGACGGTAATTTGGCAGCAAGAGCCTAGTGATGATTTTCCTAAAGGTGTGACTTGAGCTAGCAGCTGGAACAGAAAGGGAAGAAGTCAATGTGGAGAACACCCCCCCACCCACTGCCAAACCCTATTTTTAGGTTTTGAAACTAAAGTTGGACAAGTTCTGTTTATACAAGTCACTGGTTTGAGTTTGTGTTCTTGGGATTACAGGCAGTGAGAGTCTGTTTGGTGAAGAGGTCTCTGCCATACGGTCACCCGCCAGGATCTCCTCCTTGGCGCCTATAGTTTTGCCTTTGTTGTCCTTACTTTCTGAGTAAGGAAAGTTGAAGGAAAATATTTTGTAGTTGGAAAAAGAGGTTTTCTTGGACACTTAAACATCCAATAGGAAGTTCTGAAGGAATTGTTTCTGAAGCCTCAGATCTGAGCTTCAGGTACTTGGTAGTTGTTCCGGAAGGCTCAGCATTACTGATCTAATAGCAAAGCAAAACAGGCTGTCCTACTTGCACGTCTAGATTTTCTTTCATTAACTACAGAAAAATAGAGAAAAACCAGTAGGAGCATAAGATGAATACACTGATAAAGGAAAACTGGCATAAAATGCTACTTCACATCCTAAATAATGTTGATAGCGTTACACTGTTTTGGAATATTGCATCAAAACATGCTGAAATTGCGGTGATGAACATACTCTAAAAGTACATCTCTAGATTTCTGTCTGCATCTTCAAAATGTCAACGTTCCTGTTGATTTTTCTTGTCCCTCTTTGTATGTGTGTTTTCATGAGAGGAAAGCCTGGAGCCTGGGATGGTTCCTGGTAGTGTTATAAAATACTGGAGTATCCATTGTGCGCATCAAACAGAATGTAGGGTTATGAACTCTTTGGGAAACAAAGCAGCCTTGTCATGTGGCTGTTTTCTTCTCCCTACTTGTTTGCGTGTTCTGTGCTTTGTGGCATGTAGATCGTGAATTGATTTGTGGAAATGATCGTGAAACTTTGGGGAATGCAGGACTATTTGTTATGCAAAATTAAACTATATTTCAACTGTGAGAACTGAGCAGCATCACCAGCTTGGTCTAAATTTTATGAGTGAGCCTTAGAAACCAGTGTGCTAGTCTGCAGCAGTACCAATGAAATGGGCTTCAGGACTCCTTATATCCATCTATTGGAAAAAATTATGTGTGTCTTTTCAGTCTCCTTATTTCATGCTGAGGTACTGAAACTGAAAGATGGTGCTATAGGTAGCTGCCTGGGTTTCATTAATCTTGTCATAACCTTGCGCTGAGGACAGACATTATGAAGCAGATAGAATAGTAGTAACGATAATGCAAATGCATACTCATGAAGGAAGTCCCAATGATGGGATTTAAGATGGGATTTTACTGCTTGATTAAAATTATTCATGTGTTCAAGTGTTTGTAGAACCTGGAGCTCTAAAGGCCAAAAGGCTCCTGGATATATCACTATAAATGAAAGAGTGGTGTTTCCACATTAACTCAATCTTACATCATTGCTTACTTTACTTAGTCTAAGAAATAGTAGGTGTCAGATAGTGCAGAGAATGATTATGTGATGCTTTCTACCTCTCTGTCATTAAATGTTTACGGCAGATCTGTCTGTAGTACTTACTGTAAAGAGTCTTTGATGGAACTAAGTTGCAATGCCATTGGCAGTGTGCTTTCATGAAAGTTTCCTCTTTGCTTTTCATCTGAAGATCTGACTGGGTTGAAGCCAGTTTGTGGTATCATGCAGCTGCATGATTTCTGATCCAGAAAGATTTTCATTACTTTTGATCTGCTTAAATTTGAAGGACAAATGCAGTTGGATGATGTAAGCAAGGTGTAATTCATACACCTGCTGATAAATGCATTTTAAATGGACTTAAGACCTTCATAGAGGAAATACATGTAAAAAGCCCAAAGCAACACAGCACTTGTGGTTAAAAGACACTCCCTGCATTCTTACTCTGGATGAGGAGAGAAATCTTTGCCAAGCAGCCTTTTAAGATAAATCCAGAGTTTGCAAGGGGGGTTTAGAAGTGGGATCATTCTGCTTCAAAGTCTTCCAAAATCCTTGAATGCTGTTGAAGATGTGGGCTTCTGTGAGAGTAGTGCTGAGTTTGCCTTTGAAGGTTTGCTCTTTTGGCTGTTATTAGCTGCTTTAGGTCCCTCTTGCTACCCCTTCCTGGTTTATGGTGGTGCTGCTATTGTAAGATACTTCATTAAAAGAAAGATGCGTTGCTTTGGTTTTGGGTTGGTGGGAGTTTTTGAATCTGACAATGGAGTTCTATTAATCCTAGTATTCTATTACTATTTTCTTCATCTCTTCAATATCTGATCATAGATGACTTTAATGGGAACATATATGGTATCATTAGACTATTTATGGCACAAGATGCTGATTGATAGCTTCCGGTAGCATTATTTTGTGGTCCATGCGTTCCCACTGTTGATCTTTTTCCCTAGAATAAGTGGAAAAGCAATGGGATCATTTGAGCAGAAGGAATATTTCTTTGAAGGAAGTTCAGAAAAAGACACCCATGTTCCTCTGACTTGATGTACTCCCTGATAAGGAGGAAGAGTAACCTTGTGGCGTCTAAGTACAGCGAGTCTGTTCTGGACTTCCTGTAGCTTTGCACGGGTCACTCTTAACTGGGACTGCTGACTGTCTCCAGTTCCACTAACTGGGGAAAAAAGGCTGTACGTGTTAAGTGCTTTTAGCCTCAGGTCTACATCTGCAAAATGGGAGTAAAAACTCTGCTTTACCCGATGGAAATGTTACGGGGCTGATATCACAAAAGGCTTCTAGGCTTTTGAGACTACCCTCTCTTGGTGTAGCCACAGACGTGTCTGTGTTTGATCAGTGTAGAATGTGTTGGTATTTGCTGCTCACAGAGGTGGTAAAATGGGGAATTCAGTTTTAAACTGATCAGCCTGCCATTCGTTATCTTTTAATATAAGCTCTGCACCCAAACCACATGTGAGAGGGGTGGATTTACAAGCATGGCATGACTTGAACATGTATGTTGAAGTTGGCTACATCTATTCTTTTACTTGATATAATTACTCATTTGCTGTTCTTTTGACCTATTAAACCCTGGAGAAATACCCTGACCTTCTGATGCTCACAGCCTGTGAGCTACTAAAGGGCACCGAGTGGCTGGTAGTTGTACGTTGCGTTAATGTATTGCCTGTTAATGAATCTTTGATTAGACTTGATTTAAAATCCATAATGCTGCTCATACTGATTGCAACACTGAGCATTACTGACACAGCCAGAGGATGATAAGGGTCCTCTGAGGGATTTAACACTTGGCTTCGCTAATGTCCCTGGTTATGTTTGAAGTGTCTGTGAGAGGGTGGGGGAAGCATCTTGCAGGGGAGACACAAGCATGTTTTGGCCAAATGCAAGTTAGAGTGGTGCTTTGCTGTTCGAGCTTTTTTCCTGTTTATTGGAAGTGCATCTCCATCTGAACTCACATCAGGAGCTGCAAATGTGTTTAACAAACGTGCATGACTCGCCTGCCCAGCTAACTCATACGTGTCTTTGGCTTGTGAATGTACAATTCAGATGTAACAGATTCACTCGGGGACTCTCTGGCAGCATTTCAGGGAGGGGAAATGCAGCACATACCATTAAAATTACTACTGGAATCCCAGCTATCCAAATGTGGTTCTTGTTAGAGAGTTGTGTTGCTGGAGCTGCGAGCTTGCCAATGTTAAGGGGAGATGGCTGCACATGAAAACCGGAGCTGAACAGTGCTGCTTTCAGACGTGCTTGTTGTAAACAGGGCCTGGTTAGGATCCTTCTTGTATGCTTGTCTACATCCTCTAGTCCTGATCAGCAGGACCTTATGTTACTTTTGCTCCTGGGTTTATTGTAAAGGTCACCCTGGGCTGGTGTTGGATAGAGTCAAAGGACAGGGGTGTATCAACTGTGGTGCTTTTCCACTTGTGAGCCTTGCTCCTCGGAAGGTGAGGTCTGTTTTGTTTAGAGGTGCTCTTCTCTTGGTTTTGGGGTAAAGATCAAGCTTTTGACCCCATCGCACACAAGAATTTGAAGTAAGCCTTTTTTTACGCAATCCTTACTCTTTCAAGTTTTAGAAAAATGACCTTTCAGTGGCAGGAATCTCATTCTGATCACGCCTGCTTGGCCTGCAGAAACCTCTTTCTGCAGAAACATCTGCCTTGTTATCAGTATCCCTGTGCAGCATATTCCAGTGTCCATAGAAGAGCACACAGATAAGGGAGAAACAGCTCGCTAGCTGGTATTTCTGCTGGGTTTGGGAGTGCACTACACATGCATGATGGATTCGTCCAGCACTAGCAGGCCAATTCTTTCCATGTCTTTTTATAATCGACTTGTTCCCATAGGAAATGCTTCCTGCATGTGGTTTGCCTCTTGTTTTGCCTTCTGCTTTGTGCATGGATGAGTGAGGCAAGGCTGCTTCCTCTGCTATGGCGCTGGAAGTGAGTCAAAGGGCTTTGCTTGATTCATATTCCTGAACTAGAAACGTGTTTCCAGCCTGAGAGAGGGAGGAAGGGTTAGGCAGAGAAATCTCCCTTTGGAAGGGGCACCCAGTACCTTTCCCTGCCTGCTTTCCCCTCTTTTCTTCTAAAAGGCCTAGAAGTAACAGTGTGTTGGTAGTGAGTCTGTAACTGTCTGCATTAGAGCAGCTTCTAGGTACCAGTTTGTATTGTTCTTACATGACAAATTAGTAGCTGTGTGGAAAAAAAAGACTTTTCTGCATGCACAAAAATTGAGATATTACTTAACCCATTCCCTGCACTTTGTTTTTGAGGTTTGGTTGTCAGTCTGGTTTACTTGAACTGCCCAGGCACCAAATTAGATGTTAAAGATGTCATTAACCTGTTTGATGCTCTGTGGTAGATTTCCATGTGCATCTGGTGTGTACGTAACTGGGAAGCCTACCTGCTTTTGCACTTGGATGTTGTTGATACAGATGCTGTTAAAGGTTGGAAAATGAGCTTTGGCTGCTGGTAGGTCTCTGTAGCAGAGGAAGGCAGGTATGGATACTGCCTGCCTCTTGGAAACGGATGAAGCCCATCTCTCAGTCAGCAATGTCATTTCCCATGCACCTTCCAGGCTTGTTTAATGGGTTGTTGGAGGTTCTGCACACCAAGCTGTCACAAGGAGCATAGGACAGCCTTTGTGGGTGCAATTTAGATGTGCTTGGCACCAAGATGCTTCCTACCCAGTTGATGTATGAAGTTCATTTTAAAAAGAAAATTGTTTGAAAATACAAGCTGCGTTTGGGCAGAAATAGTTATTTGTCTGGCGTCTGGCACCACCTCATCCCCATCACTCATGAGGAAGGAAAACGTGCTTTGTTCTCCAGTGCAGTGCAAGTGTAAAGTTGTGTTTTAGTTTCTCCTCGCACTGGAGGGTGGATCTCCAAAATCGTGTAGTATGGATGGCCTGTTGTTAAGTGTTGTCCCTGTTTTGGTGCAAAAGCAGGTTGCTGCCCTGCATTAAAAACAAAGTCCGTTTTTAATGATGAACTATTGCAGCAAAATCATGTACAGGGTAGAAGCCTGGCATGCTCCTTAGGACTCTGCTCATGAAATCTGTCATTTGGGAGGAAGGTGCTAAGGATTTCCAGGAAGAAAGCTGATGAGAGCAGAGCTCTTGCTTGGTGTGGTTGTCTCCCTAACACAGATGTTAAGGCTTCCCTGCTGATGGGGATTGTGGATGAACTGAACTGCTGTGCTCTTTGAGCCTCTAAGTTTTTGACGTGAGTGTAGTTACAGAAAACGCCATTAAGAGGATTTATAGTTTTGAACCACTTCACATGTGGGTCGAAGCATCTCACTGACCATAAAACAGGAAGCTGGACATAGGGCAGGGAATTAAACTGATTCCCAGGTTATTGCTTTGACCACAGGCCCATCCTTCCCATGAAACACATGAGCATTTCATGTCGTGTAAGCAGCAAGTGCACCAAGCCCAGTGCTCCTGGGCTTGCCTTGCTTGTAAAGCAACCTCATTCCCTTGGTGCTTCTGACCACCCTGTTCTCACGTGAAGAGTAAAAATAGCTGCTGCATCGCTGTTTCTCATTTAAACTTCTCTGGGGGCACCTGCCAGGGGAAGTTTGCACTGTCCCAGGGGTGATGACTTTTACGGATGCTTTGCCAGCACAAGGGAGGGCTGACACGGAGCCGGCGCAGTGCGGCTGCGTGTTTGCAGGAGGGAGCTGTGCCCCGGCTCATGGCAGATCTTGCCATAGCTCCCAGATAGGAGCTGTGTCAGAGACCATGAGAGCTGAATCAGTTTGGATTGAAGAGGCTGAGTAGTGTTTCACCTCCTGTATGCAGACAGGCTGAGGAAGCTGGGGCTGTTCAGGCTGGAGAAGTTGCGTGGAGATCTCATAGCAGCCTTCCAGTACCTGAAGGGGGCCTATAGGGATGCTGGGGAGGGACTCTTCATCAGGGACTGTAGTGACAGGGCAAGGGGTAACGGGTTCAAACTGAAACAGGGGAAGTTTAGATTGGATCTAAGGAGGAAATTCTTTCCTGTTAGGGTGGTGAGGCACTGGAATGGGTTGCCCATGGAGGTTGTGAGTGCTCCATCCCTGGCAGTGTTCAAGGCCAGGTTGGATGAAGCCTTGTGTGGGATGGTTTAGTGTGAGGTGTCCCTACCCATGGCAGGGGGGTTGGAACTGGATGATCTTAAGGTCCTTTCCAACCCAAACTATTCTATGAATGCACTGGGTTGTTGCAGGATGTGCACAGTGTAGATATACAACAAGGGATTGTTTGCTTTCGTAGTGTAGTTGGGGCTAGTGGAGAGTAAAAGTGATGCATGTAGTGCAGGAGAGGGGATGGGTTTGGCGTTTTGCCTTCTCAGGAGACCCCAGCATCTTCTTGCTGTGTCCAAAGGGGGTGGCTGGAAACGTCTGGTAAGGAGATCGATCACAACAGAGTATGAACATATGCTTGTTCTCTCATGCGGAGGGTGGCAGTGCCTGCAGGCTTGTGTTCCTGACAGTCAGGAACCTGAGGATAAATGGCATTTGAAACAAGTCATGCGATGGATGACACAGGTATAAAGTTCTGGGGCTGTCAGTTTTCGTTATTGTTCTTCACTGGAAAAAGTGAAGATGATCAGACCGAAATAAAGCCTCGAAATAGGAAGTGGGCCTCTTGTGGGGTAAATGATAAACTGGAAGTTGACACCAACATATTCTTCAGCTGAAACTCCCTATTCTGTTTAACTGCCTACTGAAGTGTGGCTGTACTCATGGACAAATGTCTGCTTAACCGTTTGAAAGACCTGTGCCGTAGGTGCCAGGTACGGGTTTAGTTACACTTCAGCAATCTGTGCGTGCTGCATCTGGTTTGGTGGAGGATTCATAAGTACAGAACCTGCTGCTGGCTTCACAGCTCTGTCCTTGGCTTTTGGTTTGGTTTTTTCTATTTTAGTTTTCTAAATCCAGGTGGAGACCAGGCCTCTTTATCCTAATAGATAGGAGCGTATGTAATTATTAAATGAATAAATACGGGGTAGGTCTCTATGCATGGATTTGGTAGGGATGGTGTCTTTGTTCCAAGTGCTTATCTAAACGTGTGAACTGATTTGTATGATGAATCACTGCATAGGACTTTTTGCTTAATGTCTATACATGTCTAGTTTTCTTGAACTGTTTGCTATCCACAGTTAGGATCCTAATATGCACCTTTCACAGAGAAGGTGAAAACCAGACCTTCAGGCTCACTCGCTTAGAAATAAGTTTTTCATTTTGTTCCTGTACTTGTAGGCAGAATGATTTTTGTTGAATATGCGTCAATATTTAACGTTTTTCTTGCAATCCAGTCATCGTGTTTGCAGTCTGATTTCCACTGCTTGTGAAACTCGTGTTGAACAGCGAACCATGTATCATCATCCAGTGTTTTAATTGGAAGTATGCAAATTCTTCATTGACTCAATACCCATTGTTTTAATGATAGATTTCAGGCTTTCACGAAGAGAAATGAGATTATTGACTGGGTGGGAGTCAATAAAATAATAAATTAATGTGCATTTAATCCTCCATTTTTGACCTTGTTTACCCATTTCAATACTTCCTTGGAACAAAGTGAGATGCCTGAAGAATCTAAACTATTCGCATTGGACTAAAATGTTACCAATGGTGGCTAAGGTTTTAGATAACACCAAGCTATGTGGTTCGGTTGATACACTGGAGGGAAGGGATAGGATCCAGGGGGACCTTGACACGCTTGAGAGGTGGCCAAATGCCATCCTCATGGAGTTCAACCAAGCCAAGTGCAAGGTCCTACGCCTGGGTCGGAGCAATCCCAGGCACAGCTACAGATGGGGCAGAGAAGAGATTCAGAGCAGCCCTGTGGAGAAGGACTTGGGGCTGCTGATTGATGAGAAACTGAACATGAGCCGGCTTCAATGTGCACTTGAGCCTAGAACCCTCCCATGTTCTGGGCTGCATCAAAAGCAGCGTGAGCAGCAGGTCAAGGGAGGGGATCCTGCCCCTCTGCTCTCCTGAGACCCCACTTGGAGCACTGTGTGCAGCTCTGGTGTCCTCAGCATAAGGAGGACATGGAGCCGTTGGAGCAAGTCCAGAGGAGGCCACGAGGATGCTCAGGGGCTGCAGCACCTCTTGTATGGAGACAGGCTGAGAACATTGGGGCTGTTCAGCCTGGAGAAGAGAAGCTGCGTGGAGACCTCAGAGCAGCTACCATTCTATGATAAAGGAAGCAGAGAAGCGGTTACGGAAGCATGTCGCTTTTTCTGTAAAAACCAATGTATTATTGCAGGGTTTTTCCGCTTTTGAATGCATAGTGGTAGGTTCCTGTGTGTTTTAATTCTTCCAGGGAATAAAGAGTTGTGCATTCTAGAAATCCTCACCAGTAATGTGGAAGCCCTCCTGAATTAGAGGGCTCCTTCAAGCCAGCTGCTTCCTGATAATCACCGTGCCACTCCGGCAGTCTGCATAAATGCTGCTCTCTAATTAGAATTACAAGGTTTGTCAAGAGCTCACATGGCCCTTCCTCTTCATCGTCTTAAATCCCGGGCCAGCTCCCAGCCTGAATTTGCATCTCTCTGCAATAATTCCATTGATTTAGAGCCTGTGTTGGATGCTGAGATCGAAATCAGAATCGCTCTGCTTAAAAGTGTGGAAATTTCAGTGGAGCAGAGAAAATACTTTCATTGCTTTGGCTAATCATGTGATGAGGGCAATTTGTCCAGTTTGGAAGTAGCTGGAATTTACATTTTTGTAAATGTAGTCGATAATAAATGGGATGTAGGTGTCCTTACCCATTCGTACAAGCCATAGCTGAAAAGATGGGCTTTTATGGCAAGAAGTCGTGCCGCAAGGACCTGAAAGCTTTTTGCTGCTATCAAAGTGTGTCTATAAAAGGGAAGAGGAGCTGATTTGAAAATATACCATGTGGGAAGCCTCCATTTCTTCCTGCAGGAGGCAGATCCTGTCCGTCTTTGTTCACATTGTGAAGTGGTGTCTCTGGGGGGAACAATATGGGGGGTGTTGCATGCTAAGGTTTAGGAGATGCTAATTCCAGCTGTTGTGGGTATTTGGCCTGCCTGCTGGCCTCATTCTGGTGTTGTCTAGATGTCTTTGTCACTGAACTCCTTACTGGAACTTGTTGTGCTGCTGTTTGCTTCCTCACGGAGTAATCTGCATCTATTCTTCTCTGTAAAAACCCTGCCAGAAGTGACATCTAGCACAGGGTATTGCAGGCTTTATATGAAAACAGTCTCTGAAAGACAAAGATTTGGCGTCCAGGATGCCAGCTTTCCGATATGGCTCTGGGTTCTTGTTACTACCTCTACTGAAGAACTCTGGCTTAGTCCAAATGCCAGTAACCACTTTGAATGCGTTGCCTTGTGTGTGGATCTAAATGAGCAACCTGAGGGTGGCAACAAACAGGTATAAAGAATATTTAAAGCTCTAATCAGTCTTTGTTCTCTCTTTCCCTTCTGCATCGTGTTGAAGGACGCACGCCAGAAGTTCCGCTCCGTGCTGGTTGAAGCGACAGTAAAACTGGATGAACTGGTAAAGAAGATTGGAAAAGCTGTAGAAGACTCTAAGCCTTACTGGGAAGCTCGGAGGGTGGCCAGGCAGGTGAGAACTTTCTGTTACAAGCTTGTGCTGGTAGTCGGAGAGCACATGCTGATTGCATTGCTTTCCTGCTATTAATAACACCTGAAGGGTATGCACTTGGCTGATGCTGGTCTATGTCTTGAGTTGCATGTCAGTGGTGAGAACTGATGGCAGAAATGTTTCTTCCCTGCCACAGCTGCACACGTTCTTCAGTCCAGGAACAGCTATAGCAGACATAAACGATTTAATAGCGGAAGACTGGTTCTGTTCTGTTCTCATTATCAATGGCCTTTCAGAGCCCTGATCTTTCCTATCAGTACTTGTACACTGTGTTTTCAAATACTTAACATTTCATGCTTTTTATTCTTAAAGCAAAATGTTCAACAGCTAAATGGCTGCAACAGGAAGCTGCTGGGAAAGAGGCAGGAGTCGGGCAGACTCGGGGAAGCCTGCAGGGGTTTGTGCTGAAGCAAGAGTGTGCTAACTGGGGCTCTATAGTGTGTTGGTTTGGGCAGAAACTGAGCTTTGCTTTCTGTACTGGCATCAGAACCTTATCTCCTTTCTCTCAAGTACTTGATTGTTCATAGGCCCGTATGGCTGAGGCAGGGAAGGATGAGGTGTGGAAATAAGGGTCGGATCTACTGCAGGGAAAGCAAAGAGAGCTTGTGAGATGTCAGGCAGCTGCTCACTTTAGGGACAAAGTAGCTGAGAGGTGAGTGTGTGGTGGTTTAAGCATCGCTTCTGTTAGGTGTCTGTAAGGGGGTTGCAGGTGTCTGAGGCTTTTTGGCAAGGGGGAGGCTGTTCCTGGGTACTACTTTCTCTCAAGGCAGGGAGAGGCAGAAGCAGTGGAAGAGCTGCCCTAGAGCTGCTGCTTCTGTGCTCGGCTGGGAGGATGTGGAGGGGCAGCCTTTGTGTGTGGGTAGCCGAGATGCGATTGTGTTCAAGGGGAGAGTGAGAGACGGGGGGAGCATGTGTGAAACACGTGAAAAGCGCAGAAGGATTTTGTTTGGAAGAGTAGGTAGGGATGAGGTTGAGGGATGAGAAAAGTAGTGTAGGTGTGTGCCGGGAGGCAGAAGGAAACTTGCAGCATGAGGGAATGCATCCTCAGAACAAGGCACAGTAAAGGGAGGCATGAACGCAAGCTTCATCACTTTGAAAGCTGATGAAGCAGGAATTGGGTTGGTGGGATGTGGCATGCAAGATAATATGTGACCATGTCCATCCTTTAAATTGCATGCCATTGTGTTGGAGCCATTGTCTCAGGCACTGGGGATGACGTGTAGGGGTTGTTTAGGCTTAATCCTTCAGACTAAAAGCAGTGTGGCAAATAGGTAAACTCTGCTTCAAAGCCCAGAAAGAACAGTATCTACTACTCATCTGTAGCTGTTCTGAAAGCAGTCCCTGCTCTTGGGGCCTATGGTATGTGCTAGAGATAAACCAGTAGTGAGCTAGAGAAAAAGAGGAAGTTAGTAATAAAGATCAAGGAATTGTTTCAATTGTGTTACTTAGTAAGTGCAATTAAAAGGATCCCCAAAACTCTGCCTTAAGTATGCTCTGATGCTTCCTTCACTATAAATGCCTCTGTAATGCACAGTGTGCATAGGACTGCTGACTTTTCCAGGTGTAGCTTTTGAAATGCATACTCGGGATGCAAATCTGATGACTTTGAGGTTTGTAACAGCAAGCACCACGAGCAGTGAGCTGTGCCCTCTGTCCTGAAGCGGGCAGCAGATTATGCCCTGAAAGCGTGATTTTCTTATTGCTTTGTCTTTGTTATCTCTGAAATCCATTCGGTCATGCTGGTTCAAAACTGCAAATACACTAAGAAACCCAAACCTCTGCAGATCTATGGATTAGAGCTGTGGAATCAACTACTCCACTCTTGAGCTTGTTGGAGGGTACTGTATTCTTGCAGTCTGTCCTGTCATTAGCTAGGCTTATATGCTTTTATACCAGATGTGCTAATTTGCTGCACGTTCAATTTGCTGTTAATTCCTTGGTAATGTTTTCTGTTTTCCAAAGCCAGGATTCCCCTTCATTTCACTTTTTCCCATTTTGTGTTATGGAGCCGGTCACAGAACAAAGCTTCCTCTTTGTATCTGCTCAGCAGGCAGAGCTGGACGATTGCCTCTGCTTTCCCTTTGGCTCTTTGTCTAATAAAATCATGAAATAGAAAAGAAGAGGGCCAAGAGGAATATCACCATTGAAGGACAGTGAATCTATCTGGAAAGCAGGAGATCGGGAAGATGGGTACCAGTCATCTAAAGCATCAGCCCAAAGAGTGTTTCTAGTCTTAGTTCAGTCTAGAAGAATTGTGTTTAACTGGGAGCAAGTTTGCTGTGTTAAAGTGGGGAGAAGGTGTGAGTGGGTAGGGAACCATGAAGCTGGAGGAATGTACCAGAATATGAATATGTTTAGGTGTCAGTCCACGTCTTTCTTTTTCCTTTGAATTGTAAAATTGTAGGGAAATATGGGAACAGCTTGATATTTTTCCGTTCAAGCTTATAATAACATCTAGCCTATGAAGACTGACTTCCTCCTCCTGTCTTTATGCTTATTTTAGGGCCATTAGGCTGTCTCTGAGAACACAGGCACAAGGTTCTTGTGTACTTGTATGAGAAAGGGAAGTGTGAACTTTGGCTTTGTTCTCAGTAAAGGGAAGTAAAATTATGACCTATAAATTAAGTTTTCTGGGAATAAAGAACTATGTAATTAATGACATTTAGTTTGGCAGAAATCCAGGAGTCTTCCAGAGTTCCTTGCGTTTAAGATGTCAGTTGTAGGGTTAGTTGCCTGATGCAAGCTGTGTTTAGTTGCATTGAGGAGCTTGCTTTCACCTGGCATCAGCATGATTCTCTTCTGGAAATACTTGTTTCATCTACTGAGATAAAACCCATTACAAAGGCATGAGGGCACCGATGTGGGCTCAGCAAAAAACAGGCCTCCAAGTCAAGTAGCTCCCTGGAGAAGCTTTAGGACCTTGAGCCCTTTTGTCTACTCACTCGTATCTGCATCGTGTGCAACTGTGTCAGCAGATGATGGTGAATTCAAAACAAATTTAGTCTCCCATGTGTAAGTCCTGTAGCATCTTGTTAGTTTAACATATGCTAAGAGAGCTTCAGCTTGGCCTTCCTCGAGGTGAAACTTTGCTTTAACAGAACAATGGACCCTTAGGGTCAGGATTTGAGTGCTTTGCCCTGTAAAGTGGTGGCGTGGGGAATGAGGATGCTGCCTCTTGGTACCAAAGCAGCAGCATTTGGCTTCTGCTGAGGCTGAAGTGGCTAATATTCTTCCCCCGTAGATTTCATGCAAATTCTGCCAAGACAACTCCGTTGTGATTCTTCATACGGTGTAGCAGTGGGCTTTGTGGTGCCCACCTTATTGTTTTGGAGCTTTTTAAGCCAAATTTGTTATTTAATCAAACTTGAATGTATTTCTGCTGCAAGAACCTTTTTGCATTTGGCAGACTGTCTTTTCATGTTGTTCTTGAACTTATGCCATAATGCGTGTGGTCAATGGAAGAACCTTGGCGTATAGCAGAGTTTTGTGTACGCACACAAGCAGTGAGTATGTTGCAACAATATGAAATTCCTTTAATCCAGGAGGCGGTCCAGGTGTTTACAGGTGTTGGGAAGATCGATTGTCCCATATCTATTTGTTAGGTTGATGGGTTTTTTTAATTATTGTTATTGTAGTGGGGTTTTCCTATGGTGGGGGGGGGGGTTGGAGGGGTGGTGTTAGGGGATTATTTGCTAGTAATCTGTTTCCCTGGATGGCTAGGTGAAGAAAGAGACTTTTCTCACCCTAAGGTAATAGAGGAGAAGGGTGACGTTACCAGGAAACACTAATAATGTGAACAACAGCGTAGGTCTTGAGCCTCTGAGTTAAGGAGTGTCTTAAAGCCACTGTTGACTTCTGCAGGGCTGGGGCGGACAGTGCCCGTGTAATAGTGTCTGAGCGGGTGATAGTTTGTAGGAGCTGATTTTGTGCTGCTGCACGGCAGAGATAAACCACATAATCGCTCGGTTCCTGTGTAAAATGGAGCTGTCAGGCTGCTGTGAAGCCAAGTTCATGGAGGGAAGTAAAAGCACTTCGGGGTCATTGGGTGAGGGGTGCCATTAGGACGTTGTTGTGTGTATGTCATTGCTTGTGAACCCAGGGACAAAGTGAAGAGGAGGATTTGTCTTTCTGCTTTGTTTCTGTTGGAAAAAATTAGTTTGATAGAAATGCGTTCCCGTTCACCCCTACAAGTAAAACAATCCATGCGTTAATAGTGACCCTCACCCGTGTTGGGAGTGTTGGTTTTAACTAAGCTTTAGCTCCTTTTAATGAGCAGGGCTTTTTAGAGGATGAGGAGTTATGCTTTAGTCCCCAGAACTGGCTCAGGCTGGAAGTAGGTGCAGGTGCTTTACTCAGCTTTAGTACTGAGCTTATTTGGGAGGGACATGGTTTTGCTGTGTGATATTCCCCTCACCTCATTTAGCTTTTAAGAAAGAGTGTCAGAAAACTTGCTTCAGGCAAAAATAGATGAAAGATCTGTGCTAGGTCACATCTATATGTATCTCTCACTGAGGGACCCATCTGTAGCAAGTGTTGAAGGGTGTGCATAGAATCATAGACTGGTTTAGGTTAGAAAGGACCTTAAGATCATCCTGTTCCAAACCCCTGCCATGGGCAGGAACATCTCACATTAGACAATGTTGCCCAAGGCTCTGTCCAGCCTGGCTTTGAACACTGCCAGGGATGGGGCAGCCACAGCTTCTCTGGGCACCCTGTGTCAGCACCTCGCCACCCTCACAGTAAAGAACTTCTTCCTTATATCTAACCTGAACTTCCCCTGTTTCAGTTGGAACCCATCACCCCTTGTCCTATTGCTACAGTCCCTGATGAAGAGTCCCTCTCCAGCATCCTTGTAGCCCCCTTCAGACACTGGAAGCTGCTGCGAGTTCCACACGCAGCTTCTCTTCTGACTATAATCAGTGGTGAGAGGTAGGTGTGTGTGAAAAACCTTCTGACATACATCCCTCCTCCTTAAACGCAGAGGAAGTTTAGGCAATGAATCTTGGGTTGTTTGGCCATTTGATAGTTGTCGGTGAATCCTGCACCGTGGTTCAATGAATCTTATATCCGAGTGAACCAGGATGAAAAGGAGCTGCTGTAATCCTGCAGAACAGGAAATGAGGTGAAACTGAGCCCCTTGATGGTGAAGGTGGGAGGGGTATAAGCAGATAAGAGCACACTTACCTAGTTGGAAAAGTCTTCCTCAGCAGACGAGAGCGATACTATTCTTTGCAGTATTCAGGACTGCCATGCCTATAAATGAATGAAGCTTTCCAAGGTGGCCATTGCATCTCCATTTCGAAGTGTCCAGCTTGAGATGTGTGAAAGTAGCGTGGCGAGCCTGGAAAGTTACAGATGATGACTTTCTTAGACAAAAGCTTTTTAAGTCCATAGAACTTGGAGCTTCAAAACTGCCAATCACCCTTAAAAACGAATTAGGATTTGGAAACTGGTCTTGCCGGTGTCACTTCCTGCAGCATCCAAGTTTCCCATCCAAATCTGGTCAGTGAGTGAGAGCTAATGGGATTGCAGCACCAGCTGGCTCTGCCGTGGCCAGGAGGACAGCATGGAGTGTGAGTGATAGCTTCTGGGTCCAGATCCAACATGGATATCCAGGTCTTCCCTTCTGGTTCCCAGGCATTAGATGTGTTACCCATCGGTATACTGGAAGTAGACATGTCAGAAGGAATCTTCTTTTTGATCCTGCTTTTGTGAGCTCAAGTCCTGATGCTCGTGTGAACAAGGAGTTAAGACCGATTTGTGTCATTTGGTGAGTTTATCTTGGCTTTTTGGTGGAGGGAGAGGAAACTTGAGAAGCAAAAACTAAATGTCAGCAGAACTGTGACAGACCTGCATTCCCGTTTGGCAGCTTGCTATGGAGCTAGTGAAAAGTCAGATTATTATCACAGTTGCAGTGGAGCAACAACTGACCTTTCCTGAAGGAGTGCTTCTGGGGAACTGTTTAGGAACCAAAAAACTATCTGGTGGCTTCAGGTTTTGAAAGCAAGAAACGGGAGCTTGAAAATTTGACTTTGACAAACTCGCTACAAATCCTTCCAGCCACTTCAGGAGAAAGCAAGCGAGCACCCAGAGCACTCGACTGCTTTCTGTGGCCATGGTTTGGTGCTGCACTACCAGTGCCATTTAACGGGCTGTGAATTGTGCTCTTTCTTACAGTTTGTTCATCTTGCCTGGGGAGAAAGCCTTAGACACCGATGTGTGCGAAAGTGCCCCTTTTACCAAACAAGAACAACTTCACTCAGTGTGGGATCAGTGGCTGTCATAGGCTCCTAAGAGTATTTCCACCCATGTTTCTGGTGGGGGAGCCAGCAGAAACGATTTTATATGGATGTTGTTCCTCCAGCCGTTTGTAGTAACCAGTCTAGGCTGGCCGTTTAGGTTATTTGTGGTCTACCTATGCTGATAATTTGCCCTTTTAGCTGATGCTGTATTGTGCTGCCCTGATGGCTCTCGGGGAGCCTCACAATAGTGGAGGATAGCGAAGGTAATGATGGCCGCTTTAGGAAGGTGGGGTGACCAGTGTGAGAAGTGACCTGCTCCTCAGGTGTGTAACTCAACCATGCAGAGACGGCTGCCATTTGGGTTTGGATTTCTAAAGCTGGTGGGGTTGGGAGGCCGCTCGGCGTTAGGGAAACAGCTCCTTCCTGAGCTGGAATTCACCTGTTAGTGGATGACAAACTCATCTGTGTGATGGAGGCTGACATGATGGCCTCAGCGCTAGGGCAGGCCAGGCACAGAGGGAGGGAGGCAGCACAAGATTTGCTTGGGAAGAGGTGGCTGGGGTGCTCCAAAGGGAAAGGAGACATGGAATTTGCTGTGTGAGTAATCAGGAATCCCAGTGCTGTAAAGAAATGGTAGAGATTAAATGTCTGAGCTGTACAAAACAGGTGGTACCTGACATGATGAAGCATGAGGTCTGTGGGTTGTACCTGATGGCCTCATTTTTTATGTCTTTCTTCCCTTTCTGTTCTCTGTGGAGCTGCTCTAGACTTGAACCCCGTCTTCCCTCCAACTCTTTCTTCCTTTTTTTTATTGTCGTTACGAAACACATCACTAAATCGGGGAAACCACGTTGATGTGACATCAGTCCTCTTGTGAAATGTGGAGTTCCCATTGCTGTGATCCCAAGGGGCGTTCTCAGTATATTAATCTCCCTTTCTACATGGTACATGGCTGACTGTGGGGTCAGGCACCCATCTGAAGAGGAAGTAAGCCAAGCAAAGGCATCTGACATCAGTAATTTTATTGGGGGTTAGGAGTCACTTCCTGGACTTCCACCAGGGAATCCATTGGGCTCTGTAAACTGTATTTCTAAAGTAGGATGCACTTTGGGTTAAGTAAAGAAAATGTTGTGCCATGCTCAAAATCTGATGGAGTGCCTCTTGTACTCTTTATCATGTCTGCACTGTTGTGATTGAAGCCCTGGGAGTAGCACATATGAGTTGCTACCCTGTGTTGAGGGACGTAATGCTCAGTGTTTCACTGTTGGCAGACAGAGCTTGTGCTTGGTGCGTTCTGTTTCGTCCACCAGAATACTCAAAACCGGAAAGCTGTATTTGAAGTCTTATATTATGGTTCTGTTGCGTTTTCCTTCAGACCAAGGTTGTGATGAAGCCCAAGCAGCAGGGAGCTCAGTAAGACTTACCCGGCTCGATCAGCTGGGGTTTGCCTGGATGAGTTTTTTCGTGGTGTTACTGATTTCCTTGAAGTTTAAGACCTCAGTTTGACATTTGTTTTCTAGCTCTGTCATCTGGTTGAGCAGTGTGGTATTGGAGTGTCTCAGAGTAGCTGTCCTTAAACTGCGGAGAAGGTAACAGATGTTGCCTGGTTGAATTTGGAAAGCTAAGCCAAAGATCTGATCTTTGATTTTGATCTGATTTTGGAGGAAAGCTCCTCAGTGCTTTTCTCTTCCCATCAACCCTGCTAATGCAAGCTAGTAGGTCAGCGTGACTGGCAGGTTTCTACCCTCTTAATCCTGAGCAGCTGGAAATCTGTCCCGTGTTTGAGAAAGCCAGCAGCTGCTACTTCACAGATGACCTGAAAAAAGCCCTTTACCTGATCCATATTTAGTGCCCTGTTGTATGTCCTGCAAACCAGGCGGCATCAGTAGCAAAACCATTTGCAAACACCATGTTCTTGGCGCCTTTGAACAGTAGGAACTGATTTTCATCCACTTGGTCGTTGGAATACCTGTATCAATAAATTCTGTGCATGTACATCTGCCTCTAAAAGTTAAGACTACCTGTGTCTATGCCCTCTGTGCTTCAGGTCTACTTGTTTTAGGCTGGTGTTTATACATTCTATGTTTTCTTTTTATGTGAGCTGTATTCTGTTGATGGATGATGAGCTTGTATGAGCTAGTGATGCAAAAACTCTAATTGGTCTTCTCATCATTAGCAGAAGATGTGCCTTGGAGGGGGCTCTATTATGTATATTTGTTAGCTGTGCACTGTAAATTAGAGGCTCTTCCCTCTTCTGCTCTTCTTTCCAAAAGCAGAAGAAAATACGGTTTTCATCCAAGTGTTTTGAAGGATTGATGTAAAAGAGAGGAAAAAAGAATCACTCTTTTTGGTGTCTCTTTCTCCCATCTTCTCCAACCCCACAGAGCATCCATCGGTTCTTAGCTATCCTGGCTGGCAGCAGTATGAGGCCAGCTAACTGTCCAGCCTCCTCTCCATTAGTTGTCAAGAATGCAATGACCTAATTATTTTGCCTACCTGTCAAGAATGTTTTTCCTTGTTCTTCTTGTGTTGTGAAACACTAGAAGTGTTGTGCGAGTAGGTCGGGAGTATTGGAATACTGGAGTAAGTTGGTGTAGAAATGCCCTCCGTTCTTTGGAGTAACAGGGAGGGAAGGGAAGTTTAGGGTTTTTTTTGGTAGATGTCGGCTGATTTAGGGGGAAAGAATGGATACAGGTGGTCTGGCTGCTACGCTTAGTCACAGATGCAATGGCAGATGCTGGAAGTGGTGAGAAGGTGTAAGCAGTTCTCAAAGGGTGCTGAGATGTGAAAATAGAGATTAATTCCTTTTCCCACTGTTACCGTCTATTTGGTTAACATCAACTTGCATCCTCTTCAGTCTGGAAAAACCCAGGAGGTTTAGATTGTGTGTTCCTCTGCGCAGCTGTTTCCAAAAGGTGAATCTACAGCATTTAAAAACCCAGCAATTTAAAGGAAGAATTACTTTGCTTTGTTCTGTTTCCCCTCCCAGTCTTTGCTGGCCACTAGTAAAGGCTATTTAAAGAGACTGTAAGCCACAGAGAGGATCATCTGTTAAAAGCAGTAGCTGACATTTGAGCCCAGGTGACTTGAGGTCAGGGCAATATCCTATATGTCTGTTTTGGGTGGCAATTGCTTGAAGGCAACAAGAGTCTTGCAACTTTGGGGGAAGCTGTTCAGCCACCCCAATCTTTATGGTGTACAGTGGTCTAAATAGGTGGGAGTTTATTATGAAGTGAGAAATGCTTATGCTAGAGGCTGCCGCCAGAACAAATCTGATACGAATGGTGGCTGCTGCCTTCTGGGTGTGTTTCATTATGACTTCTAGTAAAACAGTATGAATTTATGTCTCTTCTTGCTGGAAGAGGTTATCTGAAGAGCCCAATTCCTCTGTAGCATGTATGGGAATGGCTCTGCATTGACTCAGTTTCTGTTAAAAACATCTCTCTTAATTGCAGCAAACTTGCAGTTCTACTCTTAGAAAGTACATGAAACTGCCAGGATGTGGAAGCAGTGCCTGGCGTTTTAGCTGTATCCGATCCTGATGCTTGGTGGTTTGTGTTCTGTTTCACTTGGTGCTAATGGCTTGTTCTTAAGGGAGGATTTAATTGCTGTGAAGTGGGATTGAAATTTTGCCCCTGCTGCTACCTAGACTCTTTCCTTCAAGGAATGGACCCAGCCCTTCATTTGTCCAGGGCATCACCCACTGCTCTTTCCCTTAAGTGAATCAAGCCTGTTATTCACATGTGCTGTGGAGTCATGTTAATTCCATTAGGGAAAAATGTGCCGGGTCGAGAGATTAATTAGCTTCAACAGGTCCTTTGGGAAAATGACTGCCTCAGAAGCAGCTGTGAGTATGCCATCGGGTAGCCTGGGCCCTTTCTCCAGAGCATGTCCCTGCTCCTGAGGACAGGCAGTTGCTGATGGGTGTGAGGCTTTCTGGGAACTGGGAGAACACGTCCGGAGCAGCCCATCACGCAGGTGAAACTCCTACCCACGCACCTTGTCCTAGCTTATGGCACTATGCACGCTTGCACAAGACGTGCATTCGAAACCAGGCTGCCAATTCCCTTGCCAAGATCCCTCTGGAAACTTCTACTTCCAAACGTTCACTGCTTTGGCGGCAGTGAGGTGAGACAACAATCTGGTGTTTCTCCTGAATGTATCTGTTGCATCCGTACGTGCCAAACATTCATTATCTTGGATAAATAGCAAAATGCACTCGGGCAGGCAGTGTACATCTTGCAGGGTGTATTTGTGTGAGGTTGTTCCTTCCTTCTATATTTGATTTCAGCAAAGGAGGCTGCTGCCAGGTGCAGATGAGCATGTAGAGCCTCTGTAAACCTAGAAACCGGCTGTAAAGCCTGGACTGGGTCCCTGCCTAAGCTCTCAGCATGCAGGTGCGTGTTTGGGGGAGGATTAGCTTGATATTTTTCTCTCTTAAATTTTACATTGGAGAGGAAGACCTGGACTGCATGGGGACCTCAGAGTGTCTGAAGGGGGCTACAAGGATGCTGGAGAGGGACTCTTCATCAGGGACTGTAGCGATAGGACAAGGGGTGATGGGTTCAAACTGAAACAGGGTAAGTTCAGGTTAGATCTAAGGCAGAAGCTCTTCCCTGTGAGGGTGCTGAGGCGCTGGCACAGGGTGCCCAGAGAAGCTGTGGCTGCCCCATCCCTGGCAGTGCTCAAGGCCAGGTTGGACACAGGGGCTTGGAGCAAGCTGCTCCAGTGGAAGGGGTCCCTGCCCACGGCAGGGGTTGGAACTGGGTGAGCTTTAAGGTCCCTTCAACCCAAACCAGTCTGGGATTCTGCGATCCCTTCTTCCGGAAGGCAGCAGCTTTATAATTGTGGCCACAAACAAATGCACAGCTAACAAGCGGGCAGCAGTGCACACCCAAGAAGGCTGTGTCTGGATGGTATTAGGGTGTACAATTCGTCACATTCTGATGCCATAGACTTGTTAATTAGTGTGAGTAACTCCAAGTAGACCAGCATCTTACAACAACCTCATGAAAAGCGAGGGAGGACCAAAAGGCTTGTACGGGATTGTGTCTCCCATACAGTCTCTGCTCCCAAATGCGCATCATCTCCCTACTCCTGTGATGCAAGGAGCTCGATCAGTTAAAACCAGTGAGGACTTCAGTAGGTTTGAAATGCCTGAAGGCCACGATTGGCCCAGAGATCATATTCTTGCCCTTGTTTCACAAGATCCTAGTGTAAAGCCTAGATGGGAGCCAACAGAGAAGGGATGGCAGCTGATTGCTTGGTCCAGTCCAGGATTCATCCTAATAGCATTTAAGGAAATGATATGTTTAGGTATTTTCTCCCTCATTTCCTTACATAGCTCCGAAAGAAGGGAGGTGGCATTATCTTTGAGGAGGCGAGCTGTCCGTACGCTGGTAACAGAAGTAGCTAAGGAAGGGAGCTGCTGGTTGTGCCCTGAACTTTTTGCTTCTTGGAACGTGGCTTGTGATCCTCTCTTAAGGGTGTTACACATATCGCCTAACTTTAGCACAGAGCTCGATGTCTCTCAACATGCTTTGTAGGTCTGCTCTTATTTCTTTGGCCAGTCAGGTCACTTCTATGACACTGAAGCTGTTAGGAGAGATGGGGCACAAGAGCAAGACACTTAATCAAAAGCAGAGACTAGGTGACATCTGATTGTTGTATTAGCAAAATTTAACCCATGTGCCTTTTTATAGCTTTCCAATGAACTGCTTGAAGAACACAAGGGTGTTTCAGGCTTGAGAGCTGTATTTTCTGCCAATAATGCAAACAGGCATCACAGATTAATATATAGCTCACAAAGCTTCATAGAGCTGCCAAAATGGGGTCACTGCCAAGGCTCTGGATTTTATAATTGTTTATGAAACCCTGTAGGTGGCCTATAGCAAGGAGGGGTTTTGGGTTGGGGTTTATTTGCTGCCTCTCGGTTCTAGTTTGGCTTGGAGAGTTTAGTCTGCAGAGAGAAGGGAAAGGAAGGTCATGGGACTTCAAAAGCAAACAAAACCTCTACCCCTACAACTGCACCACTCGTCTGATCATTCCAGAAAAGAAGTGCATGGAATCTAGCAGAGCGTTCAGCATCACAGCTAAGGTTTTGCAGCTATGTTCTTTGGTTTTTGAGGAACACTAAGCCACAATGTTGGTGTCTGATGGAAGTGCTGCTTGTACAGGACCTCTGAACCCAGCCACCTGCTCAAAGTGGGACTGTCACCATTGCTGGGTTGCATCAACTATGGCTTTGCTGAGTCTTGAAAACCTCCAGGGATGGAGATTTCTAATGTGAGTCGCACTGCTGTCCTGGTAAGAAAAACCCTTTTTAATGGGCAACCTGAACATCCAAGCTGCTGCCTGTGGCTGTTGCTTCATGTTACACCATCCAATACCGCTGCGAAGCGTCATTTGACTTCTGTCATCTTTGCAGCTCCCCTTCAATTTTTAGCTGGCAGTTAATTAGCTTAGAGTACTCCTCGGTCTCTTCCTTGCTAGTCTAAAAAGGTCTGCATCCCTTGCGCTCTTTGTAGGCCACTGGACCCTGCCTTGACATCCCTTTTGCGTCAGAGGGCTGGGACGTGCAGTATACACTGTGCAGCCTCACCAGCACTGAGCTGGAAGGAGTGATTCCTTCCCATGACTGGCCAGCTTGGCCCTCTTAATGTAGCCTAGGACATGGTTTGTCTTACTCACAGGAGTTCACCTTTGCAGCTTTCTCAGCCTGAGATGTAACCTGCAGGGCTGGTCATCCCGTCTGTGCTGATCATGGGATTATTCCACCGCAGGTACAAGACTCTACGCTATTCCTTGTTGAGCCTCGTGGGGTTTCTCTTGGTGCAGTCGAGTTTCACAAAGTCCATCTGGGTTGAGGTTCTACATTTTCCTTTTCAGTCATCTCCTCTAACTTAGCATCATTCCCAGATTTGCTGGCGGTGTAGCTGTGCTGGCGTCAAGATTGCAGTTTGGATGCTGAGCATCACGAGCTCTTGTGTTGATGTCGAGGCAGCTGCTCTTGTTACTGGCTATCAGCTGCATTGAAATAGGTTGAAGAAAACTGGAGCCAAACCAGCAGCATTCAGCAGCTAGTTATTGTCAGTGCTGCAGGGAACACTTAACTGCCTTCACCTTGTAGGCTTCTGAATTATTGACTCCACTGCAGTGGCGGGCAAGACAAGTATGCCTTGGTCTATGAGGTGCGATCCTGCTGTCCTCATCCCTGCCAGAAGGTAGTTCAGGATGCTGCAGTGCGGTCACTGTGATCAGGGTAATCCCTGAAGACAGGCAGTGCTACAGCAACTCTGGTGGGTGACTGATGGAGGAAAGTTCCTGTTTTAAAACAGGCTTCATGTTGTACTTTGCACAGCAAATTAACCGTGGGATGTTGTTAAAAGAACGAGAGGGGGCCAGAATGGAAACATCTGAAACTTGCTTCCTTCTGAAGAGTGGGACTGGAACACAGTTAATCATTGTGTATATGGTGGTATGCAAGCATGTGTTTGCTGCTAGCAATTAAACTATTGTTTTAAAGATTACCGAGTGGGAGAGACGTTGGTTTCACAGTGACAAACGAGTGCCTTTTAGAGCAAAAGCCTTGGGTCAGCATGTGGGGTGCCAGTGCCTTGTTCTGAACAGCAGCTGTGTGTTTCCATCGTGCTTCAGCTTACAGTGATTTTTAGAAGCAGAGATTATTCGTACCTTCTATTGGCAGTAATGCAGAGACGCATGCACAGGGTGAGATAGGCTCACCTGGATAGATGAGAAGCCAGTTTCGTTTATACTTGAAAATAACTGTTCTTTGCTGCCTGCTGTTTCGGATGCGACGTTTGCTTGTTGTCTTAGCAATGTCCTTTTCAGGACACTTCATCTACACTTGTGGTCCTGGTCCCCTGGTGAGGGAGGCTGCCTGAGGGGTGAAATTCAGTATCAGGCTTGGCCCCACAACATGTACCCTCTGCTTCTATTTCTGGCAGCCTGGCTTGGCTGTGAGGTGTGTGCATGTGCTCACGGGTCAGAGCACGTATCAGAGGCTGAGCAGCGAGCACCAGGGTATATCAGGTGTCAGCTAACCTGCTCTAGCTGTGTTGCGCTGTGGTTTTTTGTGTCAATGATGTTGTGCAGTCCCATATAACCGGATAGGCAAACACAAAAATCAGAGGCAAATGAAATGTAGAAATCTTGGTTGATGTTGATAGAGAAGGTTCAAGCTCTGTATGGCAGGGTGAGAAAAACCCTCTGTTCTGTCAGCTGGGCAAGGGCTCTGACTACAAAGAAGGGATTGGGGCAATAAAAGCTACGTGGACGAAACAGAAAATTGTGTTTTGTAATTAGAGAGTCCAGGGTTTTGTGCTTTGAAAGGGGACAAGCAGATGTGTCTGTGCAGGCCTGAAAACCTCTGTGTGCTGCTGCCAGCTGCAGAAGAATGACCACGCTTTTAAAAGCGCCTGGTTTGTTTTCTTCAATTAGCCTGCCATGGCCCAGCAGTTCGTTTTCATCACTATCTTCAGTTAATAACACAACCAGCTGCTGTGCCCAGCTCCCTTCTGTGCAAAGCCCTGGGTAGACGGAGCAGAGGATTGCCCATGAGGGCGCAGCTTTTATCCCCTCGAAAGGTATTTGTCAGGACTGAGCTCCTATCAGTAATAGCTTGCAATAATAACCTGCCAGTACCCCTTCCATTTGACTTCATTTGAAAAGTTGACCTGTTTTATACTGCAATGCCCCATTTGCCTCTGCGTGTCACCTCTGCTTCTTTGGGAGCTGGCTGGGAAGCCTGGGGCTGCGAGCATCAGAGCCAGGGAGGTGAGCGGCAGATGAGCTGGTGAGAGAGCACAGGGTGGATAGTGGCAAAGAGAAAGCTCTTGGCCATGAGGAAGGGATTGGGTGAGCAGAGCAGGACTTGGGCGTGCTGTTTGTTGTAGGGAAGCGATTTACTGTTGTGGGAGACTTGTTTGTAGCAGGTTGCTTGTAGAGTGCTGGGCTGTGGAGGAGGGATGAGCCCAGTGGCAAAGAGAGTTGGTGCGCTGTGTGTATGGCATGTGTTAGAGGCTGCTGTGACGGTGGGATTCTCCTTAGCTGAGATCTCTGTGGCTGCTTAATTGCATTTCTCAAGGCATCCCGTTTTATGTTTTACAGTAGTAGGGGGTCTGCAGTCGTGAAGACATTCAGTTGAGTTCCTTGGTAAAAACCACTGGCGATGAGGCACAATTCGCTCCTGGTCACTGTGGCAGTGGGAGCAGGAGCACAGGTTCCCTGGTTCTCAAGGTGTCAAGGCTTCATCCTTTGTAATAAGGGGCTTCAGTGGCCTGGCTCCTTCTGAGGCTTTTGAAAGAGATGCTCACTTCTCTATCGGGTGGACTCCGTCAAGCATCCGTGAGCGATACGGTTGGCAGGCAGAAAGCTGACATCCCACTTGCCTCCAGCCTCCACCAGAGGCTCCTGTCATCATCATCTAGTACATTTTCCTTTGTGCTACTGCAGGCTTAAACCTCTCTCAAGTCAAACACCAGTTTGTGCTTGAAAGCAAAATAACCCAGTTTTCAGCTAGTCGAGCTCTGAATTCTGCTCTTTTGACAGAAACAGCCACTGTCTAAAATAACGAAGCTCATCTACAGCGTCAGGAGGTTGGATGGAGATGCGAGCTCCTGTTGTTCGTTATGGTTTTAAAAGCACATGAAGAGCATGACTACTCTCTCTTCCATCAAACTGAGTGATCTGCAGGCTCGAGGAGGAGAGTGGGAGAGCAGTCTGTCCGTGATGGTGCAGAACAACTTGTGCATGCTGGAGGGAGTTTTAAATGAAGGCTAATTACTGCGTAACTGTCCCAGCCAAAAAGTGTTTGTGTATCCCTTTCCACATTGGCAAAGCCACAAACCCGTTGATGTTTCTCTAATGACTAATGTCTCATTCTTTACCTTTGGCTTTTTTTCTTTCCCAGGCTTTCAGTAAGTTGCTTAAAAGACTGTAGACTGACCTCCGGTAACTGTTGAAGCCAAGTTGCTATTTGGACTAACTGAATTACACTGAAAAGCACTTTGTGTTCCAAAAGAGTGTTTCCAAGCTGCCATTGCAGAGCAGCATTCAACAGATAGAGCTGGGAGAGAATATTTAACAGCGGTTTTGTTTCAGTTTTCCATTTGCTCCTACAGCTACGAGGCATGAAGCTGAATGTGACCAGTTATGGGCCTACCTGTTAACAGCTTCATCTCTCGATGTCCTACAGGTGCAAGTAGAAATCGAACAGAACTGTCAATTTAGCTTCTGGTTTTCTTGCCATAAAGAGCATTTTCCTCCTGTGCAGCCAGTTGTGCTTTAGAGGCTTTATCAGATGAGCTACCAGTACTGCAAGCTACCACTAAACGCTGTTTTCCATGGGGATTTAGTAACTGGGTTCCTAATGCTCTGAAGACTTTTTGCTGGCTTAGATGTTGATCCCTGACCCAGTATCTGTGCCAACAGAAACTTGCAAGTACTGATGCAGTTACGGTGAGAAAACTGTGCTTCTCCTGTGCTCACATTGCCCCTGGGACCTGGTTTTACTGGAGTTTCGAAAGCTGTTACTTGCTGGTGTGGTTCTGCCTTTGCTGAGAATGGTTTTGCCGGGCTGTTTTCATGTGTCCCTAAGTTGGTTCTTGCATGGGCAGGGCTCATCCTGCAGCAGAGCAGCTGTGGAGCTGAAGCCTTCACTGGGGCAAGGCTTTGAGAGCATCATTGCCTGGAAGTCACTGGGACTTGGCTCCACCTCGTCGGGTCAGCACTGTTCTGCAGTACTTGGTGCTGGCTCTTACTGGAGTCCTGCGTTTTACTTCCATTTCGAGCATCCCACCTCAAACCATTTTGATGGAAAACTGTGGGTCTGTATTTGCATTGGGTCAGAGTTACTGGGAGATAAAAAAGAAGCTGTGAATTTGCAGAGAATTCACCAGAGGTTGTTTTGGATTCTGTGATTCTGTGATTTAGGCTTCTTGCTGTGTCCATTGTCGGGAGCTTAGGTTGAGCCTTGTTTCAGGTCCCTCAGATGGGTTTCCTGTGCTTGGTGGGTACCGTGCTTTAATTAGTGCTAAATCAAAATATTCTTTAGTCAGGCTTATTCTGTACTTATAAAATGTGTTAATCCATTTGGAACGGGCAGCTGGTGACTGGGGTGGTGAGGAGATGTAACGTATGGGGTTTTTCCTTAGTAAGGGACCGTGTTAATGATGAATTAGCATCATTCATCATTATGAATGATGCAGGATGCTGTTCACTCACTCATACTGGCCCAAAGCTCAGTGCTGCTTTGGGATGTACGATGCTGCATGGAAATTCACACTTCAGTGCCCTGGCTCTTCATGAAGGCTTTCGGCAGGGTAGTATGGTGTGAGCTGCCTGAAAGCAGCAAAGGGCATGGTTAGGTGAATTTCTCTTCTGTGGAAAACATCAGCAGCCACCTCAGAAGGAAGTGCATCAAGGAGCTTGGCTGGGAGGAAATCACTGCACTGATTGTGATGGCTTTGATTTCCCTCCCTAGCTAGTAGCTGAAGGACCCCTGACACTTAACTTCTATTTTTACCATGGTCACTCTGGGGTGAAGTACCTCTGTGTGACAGGAGGAAGGAAGGAAGAAGAGCCTTCTGCTACTTCAGGAGCCAGCGAGGGAAACTTAGTGTGCTTTATTTCCTTTTGAGACTTGTGTTTGGCTTAGGAGCCTATCTCCCTTGGCACGCGGCAGGGAGGGAAGGGTTTTTTCCATTACCTTTCCAAATACCTTCACGTCTGAGCCACCACAGTTATTTGGTGCGGCTGGTGTTGAGGAGGTGTAGCCAGCTGTTTGATGGAGAAATGCACCATTTCTCCTGCTTATTTCCCCCTTTGTATCAGGGATTTTTAGCCACTTCCAAAATAACCACTACTTCTTCACACTAAAACCTCTTCCTTTATTTGTAAGACTTCATCTTGCTCAGTTTAGTATTCTGTATGTCAGAGTCCTTTACCCTGTTTCAGCCCAGGATGACTCCTCTGTATATCATGACATGAAAGTTTTATTCATTAGCCTGTTCTGTCAGCCATGGCTGGTCAAAGGCATTTCCCATAGGTATAAACTGGGTAATTCCAGTTTATTTAAAAAGAAAAAAAATCATTGAAACTTGTCTTCACGGTGCTGGATGTTCCATTAAGTGAAGCTTACATTTGAAGGGTGGTGTTTCGCTGCAAAACAGCTCCAAAATCTTCCTTTAAATAGGCATTTCTGAAATATATAATGTAGAAAAGTTTGGGTGAAGACTTTACTTTTGAGTTAAACAAGGTATTTGTGCATCAACCCCAACAGGGCAGTAAAGTGCTGGTAGTGTTAAGAGACAGCAAACGAATCCAGACGTGAAACCTGCATGTTTGAAGGCCTGAACGTTCAAATTGCTACTCATTCAGTGAGAGCTGTAAAAGGCGTTTTCATTCGATCCATCAACCAACCAAAACCCAGCCAATACGAGTGATTTATTTATGGATATTCTTTGTTTCTTGTAGAGTCGCCTATTTTGAGCATTTCAAACTTGTCACTGGTACTACGGTGTAACACTGCAGACTGCTGAACCCAGTGATGACTTGTCACCGTGGTACTACTGAAACCTGCAGCAGGACTGGCTTTAGTTCTGCTTTATTGGCTGCTCTCCCTTTTGGTGCTGCTGCCTTAAGGGACCCCGGAGGTGCTCTCAGCTGTCAAAAATGGATGTGGCTTCAGCCTCCAAAATGGGATGTGGGCATTTTACTTGAGAGTGGGATTTGGGTCTTGTGAGAGCTGTGTTAAAACCTTCAGGAGAGGTGAGGGTGTCTGTAAATGCAGTGTCTTGGAGAATTTTGCTTGGGTCTGGAATAAAAGGGATCGCGGTTCATTGATTCTAAACTGCGCTTGCTTTGCTGGGAAGGTCATGTGTTGTTTTGGACAAGTCTGATCTCGCAGCAGGAGCCACCAAAAGCCTCCTTTCACCCCGGCTTCCATGCAGACACTTGACATGGTTTCCTTCAAGCTCAAGCTTTGTGTTACTTTGCTGAAAAGAAGCAGCAGGTTCCAAAGGACTTAGCAGGGCCTTTATCAGTGGTTTATACGCAGCGCAGATTCCCTTGGTTACCTTCCTGCCTGTGTACTGTGGCCTTGCAGCACCAGCTGGAACCAGCGAGAGCAAAGTCCTCACAGTTAGCAGGCACCCCAGGAAAACCTTGTTTGAGATTTACAGCCGTGTAACACTGCCAAAATACCTCCTCAGCATGATTAATGGTACATCAGATAAAAACCCACCCCGACTACTTTCAGGGAGTGCCACTCTCAAGGTATTCCTGACGTGCCACAGGCTTGCTATTGCGTTTTCTTGTGGTTTGTTTCTCAGTGGTTAAAGCTACCTCATAAGGTATTTATCTGTCAAGTAGGTGCTTCTTTGTAGGCAACCAGCTCTGTGGGGTTTGATTATGGACAGCTCTTTGCAAGCTACCCGTTTGGGTGGGTAACAAGCAGTGCTTACTCCGATGAGGGAATATGTGTCACTGCCAAGTAAGAGCTTGGGAAGCCGTAACACTGGCGTGGTGGTTTTAAAGTCCTTGGATTAGCGTGGTGCGTCTTCTAAACCTGACCGAGAGCGTTCCTTTGTCTCTCATCCCACCTTCTCCGTGTTTTTCAGGCGCAGCTGGAAGCTCAGAGGGCAACTCAGGATTTTCAGAGGGCCACTGAAGTGCTGCGTGCTGCGAAAGAGACCATTTCGCTTGCCGAGCAGCGGCTACTGGAAGATGACAAACGTCAGTTTGACTCCGCCTGGCAAGAGATGCTCAACCACGCGACTCAGAGGGTAAGACAGGCTTGCCCCAGCGTCTGCCTTTTCTGTGTTTTGTGTTCTTCTGTGGGGCATGAGGCTGAGTGTCTGAAAGGCCGCTTTTTTCTATTGGTCCGGATACATGGTTTTGTAGGGAATTAAGCTACAGAAAATTGTGAAGCCCAAGGTTAAGTGATTTGTGCTTTGGGCTGCTACTGAGACACCTGGTTCCCTATCTGCCTGTGCTAATAGCTAGTGAAGTAGCTCTCTAAAGACAAAATTCCCATCTATATAATAGGGGTAAACAGTGTCTTATGGCATACCTGCATTTGGAGTTATGCCAGGCTAATTGCGTAGGGATGCCTATTCCTGAATTCACGTGTTATGGAAACTTTTACTCTAGAACAGGGACATGCTCCCATTTCAGTATAACATGTTCTTATTATGGTGTCAGTTGAACAAGGCACTTTGCTTCAGAAGCGTGTTTGAATGTAGAATTGCTCAAGATGTGAGCTGCATTTTAAGCTTGCACACTGCTCTATCCTGAAGTACCTTCCAAATTTAGACAAGGTCTTACCTCCTTTGTGAAGTCTTTCTAAATCTACAGAAAAGATGCGCCATCAAACAACGAAAGGCGGTATTCATTAAAGAAAAGGCAGAAATATTCTTTTTAACATGAAAGAATCAAAAATTGACGTTAAAAGCCTTTGTTCTGTCAGAGATTGCCCTTAATATGGCAGTGAAGTTGAACTTGCTATTCCAAATACGCTAGTGTGCCATACACTGTTTGTATTGTCTCACAATTCTCAATGCAGTAGCTCTGTTTTGTTGCAGAAGCTTCTCAGTTATAAGAAAGCTTCTATTTCAGAGTGAATTCTAAAAACCAGCTGCCTGGTGAAGAAATGGGGAACAAAAAGGATGCTGGCTGTGTGTAGGGGAGAGATGGAAAACCTGGAATGTATTACAAAGTGAAAGCAAACTCCAGGGTATCGTTTGTGTTACTGACCCTGTTAGCATTAGGTGTTTCTGAAGGGATCCCCCCCTTAGCAGTGAGTGTGCGCTGGGTAACCAGCAGAGGCCATTTTCACTTGTCAGGATCCCTGTTTGTCATGGTTTAAACCCAGCTGGTAACTCAGCACCACACAGCCACTTGCTCACATCCCCCCTGCTTTCTCCCTCCTGAGGAGGGATGGGGAGGAGAATTGAGAGAATTGAATGGCATAAGAACAGTCCAATAACTGAAGAACAGCATAGTACTACTACTGCTAATAATGATAAGGGGAATAACAAGGGGAGAGAATACAAAACTAAAAGGGGAAAAGGAAAAGAAAGCAATAAACACAAGTGATGCACAATGCAATTGCTCACCACCCGCTGACTGATACCCAGCCTGACCTGAGCAGCGATCTGGGCCTCCCAGGTGACTCCCTCCACTTTCTATACTGGGCATGACGTGCTGTGGTTTGGAATACCCCTTTGCCTAGTTTGGGTCATGGGTCTTGTCTCTGTGTCCTCCCAGTTTCTTGTGCTCACTGGCAGAGCATGAGACTGAAAAGTCCTTGAACAGGGTAAGTGCTACTGAGCAACAACTGAAACCTTGGTGTGTTACCAGCACTGTTGTCTGACTAAAGCTGAAAACACAGCACAGCACCAGCTGCTAGGGAATAAAAATGTTATTATAGCTGAACCCATCTTCTCTGCTGTAGAAGGCCCAGAGAAGAATCTTGCACTGGGCCTTCTACACCAATGCATCAAGAGCAGAAAAGCACTTCTGTGCCAAATGTTAGAAGTGGGCTACTAATTAATTTCCTTCTCTGTTGATAGGATTGTGAGGCAAGAGTGAAGTGGTTTTATTTGCTATTCGTAGGCAGAGGTTGCAGACTCTTGAATTCATCTGGCATTTGGAACAAAACCCAAGCCTTGTAGCAGCTTGGCTTTATGCTCTATGCAAGCAGAGTGCATAAAGGAAAAGGGTAGGCAAGAGAACAAGTCAGACACTGAATTTATATATATATATGTGTGTGTGTGTGTGTATAGGCACATATGGAAATACTGCCAGGTTACTTTTGCACTTGATCCAGTGGATGTGGACAAAGACTTGGGTTCCAGAGTATCAAATGGGAGATGCTGTTTGCAGACCCTCACTGGGAGGAAATGGAGATAAGGGTTGTATGTTGTAACTGCTTTTGGATTTCTTCAGAGGCTGAAAGGCTGTTAAGACTATTTTGAACACAACAGCCTAATGGGTTACTGCAAACAAGGCTTTTGTAGCCACTGATACAGAAAATCATAAACTGATGTGAAATGGGAGTTACTGAAATTCTGCTTATCGCAGGTGGGCTGGAAGCAGGACGTTTGGAAGGTGCTTTTATTTGCAGAGCAGACAGGACCAGCACGAACAGGTTACAGTGAGAACCCAGCACTTTCTTCACCTTGCAGTTTGAGCTATGTTTCCGAAGGAAGCTGGGTGCAATAGGAAGCAGTAGGATCTGGCCTGCCTGCCAAGATGCAACTAAGCCCTGTGAATGTCTGCGCTTGAGATACGTGTTGACATAGTGAAGTGCAGGACTGTGATGTGATCCTGCAAGTCAGGCAGCTGCTTTACCTGCTTCTACTCTTCACTTGGTGTGTATTTTTGGGTATATTCCCATGCCTTTTTCCCTAGGTGTCCGTTTCTCTCCACATCTCAGGTAAGTGTAATGACACGTAGGCTGGCATTTAGCGCATCAGCTTCAGGTGTCTAGGACATGATTTTGTATGTCCCAGTTACTTGCCTGAACTTCCATAATAATCAGAGGGGCTCTGTTCAATAAGTTGATGGTGTCTGGAGAACAATTCACCTGACCAGAGGGGCAAATTCCTTGCCAGGTGAATTCTCTGTGGATTATAATGGGAATGTCATCATGTAGACAGGTTTGATGAGCTCTTAAGCTGCCTGGAGAAGAAAAGTACTGTTTACTGCTAGCTGCTGGCTTACCAGATTCTTGGAATCAGTAGTTTGCCTTTAAAATGTGGAGTCCCTGTGTGTCCTAAGAGTGTGTCCCTACCTGCGAGTACCTTGAGTTATAATGCTGCAGGCTGGGATGCAGAGAGCAGGCCTATAGAAAGGCCAAAGGATGGAGAATTTGGGGGGGGGGATGATGGAGAGAGATCTTCACATTTGTATTCATGCTGAGAATCACTCGTACATGTGTGTACAAAAGGAGAGTGCTCACAGATGGGTTACCTCAAGTTTCAGACAGGCTGGAGCAGAAAGGAAGCTCCTCTATGAATTTCAAGAGGAATGGCTAATTTCTAATTGCCGATGCAATCTGCTTTTGCAGTGTTTCCTGAGGCATGTTTGGTTCATGAATCCTGGCAGGGAGAAGAAATGTTTTGGCTCTTGATCATGAGCAATGTTAAAAAGGAACGGATGAGGGGAGGGCGAAGAGGGAGGAGGCGTGCTCCCTCTTGGTTCAATTTGGCTTGTGAAGCTCCCTTTGATATGACACCATCTGTCACTGTACAATGCGTGGGTGCTTTCGTGGCGTAGGGAGAAGAGGTACTTCCTGCCGAGAGCCATACTTGGAGAAAAAGGGGGGGAAGAAAAGTCTGTGAAAGAAACAACAAAAATATCTGCATCCTTCCCTATCCTCACGTCTGTCCCTTTACCCTGGAAACGCAGGGGTTAAATGCCGTCTCCTGTGTTGTTGATTCTGTCCTCCTGGTTTACTAATCTCACATTGCTTCTTACATCTTTTATTTATCATTCTTCCCCTAGAAGAGCCATCAATTTCTATTTTTCAGGAGGAAAAAAAAGCCCAGCAGTTCTCAAGAGTAATTCTCTGGCTGAGATGGTCAGCTTTGCTTCATTTCACTGCTACATGTTCATTCCTTTTGCATCCATTATCACTGAAACATTGCCTGGAGTCCATCTTTGAGTTCAGATCATGCAAATCTCTTTTGGGGAACAAAGACTAGTTTACTTACTCACTAAAAATACCTACTCTACACTAGCCTTCCTTTCCCAGGCACATCTGGGTTGGAAATGAAGGGTAGGGAGGAGAGAAGAGGAATCGATTGATACCTGTGTTGGGTTTTTTGTAGCCTGTGTTAGTCTGGGAGAACACCTCTTCCAGGCAGAACTCAATCTAGTAATTAAGGACAGAGCGATGGGAATGTCTACTATGGTGAAAGCGTGGGTATCCTGGAAGTTCGCCTGTTTTGGGTGGTTTTGTGTCGGTGTAGTGCCCTGCTCGCCCCAAGGGTATGAATGGCAGGGACTATGTAACGAGGAGCGGTGTCTCTTGAGCCCTCTTAATTTGAAGAGGTGTCATCCTCACATCTCTGCCTCTTTCAAAGCGATGCTGTTGCATCTGTGATGGCTTAAGAGCGTCAGCAAGGCAAGGTCGGTGGTAGAAGCGCATTGACTTTCGTTCGACAAAACAGCTTCCTCGGTAACTGTGACCAAAAGCTTATTTAGAGGTCCCTGTCTGTGTTATGAGGCCTGATTAAAAGTACTTATCATCTTTTAAGTAAGACCTTTTCAATAGGCGAGGGGCTTCCCTAGCTGGTCTTCCAATGAACCTCCCAGGTGCAGAGGTGGCAGTGTGGTTTGCTCTCTGGTTCTGTCCACCCGCCCTGATGGACGGCTTCTCTGCTTCAAGGCCTTTGGCTTTTGCGAGGGGTGCATTGTCCTTTTATTGTTTCTTGTCTGAATGAACCGCATCTTGGCAGGTGATGGGTCTCCACAGATACCTCGTGATGGTCCAGGTATTGTCCTCAGCCTTACGCATGCACCCTGAGCTGCTGTCCTGGGGGATAGGGGACAGGTTGCCCCTGGCCTCTGCACGCACTTGTGTGGGTGATGTGGGTGTGATGACAGAACGTCCATAGGAAAACAAGGGAGCGGGAGAAGATGTTTTTCCTTGCATCACTGATTTCTCAAAAGGATGAAGTATGCAGTCTTTTTTGTTTTGTTTTGGAAAGGGTGCTGGACATGGGTACATGTGGCTGGCAGCAAATGACTTACTTTGTCAGATACTTCGAGGTGTTTGCAGTCTGTCGCCCTCAAATCCCAGTTCTGCAGGGTTCAGCGTTTCTGCGATGTTCGATATGAAAGACGTGCAAAATCAAGACGATAGTGGATGCCTGACCTGGCTTTGTGACCCTGATGCTGGCAGTACTGATGTGGTTCATCCCACACATCACAGTTGATGTTAGTTTCGCCCCAGGAATGGATGTGAGGGATTGACATTTGATTGAGCACTGGCACATTCCAGCTGCTCCATTATTCTGTGGCTTCCAGCACTTTAAAACTGCAGTTTCCTTGCCACACCACAAGGAAGGTGCTTTAGTGCAGTCTTTGGAGATGGCGTTTCAATTTCAGACACTTCCGTGCTAAAACCAGCCTTGTCTGACAGATTTCGCTAAGGAAAGTCGCTGCATCAAGCTAGTGTTCAAACAGCTGCTCAAGATAAGAAGCTGCAGTGTGTTTTCAGGATGCAGGAGAGAGCCTGTTATCAATCTGACAGATTCCTTTCTGTCTTCCTTCCTCCCGTCCCTTCCCTTCCCCTCCCAGGTGCCTTATTTATGAAATAGTTGAAGGGTGTTGGAGACGAGGCTATTGTTTTATATCTGATCAAAAGAGCCTTTGGAAACCTTTCTTCCTCATAGTCCTGTAGCAGCTTCTTTGTTTAATAAGTGGTGTGTGCAGATGAGCAAAATGTGTTCTCAGGTTGTGGCAGCAGGAGCTTCTGGTTGATGCTGATGCACTTCGGGATGCAGGAGAGAGCGTGTTATCAATCTGGTAACGTGTAGCGGTTTGATGCTTTCAGTGAGGGATCAGGAAGGACAACAGGACAGTTTTCCTGAGAGGAGCAGCACCCCAAGCAGTCGAGGCTGACTGTGCTCTTTTCCCTGTGCAGTTCAGCCTGACGGCTGGAACGCTTTCAAGAAATCGGAGCTCTGTGGGTGAGGTTATCTAAAATGAGGGGATCTTGAATCTGAGAGCTGAGATGCGTGCTCTCGTGCTGGGAGGCAGCTGGAGCAAACTGTGCAGGGAGTTGTGGTCAAAGCTGAGGCATTCTGAGATCCAGGGCTGGTGAAAAGCAAGTCCTGCCATTTTCTGTATGGATGCCTTCATAGCTACAAGAGATGGAGCCTGAAGACTGCCTGCTTCCTCCTCGTTGCCAGACCAATGGAGGTGTACGTTCCACCCCTATAGCAAATCATTAAGTCACCTTATGCCCAGTGATGTCTGATTTATATCCTTCTCTCTGTTATTTTGGAGATTTTTATATCTTTTTTGTTATTTTAATACTGATTACCTTGCATCATATTTTTGTGTAAATGCTTCATCTGCTGGTGAAGGCTCCTGTGGGGTCTGCTTTCATCATGCTTTTATCAATTGTATCTGTATGATACTAAATCCTAATCAGTTCTGCAGCAAAACCTACAAGCCCTGAACTCAAGAATGAAATTGAAGTGTTCATAGTACCCTGGCTGAATCTGTTGCTCCCTGTGGATTCTAGGAAGATCATAAAAATGTCCAAAAGAATAGCACCGTATTTCGAGACTGAAGAGGGGCCTCAGGTTTGGTTTTCTCATCCAAAACAATCAAGGCAATATTCTCTATTTTCATCACGAAAGAAACCGTACAGATTGCACTCACAGCTTTAACCTGCCCAAGGGGAGACTGAGCTGAGCTCTTAGGCAGAAGCTCTGCCCTGTGAGGGTGCTGAGGCGCTGGCACAGGGTGCCCAGAGAAGCTGTGGCTGCCCCATCCCTGGCAGTGCTCAAGGCCAGGTTGGACACAGGGGCTTGGAGCAAGCTGCTCCAGTGGAAGGGGTCCCTGCCCGTGGCAGGGGTTGGAGCTGGATGAGCTTTAAGGTCCCTTCCAACCCAAACCAGGCTGGGATTCTGTGATTGCGTCACCGCTTTCTTACTTGAACCAAATCTGTTACCTCCCTGTCCAAATCTTGATGGCTCGTGCATTGAAGAAGACGAATCCTCTTTATTGAGAGTGGCTGATGTGCTGCGCCTGGGACAGCAACGCATTAAGCATCGATCTGCCTGACAGTGGGCAGTCTTCCCCTGTTTGCATTATGGGGGTGTCAGCTGAGGCTTGAACCTCTGCGTTTTCACTGTTGAAGCCATGACTTGAGGCTGGTCGAGTGCTTTGAGAGAAAAGCTTCCTGGCCTTCTGCAAACAGGCAGTCACCGGGCACGCTTTTCCCTGGTGATTCAGCCCTCCCACTGCTGTGCTTGGTTTTCAGCCCTTCCCCGAGTGGTGGGACTGCGTCTGGGGGCTGAGCATCCTGCTGGGAAAGGCAGGCTCCCGGGAGAGAAGCAGGATGCTGTTCAATGGGTGACTTCTGCTAGCACTGCTCTGCTCCCTTGACTGGGGTAAGAAATGGATGATCCCAAAATGTGAGACTGACGGGAACTTGCGTTAAGAGAGGTCATGCAAGAAGCTGTAATGCCTTTGTCATAATTAACGCAGTGTTTGCAAACCTGGCATATTGCTGCTGCTTTCAGGAAAGACTTCTAAGTGGGTTCATTGAAAGTATGTGTTTTCTGCACCCTCGCTTTCCTGGCGTGAGCTGATTGGAGAGGTTATGAAGATGCTGTTTATTGAAATGATAAGCAGTGGATCGTTGTGTCTTGCCACTCAGTCTGGCTTTTATCCTGTTGAAGGTCATGGAGGCAGAACAGACCAAAACGAGAAGTGAGCTGGTTCACAAGGAGACTGCAGCCAAATACAATGCCGCCATGGGAAGGATGAAACAACTGGAGAAGAAGCTGAAAAGAGCCATCAATAAGTCAAAGTAAGTTTTACATTTGGAGATGAGTTTAATGAGGAAACCTGTTTGGGGGAAATATAATTTCTGTGGGGTTTTTCTAACCCGTTAAAGTGTGTTGCCCTTTATACCTCTTCTTTGGGCTCCTGTCTGCATGCAGCAGCCTCACAGCACTGTTGGTACCGGCATTTATCTTTGCATTTGGTTGTCCTTCTGAGTGTCTTCTGAAGCACCTGATGTGGCAGACTGGTGACCTAAGTGCAATAAGAAACCTTTCCTGGGCACATCCTTGGTCCTGCTCTGGTGCATTGAACCCTTTGGTGCACTGTGACTGGAGAAACAGGCTCGTGGGATTTACCCGGATGCTGCTACAGAGCTGCAGAGCTCTGTGTGTAGATGTTTTGCAGCTCAGGACTGTTTGCAGTTTAGTTCTGTTCAGTTAGCAGAGCGACAGAGCAAGTGACAGGGCCCCGAAAGGTGCGAGACTGCATCGGTGCTGTACATCAGACTTGTTTACTTCCTAATGCTGCCATAGCAAAGCTGTGCGAGAGCTGTTCTTGCGGAAGGAAATGCATTTCAGAGAGCATAGCTAAGCGGTGTCATTAATAAATGTGTCTGCATTTGATGAAACAGCTTCTTGCTCAGAACCTGCTTACAATTTTGGCCCCGATTTACAACCAATCCTTAATTCTCTTCATATTTCACAGTCATTTCCTTTGTATCTCCAGACTGTAGCTTGTCTAAACAATCTGCTTGCTGTACTTAGCTTTTAATCCCTTCATCTAGAAATGACTTTGTGGGGAAATCGGTCAGCTAAAAGCCTATTTTGATTGGTGTTTGCTCAGTTCAAGAAAGGATTAGCACTTCCTAAGGCAGATTCGAGCGCGTTTGTTGGAACAGTGCGGCAGCATGGCCTCTGAGAATGAGCTGCGTGCTGTTTGTCTAGCACTGCTCAGGGACTGTGAAAAACATCACCAGATCACTAAATGGCAGGTTCCTCTGGATGAGAGCAATTTCTGACAAGTATTTTGGCTGCTAAGAGCCTTTTCCTTGCAATAAGATTTAAAATAAAGACCATGGTAAGTAGTCAGTGGGGTCCTGCATGCTTTCTTATCACAATGACGGTGCTGAGCCTGATGCCCCCGCTGCCTCTCTTATGATTTGCTTTCTGAATCTTTGTTTCCTTGCTGGAACTACCATCATGGGGTCTTGTGCCATCCTCCTCGGGACGAGCTGGAAGGATCCCAACGTACTCCTTTGCCTCACAGCAGGGCTGGCTGCAGCAAAAACCACCTGCATGGAGTATTCTGGAGACCCTTTAATAAGGGCTGTACAGAAATGCCAGTTCTAACCTAGTTTTAAAGTGGAAGATGCCTGATGGCGCAGACAGGCTTATTGTGGGTGTATTTGAAGTCTTACTACACAGGGATGTTGGAGAGGTCAGTCGTCTGACTGCTGCAGGAGGGAAGCACTGTGCCCTTGTGTGTGATGCTCTGACCTCCCTTCATCCCTGCTCCTTCACTGAAGAGCCCAAGAACCTCCCCTCCACCCCCAGATCTGATCACGGGGAAGCTTAAGGCTCACCCTTTGTGGAGTGATGTGCTGTGATGGATACAGAGAGGATGCCGCACCTGGAGCGGGATGTTACCTTTAGATATCTGGCAGAATCTAGGCCTCAGCTCAAAACTAGGACTTTGCCATTTGTATTTAGGTCAAAAGGCTCTCGAGGAATAGATATGTTAGAGGGGAAAAGAGAGACCTTGAGAATCATAGAATCACAGAATAGTCAGGGTTGGAAAGGACCCCAAGATCATCCAGTTCCAACCCCCCTGCCATGGACAGGGACACCTCACACTAAACCATCCCACACAAGGCTTCATCCAACCTGGCCTTGAACACTGCCAGGGATGGAGCACTCACAACCTCCCTGGGCAACCCATTCCAGTGCCTCATCACCCTAACAGGAAAGAATTTCCTCCTTATATCCAATCTAAACTTCCCCTGTTTCAGTTTGAACCCGTTACCCCTTGTCCTGTCACTGCAGTCCCTGATGAAGAGTCCCTCCCCAGCATCCCTATAGGCCCCCTTCAGATACTGGAAGGCTGCTATGAGGTCCCCACATGTCTGTGCTCTGTCATGTAGATAGCAGTCTTGGAATTGCAGTGAAGCACTAAATAGCTATCTTAATGCTACAGAGAGAGCAGCTCCCACTCCAGTTCTCTCCATTCAATCCCAGTGATTGTAAACAACTGTTTCTTTGTTTTCCCACAGACCTTATTTCGAACTCAAGGCGAAGTACTATGTCCAGCTAGAGGTATGTGTGTAATTCAGATCCAGCTGAAGCTTTACTGCCGACGGTAAATACTGAGGTTACGTCCAAAGTGCTCTGACGACTGTGCTGCGTTTCTGCACAAACCCAGTTCAGTTCAGAATGTCTCGAGGAATTCGCTAAGCATGTTTTAAAGATGAAAGACTTTGTTTCCTCGTGTGATAAGTGTTTGACCCCTGCTGCTTACTGCCAGAGCTGAACAGCCTGGGGATTGTCTTGGGCTTTGGGACCAAGTCCTGGGATTGGTTTGGTCTTTGGTGGTTCCTCCCCAGTGTTTTATGCATCTGGCTGTTTGACTGTGCTTGGGATGCTCTTTCCTGTCACTGCTTGGGTCAGTTCATGAGAATCACTCTCTATTTGAGTGACTTATGCTGCATGTGCTCCCCCAAAACGGGGAGCCCGGCTCCTCTGAGTTGCAGTGTAGTGGCTGGTGCTGTAGGTGTGTGGGGTGTGCACAGGGTCTGAGAGGAACACGATGCCTTGCGCTGTTGGCCATGGGTGCAAGAAGGCTCAGTCAGAGCCTAGCTGAAGATTCCCATTCCTTCCATGGGATGCAAGGTATGCCCCACACAGGTCTTGTGAGCCCTTCCCTGGTCTGAGATGCAGCAGCTCTCTCCATAAGCCTCAGAGACTCTGGTGCACACCTCTTCCTTGCCATGATTTAGGCTTGGGCTGCCCCCTGCTCCTCCATCTTGCTTGCCTGCATAGCCGTGGTCAGAGCTGAATCTTGCCCATGCTGGGCTGGGCACCAGCCCAATAATCCCTTCTGGCAAGAGGCATCTTCTACGAAGTGCCCTTTTCCCCATGGGCAAAGGCGTGCTGCTGTTTGGGGGCCTCCTGCTTTTCTGGGACAGCTGCTCCGTGCCCTCCTGAAGAGGGGTGGTTGTGTAAAATACAATGCAAAAGGCAGCACAAACTGCCTTTAATGTACAGTATAAAACAGATACATAAGCAGTGTTTTACTTTTGGGAGACGGGGTGTACAACACCTTGGCCCTTACTGTAGAATGGAGTTTGCACCTGAAGATGTGGAAACGGCTGTATTCCAGCCGTCAGGGTTTGAGGCTTGCTGCTTTCTAGTCCTCAGTAACCAAGAAGGGGTGGGTTTGGTGCTCAGAGGAGGGTGAACCTGAGCCCCTTCAGGGACGACCCACAGCCGTGCTGTGCCCTGAGGGTTGTGCAATAAGCAGCAGCATACTGTTGTAAGCCGCATGTTAGCGGGGGACCCTGCTCCTTGCTCAGCCAGGGCTGTCACCACACATCAGAGGCAGTCCCAGCCCCTGGATCCCGTGGTGTGCCTTGCTGTGCTGTCTCCTTCACAAGGACCACTACTCGAGCTGGGGTGCTTGTGAGTTATGAACTCTCCATCACTTGGATACCAACCCTGGTTTATGCTAGCTTGCCTGAGCAGAGCCGTGTTCCATGGATACATAACCAAGAACTGCATGTGTGTCATTTGTAATGAAAGCACCTCTAATACCTGTCCTCCTTGTTAGCAACTGAAGAAAACAGTGGATGATCTGCAGGCAAAACTGGCCCTGGCGAAGGGAGAGTATAAAACTGCCTTGAAAAACCTGGAGATGATCTCGGATGAGATTCACGAGAGGAGACGCTCCACTGCCATGGGGCCCCGAGGATGTGGCGTGGGTGCTGAAGGGAGCAATACCTCTGTGGAAGACCTGTCGGCAAGTAAACCGGAGCCAGACACCATCTCCGGTGAGTACAGAGCGCTCCTGTGCCTGGAAATATCCCGTCAGCATCATAAAATAAACCACTGAGGATATGAGCAAATGATGGCTCTGTGTATTCTGCAGTTTGACATTTGCTGGCTGTTGTGACTGTGTTGCAGTTGATTGTGTTCTTTAATAGCCAGTTTTCAAAGGGAAATGATAGGAGTTGAAGTGCATCAGCTGCTCCCTTAGCATCACTGCTGGGTTTTGTACAGTGCTGTTGTGAAAGGACAAAATCGATGTGCTTCAAAGCATCCTTTAAACCTTTAAGCCTGTGCTGCTGCTGCTGCTGCTGTTGGTGACTTGCCCGGAGCAGTCACAGGAGGTGGCAGATCATTCAGCCAGGCTGTCGAGGCAGCAGACTGGTTGGAAACGGACCTCGTGGATCAAGCGCTTGTCTTGCAGTGTCGGGCCTGTGGCAGGGGGACTGAAGTTGTGGCTACAGTAGTGCAGAGAGGCGTGATGCTCACCCAGGAGGGGTGTAAGGATAAGCTCCTTCGCACCGCAGGATCTTTGGGCAGTATGTGATTTCGGCAGAACGTGTGTGCTGCGAACAGGGAAGAAGCAGCAGTATGCTAGTGCAGTGTACTGAGAGGCTCTGTAGGGGAGACTTTTCTCTTGGGTAACAGCAGCAATCGCTGAATGAGCTCCAGTCCTAGGTAACTGTCATGGTTTAAACCCAGCTGGTAGCTCAGTACCACGCAGCCACTCGCTCTGCAGGGAAAAGGAGGTCAGGATTGCAGGAATTTGTAACTACACAGGCTGAATGTGCAGTTCCCTCGTAGACACTGGTGCATTCAGTGCTGAGGCCCTGTAGGTCTGTGGTACAGCCCATCTGCGCCATGGTTGCTGGGAGGCAGCCCTGGGCTGGCCTCCTTCCTTTGCAGCGGCAGGAGCTTTCGTACAATGTACAATGGAGCTCGCTCGGTGCTGCGCAGCTGGGACCAGGGTTGCCACAGCAAGCAGTGCAGTGTCTGGGCCAGCTGATGCAGTGAGGCTTTGGTATGGCTGCATTATCTCCTGCCACCCTGAAGTCCTACAGCTGAGCCTTTCCGAGTCAGACAGGGGTTGCCTCTTTGGAGACCCACAAGCCCCCCCAGGAGCCGTGGGCATAACTGAGTTGAGGGTTTTCTTGTGCTGAAAGGTGCTCAGGGGCGCGGGCTCATTCCTATCTTTGAATTGCACAGCTTGGCAGAGGTGGAAGGACTCCAGGTCTAGTGCCAGCACAGGCACTAGACTGAGAGGGCAGGGCTAGCAGCCTGCCACGGTACCCAAAACAGCCTCAACAGGTTAAGCCCTCATGCGTTGTAACGTGCGTATGGGCTTCCACCAGGGCCTTTTCATATTTTGATTTCTGTCTGCTGGAGCTGAATAAATAAACCACCTTAGCAGCAGCAAGAAGGTCTTGGCCCTAGCAGGTGCTCCTGGGTGTTATGGTACAGTTAGATGGTGACAAGTAAGCTACAGTTTAAGTTGTGCTGCTTGTAGACTGGCTCATGTCAGTGCTTGTTGCCAAGTAGAGGACTCCTGTAACCTGCTGACACATCTGTTGGCACCCTCTGTGTCTGAGGTGCCCGTGAGCCCAGGCATGGCACAAGAATGAGTCTGGAAGCTCTCCTTTGAGCCGTTCTGTTAACGCTGCTGTTTCGCTCCTGCTGCTCTTTGCAGGTGGTTCTGAGCCTAACAATGGCAGGACTCATAGGGAGGTGTAGCTGCACATAACCTCAGGTCACTGTAAATGCCTTGCTGTTCATGGGACTTCTTCAGACCAGTGTGATTCCAGCACATGCGTTTGATGTGGAGAGACTGATGCATGCAAAACCCCCTTCGGATCTCAGTGGGAATATTGAGTGCAGTCTCTGGTTCATAGGTCCCCATCCCTCAATGAGCCAAGTTTGAAAATGTCCAATTTTAGCAAAATCAACAGCGCTGTGTTGGACAAAATAGAACCTCCCTTAATGGATTCCTCCTCCTGTTTCTAACAAAGACCCTGCAGCTTACTTTAGCCAGACAGTTTGGGGTTGGTTTGCTTTAATTAGAATTCATATCTGAGCAAAGAGGAGCAGGGAAAATGGTATCTGTGGGTGGGGCTGTTTTTAATGCAGTGTTGCTTGGTGATTCTCATCCAAAAAGAGATCTTGGGAGTTCATGCTGCATTTTAACTGCAGAAGTGGGAAGGTAAAATGGAAGCAATCTGCCCCTGGGGCTACACCTTCTGAATCTGAGCCTTAAGGAAGCAGGGGTCTGTGCTGGGATCAAGGTGGTCCTGGGTGAGGTGGGCACACGGGACCTGTCCCTGGCCTAAGTTGCGTACTGAAGACCAGAAGTGAACAAGGCCAGCTGGGCTCTGGGCAGCAAGGGCAGCAACAGTCCAAGAGCATCTTGGCATGAGGAGCAGTAGGTAGCGTAGAGCTGGTTTGGCATGGCATGGCACGGCATGCTGGCGGGTGTGCTGTTCCCTGAAGCACAGTCAGGCCTTTGTGATCTGCGTGTAAAACATCATGTTGCAGCTTTGCAAAGGGGACAGTGTGCGAGAAGAGGCAGCCAGGGGGTTAGCAGTGCACGCATGTACAGAGGATGCGAACCTGGGAAGCTGCCTTTGCTGGGGAAAGCGCAGGAAGGAGGTAGGTTTGCTCACTGGAATATTCTTTGAACATTGCAGTGGCTTCGGAAGTGTTTGAGGATGACAATGGCAGCAGCTTCGTATCTGAAGAAGATTCAGAAACTCAGTCCGTGTCCAGCTTCAGCTCTGGTCCTACAAGTCCCTGCGAGGTGCCCACTCAGTTTCCTCCTGCAATGCGACCTGGAAGCCTGGATCTGCCCAGCCCTGTATCCCTGTCCGAATTCGGGATGATCTTTCCTGTCCTTGGCCCCCGAAGTGAATGCAGTGGAGCATCTTCCCCCGAGTGTGAAGCTGACAGAGGTACGCACAGCTGGATACGCTCTGGGCCAATGCTTTTCAGCTTTATGAGGGGAGCAGGAAAGCCTTCTCAGCTCCCCTAGGCATATTGCCAGCTCCCTGAGCTCTGACCAGCTGGCTGCTTCCTTGGGGAAGGCAGGTCCTGAAAGCCCTGCATCCCCCAGTTAACAGTGGCATCTGAAGTGTAATGATGCTTCTCTTGGCTGGGAAGCTTCCCCAGTTCTGTCTTGGTGGAGGGGTTTGAGGTATCTCACAGAGTAAGTCATCAATGAGATTATGTATGATGGGTCCTTTATTTTAAGGAAAATCTGAGTTTTGGGGTTTTTTTTTTTTCTCTCCTTTCTTTGCAGGGGATAGGGCAGAAGGGGCCGAGAACAAGACAAGCGACAGAGTGAACAAGAATAGGAGCAGCAACAGGAGCAGCTCCACTGAAGGGCTGGCTCTGGATAACCGAATGAAGCAGCTCTCCCTTCAGTGCATGAAAATCAAAGAGGGAATATGCTCAGGCAGAAAAGCTGCCCAGATTGGTTGAGTCCTCTCTGTGCCCCGTCCTGATGAATGGGAGTATAGATATTTATATATGAACTTCTAAGTGTTTGAAGAACATTGTGCCAATAATATATGCCAAATCTGAAGCGTTTACTCTGAGAATTTAAAACTGCACTAAGTCTAATTGATGTGGAGGGCTGAAGTTTTTTATTCAGTAAATCCTTTGTAGGCCGGATGCGTTACCAACTGTTTAAGCTGTACTCTTGTTTCACAGACTTTGTAACTTGTTTTGTAGCAGCCGGCTGAAGCAATAACTAGTAATGTTCCCGTGGAAACTCATGCCAGTAGCGGGTCTGAAATTCAAGCCAGACTTTTGCAGAGAGCAGTTTGGCTTCAGTTTTTGTAGAACGAAATGCTCTTTAGATATGGTGGATCTTTTAAGTGGTATATTCTTTAAATATCTGTATTTGTCTGTATTATGCTGAAACTGTTGAAATATTTTGTATACAGGAGAGCTGTTGCATGTGCAGGGTCTAAAAGCCTTCACTTTTCCCTTGGTGCTCACAGAAGGGATGAAGATGAGTCACGCCGATAAAAGCTGGTGCTGAGAGACAGGCAGGTGATGGTAACACTCAGCGGTGGTAGGCCCTTTCAGACCTTCTTCCCAAGTCTGGCTTGGACTCCAAGGGTGATTCCAGTGACCAAAAAGAGTTGGTTGGCTCCTTGCCCTTTCCCTCCCCTGAGAAGTGAAGTATTATTTTTCAGCACTTTAAGTGTTTTGGGGTTCTTCTTCCTCCAAAATGGGAGTTGTAGATGTTTTCAGAACAGTTTTGGTAAGGGATTCACCCTTGGAATATGCATGAAGACAAGGAATTGCCAGTGTGGATTGACAATGTGTTCTTAAGCTTCTCCGTAGGTTGTACCGTGTGGGGTTTTTTAACTGTTAAGGGACTTGGGATTTTAGTATGCCCTAGAGAAACTCTTCAATAAAACTAGAAAGGGGCAAGGGTGTGTTTTGCCAGCAGCTGTTAGGCAGTAGTAGTGTCTGGTAATTATGCTAATAAGTGGTAGTAAAAAATCCTAGGACTCTTCAGTTTTGGTAGCTAAGCATTTCTGAAAGCACCATTTTATCCGAACCATCCACTTCTATCATTAATTTGATGGGAATTTTAGTATTGCCCAAAGTATTTTCTATTCTGTGTTTTTGCAGTCCTGCTGTATTTCGTCCCTGCCACAGCTTGTGTATCTCAAAGTTAATGTAAGATTCTTCACACTACAGTAAACATTTTTGTTTTCCACATTCCGACTCTGTGCAAAGCCAAATCTATCTCATCTCAAGCACCAAGAACCGAATTTTCTCCTGCAGCAAGTTTAGTCTTTCAATATCCACTCCTGCTGCAGCCTGGTGTCACTCTGGTATTAGAATCCTTAGCAGTACATAGACAACACCTACCTCCTTGCAGCTTCCTGAATCCCTGCAAACCTGATGTGCTTTTTATTCTAAGCTGCACAAGACCACAGCTTTAGTCAAGGTTTTCCAAAATCCCGTAGTGTGCAGGAGAGAGGGAGACATTCCAATATGTAGCAAACACCTCTGTGCTTAGCACTGCTGCCCTTCCCTGTAAGGCCATGCTGAGCTGGAGGTACAGAACCCCTGTTCATAAAAATTAGATTCAACACATTACAGCTGTTAAGCTTTAATAGCTTTAATTACTTATACATTTACATCTTCTGAAGCCCCAAAGGCTGAATTCTTCCCTTGCTAGCATTTCCCAGCCCAGTCACCGCTTAGGAAAGAAGTCCGTGGTTCCAGTTCTGATCTGACTATTACCTGGGGAAAAGCTGGGACTGACAGTACTAAATACAAAACGCAAAGCCATACAGAAGTGGCACGTTGTATTACATACTTAAACTTTTGTAGTTATGCTGTTGTCTGTCGGAGCTCTTTGTGTGTTCTGAAGTGTGATACGATGGTAGCTGCCTTCAAGGGTATAAAAATAAGCCTCTGGTGTATCAAAGTACGTGTGATCACTTCAGCTGAAGTGAGAATGTATAAAGCAAAAGTTAACTTAGGAATTCTACTTCTTTGGTATTAATCAAAGAATGTAAATGTCCTGTTTGACCAAGTCACGAAGACCTCTACTGTAAGTACACAGACTTTAATTAGCTGTTGGTCAAACTTGGCATAGACTGTATGGTTAAGTGCTTAATCATTGTACAAAGTAGTTACATGAAACCTGCATGAGGAAACCAGGGCTGAATCTCAAACTCATGAGGCAGATGGGATAGAAGCTGTTGATACCCTTCACCCACGGTACTTCCTCTTACTCAGTCTTTGAGAACTGATAGATCAGAGTACCCAAGTACTAACCTGTGTCTTCCTAACAAAACAAACTGGGGAAGTGTGTCTGTGAAGCTGGCTCATCCTGAGCTCCAAGAGCAGCATTTAATCCAAAACTCTACAAACAAGGCTTTGCAGAGTCTGAGGAGAATGTCTGAGCTCGTGCAGAGGCTATCTGTCTCCAGCTACCACTCTGCACTGCTGACAGAGAATTGAAAGTCATTCCTTTGCAGTAGTCTTCCCTTGGTACTTAGTAAATCTAAATCCTCTTAAAGCCACTTAGAGTAACTGGCTTTCATTTTGTCCATCATATCCCTCATTGTGTTGCTGAGGCAGTAGTCACAACTGCCCAGCGTGTGATAAACAGCTTGGGAGAGCAGGATGCTTTTTGGTGTATTTTATGAGGCTTTGTATTTGAATGTTTAAAGGCCTGAACTGCAGGTTTACAGGCAAAAAAGGCTTGAGGGGCAAGAGGTGCCTGGCTGGGAACTGGGAAGTAACATGACCAGTGTACTTTTGATACAGGCTGAGCTGTTAGGCAGCTATGTAAATGCCTTGCTGTATAACACTTCCATGCTAATAACACTTCCATGCTAGCATCAGCATCTCACAGTCTCTGTCACATGGATCAAAAATGGTAAGGGGGTATCAAGAAAAGCTTAACCTAGATGCTGTGTTAAAAATCTAAGGATCAGTTCACTTTCCCATAATTTTTCCTGCTTTATTTGTGGAAATAATATATAATTATATATTTGACAAAAAAATATCAAAGCAAATCATAAGTGCTGACATGGACTTTTTCTTACCCTTTTTTCTTAGAGAAAAATTTTTATTATAAAAGTAATTTGCCACAAGCAGAATCTGTATACTAGAATTTATAAGAATATGTTGTATTTACTTTTCAGTATCCCACCTGAGTATTCTGTCCTGTATCTGAAGGGGAGAAACTTACACTGTTCATGTAGGTGCAATATCTGAGTAAGTCTTGCACTGTAATAGACACTGATACTAACCTTAAACCCTGTGTGCTTATGGGGATAAGCACAATCCAGTGTCTGTCCTGCATATGCAAGAAATGCCAGTGGATCCTGGTGGGGACAGGAGCCTTTGTCCTTAAGAAAGTGAGTACATTCCTTGCTTTTACTTTAGCACATCATGAAAACTGAGCCTTACACTCATCTGATCCAGCATAAGGTTCGGCACTAACTTGTGCTCAAGAGAGGAAAGAAAAACCCCTTCCTGCAGAGCAGACAGAAGAACGACAACAGATTTTACTGTAGACAAGTCTACCAGCCTGATCTCAAACAGCAAAGGATGTGCAAGAACACAGTAGTGAAAGCAAGCAGTTCTGGCAAAACCTTTTGTCTTGTCAAACACATTCTCAGTTGAGACTTCCTAACTACCTTCACAGGTGAGAAATACATGCTGGGCTCTTTTGCCACTCCGGTTTAACCTCAGCTAAAACCAGCACAAAGTTGTAGGGAAAACGAGATCGGAATTTATCTTGTCAGTATGAAGCCATCCTTGGTGTGTACTCCACAAGCCAAGGATGACCACATAGAACCTAATGTGGTTTATGCTCAGCTTGTGCCTCTGCTGTGCCCTCTGTTAACTTGCTCAATCAACAGAAACTTCCCTGCAAAAGAAGGTAAGTCAAGTCACACTGTGACAAACCTGTCACAAATTCCCTAGCCCAGATGGTCTCTGCAAGAACTCCAGTCAGAAGGGCAGTGTGTTTTCAAAGGCTTGTGTTTTCAGTGCCCTTGTCAAGATAGACACTTGTTAAACAGCTACCTTATGAAGGAAATGAAACAAAAGGATCTTGTATGTGCTGGAGAGGGCTAATAGCAGACTTCCAGGGGAATGATTTTAGCGCTCCTGTAGCATGTGTGCTCAGTTTCCCAGTGACCAAGTGCCACCTGTGCTATAAGATTTAAATGCTGCCTTTTTGCTTAGAAAACCACCAAACCAACCTGAATGGCAAAGAACATTCTTTTTCTTCCACGTTTACTTTTAAGAATAAAATCTTAAACCCATATATCTTGTAATTTTGGGAGAAGAGAATATCACTTTTTTCCCTTAACTCACTAGACTCTGAAGTGTGAAAAAATTGCAATAAATGGAGTCTGCCATTTGACTATAATCATTTAGCCTGTTGAGCAGTGCTTGCTCCAGTACCATAGCAGCAAATCCCACAGTTGTTTGCAACAGTTAAACTGGCAAACCAGCAATTCCATGCTTTTGGCTATAACTTAGAATGATTTTATTTTCTGTGTATGTGTAGTAAGAGTTATTCACCTGTTCTCAGACAGTGGGACAGATCAAAACCACATCCTGAAACAGGAATGTATAGATCTGTCTCCTCACTGCAGCTGTGATACCTTAAGAGGAGTAGTACTGTTAAAGTCTAAGAAAAAAGGACCCTCTTGTTGAGGCAGGAATGTGGTAGGGATAATGTTGTAAACTCCAGCAACTATGTTCTCCAATTCCAAGTAGCAAAATCCACACCTATGATAAAAGAAACTATGTGTTAGAACTAAAAATCTGAAGTATGCTTCAAACCTCTTAAGACTTCATGAAGTGAGCATTACCTGTAGTCACCACTGCTCTTTTTCTGAAAGCCATAGGAACCAGGTTCTCCTACTGTTGAGACTGTGATGAGTTCAAAACCAACGCTGTATTGCCTGCAAGCAACATGACAGACTGTTACTATAGTTATTTGGGTCATCAGGATCACCACAAAGAGGGCTGTTTATTAAAAATTAGACAACATGACTGGAAGACATCAAGAAGTATTGTTACATTTGTGACAGCAATGTTAAGACAAACTTGCCATGACCATGAAAGTAGAATTTGGAGGAAAACAGGACACATTTCAGGTTCAGAAGTAGAGTACAGGGAAAATGCCTGCTAGAAGTCTGCCTCCACATTTAAGAAGACTTCAACTAGTTAAACTTCTGGTCACCCAATCCCTTGCCACATGGTGCAGATCCTGGGATGTGATCTGATCACTGTCAGAGGAATCAATGTCAGTGACCTCAGCAGGATTCTTCATGTTGTACTCTAACTTGGGATAGTTTTGTCTACTACCTGTTAATGCACGTGACAGGTGCCACTGCCTCGTCATTCAAACTACCCAAATATGATCTGCAAATGCAGGATAAAATACATACAAAACCTGCTTAATTAGTGGAACTGTATAGCCACACACCTTGGCACTCTTATTTCATGACAAAAGCTTCCTCAAAGAGGGGAGGATGGACAGCGCTGCCATTTTGTGGAGGCACTGCACAGCTTTGCAAAAGATAAAACAGTTGACTGCCTGTCAGGAGAAGATACTATTTAGAAGCACTGTATACTGGTGGTTTGAAGTAGATCATTAATTTTGCCAAAGGAATTTGACAGGCCTAGGTCTACACTATAGGGCACCGACATCCAAAACTTCTGGCTTGCTAGTGGCAGAGTAAATGCACTTTCAGAACTGCAACTGATTGAGAGCCTGTAAAGCTTTAGTATCTCACTTGTTAGCTCTACTGCTAAAGGAATTACGATCATAATTAAAGAGGAAGAAAAAGTCTTTTGTACCTTCTTCCCTTCTGTGCAAGGCCTAGCTCTGCTCAGGCCCCAAAACTGAGGAGAAAGAAGGCTCCTGCTTTCCTTGTAGGTCAAGAACTTCCTCAGTAGCAAACTCGCAGGTTTAAAACACATTTAAAAGTACTGATGGTGAACTCAGAAACATAAGCAGTACAAAGGCTGAGCTACCTCCTATACCTTGTCTCAGGATTTTCAGGGATCTTCCTACCCTCCCCACAGAAGATACTGACAAAACTTTCTCTGTAGCATGTGATACTCTCACTGTGTTGATGCACACTTATTGTCTACTAACCTTGGTCCCCGTAGCTCAATTAGTAATGGTCCATTCTTGTCCAGCTGGAATTGATAAATGGGGTTATTTTTGTAGGTGTCTCTGAAATTTCCACATCCTCCAGCACTGTGACTTTTCCACTGTCCATTAACCTGAAAGAAGTCAAAAGTACAAAAAATACTTTATATGCTGAGGATTTATATTGCTTATTGACACACGCAAACAAGACTAGAGGCTCCTCTCGCTTTACAGGTCACTCACTTTAGTAATCTCTGCTAATTTTTAAAGTGTAAGTGAAAGCCTGTGTTAAGAATTCAGAAACTTACACTGCAGCAGTCCACCCACCTTGGTCAAAGCCTTACATCATAGAATCCCAGACTGGTTTGGGTTGGAAAGGACCTAAGATCATCCAGTTCCAGCCCCTGCCATGGACAGGGACACCTCACATTAGACCGTGTCACCCAAGGCTCTGTCCAACCTGGCCTTGAAAACTGTGCCAGGGATGGAGCATTCACAACTTCCCTGGGCAACCCATTCCAGTGCCTCAGCACCCTCACAGGGAAGAACTTCTTCTTTATATCTAACCTGAACTTCCCCTGTTGCCGTTTAAATCCATCACTCCTTGTCCTGTTGTTACAGTCCCTGATGAAGAGTCCCTCTCCAGATCCCTGGGAAATGTACTGTATTTTTTTCAATCTATATTTAATAAGTAATGAGTGACTCTTTCTGACTATGACAAACTGCATCTAACAAGAGACATACTCCCATCTACCCTGTGACAACTGGACTCTGCAGGCTATTTTGTTTGCTCACACACTCCTCTTGCACAAAACAAGAAACAACAGCACTACGGAAATCCAACGCTACTTGTGTTGTAACCTTTGCTTTTTAAATCATTGCCTCCAGCCCTGTCCATTCACCTCCATGCACTCTGATAACCGGCATTACAAGGACAGGATAGACAAAAGGACAGATTTCACAAGGACAAAGAAATACAAAAGGAAAAATGCTGCTCCAACTTTAAGAAATGGGCCATCTGTTTGCAAGTTCCTCCTGCTAGTCATTAAACTGAAAGGTTAGACTTGCAAGACATGCCAGGCATTCACACAAAGTTATAGCCAAGATCTGTTTCTTCTGTTACCTCCCTCCCCTTTCAGTCAGACAAGGAGCAACATTTCTTTTTAACTCTTGTGATTTAATTCCTTTACTCTGTGTCCAAAAGCCTCAAACATGGCAAGTTTGGAAGCAAGGGGAATTTCTTCCCTCCCCAGGCTACTACCCAGGAACCTAAACCTGCTGCCTGCTGTAGCTTTCCAGGCCTTTTCCACCTCCGCTGCGCTCAGGTCTAGGAATCCCCTTGGTTAGCTCCAGAGGCAACCACTCAACTTCAGTATAAGACATCTAACAGAACTTGCTGTTACTGGTAAACTGCAAGTTAGTTATCTGCAAGTTAAGTGTGATGACTGCTAAGCAAAGACCAAATAAGCATTAAGCACAGCCAATTAACTTTTGTATTTAGTCATAAAGGCAGAGCTGGCCCTGGATAAGTTGAACATGCCTTTGATTTGAATACTAGACACACATCTTCAAATAATTAACAGGAGGTTTCCACATACTTTATGCTCTTTTGAAACATACTACAGCATAAAGCAGATGTCCTGCCTCAAACAGGCTGGTCACCTTCAATGAGGCTTTGACTTCCTGAGTATTCCACCAAACTAGGCCCAGTTCTTAAGAGCTAAAAGGACAACAGTTTCTGGATGAACTAAGCAAATCGTCTTGTCTTCCTTCCAGGAATCTCTCTAGCCCCTGAGTGTTCTCCGAAACAGGCACACTTCAAGGGGTTGTTCCGTAAATAACAACTGGTATGAAACGCTGTCTGAACTCAAGAGCCTGGCTGCAAGTTGACATGATCCCTCTGACCACACAAAGTAATGCGATCCTCTGCTTCAGGCCATGAGTCTCCTAGAAAACGGACTGTTCCACCATGGCTCAAACTAGCCTCATTTCCCTCTTCCCACAGAAATCACTGTTTGGACAGAAAACTTCTGCCTCTAGTAGGATTCCCCAGCACAGGAGGTACAGAGCTTACAGTTAACAGCTGCTGCCTTATTCTTTCTTGAGGGTGAAACTGCTAATACATGAAAATACATGCAAGTTACTTTATCCTGTGAGCTCTTGGCTATATTTATACTTCAGCTGAAGGTATAACTACAGCTCATGTTGACAGCTGAAATACAAACAGCAGCTGCCCCCAAAACTGCCTGGGCTTCTGACTAGTTTTTTTGCTCTTGCTTTGCCTCTGTACTCTCAGGGAGCATTTCTACATGAAACTTGCCACCAGTATATTGCCTTGATCCCATCTGGCACCATGAGTGCTTAGCCCAGTGGTTACAGACCTTTGAGACATTTTTGCAGAACTGAGGAACAGTAATATGTTCTGATATTGCCACCCTAAGTCCATTTGTCACAGGCTTGCTACTGCTGCCTTTGATTTGCCAGTGCTGGTTTTGTCCCACCATGCCAAGAGTTCTTCCAAGAAAATCACGCAATTCTTTCAAGGGAAGATGAGCAACACTTCTACAGTGGTTTTACTCCGCAGTAGTACTAGCACTATCAACCTGATCTCTGCAGAGTAACTGTGTGTTAGGGTACAGATTGTTATTCTAAAGGTCAGTCTATTCTAAAGGCTTTACAGTGCTTCTGCAATGGTGCAGCCGCAAGAACACACTCTGCACTGAAGGTAGAATTTACATACTACATGCCAGTGGAAGTTAAGCCTCCATCCATCCAAGTGGTGTGAAAGTGAGCCGGCCCAAGGACATTTCTGTTGGTATGAATTATGCTAACAGAACAGCTAACTGGCAAATCGTATGCAACTTAAATAGAGGGTTGGCCTTGTGCTAATGATGCTTAGATTAAGGTCTCATTAAGAAGTGTCATTTGTCAGAAGATGGCCTAAGCTAGCATTTTTGGGCAGTAGTACAAAAATATATTTAAAAACCTTGCACATCTCAAATATGGAAAAGCCAAACCAGAATTATTATCCAGTGCCCCATAGAAGAAGATATTTCTTTACCCGTTTGGAAATGGTGTAAGGTGTAGGAATCTTGGAAAAGGTGAACTTGCACATGGAATACACCTGTGTTGTAAAAGAAGCAGCTGGTTACGTATTCATACAAAATCTAGCACTTCTCATTCAAAGTCATGACAGGTTAAAATAGAAGAGCAGAATTACCTACTCATCATTTTTAGATACTTGTTCACTACATGCCTGTATTACTCATCAGACAAGTCAGTCTGAAATTCAAAATCCAGAGTAGTCTGGGACTAACAAGACTTAGGTATACTTAAAGATCCGCATTTTACTTTTTTCAGTGACAAAACCAGACATCAAGCATTGACTATCACATGACTCAGGAGATACAGAAAGACCCAAATACTGAGTCCAAGAATTTAGAAGTTAAAAAACTTTAAATGTTAATTGGGATACAAAATAGCCTTATTTTGGATATAGAGAGAGACAATACATGTTTTATTCTAGGAAACAGAAGTATTTTCCAGCTTTTTTAGTTACTTAAGTTTCATTACTCAAAATATACACACTATGTTGTCTTAACTATGAACAAAGAACATTATCAAACACTTCATCCAATGGTTCTGCTCCATCACTCATAGCCTTCCTCCCCAAAATAACACTATCAATCCAGAAGTGCACTTTTTTATCAAACTTACAAATAAAGGATATTTTACAGTCTAGTTGTTTATATTCCTTACGAAACCAACAGTACATACCCTGATGGTGTAATGGATAGTGTTTTGTTTCTCATACTGGGACACCACTAAGGTAAACGTATAGGGCCCCGGAGTGGTCATCTTTATCTTGGTCAGATAATGAGGACTGTTGATCCGAATACCATCAATATATGGAGGAGGAGAAGCTGGAAAGAGAAAGATGAACACTTTTCTCTGATCAAAAAATCCCCTAGCTTGGTAAACTTCTCAGCCATTTTGTATCAATGAATTTTGCCAGGAAAGTCAGATTATTGGTATTAAGGTTAGACTGTAAGCAGACCTGAGTGCTCTCAAAAGAACAGAGCCTCAAGATTTGCTCATAAAAAGGACAGGTAAGAGCAATTATCACTGGTACCTTCAACCTTATCAAGAGGTGCATAACACATGATGGGACCCAAATTCTACACTTGAAAGTACAGCTTAAATCCCACGACCTTCAAGAACTGCTTATCCATCTCCCACCAATGTCACTACTCAAAGAAGACCTACTACAGTGATGCTGATATTTCATCTTTGATCACTCTTTAAAACCTTCTCTGAGGAGTTTGCTCCTTCTCCATTGGTTGGAGATTTCACATGTTAATTGCTTTAACTAAGTCACACACACTTTCTCTCTCTCTCCCCAAATCCTTGTGATCATTATACAGATGTAGTTGATTAGCAGTACCAATGCACATGCGCTACTTACGATAAACATCCTAAATATTTTACAGTTAGACAATGTAAGTTGTTATTTAGCCTCTAGCTGGTTCTTTCCAGACTATTTTTCATTTCAGGGAAGCAGGAACACGTCCAGCAACTACTTCAATAGGCCCAGGATCACATCCTTTTATTTTTTCCACTAAGCAAGACGGAAGACGGGAAAGGATTACTATAAAACAATAAGCAGCTTAGGAAAGGCAAATCTTCGCCTCACTGCTAAAGGATCAACCTGCTTTGTTCCCATCTCATTTTAACAGATGGTAAAAATAATACTGCAGCTTGACCAATTGATTTCCATGGAAAAAAAAAAAAAATTAAAAGTTTGAGCTTGTGAGATTAGAAGTTTATAAAAGAGTTTGGGTAGCGAGACAAAACATATGAAACATCCAGTTCTTGCTAGTGGTCCTGGTGGAAGACTGTCTCAAACACTACTGAACAACTTCTTCCGCTATGCAAGTGTGTTTGGTTGCCCACTTAATGTTTTCAGCAAGACACACTGTAAAATAAGCACTGCCACAAGTACTAGTAACACCAGAAGCAAGTCTTCGGCTATATGGAGAAGCAGAAGCTTTAACAAGATCAGCTCTTGCAAAAATAGATGATGATTTGCTCAGGTCTCAATAGATGTTTTCTGCAGAAAGAGAGCCTGGATTCTAGTGCAACTGGTCAGCAGAATACACTGAGTAAGATCAGAGATGAATAATGCAACCCTTACCAACCATTCCAATAGGAACCCCCCCACACACACACACCACAAATTCCACTCTTTGGTGAAAACAGCTTTAAAAGCTACTCTCACATTACCTGTTGCATATGAACAGCTACCTGAATGCAACTCTGGTTCTAAAGCAGATCCCTGTATGTAAAAGCAACAGGCCAAATCCTACCTGTCTTTGGATGCACCTTCACTGAAGAAATGCAAGGAATATCTTTTACACAGATCTCTAACTTGATGGAAATAATACATAAACCCCCCCAACATTATTAGCTCTACCTTAAAGCTGCAATCTATCCATTCAACCCAGGAATTACCTTTACTTCCTATGTTTCATATCTCCTATCTCAAAATAAAACACAAACAGCTTTTTCACAGCTACAAAGCTCCAAAACCCAAGATCCTTTTTCTCAGAGTGAGTAGAATCTGATGTAGAATGACCAAGCATAATACTCTCATAAAATTTGGACATCTACATATTTTTCTTAAGCATTCCAGACCTGATAGTCTGACATACGTTGAAGTGTTCAGCTTTACCTCATGAGCCTGCCTAGAATCTTTACTAAGCCAAGTTCACATAACAATTAACCTTGATTGTTTACATTTAATGGAAGCCATAATCCTTCAAATAAGTCAGACATGGGGGAAATAATTATGCTATCAGATAAACAGAAGCACATCACCTGTTCCCTCTAAGCATTAACTACTGACACTTCCAACATGTACAGCTTGGTTTATCCCTCCAGTGTAGACTGTTGAAGGTGCTCACACTGACTTAAACAACTGTGTAAGAAGACTGACCTCCTAGAGTAAGGCTTCTAGTTCTAAAGCAAAAAGTGCCTTTTCTCTCCACAAAATCCTTTACAATTCTTCATTTCCTTCTAACAATCTTCTTGGCAATTAAGGTACACTAACCTGGATAGTAAACTTTTTTGCCATCAGTCTTGTATACAACCATTGTAATGAATTCCCGATTGTGTGCAAAGTCATCCTGTAAAAAACCACAAATCAAGTAGATTTGTACACTTCTGTGGAACATAAGTAATGCTTCTTCAGAATCAAGTACACATTCTATCATCCCCGTTGATCACCACATGGTATGACCCGATATTAGTATTTACTGAGATACCCAATCCAATCTTATTTTAAAACACCTGAAGTAAATAAACCGCCACTGATTTCACTTATAACAGTTCAGGCCCCAGAATTCAAAGTTACTTCAGAACCTTTATAGTGGAATATAATCACTTAGCTCTATTTTTAATCTGGGTCTATTTCAACGATCTTGTTTGTAGGTGGATGCAGCTGCTAAATTTAAACTGTAGACATGTAGATAGACATAAATACCTGAACAAGAAACGTAAGCAGTGATATACTAATAACAGAAAGCTGTACAGAAAGGCTTACAGAAGATGCTGCAGAACTCACAATACTGGAAAAGAACCGAGCACCTTATCGGTGATGTGCCTGCTGAGCAGGACCCAGACGGCAGCTCCACCTTGTGGACACTGGACCTCTAGCTTGTACTGAGGGTTATTAGCCAGGCTGTAAGCATCCTTCACGGGACCTTGCTTGGCATCCCAAGTACTAGAAGTAATGCAGACACATGATTAGTTGAGTAAGACATTATCTGGTGCTTTAAAAATCAAATCATAGAATGGTCGAGGGGACCTTAAATATCATCTAGTTCCAACCCCCTGCAGGGATAACTTACACTAGACCAAGTTGTTCCAAGCTCCATCCAAACTGGCCTTCAGCACTGCCAGGGATCCTACATCTATTCAGAGCTATCAGTAACACAGTTAGTGAAGGCCAATATTCTACTGAACTCTATTGCAATGGCTGGACAACACAATCACATCAGAAGCATTACCTTACAACTTTGTTTTATAAATTACTTAGCAATGCAGGTGTGATGATCAAAAAAGCTAAATACAAACAGCTTGGCTGCTCCGTACGGTGACTGCAACCACACAAAGCATAGACAAAGCCAAACCATTCAGAAGCCTGAGCTACCTGACTATAGTCATGATTGCATACACTGATATTAAATGAAAGACACCTGTGCTTTTGTAACTATAGAAATCCATATATAAGCTATGGTTACTTTCAAAACCTTGCCAAATTTTATCCCTCCAGTTTTTTATTGAGGTAATTTTTAGTGTAAAATTCCATCTGTTTCCTCTTTGGAAGGGTACCTGCATGAAGTGCTACAGATCTTTGAGGTACCCTATTGCAAAATCTGCCTCAGGAACTGTCCGGACAAGGAAAAACAGTGTGAAAAAAGAGAAAGTGCTGATGACTGAAAGCAAAGTGTGGCGTGCTGGGATCAGAAGTGGATAAAGCCACTTAAGTCAAACTGCCCCCCCCCACACCCCTTTAAAACTGAACAGCAGGCATAGAAGTCTGCATTATAAACTAAGCTCCAAATTAGCACCATCATTACTCTGCTTTTTATGGTACCTGCCACTGTGCCACATTTCCTTACACAGAGGTATGACAATCATAGTATAAGGAAAGACTAGTAGATGTGCTCTGAGATTAGCAAACATGTTATCTAACTTGCTACATCACCATAGTGTATTTTAGAATTAATTTGAACACAAAGACGGAAGAAGCCTTTGCAGATAAGCTCAGTAGTTACACGATGAATGAAGGAGCCTGTGTAGAGCTAACATATGCAGAAACAGTGAGAAAGCAGCAGCAAAGTGCAGTATGAGTAGCAAAATAGAGAAACCTTTGCTTTCTGAAACTGAGGCACACACATCTTCAAACTGGGGGACAAAAAGACCGAGTATGATAGATACTAGGTCGGAGACAAGTATCATGTTCAGGAAAAACAAAACTCAGCAGGCAAGGAAGATTACTTATGATAACTGCAACTGGGGAAAACCAGAATTAAACTCCTGACATCAGTGAACACACTCTGTAAAGACAACAAGCACTGCACAACCAACTTACAACTGGCCAAGAAAATGAATTCCAGATAAAAACTAGGTCACTCAAGCACTGTCTGGCCACTTGCTGAAAGAGAGACTGCACAAAAATGTGATTTCTATCCCCATAGAGAGAGGTGGGACTGAGGTCAGAATCTGGTTGTACAGCCTTAAGTCCACAGCAACATCACAAAGGTCACTGGAGTTTCAATGGTGTTACAGAAGTAGTCAAAAACAAAGCCTGGGCTCAGAGTTTAAAAGCATAAAGTCAGGCTCAAGAGAGCATGGTTGGAGTTCACCTCTTCAGCTGTAACTAGGAAGAATGGAAGGAAGGAAACATCACATCAGAACATTTAGTGAAATACCGACACAAAAGTTTTCTCTATTTGACCAACCTGTGAATACATGTAGATTCCTTAAAAAGACTTGGGTTCCAACTCAAATAAATAACATCATAGTGCTGACACAGGTCCTCCCAGGCAATCCAGAAAATGCCTACAAAGGACATGCTGTTATTGTTTCCTTACTAGACACCTTGATTTTACTTGCTTTTTTGCAGGCAAATAAATACAGTTTATACAAGGTTTTACAGAAGTGGTTTGTATGTTTCTAAACTTAAACTTACCCCCAAAACAAACACGTTAAACCAAGTTAGTTTCAAAAAGCCAGTGTCCTGACTTTTTGAAGCTGTCAAGACACTTTTCATTCTCAAACACTAAGCATAAGTAATAAGAGGATCTGTTGGACTGAAAGAGACGTCCCTAGATGATTCCAACCTTCCCTCCCCGTTTTCTAGGTTTCTAATAGAATTTAAAAAACCTAACAAGATTTTAAAAATCATTACATAGCCTAAAAGGTTCCCCCAATTCAACAATTTACTTCAATAGTCATCCAACACAATCAAGTATTCAATCAACGTGCGAGTATGTTTGAATGTACTTCTATGATGCTTCATCCAACACCTACATGAGTTGCTCTGGCAGCCTGAATCTGCTTTATCTTTACAACATTCTCATGTGTTTAATCTAATTCTCCATAGCACCTCTAATTGCAACTCCAACCAAGACCACCACCTGCAAGCTGACAGATTGCTAATGAAATGAGCCCTCAAAAAGGTAACAGCCTTACAATTCAAGTCTCTGACAGAGGCAGCTGCAGATCTCGCAGCAATTAAAAAACCGGACCCCAAAACAATGAGCTAATCTCCCGTAATTGTCACAAAGCCAGGGCTGCTATTCTTATAATTAAATCAAAAGTTTTCCTTATACATTTGTATGAAGTTTAACAATAAATGTTATAACTTAATGCATTTGGACGCACACTGCTGTCAAAAATAGTGGCGCTTAACAAAAGAGCTCCCTTACAGGGCTACACAGGCAGCAGCTAGGATGCTGTAAAAAGAGTTGACATCTCTTCCTGAATTTACAAAAAGAGCTTCTGCGGAATTTCTGAAGGCCCATCCACCAACAAACCCACACTGACTTTCCAGATGCTACAGTCTGTTGCTCCCCAGGGAAGATGAGACGAGACAATGCTAGGCATCTTTCCAATTGGTTTTTCTGGACAGTGACATAGCAGTACCACTGTCTCAAAGACAGGTCTTGATCTACTCTTAAAGCCAGAAACAGAGTGTACATAAAGATTTGGTGTGGATATATTAACGTAATGCAAGGAAAATAAAACCCCACCACTTACCTCCACTTCATAAACTCAAATACAGGCAAGACTAGTTTAAATACTGATTATAAAAAGCGCTTTGACATACATTCACAAATTTTGGAGGCAAAAACTCCAAACCACAAAAGGTCTATTCATGTATTAAAAAGCAGCATTATGCAGCTTATTATCAGAATGTCATCTTTGCCCTGACCTCCCCATCCCCAGATGCTGAGATAGCAACACTTAAGCAAGGAGATAATTTCTTGTCAGTTAATTTGATCTATATTAAACAGTCCAGATTAAACTTTAACCACAGACAAACCAGAAATTACAGATTCAAATACACAAAGACTTCCTGAACTTTGGAGCTATTTAGTTTTACTCTCCCTCTCCTTGTACTTAAGCATTTCTTTCCACAAAGAACTATATTATCTGAAAAGATAGTGACTTTTTAAACCTTATTACCATTGTCGATTTTCTGAGCTGTTCTTGGATCAAAGTTCAAGTATTTTTGTAAATCTGGGGTCCAATTTCTTGTGTCATTTTCACTGTATCGTCCTTTCCAACGTAAGTGACTCCAGGGATTTTTCAGCTGAAGAAACCGAAGTCCCTAAAGAAATAAAATTGCTGGATTCATCCTCTGAAGGTAATATTTACCTTTATATTAACATAGAACATGGACAAACTGCTCAAGAAAATACAGCATCATTAAGCTTTCTGGAATTTCCCAATAGAGCTCAAGACAAAATAAGCTATAGCAGCCATTAGAGAAAAAAAAAAATCAGCAGCTAACCATTGCAGACAGTTTTCAAACAGGCATCTGAAAACATTGATACCTTATATTCCCTTATATCCAAGACTGCATATGCATGGGTTGGAACTAAACCCCATTTTTCTCCTTCCTCTTCAGACATCACCCCTGTTGCTGTTGTGATAAGGACATCTCCCTTGTGAAATCTGTTCAAAGAGAGGTGAAAAATAGTTTTTAATTTAAAATTAACTTTTAAAAAAGCTAAAATAAATTAAAATAGCTTTTAATTTAAAATCTTGCAAGTTTCAAACTAACATTTGCCAGATACTGCAATAACATGTTTTTACATTGTTAGTGTGACCCTGCTTTATAAAAACTGGAATACATTTTTTGCCAGCAGAAACCACTACTGAAAAAGCTTGAGAAAGTGAAACTATTTTCTTTCAGTATTTAAGTATAGGCTTTAAATGAAAAATGTATTTTCATACAATGTCATTATTTCATATTTTTATAAATAAAAATCATCATTTATCAACCTGAAGTTCAATCTGTGTCACTTTTTAAAGACACTCTTCCCATGTCTGAAGATCAGTATTGCACAGTTTTGAAAGACTTCTGCTGCTCCTCCAGGAGATTTACTATTGGGGTATAATAACCAAAGTCTTGTGATATGATTAGAAATACTATACTATATCCGCTTGCTAAGGACAGCAAATCAATGCCAAAGATCCAAAGAACTCTGTGGGAACACAGAACGCAAGTTCTTCTACTTTTTAAACACTTTCAGGTTGTATACTGGTTCCAAGCTGCTCTTCTCTGACTCTATATTCTATTTTCTTCATCAAGATGGCTACTACTCTTTTTCTTCATATGAAAAGAAGAAAAATCACCTCAAATAAAATTCCACAATATTTCACTCTTCTGTTCTATCAATCAGAACCACCAGTACCTCAAATCTTCTTCCAGAAAGCAATATGGAGGCCTTATAAAGCACAATTTGCAGCAGTACCAAAATGCTATTAAGGGTCTGTGGCGACTGTACTGTTTTCAGAGTGGTAACACAGCTACTAAACAGCAAGCATTTTAAGTACTTAGGAAATTAAAAACTTCTACCTCTGATGAAGTATTCTGAAAGTACTATCTTGATTGAAAGCTTGATTGTCAGAGTGCATAGCAATCCTTTCAGGTATCCAACCAGTCAGTGCATGGAGATCAATATTCTGAAACACAAACATCCAAAAGAAATCAGAGCAGATGATCCATCTATAAGCGTATGAAGTCTGTACACAGGTTATAAAAATGCCTTGAAAGAAATCAAGTATACGCAAGTTACAACATAGCTCTATACATTAAAGGCTCAAGATTAAGACTATATTAAACAAACAAAATCTTATTTGATGAGGTTAGGACAAAAGCTGGAAAGTTGAACTAAGTGAACTAATGAAAAACCGTAATTTCAGATCAATGGAAGAAGCATAAGAGAATGATCTATTGTGCTCAATTCTATGATGTGTTTTATTTAACTGGTTCAGAGACCTTTTAAAGCACAGTCTCAGAAACCATCTGCAACTTTGCTATTATACCTGCATTTGAAATAATTTAAGTTTTACTTCTAAGGCTCAGGGTTGGGTTGGGTTACCTTTTTGGTAAAGCTGACACTGACACGTATTTCCATAAAAAGCCACTTTAATCTTCCCATTTTATCTCCCTGAAATATTGATTATTCCCTTTTCTTTTGCTTTGTACTCCTCAAAGCAAAAGCAGAAATATAAATGCTTAAAGTGTTAATAACCAGCACTGGTGAGTAGGAACCTGAAGAATTACAAGTACACCACAGCCTGATTATACAAGGAAGCTACATAATACAGTCGAAAAAGGGCATGAAGGATGGAGATTAAATGTCACAAGTTAAGCTGTTCTTCCAGATAACAAGTTATAGGACAACAATGAGAATAATAAGATTATTAACAATAAGATTCTGTCCCTCAAAATAAGCAGCCTAACACTGACATAAGCATAAAAATGTATGACAAGTTTACCCCTTATACAAAGCCACATTTGCCTCCATTATCATTTAACGATTACCTAGTATATCCTCCAAGAACATAATTACTAACACATCAACTAGAATGTGGACAGTACCATGAAATAAAAATATAGTGTTAAATTTTTAAGCAATTTTAAATTAAAATCAGAAATTCTTCCTAAGTGACAGATGAAGATTATGTGGGCTGCCCACTTCAGTAACCTGTCCTTTGAAAGAATAGTTTGCGTGTCATTTTAGCTGCAGCACAATGACTGCTTCTTTAGTAATCACATTATAGGAACCCAATACATATTTCTGTAAAGGAGTGTAAATCTGCTAAACAAACTTGCACAGATCAAAGTACTTGCTCCCTCTACATACACGTACTAAATGACTAGCCTGTTACTTTTCTAACCAGCTGCCCCATCTATTGAATGACAGTTAGAAACCAAAATCGGCAATATTGAAATGGGCAAAAAATAATTACTTCACCCAACACAGTCATCTAGATTATATAAATACATGTCCTTCCCAACCATAACCACCAAACAGTACAGCTAAGCATATCTGTGAAATAAAGAAACAGAAAAAAACCCAAGAAAACATCAAACCAAATACTTGCCTCCCCGAGCAATTTACTTTGATTTCACTAAAAGGAAAATTATTTGACCCAAGATTGCCTAAGAGGAATTTTTTGCTTCTTAGAAATAACTGAGTACTTACAGAATTTGATCCAGGAAAATCATATCCTCCCATGACCTTCATGTAAGCCTTTTCTATTAATGATACCCATAATTCATTCTTATTGTTAGAATAAGAGCAGAGAAGTTCTCCACTATGATCAACAGGTAACTGGTCATCTATGATTACCTGTGGGAAATAAATGAAAAATCATCATAATGCCAATAAAGTATTTTGGAAGTATTTTAAAAAATAAGCCCAAACTTTCATAAATATATAGCTTTTCAGACACAACCAGCCCCGACCATCATTCTCGCATATGGACATCTCTAACAATCCTGCAGTGGTTTGCTCAAGTGAACAAGAAATTCTGTTGCAGGTCTATAGGTGACCTGTGATAACATGCCTTGCTTTCTTCTATGTAAAATGGGGATGATGACAGTACTCTCTTGTAAAGTATCTAATACCTATTGTGAAAGGTAGCCACAGAAATATTCAGTGTAATTATTAGAATAAAAGACTTCCCAAACTATTTACCTTTCTAGGTACACCATTGATATGAAGCTTTACCATGTATTTGCCACATGGATTATATTCTGGTTCTCCTTTCTTATTCTGAGGGTAAATTATACTGTTAAAGAGAGAAAAAAAAGAAAAAAAAAGAAATTATGACATAAATACCTTGGCTCCACACGCACTGATAACAGAAATGGGATTAACACAGTCTATTTCTAGATTTTACACTGAACATACATACGGAAGACCAACTTCAATTCAGCAAATATGATGAAGATGTTTAAACAGGTATTACTTTTCAGGCCTTGCTCTTGCTGCAGTTCTCTGCTTAATATAGCCATAAAGAGAATATAAATAACCTAACTGTTTCCCAATCAGAAGCAAGGCAAACAAATTTATCTTACTATTAAACAAATGCTATTTATGTATCTGTAGTATAAATACGGTATTTGCCTGAATGACAAGTCAAACATTTGAAGAAGGAGAATTCAGCACAGAACTCACTGCTCTCAAAAAAGAACAAGTTCAGTTCTAATGAGTATAGCTTAAACCGAAAAAAAAAACAGAAACAGTCTTTACACACTGGTTTGGCAACAGGCTCTTGGCAGTGGCAAACCCCATGCCAAATTTATCACAGGATGCCTGTCAAGTGGAAGTGAGACAGCGCTGTTAACATTAATTCTACAGTGAGATGCTATGCCTGTTGCACAGCAGCTGGCATAGCAAAATAGGAAAATTTGCATCATATAAAGTATTATAAAGTAAAATTTCTATTAAAACCCAAACAAAACCTTCCAAACTATTTAAAACTCCTCCAAACACATCCAAAGTTAAACTCCAGTGTCTGCATACATATCTGTATAAAGTTGGCCTCCCTCTCAGAAGTGCTGAAGCCACAAGTCCCAAGGAGATGAAAGTGAAAAAAGTGCTGTTTTTTGCTGTGTCCAACTGCAACTGTCATACATATTGCAGAAGCTTGGCAGTTATTAAGTCTGAAAAGATCTTAGAAAGCAACAGCTACTTACCTTGTGATCAATTTTTTGTTGTATCTTCTTTCATATGCTGCACTGATAGCTAGTGATGCCACGAAAGAGCAATCTGACACTATTGTCTATAAAGAAAAGAAAGCCAGTGAGGACATTTACTAATAACTTAGATACTGAAAAACAAATTGGATGTATTTCCCCTTCAAAAGGGAAAGATTTCAACCAAGGGAAACAACGTTTCTCCTGAAAAGACAGGAAATGTATGCTTGCTCAACATGAGGCCCCTACAGAACAAACCATTGAGAATTATTAATGAGAATCGGAGACAAGTGCAGATACTTCAGCATTCACTCACACTTCCTCCCCCTTACCCAAAACAAACCGCATAATATAAGCCACATCCAATGGCATATTCTACTGTTGATTCCAGTGTAGCTTGGGCCACCTGCAACTCCACACTCAGCAAGATGTTCACATGATTCTCGATAGGTCACCCTGCTTCCTGTCTAACCAAAACTAAAAAACTGTGTTCATTATTGTTTCCATGCAGTAAATTAAGTGAACAATTTGCTGCAGAGTAACCTTACCTTTCTTCCTAACCACTATTTTTGGAAAATAGGATTTTCTGCTGGAATTCAGATTTCAATTTTCACTGTGTGCTAACACAGCTGTTTATTCTCATGGCTAGAAAATGCATGGAATCTTAAGTGATACTATTTTTTTAATCTCATGAGCACCATGGAAAGCACTCTAACATTTGGGGATACTTTTTTGAACAAGAAGGTCCCCTGCAATACACTGCTAGCAGCACACTTTTCTCTTTAGGAACAATTTACCTGCTTTATGCTGAAACTTGATACAGTATAAATCATCGTAGGGTTATTTGTTATATCATCTGGTCGCACCCACTTAGCAAACATTGCTTTCTGTTTGGGGGATAACGGTAACTTCCCACATTTATCACTAGATTTAAGAGGAAAAAGAGTAGAAATAAGTCAGTAGTAGAAATAAATCGGTAGCAGTTTAGAAAAGCTTTTCATGTTATGCCTAGTCTAATATATACATCTGATGGATGGTACAAAATATGTGCAGAATAATTACACAGTTTTACACACTGAGCTGTAAAACAATTTCAAAGAACACTACTGCTAAGTTTGTGATTTTTACAGAGAAAAAGCAAAAAATATTAAAACCATGAAAAGCAACCCAAGAACTTCCTTCATACAGGACCAAACAGAATTGGATTCCACAAAGCCATCTACAACAGCAGAAACTCAAATTCTTCACTTTATTTCAGTATGATAAACTACTAATAAAAAGTTTCTTTAGTTCTAAATATCAAGGCTTATCTGTTTGACAAGCCATTATGGGAAAAAAAATCCAAATTAAACTAACCCAAACCCCAAAACCAACCCCCAGTGTTTTTGTATATTATAGCTATGTAATCTTAACATATTATTATTGATCATGAATGAAGGTCTAACAGTTACACATCACTCTTCCTCAGAACAGTCCTTTTATAGGGGAATTTTCTATCACTTTCATTTTACAAGTAACTGAGAGGGAGGGAGCTAAACTCATTAGGAAGCAGCAGAATCAGGAAACTGACCCAAGTTGGCAGTCCAGCCTAATATTCTAAAAGCCAAATAAAATATTGTCCTTCTGGGCTTGAAGATACAACTGCAAAAACAGTGCACAACTGGATCAGCTTAGGTTGAAATTTTACAATCAGACTAGAAGAAGGAAGTGGTAGTATTTAAATATCTCTCCCTGAATTATGCTTAAAAGCCTATTCAAACAATTTTAAACTCTGGAAAACAAAACATAGAAACAGCAAATATGGGAAAGCTTTGGAAATAAAAACAAAAGTAACATTCAGTAATTGAATCACACTTACGAAAATGGCATAGGGAAGGCAAAACGTTCCCTCAGATCAACACTCATGAAAGGTACATATTCGATGCCATTAATTTTTGAAGTCTTCCTGTAAGTCAAAGGAAAAAAGAAGTTACAAACATGTCTATGGTCTTTCAAACACCAAGTTCCAGAAGGCATCAAACTTAGTTTTTGAAAACAAACAAGACACAGTGCTTGTGAAAATATCTGTTGAAAATGAAACCACCACTATATTTATTTGGGTTTGAAACGTGCAGTACTTGATGACTCAGCACTATTCCTGCACATACATACCTGCAGACAAGTCTCCATGCCAGGATAAAAATGATTATTAGCCACAAACCTCTTGCTACTTTTAGAAGTCGCATTTAAAACTACATTTGCCTAAATGGAATTTCTCAAGTCACTTAGGCCTCTCATTAAAGAGAGTCTTAGAGTAAGTTGACAGCAATTAATAATTAGCAACACCAGATTTGGGGCAATTATTTTGGAATCCTTTGTCAAACAACAACAAAAATACTGCATATGTGTATTAATACTTTTTTTACTAAAATGCACAGAACACCTTCTAAAATACGAGGATCACATTTAAACATGAATGTAATTTCAGTTTCAAACAAGGAGTTAACTGAAAAGAGCTATGCAAAATATTTTCAAATCAAATCACAGAATCACAGAATGGTTTGGGCTGGAAAGGATCATCCAGTTCCAACCCCCTCCCACAAAAGCCACTAATTACATCACCAAAAATAATACATCAATTTATTAATGTGTAGATAATACCAAAAATGAGGTAAGAGGTGGTTTTCCAACCCTCTGCTTACAACTTCGTGCTTCAGCTGTGTCAATCTGCTGTGTAAGATGCACAAAGGATGTGAGCACAAATGATGAAATTGGGAAAAACTTGTCTTCAACTTACCTCAGGACTTCAATCTCCTCTGCAGTGTATCTCTGACCCTGAGGTTCACTAGCCTGCACTGCTCTGATTGTCTGTGGTTTATCATTTAAAGAAAAATCAGGTCCCAGTGGAAAGAATGTTCTGACTGGATGATTTGGTTTAGCTGCAGTTGACTTCTTCTGAGATGACTTTGACACGGATTCCTTCAGTGCCTCTGCTCTAAAGCAAATAAAAATTGTTTACAATGACAGAAAAGTAGTTATGGTTCTATAATTGATTTGCTCAGTTCATGTTCCCACATATGTTAAATGGAACGAACAAATGCCAAGTTGACCTCCACCACTTCTCTAAGAAAAGAAATCGATTTCTGATGCCAGTACTACTGTATGTTCCAGAATAAATTAAAATATAGCCTTTCCAACTCATATATAAACTACTTGTGACAGAACTCACTAGATTTTTGTTGCTGTCATGGTTACCTCAGCACCACACAGCCGCTCGCTCCCCCCACCCACTTCTCCCCTTGCCACAGGCGGGGTGGGGAGGAGAATCAAAAGAATGAAAAACCCTGGGCTGAGATAAGAACAGTTTAATAACCGAACTACGGTATAACACTACTAATAGTGATAATAAGGGAAATAACAAGGGGTAAGAATATAAAACCAAAAGGGAAAATGCAAAAAAGAACAATAAACTCAAGTGATGCACAATACAATTGCTCACCACCCGCTGATTGATGCCCAGCCCAACCGGAGCAGCGATTCATCTGTTCCGGGTAACTCCCCCCAGTTTCTATACTGGGCATGACATGCTGTGACATGGAATACGCCTTTGGCTAGTTTGGGTCAAGTGTCCTGCCTCTGCTTCCTCCTGGCTTCCTGTGCCCCTGCTCACTGGCAGAGCATGAGAGACTGAAAATTCCTTGATCATGGTAATTGCTACTGAGCAACAACTAAAACATCGGTGTGTTACCAGCGTTAGTCTCAGACTAGTGCCAAAACATAGCACTGCACCAGCTACCAGGGAAGAATATTAACTCTATTGCAGCCAAAACCAGGACAGCAGCCTTTAAATTATGTTCATAGGAGAACTGGAGTAGGTGTTCTGAGCTTCCAGATAATGAACAAGGCCACTGAAACACAGGGAGAGAAAACCGATTTGTGTCCCCTCATACCTTCAGGATTTAATTTGTCTAACAGCTACAAAAGCAGAAAAAAAACCCACTAGCATTCTCACAAGCATTTCAATGGTTTGAAGGCTGTGTATTCAGAAGTTATGTTTTTGAATGAACTTATGCTCATGTAATTTGTTTCAGATATAGACTCCACTATATCTACACCATAATTAGATTGCTACCCTTATGAAGGGACATTGACACCCTATCTGTTTCTCTGTGTTTCAGACACAGAATGTGAAACACATCTCTGTGTTTCAGCATTTTTATAAAAGTCAATAATTGTAGTAGAGTACTCCAATTTCTATCTCTGAATACTGAAGTAGTGCATTGGTACCAACAAATACACAGTCCTTTCCTTATTCCGAATGCCCCAATATTCCCAGAGGACTGGCACAAGAGCTGCTGTAGTCAGTGGCATAGCAGCTGGCAGCTACCTTCAAGGAGATCTCTACAGGAGCAAACTCTACTCAGAATCCATACTTTGCAGTACAGAATAGACACGCTAGATTGAGAATCCAACTCATAGAGCGCATTCAGACCTGACGGCAAGTATGTTCACTAACATTAGCAGTACTCACCTATCCAGTGCTTGTCGAGCCAGCTGTTTCAGTTTGGACTGGAGCCCTGCTTCTGAAGTTTCAGTAGCCTTAAATACAAAATAAAAGAAAAATCTACATATCCAAAAAAAACAGCAGGTTTTATAAGCTCAGTTTGTAAAATTCCACACATAGAGGTTGCAGCAAAGAGCAACTAGTTATTTTTTTCAATTCTCTTTTGAGATGAGTAAATGTGGTTTGGGTTTTTTTTATATCTTAGCATAAAAAGCATCCTAAGTGAGCAAATGTAATTTTGCTCTTCTAAGTAAGCGTTTCTAGAACATAAATGGTATTTAAAATTCTTCAGCATGGGAAACAGTGTACACAACAACAATTCTCCACACGAATTAACTATATTAAAACATTATGAGCAGAAAGAAGACAAAAACAAATGTTACCTGTACTACTGAGCTTAAATGTGTTCCAATCCTTTTCCCAAATTAGTCAAAAATAATCATGGTAACTTAGGAAAAAAAAAAAATCTGAACATTTACTTTCAAATAAACAATTTTACTTTAAAATACAAACAAACAAGACAGGTGTGCAAGAACATGATTTTTAACCTGCAAGCAAAGGCATAAAATAGTCTATGAGAAGGCACTAAAATAGGTATCAAGAGTCCTAACTTCTCAGTTTGGAGGTCAGCTATGACAGCTTATGCTTGTTTTCCTTACAGATGAAGTATGGCTTCTGCAGCTAAAGAATCTGCAAAAGGCACAGCATGAGGTGTGCCTTCTCCCCTAACATCCATAAACAGGTTTCAAGTTCTAGACTTGCACCTTTACAGATTCTCCTGAGTCAGCTAGGTCAACTGAGGAAACAAAAGGCAGGCTAGTTTCACATCAAGAAACAAAACTAGAAACACCCTTTATAAGCAAATGTTTTCATTTGCTATTATATTACACTCCAGAGTTCCTGGTTAGAAAAGACTTTGAAAGATGTATGAAGATAAGCAGGAACACCAGCGCACTTATCTAGGAGTCAGCCATAGAAGAGGAGGAATGGCTGCTCTTCAAGTACTTCAAGAGTAAGGAAGAACTAAATCTCTCCACCTGAATATACTGAGGAGAAAGACAGAAGTAAAGCTTCAAGATAGCAGAGCTCCTCCAGTCTTCTTTCATCTTGGGAAGAAGAAGGTGGTACTTTTTGACCACCCTGAGGGACAAAGCCTACAGTCATCTCAGCAAATTCACATGCTATTCAAGATTAAAAGAAACTTCACCAGTATCTCTACTTAATGAAATATGTGGTAAAGGCAGTTGTTAATATGAGATAATTTCAGACTAACTTCAGTGTATGTAAGTAATATTTGCAGGCACTGACACAAGAGAAGGAGGAACACGGCAGAGGAAAAACCGTATGCTGCTGCAGTGTTATCTAATAGACTGAAAATGCTCTGCTCCAGCAGCTCAAGCGGAAAAAACTAGAGCAGTTCTAGTCTTCATCCAGTTACACTGTATCACCAAGGTATTTCAGCCTACATAATAAGAGTTTACAGAATTCAGGAAGAAGATTTTACTCTAACATGTAACAAATGTAACACTCCCCTCCCAACAACCCACATATATTTACATTATAAAAAGGGAAAAGAAGAGAAAAACAGACTTGGTGGAGTTACATTATGATGGTGAGCCTCTTCCTGTAATGAGTTATTTAAGGCAACTGGACTTATGGGAAAAAAGCAGTACCTGTAATTACATTCTTCATCATTTACATAATAGCCAATTGATCCTTACCATTAATTTCAGTGTGAATTAAATTCACATGTAACAGCTTTAATGTCGAGCACTGAGTAATCAAGTGGTACTTTTACCAGTTTTGGCATCAGGAGTCTGTTATTTTCTCAGAAACTGTTACACACAAAAATTGCCCTTAAATTGCTTCCTTTAACGTAGTCAGAAAGCAATACAGCTGACGCATCAGCCAGACAGCTTCCGTTTTAACTGGTTTGATTTCTAGTTTAGTGTTGCATCTGCTCCAGAACAAAAATTAACATGAGAACATTACAGAATACTTCTAGGTTTTAGTATAATCCATTTCAGGAAAAACACATAAATCTCAAGTCCCCATAAATTTACAATGTTGAATAGCAACACAGTACAAATCCTAGAAGAAACACTTAAAAAAAAACCCAACAAAACCAACAAAAAAATAACCCCAAAACAAACCAAAAAAACCCAAACAGTGGAAGAAGTGAAAAAAACCCCACCAAAAACCAAAAAACGAAAAACCAACAAACCAATTAAAAAATTACGTTTTAGAAATACAGGTACTCCATTTTTAAGCCAGCCTTTAAGGGCCAGTCACTTGCGTAAGTGGAAGAATTTCTTACCATCACATAATTCCACCAAGTTAATCTGTAGCTTAACATACTGTTTTCAAACAGAGTTCCACTGCTTCTGTGTACAACTCTACAGCTTCTTCTGCATTGCCTTTATCATCTTCATCAAAAGCCTGTGTAACTAGGAAGTGAGCACGCTCCAAGTCCAACTGTTGTTTTGACTTCAGAGGGTCTGTGTTCTGTGACTGAACTAAATGAAAAAGAAAGTATTTAGCTTTCTGCAGCAGCAGATATATAAAAACAGCTACTGGTACTGAAACACTGGCAGTTCTAATCAGATGGGCAGTATCTATTTCCTGGCTGGAAAGCAAATCTTTCTTAGCTTTGCTAAAAACATCTTTGCAAGGACAAGAAACCACCACCACTACCACCCCCTGAAGCAGAGATACACTCTCAGGGTATTTCACAAGGCAATGTAAATAAAACCTCTTTCATACTATATTAAGGACAAGGATGTTTAATTATGCAAAATAGAATCACAGAATGGTTTGGGTTGGAAAGGACCTTAAGATCATCTAGTTTCAACCCCTAAAATATTGCATTGTTTGTGAAAATACGTCACCTATTGTAACATACAAGCTCCTCAGGTAATTTATTAATAATTAATTCAGGTAATTAAAGATAATTTAATAACCTGAAGGAGATTTCTGCTCTCAGGCATTTTGAGGACCTGACTGGACCTGACCAACCTGGTCCGAAAATCAAAGTCTCCAGTGCTTTGAGTAGGAGACTGATCTACAGACTTCACAAGGCCCCTTTCTGGTCAAGTTCTATGCTTCTAACTGAGAATTGCAGGTGTACAAAATTATGAGATTTTAGTCTAACCATAAACACCAAAACTGGATCAAACAAGGAAACCCTTATGACAGCAAAGGGCTCTTTGCCCTCTCAAAGTTAGTAATTCTACGTGAATACCAGAACCCACTTGCTTCAAATGAATCATGCAGCTGAGGCTTAGACATGAGTTTTGATTTGTTCCTTAACATTTTTATTGCTATACTGAATTACTTTTTCAGGTTTGCTCTGCAGTTGTGGTTCCTAAGAATATTTAAAAGGAAAGGATACCCACATGCTTAGGAAGTAAATCCCCATTTCTGACATATCAGAATTCAAAGCACTGATGTGCTCGTTTTATTTGTCGTCCTTCACAAAAGGCAAGGAAATCAGAATAATGAAAACCAGCACACATCACTGACACATATTTCACAGCACTGAAAGGCTTTCTACTCGATGAATTTATGCATAAGTTTCGTTAGAAAGGTCCTTACCCACCTGCTGAATGGAGAGCTTGAACTCTTTCCAAGTACTCATTTATTTTTTCTTGGATATTTTCCAAGTTGGACCCTGCCATCCCGGCATAAATCAAGGCTTGTGCAGCTTCCTGCAAGGAAAAGAATTTGAGACAAAGTTAATGTTTGCTGCCTAGAAAATTACTTCCCATAAACAGAGGACCTACAGGAGCCATAAATTGGGTGAAAGCAAGCTCCTGCATCTGCAGTAGGTTCAATGGCTGCAGGGAAATTCGGCTGGAAATAACAAATTTCAAGTTACAAATGAGATTACATTCAAGATCTCACACATGGGACAAGCTGTAATATCATAAAAAAAAAATAAAAATAAACCAAACTTTGGAGGTTCTGTAAGGCCAGATCTTACATCTGCCTATACAGGAATGCATGGAATTAAGAGATTTTAAGTAAAATCAGCATGTTTCAAACATGCACTGAAATCAGTTCAGTAAAGCTCACAAGCCACAAGCTGCCCCTTAATTTTAAAGCTACAGACTTGAGGTTATGGGTGACAAAAACATACACCAAACACTCGAAGAAAGCCTGCTTTCAGGACATTGCATAGGTCTCCATCTCAGAAGCACAGTATATTATCTGCATGAAGGCTTTTTCAGACTGTACAAATCTATTAAGAAAAAAGGCCTTTGGCTGCATAAGCTGTCTATCCTTTCACTAAACTTATGAAAAACATACAAGGCTTGTTGGGGTTGCGATAAACAGAACCGGCACAGTGTCAGAAGCATAAAGATGAGTGTCACTCATAAAGATGAGGATAAAAACTCTATTCTGTCCTCATTACTCGCATGGAAAAATCTGCTTTTGTGGCAGCGCTCATCTTCCCAGCAGCAGTAGAGGAGGTGCTCATGTAGCAGGCTGAGTATGTAGGAAGGAGATCAGTAACTAGAGAGCTGTTCCACAAAGATGGGGCTTGGAGAGGCTGCTCTGCATAGGTCAAGCACACAGCCATGGCCAGAAGATTTCTCTTGTGTGCTTTACGGCCATGATTTCTGTCAAGCTTAGCAGTTTGCTCCAATACACATCTGCCTAGTTTAGCCAAGCTAACGGAGCCAAGTTAACGGAGAAGTTATTTTGGCAGGATAACGGAATTTGTGGAATGATTACTGTAACAACAATTAAACATAGGTTTCAAAGAAATTCCTTCTCACAGGTGAGATGGGCTCCAGGATATGGAACGTTAGTGTAATTTTGCAAAACATAAATCCAACAAAATGAGACCACTTGCACAGGTAAAGAAGGCATAATGGTTGCAGAGAAGATACTAAATACCAGGAGTAAGTGTATAGGTACTGAGCAAGACACTGAATCAACATCAACACACCCTGGATTCTACAGGAATCAGAGGAAGCTGCATTAAAATAATAAAGTGGGATCTCTAACATAAAGGATATGCGCATGTGGTTTGAAACGTGTCACTGGTAGCTTGCAACCTGAAGCTAGCTTACCACTGAACATCTTGTATCTCACCATGTATGTCTCTTATTTGATGATGCGACAGTCGCTCCCAGCTGCATGCTCAAGAGCTGCAGCATGCACTTCTGTGCCACCCTTACGTAGTTCTCCAGAACGCGCAGCGCTTACCCCTCCAGCATAAAACTGGACAGCCTGGCAGAGGTAGGGCGAGGCCAGGAATGAAGGTGGAGCGGGAGAGGCGTTTTCAGCTGGCTTAAGCAGCAGCGTCCCAAAAAGGACCTGCGTCTCCACCAGCGGCACAAGTGCCCGCACCCGCTTCTCACGCACAGCCCGTAGGAGCAGGCAGCAGCGCCCGGGCAGTCCTTGCTCCCAGCCGGTACCACAACGCAGGGTAAACGCGTTTCGCAACCCGCCCTGAAGGACGCCGCTCCTCCGGAGACAAACTTCCGACGCGCAAGCCCGGCCTTCCGGTCTCTGCTCGGCTGAAACCGCCCCGCCTTGCCCCAGGCCGAGCCGCGCTCCCGTTCCCGGGACACCCCCCCCCGCCGGGGGCTGGGAAGCGGTCGGGGCAGCGCTAACCCAGCGCACCGCTCCCCACCGGCAGGACGGGGCCGGGCCACCCCTACCTCCCCCAGCCCTCGGGTGGCTCGGCCGCGGGGAGGGAGCGCAAACCTGCCGGTAGGCCAAGAACCTCCAGGCAGCGAAAAGGACACCGGCGCCCTGAAGGAACCGGCTGCGGCCGACGCGCCCTCCGTTCCCCCCGTACCTTATAGTAGAAGACTGCTTCCTGGTAGCGGCCGCTGTGGTCCCGCTGCACCGCCAGCTGCGCGAACTTCACCGCGTCCAGCTCGTGCGCAGAAGCATCCATGGCCGGCTCCCTCCCGGTACCGCCGGCAGCGAGCCCCAAAGCCAACCCCGCGACACCGGCACCGGCCCCCGCCTCCTTGACCCCGCCGCAGCCGCCGGCTCCGCCCCCATCCCGCCCGCCCGCTCCCCTGGGCACGCCCACCTGCCCCGGCGGAGGCTGCCCCGGTGCCCGCGGCTCCGGAGGCGCAGGGCGGAAAGGGGAGCGCGCATGCGCCCGGGGCGTGGCCGTGCTGTGGGGTTTTAAGGTGTAGGGGCTTGGGGGAGTGAGGGCGCAAGGAGGTGAAGCGGGGGAATGGGGCGGTGGGAGGCAAGAGCATGGAGAGGGTAAAGAGCAGTGGGAGCGACACGGGGACACGGGTCGGTGGGAGAGAGACAAGGGCATGGGGTGGTGGGAGCGAGGAGCGGGGCACAGGGCAGCAGGAGCGAGGCAAGGGCAAAGGGCGGCGGGAGTGAGGTGAGGGTACGGGGTGGCAGGAGCAAGGAGAGGGCAGAGTGGTGGGAGTGGGGCGGCACAGGGTGGGGGGGATCAGGTGGGGGCACAGGGCAATGGGGGTGAGGGGACGGCACGGGGCAGTGGAAGTGATGCAAGGGCAAAGGGCAGGAGTGAGGTGAGGGCACGGAGTGGTAGGAGACGAGGGCACAGGGTGGTGGGATCAGGTGAGGGCATGGGGCAGTGGGAGCAAGGTGAGGGCACAGGGTGGTAGGAGCGAGACAAAGGCACAGGGCAGCGGGAGCGAGGCGAGGGCAAATGGTGGGAGTGAGGTCAGGGCACAGTGGCGGGAGCGGGGAGATGCAAAGAGCAGTGGGAACGATGTGAGGGTACAGGGTGGTGGGAGCGAGGCGAGGGCAAAGAGCAGTGGGAGCAAGATGAGGGCATGGAGTGGTGGGATGAGGTGAGGGCACAGGGCAGCGGGAGTGAGGCAAGGGCAAAGCGGGGGAGTGAGGTCAGGGTACAGGGTGGCAGGAGCGAGGAGAGGACAAAAAGCAGTGGGAATGAGACGAGGGCACAGGGCAGAGGGAGCGATGTGAGGGCTTAGGGCAGTGGGAGCAGGTGAGGGCACAGCAGCAGTGAGAGCAAGGTGAGGGCACAGGACGATGGGAGTGAGGCAAGGGCACGGGGTGGCAGGAGCGAGGACAGGGCAAAGAGCGGTGGGAGCGAGACAAAGGCACAGGGCAGCGGGAGCAAGGCGAGGGCAAAGGGAGGCGGGAGCGAGGAGATGACAAAGAGCAGTGGGAGCAATGTGAGAGCACAGGGCAGTGGGAGCGACGCAAGGGCAAAGGGCGGGAGCGAGGTGAGGGCACGGAGGGATAGGAGCGAGACGAGGGCATGGGGTAGAGGGATCAGGTGAGGGCACAGTAGCGGTAAGAGCGAGGGGAAGGCACAGGGCTGTGGGAGCAAGGCAAGGGCAAAGGGCAGGAGCGAGGTGAAGGCACGGGGCAGTGGGAGCGAGGGGGCAGTTACGGATCTGACGCAAGCTTAAGCTGATCTCAACCTACAGTTAGCAGCCCAACGGCACTGGCAGCTGGGACCAGAGACACTGCAGAGGTTATAAAAAACCCCCAAGTACCAAAAAGGGAAGCTCAAGTGGACTTTATTATAGTTATTAGAATGTACAGGTACATTAGTGCACTGGTTCTTGTTTCAGACTGAACATAGCAGTCAGACACTGAAGTACTTCTATCAGCTCTTTGCTTTTAGAAACTTTAAGAATGTATAATGTGGGACATCTTTAAATCGTCTTCTGAAAGATTCTTAAAGAACAATGTAGTCAAACCCAGGCTAAACGATTTCCTCATAGACTGGCATTTTGTGGAAATGGTAGAGATACAAAACATCTTTATTAAAAGAAGTGATTAAGAAGTGCTAACAAGGTGGTAAGATACAGATAACCAATTTTATCATCACCTTTGCAGTCTTTAAAGACCATTCTATTCCATGACGTGGAAACAGTCCTTGAAAACTTCATTATAACACTATTTCTTTATTACAAATATTTACATACTATATATTAGTGCAACCTCTATTTCCACACTTTAACGATTCCATCCCTTGATGCAGTTACTATAAACCCTTGCGTAGTCTGGAAAGTTGCGATATCTGTGATAATATCATGATGTCCAACCGGGAGAGACTCTGGACCTTTCCGAGGGGTCTCATCAGTGGGCCCCAGTTTTTGCTTGTTTTGAATTTCCTGTGCAAAAACAAAGTGAGAAGTATTATTTACAGAAGGGTGAGCATTTGCAAAGGGGAACTGTCACACATACTAGGTTCTCAGTGTAAAAAGACCAAAAAACTCGCAAACCAAACAAAATACTCGAACACAGAAACTCCCACCCTTGGAGAGTTTTCTTATTATTACTCCTTGATTCATTTGTTTTCATCACACACAACCTAATTCTTAATCTGGACTGACACTAAATAGGGATAATTTTTTTTTTCCTCATATTTATTTCAATTACACTTACTACTAAGATTTGATATTCCTATAGGGGAAAAAGAAGCTACAGTGACACATACATCTCCCCATAGGTTTTATAAAACTGGTTCAATAGAATGAATGTAATTGTTCAAGAACTTCAGATGAAGCAGCACTAAAATATCACAGTGCACAGGTAGACCCTCACTGACTTTTCTTCCAGTCACCTTTGAAGTAGCATTCATTCAATTGAACTGGAAAAAAACACAGTGCTTATTCAATAACTAGCAACACTGCCAGTTCCAAAAGTCACTCTCAGGTGTGTAATAAAACCCACAAAGTTCTGCTACCATATCATTTTGGAACCAGTACATCTCACACTGTCTTGCTGAATCCTACACAAGAGACATTCCAAAGACTGATCAAAGTCAAAAGTGTTAAAACACTAGATTTCAGTATCCAAAAGAAACATGTAACTCTGGCACCTGAAAATGCAAGGCAAACATCATCCGTAAATGACAGAAATAAAGCTACCATGTAATTAACATGACCCATGGGGCCATCCAAAAGGCAAGGAGAATAGATGTCTATCAAACAAAGCAAAATACCTGAACCACCTCCGTGCCCTCAATTATCTTCCTGTAGTAGGAAACAGATGGGCAATTAGAACTTCCAGCAACAACATATGATCTCTCAGGGTAGGCAAGATCCCAAAACCTAAACACAAAGAAACAAAAATTAAGCTGAGATGCTCAATTTTATCATGTTAATATAGCTGTTTAAAAGCTGTTTTGCTCTTACGTTGAAAATGAGTGGGTACAAGTGTTATTTCCCTTCTACGCTTAGTGGAAAAGAGTGTGCAGAGATACCAACATTCGTATCAAGCTTACACATGATTTATATTGCCAATGCAGTCTATCAAGAACTTTACAGAGGGGTACACGTGTTTCAGAGAAGCACCAAGTTTTGCACTACTTTTGCTGAGAACAATTCTCTCTGTTTACTGATGCTTACTAAATGAACACATCTTCAGCAATATTGTTTTGACTTCTCGGAGCTTACTTAGGCAATACTTGGCAAAATTTAGAACAACAGCAGGGGTGGAGGGGAGGGTGTCAAACAAAATAGTTGCTAGTTTTATTACCTTATTTTCATGTCTGAGCCTGCTGTCAGTAATATGGGATTACCAGATGCTGGGCTACAGTATATTCCATGGATGCTGTGAGGAGAAGGCTAGTAGGGAAAAGGGATATATAAAAATAATTTATTACCAATAGCTGTTGCCATGCTTCAGAAAGGGAATTCATTCTTTACCACATTTGTCCACCCAATTCCCAAATCTTTCTGACAAATGTCAAGTTACTTCAATGGGTCACAATATATTCAGGTAAATTGCTTCCCTAAATTTTAGAGAGCAATGCGGCAGATTCAATGCTTGTCTGGAATCTTGGAAATTACATTCTCAATGGCAAATGGAAGAGATTATTTCTAAAAGAATAGGAAGGCACATCATATTGAAAAGCACATGGATGTTCAATTTTTATGGTATGATGGCATTAAGGGATGGATATACAATCGAAAATTAGCTTCAATCATAGAGCTTCCTGTGCAAAGGGCATGACCAAAATAAACTCAACTTTCAATCTTTATAGCCTGTACAAATTCAGGTTTAGGTAGATTCCAGATCTACCTAACCAACATAGATTCCAGAACTATAAACCAACGTAGAAGCAGCTGTAATTATTTTGTGTATGTATTTGTGTTTTAAGAACAATAAATATCCCAGATTGCTCCTTCCCCAGTTAACTCCTTGAAGAAGAGCAAATTCATGCTTTAAATTAGCAGTTCAGCATAGTAGTGGCATTGTATTACAGAAAGAATGTGCAAAGAGCAGATGCTCACAGAAGTATGCACAATCCCAGAAACAGCATGTAAAAGTAAGTACAATATCACACTACGAGTTTTGGCTTTGCCCTAATCTTCACAGGCTTGACAGGCTCCCTGGTTTTCTAAGAACACGACTGGATATAGCAAGTGAATGTTACAAGTACATTCCACAGACAGCAGAAGATACCAGCGAAGGTTCAGGTTACACAGCAGAAGATACCAGTGAAGGTTCAGGGTGCACTGCTGTTTTACAAAGGGAATTTGATTTTGACACAAAACAATTATGGTGCCAAAATAAATCCCAGGGCAAGTTCAGGTGCCAAATTGCCTCAGCCATGGAAACACATAACTGTGCTGATGCACAGCACGGAGTCTGAGATTGTTCTAGCCCTGGCTACACAACTGAAACTGGAAAAGAAGGAAACCAGACCTGCAGTTCTGAAAGAGGAGGTGCACTGCTGGCCCACAAAGTGAAGCGTCGATCACCAGTTTCCATATCCCACATGGAGACTTCATTATTGCCTTGAACAGCTACAGGAAAGATATTGCCAATGCAAAAAATATAAACCAGGCTGCTTGCCTCTCACTACCCGTTCTACTGACATGACACAGAGGGTAAAACACAGAAACACTCTCACTTTGCTCTCAGCAGCATTTGTGTTATTTTAACACTGAAGCCATGCACATGTTTTTTTTCCATTTACCACTTGGAAGCAGCTTCACTACAGCTAAAAGGGTCTAATTTCAGGAGTTTAAATGAAATCTGCTTTAATCTCCAGCCCTTTAAAAAGGTATTAAAACCTCCCTTTTCCCCCCCAAGATAACTTCTCATCCTTCTTTGACAAAGAAAAATATGAAACTCAAGTTACTCTCATCTTACAGCAACTTTATAAATTTTGTTATTGCAGGATTAGTTTAAGCTACTTGTCCATTTCAGAATGTATTCCTAACACAAACTCTTAAAAGTATGTAACAGTGCTACATGCAGTGAGAATAAAGCCGTCATGAGCATACCAAATGAGGAATGTCGGGATATTTTCAAAAGCTCTAACCCATGACACAGGTGCATTAGATTCGTGTGGGAATTGGAGTGAGACAGCCTTTCATTCTCTGCTCTACAGAGGCACTGAAGGCAGTGGCATAATTCCCATTGACTTCAATGTATGCCATGAGTTTGGGTTCTATCTTTTATATGGTTTTGTCCTTGAAAAGTGATGTGGTAGACAGCACACATGAAGTGACCCTCTAGCGGTCAGAATATGAGAATTGTAAAGGCTGTTAGTAATTTTCACAATGGCTTAACACTACTTCATTTTTTTTGTCCTTCCTCTCTCTCTTTTTCAGATTCAAAAAGCCAGGAAGAGCAGTGGCAGAATACAAGTATGAACACAAGTATACTCTCCACAGCACATGAGAAACTGCAAGGGAATAAAAACACTCCACCTAGGGCTTGAAGCAGAAACTAAACTGAAGCAACCTCTGGCAAAGGTGAGGCAAGTTTAAGACATCCTTTACCTGCAATTACCCAGGACTGATAGACGGGATGCATGAGCAGACGTCTGATTCGGGCCTTAGAGGGATGAGAATGGCTGGAGATAGGCAACTGAAACCTCATGTCCCAACATGCCATGGTACCATTGCTTGTTCCTGGTGAGAGAGAGCTCGCCATAATCAGAAGCATAAATATATGGGGGTTTGCCCATCTCCTTGTGCTCTATACCTATGGAGATAGGCTTCAGCCTCAAGCATTAAAGGTCAGAACAATTTCCACAAATAGATCAGGGGGTTTTTCTCTCTTGTTTCAGAAAAGCATATACTAGGCAAATGATATAAAGCAAAAGTTTGAGCTATAGTTACTGTAAAAGAAAACCAGAAGGGGAAGGAGAGGCTAACAAGAAATACAGGCTTACCAATACACAGCCAGCATTGGTGTATGTCGACAGCAAATGAAGTTATAAGGCCTAACTTCAAATCATGTTTTAGCGTCCAAGCATTGCTGCTAGATCGCAAATCCCATCCAACCAGAGATCCATTAACTGTACCATAAGCCAGGACTGACTGGGCTCCTGAATTAAAGTGATGCATATCTACCACACAGCCATCATCCTTCAGATCTAAGGACCTGGATTAAAAGAATAAATTAATTTAGAAATAGGCATGACTCCCTCTAAGTTTAAGACTCCTTCCAATAGCTAATGCTGAGCATTTTCCTCTTCATGTCACTTCTCAAGGCATCTGCCAGAAACAAATTTGTGATTTTAGTACAACAGATGCTTATGCTCTTTTAAGTCTCTCTGCCAATAGGACCTGTGAGCCTTCTACAAACTAGTAAAAGGCTGTCAGCAGCTCTTTGCAAACATAAACACAGCTCTGTGCTCTGAGTCTCTCAGTCCTGCACCCAGGTCAGGGCAATCCCAAGCACAACTACAGGATGGGCAGAGAATGCACTGAAAGCAGCCCTGAGGAGAAGGACTTTGGCGTGCTGGATGAAGAGAAGCTCAACATGACCTGATAATGTGCGCTCGCAGCCCAAAAGCCAACTGTGTACTGGGCTTCATCAGATAAAGCGTGACCAGCAGGTTGAGAGTGGTTATCCTGCCCCTCTACTCTGCTCTTGTGAGACCCCATTTGGAGTACTGCATTCAGCTCTCAGGCTCCCAACATAGGAAGAATGTGGGACCTCTTGGAGCGAGTCAGGAAGAGGACCATGAAGATGATCAGAGGGCTGGCGCACCTCTCCTATGAAGACAGGCTGAGAGTTTGGGTTGTTTAGCCTACAGAAGAGAAGGCTCTGGGGAGATCTTATACAGCCTTCCAGTGCCTAAAGAGGCCTACAAGAAATCCAGAAAAGGACTTTTTACAAGGGCATGTAATGATAAGACAAGGGGGAATGGTTTTAAACTGAAAGAGGGTATATACAGATTAGACATTAAGAAGAAATTCTTTACTAAGAGGGTGGTGAGACTGAACAGGGTGCCCAGAGAAGCTGTGGCTGCCCCATCCCTGGCAGTGCTCAAGGCCAGGTTGGACACAGGGGCTTGGAGCAACCTGCTCTAGAGGAAGGTGTCCCTGCTCGTGGCAGGGCGTCAGAACTGGATGAGCTTTAAGGTCCCTTCTAACCCAAACCAGTCTGGGATTCTGTAATTCATGCTCCATGTTTATCAGGTATTCATCAACCCAGAGTTTACAGGCAGGAACACCCCTGTTCATGTTATACTGCCAGCACTGTCATCAATCACTTACTGTCTGTGCAAATGGACACTTTCTTCAGGCAGAAATACAGTGCATACCAAAAGGGAAAATATGGTTTGTAGTTTCCACCTCCATTGTATTTGGCTTATTTAATTTCTGTACTTAATCCCAAACAGGAGAGGACATTTAAGACACCTTTTACTTTGGACAAAAGAAGTCTTTGAGATGACTGCTAGATTTGCTGGGGCCTGGACATGTCCCTCATCAATATGGAAGACTAAGCTGTTGAATCACTGCCAAATACTCAAAAACTGCTCATATGGAGAGAGGTAAGAAAGAACTAAACCATCCCCAAAGACTCCTCCCCCTACATGGTATCCCATCCCCCATATCTTTGCCACCTTACTCACATTAAAAGCCTGGCAGAAAAAATTCTGAGGCCAAACCACATGTTGTACGTTTGTAAACATTTATCTAATGACCTGTAAAAGAACCTCCAAATCACTTTATAAGTATTAATATAGCAACAGAGGAGGCAAGAAACTACCCATCCCAGTGCATAAATAAAAGAACTTGAGGACTGATTGTTTTAGGCTCATAGTAAGTCCAGTCACACAGGAGGCACCAATAACTTAGAGCTATGAATTCTCAGCCCTGCATGGTTTCCTATGAACATTTCTCTATGAAGCAGTATGAATCCATGATCATGGATTACAGCTGTCCAGTACAGCCTGGGCCTCAGCCAGCAGGAAGCCTCAAGCAAATCAAGGGATCTAATTGAGGAATATAGTAACAGCTTCAGCTCTGCAGTGAGATTTAACTGCTCTAAGTACATACCTGCTTTGTATTGGATGAATTTTAGGAGATTTAGGGAGCTTTGAAGATTCAATACCAAGAAGCTGGATGGCACCATTATCTGAAGCTATAGCCAAGTAATGGGATCCTTGGCAGAATGTAAGTGTTTTTACGTGTCCTCCAATCCTAGAGTATGTCAAAATTGATCTAAACAGTACAGAAAGAGAGAGAGAGAGAGAGAGTAAAGGGGGGAAAAAGAAGGATAAAAAAAAGGCATTTTTTGGTAGCACTTAACAAAAAAATTACTTCTCTCGAACACCTACTTAAAACCAGTGGTTCATTCTTTTCAGTGAACCATTACATTCTGGTAATGTAGTAACATTTTCCAAGTGAAAATAACACTTTTTTATATAACATTTTCTAAGTGTTCTAAAGTAAGAAAGCAACATAGCCTATGCTGCGCCTCTGAAAGCTTAACTCTCCATCTTTAAGCCTCTAGGTTAGGAGTCTCCAGGTGCAGAAGCACACATCTGCCTACTAGTAAAATAAAAGTCTACCCTACGGCTGTATCAAAGCAGCATACCATACCACCTGTGCTTCAACCAGCAATACAGCTTTCCTGCATCAAGTATCAGTGGATGAGACAGTTAAGCATAAAGCTAATTTGTTCAAAAAACCCTCAGATGGCTTTAAACAGCAGCACCAGAATATATTTATGTATGTACAGAAATGAGATAAAAAAGCCCATAATTACCACAGCTGCGACTACATTTGCTAGTGATTTCTTTTGTTAACTAATTGAAACCTAGTATTTTATAGCTGCATGCCAAAAAGAACATCAGTGTATTTCATTATTGGTATCTCCAGCACACTCACAAGTGATTCATATTTTGCTTCCTGCTCTGCTTTATTTTGCACTCCCAAAACAGCAGCCCTCAAACCCCATGAGTTTTAAAGCTACCTGGTTGTAGTGGTTTTTCCTTCCATTTTTTGGCTGTTCCAGACTTTCACTGTGCCATCATTTGAGCAAGTGGCAAAAATGGAGTGCTCATCAGAAACTCGAATACGGTTCACTGCAGATTTGTGTTCGTGAAGATGAGCTACCAACAATCCTTTGGGACGCCATCCTACAGGGAGAAACAAAACCATGGAATTTGGTGTCTAATTAGGAACACAAAAATTTCCCTGATCCCATCTACCAATAGCTGTATCAGGATATATGAAGCCATGTGAAGACAGGCTGAGAGAGTTGGGGTTCAGCCTGTAGAATAGAAGCTGCATAGAGACCCCAGAGCAGCTTCCAGTGTCTGAAGGGGCCTACAAGGATGCTGGAGAGGGATTTAGATCTTAAAAATTCAAGTTGTGGCCATAGGAAGATGGCTGTGATTTAAAACTGTATGTTTTCTCCCACAGTGGCTGCCAGAGCCCTAATCAGCAAAACCTGGGTGTTGCTCCAGGGGAGGAACAAGAAGGAACAATAATGCAACAACATAATATGAGAACACAGATTTGTGCGAGAGAACATACTCTTTTGTGGCTGGGCACTGTGTCACTGTCACACTGCTAGTGAGGACAGGCTTCTTTGTAAAGAAGGGCAGCTCTAACAGCCCACCCCAGTATGTGTGCCACTTGGTAAGAAAACCTGGCCAAGAGGTTACAATACTCACAGGATGGCCAAAAATCTGCAGCTACCCCAGGCAAAATACATTTCTCACCTCCCAACACAGTGCTTCTCCCCTTGTCCAAACCAAGAGGAGGCTGCTGCAGGATGGCAAGCTGTATGCCAGATCTGCCATATACCTGGCTGCAAACAGAAAACTCACTCGAACAGAGCATGCAACCTGGGCTTCAGACCAGTGCCTTGGGTCTGTTTCTGCAAGGTAAAGTTCTACGTTCCATGACCTCTTTCATAGATCATGTATGCAGTTTGCCAAATGGGTGCTCCGCATAGTAGGCAAATTCCCTAGTCTAATACTTTCCCCTTTTCCTCATCTTATGTTTTTTCCTCAAGATGATGATGTTTTGACTCAAGTTATATATACATATTTTTTTGTATAGCCACCTTAGTGGCCTGTGATTTACCTGGAGGTGGGGGCTTGCTCTCCCACTCAGCATTCTCCATCATCTGTTTGGCAAGCCTCTCTGCATTACACTGCTCTCGCTTCTGCTGGATTAGCTGCTGAAGTTCTGTTTTGCAAGTGGTGATGCGTAACTGGTGCGCAGACGGGGATGCTGTACTGCTCAGCACCTGCATGGCCGATTTCCTGGGCTGAACAACCACCCCATCAGATGCCTGTAAGAGGTAAGTACTTCAAAATATAACCCTTATGTTCTACACACAGATCTTGCTCTTAAGAGTACTGGGTCACACTGAAATGGAAAAAGCTATTTTTGTTTTTAATTGAACCAGCTAGCAATAAACTAGCATTAAAGAATTCATGTTCCATGAAAACAATTTAAAATAGTGAGAATTATTATTTATAGAAAAGCTTAACCATTCACTTACTCTACCCTGTTTGCCTAGTCCGTTCTGTGTTCTATTTGTAGAAACTGTGCCATGCACACCTCTTATGTGATTACAGAAGCAGTTATAGCTCTCAAGACAGACAGAATTAAAGGTTAGCTCTCAAACAATTATTTCTTTATATTGGGCTTTAAAAAGAAAAGTGTGAAGTGTTTCCCCCTTAGTTCAGAGTTGACACTCCTTTAAAGCTAGAAGTTAATCTCCAACTAGAAACCAAATAGGAAACAGCGTTCAGATGCCTCTGCAGCCTGCAGGGCTTCCAGCTCATCTTTCTGTAGTCAGTACTAAGTATTACAGCTGTGATGCGATGTGATACACCAGTTCCAAGTTAAAATCATGACATCTCTTCCTCACATTTATCAGGGTATGCAATTCGAGGGAAAGTTTTACCTGCTAGAACAGCTTACCTAATGATTGACTAATTCACAAAGCCCCATCCCTTCTTGCAAAGCATCTACTTGTCAGTGAAGCTCTTCTATTGAAGTGACTAAACTTACTTCTGTCCCACTCAATTCCTACTTTCAGAACTTGAAAGTCAGCTACTGTACTAGAGAAGATACCAGAGAATACCATGACCAGTGTCTAATAACCTCCAAACAAACAAAAATGCCACACCCCATGTGGTTTTAAAACAATTGAATCACCAAGATGTGAAGACAGTGTTTTTCAGTAATACCTGTGGAGACGATGATAAAGTGGTACAAATGCCAGCTGAGGACTCTGAACGAAGTGGTTTCCCAGCCTGGATGGCTTCAGGATCAGTTGTTTGCCCATGTCCTTTGGATATGGGCTGGGAGATGTTTGTTGGTTCCAGGGACCCAAACATGCTTTTCCATTCTTCATTTACATTTGAGTCTTGCTTTACATGTTTTCTAGCTATAAACAGTTAGGAGAGAGGGAGGAGGTGGAAGAAGAGAATAAAACCCCAAAATCCAAACATTATTACGACAACATTCACTCAGGCTGGTCAATACTTTCAGACTACATGCAAATCCAATGTTTACAGGACTGTTTATTATTTTTTATATAGGGAAGCCCCTACTGCTAGGTTAAATCAGCTGACACAGATATATGTTAGAGCTCATTGCTTCTTGAGAGAAAACAGAGAGCACAGAAATGTAACCTTTCTAATTTACACTGTTAGCATGGGTCACTAGAGCCCTGGTTGTCACCACTTGCTAAACAAAATGGTGCATACTACTACTGCAAATGCAAAGTAATTTAAATCTTCTCAGGGGCAAAACATGCCCATGTTTCACCACCTCACATTTCAAATAGCAGCAGTAATTTTCTTACTGCAAACCCAGTGAGGATGGTGATAATTATGTAGGCTGAATTACGGAGAACACTTGCTGAGTAAATTAAAGACTTAATTTCTCTAACCCTGAAAGAAAGGCTATACTTTATATAGACCACAAAATATACCAACCACGTTTGTCATCAGGCTCCTGCTTTGTTTTAACAAGATCCACTTGTCTCCCAGTTATTCCCAGAGCTGACAAGTCAATCACCCCTTTCTGACTGCTGTCATGCAGATGGCTCTGATCCACTATATTTGCTTTAGCTTTATTTGACTTTAACATAAAGTCTTTCAATGCTAACAGTTTGTCTTCTTCCTCCTCAGTCATCCCCTACAAAATAAAAGAAAATATTACTTATCATAAAGATGTAAGTAGCGGTAGCATTAATTTCTGGCTCAGAAATGGAAGGAGCACATTGCAGGATCAGAACCTCAGCCTGAGAGCCCCTTACAGCAGCAATGGCAAGGTTTGGGTCTGTGGAGATGTCCAGAGCCCAAGTGTCTCAAGCCTGACTTTTGAGGTACGTAACGAAAAAACATTACTTGTGAAAGAAGCTTCTTCAAAAGCTGTGCAATGGCAGGGTCCTCTGGGGGTGGGCAGTCAGGGAGAACACCATTCCTCTTCTTCTGACGCATATGAAGGTGTCGAAAGAGGCTTGTGATATCCTTTGATCTTAATACATAATCAAATATGGAACGGCTGACAGGCTCTTTAAGTACACTTAGCAGGACTATTTCTTTATCTATCTGCAATTCAAAAAGAAAGATCAGTCAACGTGGAGGAGGATAATATCCACATAAACATGAGGAAATCTAGCAGTAAACACTGTCACCTCATGTCTATAGTGTTTGTATTTTTTTCTCCTACCCTGAAAGTCAGTAACTGGACAATTGCCAGTAAGATACAAAAATTAATCTCTTCCCCTGAATGCATGTTCTAAAAATCCTGTTTCCAGCTCAGTCCTGGAGAGATGGTTTCAAACTTACAGTAAGAAAAAAATCACACAGGACTTCAAAATCATTGCACATCATTGTGTAAATAACCTAGACTCAAGTTCTCTTCTTTCCTGAAAGTAAAATCCATGCTGGTCACATCTGGTTTTCTCCATTCTCTTTCCCTCTCCTCCCAGCAGTCTCAGAACAGTAACTTGGTATTGCTAGATGCCACAAAAAGTTCTGCTACAAGTACATATTTCAAACTGTCTTTCTTTGGCCTATTTACACTGCAAAAATGCCAACTAGAAAAGCTCCTCCCCTGTGTCAGTCAGATTACCAGGTTTCCTCCTATGTATACAAAGGAATAAGGATGCACAAGCATGTAATTAAGTAATATTCAAAAGCATACTGGGACATTAATAAACAATCATAAGAAACTGATGAGTTAGGACATAATTTAGAATCATTAACTAGGGCAGTTCCTTACTACTAAAGATTGTTCATTACTGTTGAAAGAGAAAAAAAAACCAAACAAGTTTCTATCCTCCCAGGTGGCAAATCAGTGTCTGTTTGTGTCCATAGAATATGTCTGAACAAACAAAATCTTGCATACAATCCATATTACTTGCAGCCCCAACATTCCTTTGAGTTTATACTTTTTAGTACCTGATCTCTGCTGTTTCAAGAATAGGTCTTAAGATGGCAGGGGGAAGGCAAGCCATATCCATTAAATAGTTCCCCGGTTACGGTCCCACATTTAAAAGGCTAAACCTAATTAGGCCGAAAATGATGACATAAATGCTTGTACAAAGGTTGGAATACTCAAAATAATTAATGGGAGATGATGGGGTTGGGATTGCAATTGTTTCTTCACATCAGTGTCAGAAGACCGCATTCCTATAACACACATCTCATAGCTGACCATCTACATGAAAAACAACTTCAATATGAGTCCAAAGGGAGGACTTTATTATGATTCAACTCAATACTACCCCTTACTTGCTTACTATGTTTAGTGTGGCATAGTAAAGAAAAGACTTACATACTAAAACAAAGCAGGAAGTGAACAAGACAGAAATTTATCAATCAATGCCCAAAACACTGCACAAGGTGTCTAGGGAGATGTATTCTTTTAGCAAAATTACCACCTGCCTGGCTTACAAGAAAATGTTCTGCTGAAAAGTGCATCATGTGTTTAAGTACTGCATCTGTTTCTTATTTAAACACCTGAGAGATGCATTCTAGAGGTCCTAAAGTTACATGCAATAGGATACAAATATGAATATGTTACCAGCATCATGCAGGTCATTCCTAAACATGTGCTGTTATGAAATTACTTAACTCATTTATGCCGAACATTCTGCCCTTGCCCTTAGCAGCAGCACTGCTGAAATCACAAGCTTCAAAAACACTGCCTCTAACCTTACTTGAAAAAAATCCTAATTTTGGACTAATCTTGGCCAGGACTATGCCCAAGACAGACTTAAGAGTTATGACTAGCCAAGATATATTCACTTTAATAGCATTTGAATTATTACCTGTATTATTGGCTGTGTGATAAAGGGATGGAGGTATGGCATTAGCTTGCAGTAGACATCAGCAATATTCAAATATTGTGCTACCACAGTGATAAATCCAACTGCACCATAACATATCCAAAGATTAGGATGACACAGGAAAGGTGCTGAAAAAAAAATTAGGCTGTTAAAATACATAATTTAAATTAAAAAGAGGGAGTCATCTTGTATATGGCAGCCTGCAATGTCATTTCCTTCCCCTAGAATTATCCCAAAACTGAACCTTCCTTCAGAGCACCAAGTCATACTGAGAAAACTATTTCATAGACTTCACCGTGTCCATGCTGCTCAGCTTCCTTGCTGTTGCCCAAAAGCATATTTTTCCTATTTATTCATTTCAATCCTTGTTGTCAACTCCAGATTTGCAAAGGAGACTAATCCAAAAATAGGCCTCAACCTTATTCTGGGCTAATATGGATAATCCCAATACCAGTGATTGTTTTTTATTCTTTTTCATTTTTAAGTAAATCTTTATTATTTCCTTCTCCCCCTCTCTGCCTTGAATACTCACTACTTATACTGTAAGATTATCAGACTCAGAAATCTATCTCATGTATCTCTATGTAGGTTCTAAGAAGTTGTAATCAAAGCACTGTATCTAGTCACGAGATACAGTCACAGATCATCTGCTCCATAATGTTATAGCATATTGAAAAGCCGTAACATTAGGAAGAAGCAGACCACATCTCAAAAGATCAGCTGGTATTTTCTTTTCCATAATTATCTGGTAAATCTTGGGCACATCTAAATTAAACTTGTAAGTCTAATACAGAAGGAGACCAACTCTGTTCAAGATTCTATTGAGTTAAATGAGTTTTTACGGTGTTAGAAATAGGATGAGAAAGGACCTCTTATTGTCTGAAGGACTGGATTTCCCCCTTCCCCAAAGGCTGATGGCTAAGAGTTCGCAAGTTATGGGCCTGATCAACTTCCAGAAGTGACCAGGAGTTTTTGTTTATAGGAGGTTGTAATGAAAAACCAGAAAGATCTTCAAGCAGAAAGCTTTTGGACTAAGTGCTGTTTGCAGCTGTCCGATATAAAAATCAGAGAAGCTGCTTCTAATTTCTTCATCAAAATTAATATTTTAAGAGTTCTGAGCACTCACATGCTCTGACCAGCAATAGTTCATTAACAGAGTTTTGTGTAGATTCTAAACCAGTACTATAGGTATGTATACTGGACAGCTAAGCTGACAGTGAAGCTTTACGTAATACTAAGATTTCTTTTCCTAACTAGGAAAAACAATGTATTCTCCAGTGCTCCAACTCACCGATATCACAAGCAAACTCATAAATATGGGGCTTTTGCAAGAGCCCCAACTGGCACATACAGGTGAGAGCATTGAGGGCTTTATAAATGACAAATTCTTCAGCATCACTGAGACCTTGTTGAAGCAGAGGCTTCAGTATTGATGAGCTTTGCCAGCCAACATAAGCAGCAACACCTGAAACATAAAACGAAAACATAAATATCCAAAGTAGCACTTCCTTGCCATTCCTCACTCACCAGAGTTTAAAACAGCTTTCCCACAGAGATGTCTCAAAATAGATTATTAGTCACTAGGGAAAAAAAAGAAGCTTCTTTCCATTCAAAGTTAGACCAACATTCTGAAAACTGCCTGATAAAAGCAGATCCCTGTGCCTGCAGAGGTCCTTCCAGATGCCAGGCATAGCTGTCAGCCACACAGCTGGCCAGCAGAAGTCTGCAACAGCAAGGCAAAACCAGCAGTGCTCCTAAGGGCTGCCATGCTTGCATTTGTACATGGAAATGACAAGTAAGCAACAATGAATGGTTCTGTTAGCAGGATTTTGTCTTTTAACTTAGCAGTGGTTGTATCATTCAGATTCTCGAAAAGTCTGAACTGGATACTGGACTGATTATCAGTAAGGGAAGTCTATTAGCACAGGCATTCATTTAGCCACAAAAGAAAGAATCACTAATAGTCAGAAAGGAAATTTTAGAACAATCTTCTAAAAAACTTCCAGCCTGAACTGGCTGCGAGATTTGCCATTTAGTTAAATACTCTCAAATTATTTGCCAACAGGAAGCCACTTTGGCCCTAGTTTCAAAAATAAATCTGATTCTAAAATATAATTCAAAACCTTAGAAAGAAGCCAAGATCAAAAGCAAAATGAAAGTAATTCCTTCAAAGCTGCTGGTCAAAAATATATCAACTGCATCCCTGGCAGTGTTCAAGGCCAGGCTGGATGAAGCCTTGGGTGGGATGGTTTAGTGTGAGGTGACCCTGCCTATGGCAGGGGGGTTGGAACTAGATGATCTTGAGGTCCTTTCCAAGCCTAACTATTCTGTGATTCTGTGATTCTATGATTCTATGATCGCAGTAAAATAAACTGCTTTCCTATTCTTCTTTTCCCATGTGAAAACCAGCCACTGGCCACAGGAAACTGCCATCTGGAGCTGCTTGTTCAGATTAGATAATCCATCTATAATAATCGATCTCTGGCAACAGTCAGGAAGATGGACCTTATTGGATTTCTCATCTTTCCTCTAGCTTTAAATCCATCAAGCTAACATCCCTTACCACAAACAACTGGGCAAGTCCTCTGATTGTTCTCAAGAGTAAAGATTTTAATGGATAGCTCAAGCTTATTGATGCTATTGTTATATGTGGTACTCAGCACAGACCATAACTGCCTCGGCTTCTAGTCCCGTTACCTGGAATTGATAATTACCAGAAAACTCTACATCTTCCCATCAGAATCAAGATTAAACATAAAATAACTTTATCACTTTTACTCTAATAAGGTAGTAATCCATATACTTGCTCATGTATTAATTCTGGGCTTTGCAACCAGTTGCTAAAAGGAAGAGACAAAGAAGGGAGAAATAGCACAAGTAAGAAATCCCCCTGGTGGCACTTGCTACAGAAGGGCATCTGCCCACAGGCACAGGCAGCAGTGCCTGCACAAACTTAAAACACATTAGAGCTCAGTTTTAAAGATGTGCAAAAGCTTTAAGTAAAGCAGTGTAAAACAAAAATATAACTTTTGAACTTTACCTGAATTCTTTTGTGGAGGTTTTGAACAGATACTGAGAGAGGAGGAGTTAAAAATACAGGTTACATGTCTTGACATTTACACTTAATTGTCTCACATCTGCAAGCCAGGACACTGACCTGTGCTTTGGCAACCCCGTTGTTCCTTCTAAACAAACTCTGACAAGTTACTAGCATCACATCTTCGCAGGCTTTGCCAGCACAGCATTTTGTGGCTTACAGTCATATGGAATGTATGCCTACCATAGTGGCCCTTCTTGAAGTCTGAACACGCTCATTTTTCTTGCCATGCACCTGACATACCATTTTTCCTCCCAGGTACTGCACTAGGAAAGTTTTCTTGACCCACAAATCCTGAGACTGACTCTCAGCAACAGTCAGACGGAAGAGTTTCCAACACGCACAGAACATTACATATACTTGACACCTAATGTCATCACTGGTAAGATTTTAGAATTGATAAGTTTTCTGGGCTCACAGGAGTCTTTAAGTGAGGTTTTAAGGCACTGAAAAAAATTCAATTATAATTTAAGCCTATAACAACTCATAGTTTTCATCATATGAACAGGTCAACTGAAGTTATTGGGACATGCACACATGTGAAGTGATGCGTCTACAAGACAGCTTGCAGAAGTCTTTGTATTTACTTGTCATAATTCAGTTTTTGCTTCAGTGGCTTTAATAAAGACTCAGAAAAAATAGCAAAGTCAAAAAAAAAAAAAAACAAACCCAAAACACCCCTCAGCATTTAAAGTTTATTTTACATTAATCTTACCCAGACTTAAATGTGTCCGTCTCACTTGTATTAAAATAAATACATTTTTCTTTTAGTTCAGATATTTATCTTTGCTTCCTAAAGAAACATTTACACCCAATAATTCAGCAAAGTATTTTCCTATAAATTGTAGTAACCTTCATAAGAGAGGACTTCTGTATGACTGTAGTTTTCAGCATGCAAAAATTAATTGACATTATTATCTCCCTGTTTGGCTGAAACCAAACACTTACCAACAATACTGTCAAAGAAAGCTCCTCGAAGATGCCAGTCATTCTTATCGTTTAAGAAAGTGATCATATGAGACAGAAGAACATCATTGGCTTTCTGACGCCCAAAAAAGACACAGAGACGTGTTATTCCATTTTCCATCAGTGTTTGTTTCACAATATTCTCCGGGTCACTTAGCAATGTCACAACTTTCTGCTGGACCATTTCATGCAAGGCTTGCAACTCTGCATGAGACAACAGGGTGAGCATTTGGGTTGGAGAGAAACAACACATGTATGTGCACTACCTGCTGCTAAAGGAATTACAACTGAAAAACACCCGACTCAGCAGGATGGACAACACCAGAGAACCTCAACAATTTCAACAACTGGTTCCCCAAAGACCTCAGACTAAGCATGAGGTGGTGGCAAAGCAAGGAACGATAGAAACATAAGACATTCTTCCCAGATCAATATGTTCTACAAACGTTGTAACTTCAACTAAGATGATCCAGCTCACTTTAGGTATATAGGTGAAATGCAGATGTAAAGAAGCATCAGAATGAGTCAGTGATAATGTTACAACAGTCAACAAAATGCTTCAAGGCAATTCTGGTGGGATATGTTTATCAGTTTCAAAATTCGTAAACTGATAACAGATCAAGAGTACATTTCGAGTTAGGTAGATAGGTTGGAGATAAGAGAGGAATAAACAACACTTGAAAAAGAGAGAACTTCCAATTGCATAAAGTATCAGCAGTGACCCTAACAATACCAATGAAAATCTGAAGATGACCTTGCCCATCGCTTCTACTCCATGATGCAACTAAGAAAACATTTCTATTACATGGAAAACCCATAACTGTTAATGCACTGGCTATTACTGACAACTGCACAAGGAGGCTCTCAAACACGCGGTTGTCCCAGCTTTGCAAGGGTGATTACCATTTGCCTGCAGTCAGATGATCAGCTGATTTGCTTTTTATCAGGACTCCCTCTGTTCTGATGTAAGAGTTGCCTTCTGGGTTTAAATTTCTCATGCTTGGTTTCTAAAAGGGTAAAGTGAATAGAAGTATCCAAACTTCTTTCTTCCTTGGGTTACTTCTTTCATGTCTGGCATATTTTGAGGGATAGGGGACAGTATTTCTTAAAAACACAGCCTGTATGATGGGTCTTCCTCTCTAACTCCTCAGCAATTCTGAGCATCCTGTGACTTATGTGAAGAACTTGAAGGGTTTGGTTTTGTTTGGTTTTGGTAGGATTTGTGTGTTTTGGGGTTTCTTTTATAAATTATCATCCTGCAACTAGTTTAAGAAATAACTGAAACATGCCTTTTGCTCTACCAGAGGGAATACGTGTGGCATGTTTACCAATTACAAATAATCACAGATTGATCTACTTAACCCAAAAGAGAAATGACAACTTTTAAACCACAAATTCTTCCCAGCTTGGAAGACTGACCCAGCATTGTTCTGGAAAGCTATGCACCACTAAATGGCACTGCAGCTGACGCCCAGGTCACTTACTAACATCTCTCCTTTCCAAGGGAAAGAAAAAGAAAAGCCATCCTTAGGATTTAACTCATTCTCTGTAACACAGAGTAGCACAGACTAAGCAGTGACACTGCCCAATGGCATCCATACATTCAGCACCTTCACACAAAAAGAGAGACAGAAATTGCCAGGCATAAGAACAGAAAGGGAAAAATTACTGCAAAATACAGTACTATGACTGTGCCAGAATTTGGCAGGTTTTTAAAGCTAACACTGCTTGCCATTTCAATGGAAGCAGTATTTGGAATACAGCCATGTTTTTGCAGCTGACTTGTTTACAGGAGTAAATGAGTAAAGCTGGAAAGGCAATCAGACAGCCAGCATCACAAGTATCTTGAGAAATTTTGGAGAAGAAAAATGTGCTCATTTATACAGTTTTTTGTCTTGCACAATGTTCAGAACAGAGGTGTCTTTTTCTGCATGAAACTGTAACACACACACTTTGAAACTGGTCGAGACAAAGCATTCTCCCCATTTAATAGGAAGGCTAAACTTTAAGATATGAGGAAGATCAGTGCTAACTAGGAGCTTTAGCCCATGATTTGCTATTATAAGCAGGTAAGGTAAGTAGAAGTGACAGTACCTGTGTCATAGTTATCACTAGGGTGAGATGCTTCATCCATCTCTTCACCACTTGGTTCATTTTCCATATTTAGATTTTTCAGCTGTACTAACTCCAGAAATCTCAGAGCCGTTTCTGCCAACAATGCTATGTTTTCTGCAAAGCAAAACAGTTTGATTAAGAATTGTCCTCCTTTGCCAGTTTACACCAGTCTGACGATCCTCCTGATCTGACAGGATGGTCATGATGGGCAAATGGGATTGAAATTACACAACATGCTTTGGTCAACCCTGACTCCAGCAAAACTGCCAAGTACTTCAAATTACACAGCACTTTTGTCATGTAAACAAGGGGAAAGGATAACGAGTAACAAGGACTAACTTCAGTCTTCTAGAACTAGCCCTAAATGCCACCTAATCTCAGGCTCATGACTAAATAACTTGATAGAATTTAAAGGCCAATTAACTTAATTAACATGCCCATGTGGTAGACTGCAACAAAAGACCAACAACAAACCACCATGCCAGGATACATATCCTAAGGGTTACCCTTGGGGGCTGGATTCTGGTTTTAAAACATTTGTCCCCATACGTCTTCATGTGATTTGGCACCGTTCTGCACTGTTTGGAATCTGCTGAAGCAACTCAGGTTATACTATATGGGTCAGGCCAGTGCTGGCACAGGAATAATCTCATTGAGACAGAAGTCCTACTTAAGCAGCCGTTCTGAGTGTCAGCCAAGACAACAGCAGCATGCCAATGGAGCCTGACCATAGCCCAGATCAAATCACCAGTCTGAGCACTTCCAAGAAGTGTTCTATAGGAACACAAGTTAACTCAGGTATTAGGCTACCTTTAAACATATATATATATTTATTTGAAATTTAAATTGCTTTCTTAAAAGAAAAGCTATTTGAAATTAAGACAACTTAATCAGCCCTGACCATCTACAGTTCAAACAGCCTTTTCAAAGTTCAGATAATACTGTAGCTGCACTTGGTTTGAAAATAAAGTCAAATCACTGAACACAGAGAGAATTCTCTGTGTAAACAGATGCAACTGGAGTCTATGGGTACTGAGACCTATAGCCTTTTTGCACTCGCATAAAAGAGATTGCATTTTGTTTCTTCCATTTCAGTTTATTTAAAAACTTCAGCTTGATATTACTTAATTTAAAAATTCATTATGAACATACTATAATTTTAGAAGACTTTTTTTTTAAATCTACAAATAAAAGTGAGACATGAAAATATGGTTGTTTCACAAAGACCTAAATGTGGAAGATCAAGGTAATCAGAATCAATCAGTTCTATTCATTAACCATACACTGTCTTTAACAATTAAGTTTTATCAGCAGTTTTATCAGCTTAGTAAACAGAAGAAAAACATCACCTGAGACATTTTCAACTGGATTCTGCATTTATATTTTTTTTGGGGAAAAAAACCCCAAACCAAAGCAAAACAAAAAACCTCAACCAAACAATGAAGTAACACACTTAAAAAAATGCTAGTCATAGCAAATAGAGGTGCATGATAAATAATAAATACGGGCATAACTTATAAAGCTTCTTTCTAAACCAGGCAGAACTCATGCGAGTAATGTACAAAGAAAACACCTGCTACAGTATAAGCCAGTCTGTTACATAGCAGATACTGTAATTTCAGCTCCTGAATATCAAATTTCTTTTTGTGAGAAAATAATTCTGAAGCATAGCAACACATAGATGATTCAAGTTAGTTTCATATTTATTCAGTTCAATCAGGCCACTCTAAGCAAACAATGTGAGCTAATTAAATGTCAACTGAGATTAACTAATAAAAGCAGCAAAGGGGGGGGCAAGCTCAGAAAGCCCTGTTCACACAATTAGCCCCATAAAGACTTCTTCATTATGCTCTTGCTTATCGAGGGAATAAAGCTGCTTCCCTAAATTCTCACCCTTTCCTTATCTGTAGGCACACCTACTGTGTGCTCTATCCAGGCCCTAGCCCAAAGCACATGTACACATTCTGCAAGTTGCTTTTATGTGCAAAACTACAGTGAAGACTAAATGTTAATTAAAAAAAGCCACCCACAACAAAAACATTTACTCATCTAACAGAGAGCAAACACATTTTGTCAACTATTTAAAATGCAATTATTTAGTTTGGGTACACATCTACACTGGAAACTCACCTGTTAAGTGTTCAACTCATCAATTATTTAGTTGCTGCCACCAACCTTAAGTGAGTATAGGTGTCTTTACCTGCAGTCATTTCTGAGACTTCTGGGGAGATTTACTGAACCAAAACCAGCAAGCTATGTGATGATTTTAAGCAGAGGAGAAAAGAGTAAAGGACATACAGAAAAGCTGAAGATTTGGAGTTTTGACTGGATTTCCTCTTACCAGCATATGCAAGTCTGACGATGGTGGCTTCATCCTGGGCCAAGTGTGCAATACCTGGCAGAATGTATTCTGGGTAAATGTTAATGTCATTGCGTGGCACCTCTTTGACAAGAGCAAGAACTTTAGTTAGTGTCCTCACGGATTCTGCCCTCACCCTGGGCACAGAGTCGTTGCTGAAATGTAACAGATATGGAGTAATACGATCCAGAAGAATCTCTACGCTTAATCGTGGTGCTAAATGAAGAATCAGTTCCAAAGCAGCCAGTTTCGAGTCACAGTATTTGAGAGTCTGCAAACAGGAGGTTATCACAGACACTAGAATAACCAGCCCATTCTCTTTTGTCTCTCCCTCAGCTTTCTCTGTGCGATCATGCCCGCAGAGATTGTGAACGATGTTGTCCAGATCTTTACGTATGACCAATATACGCTCATCTGCTGATACAAATGTTTCCTTGGCAAACTGGGCCATGTAAGGCTGAAGGAAAGTGTAAAATATTTCAGGAAATGCATTGTTACGTTGCTGTTTCAAATAATCTTCAGCTGCTAAACGTTTATCTGGCTCACGATGGACCATCTGAGTGACCTTGAGAAAGGCAGGAGTGGGAGAGAATGGGAGAGAAAGGTTAAAGGCTTAAACATCTGTAATGCAAAATAAACCAAAACCCAAACCCAAGTTTGTCACCAGAGTAGGTGGAAAAGCTACAAACAGACCACAGAAATCATTCTAAAGCTGTAGTCCATCCTTACCAGTTCTTTGATACTGCGGTCTTCAATTTTGTTTAGGACTTGATCAGGGGAAAAGAGGCCGTTTCTGTAAGCCAAAAGCTGAGATAAATCAAACAAGGGTACACCTTCTGTGAAGAGTTCTGCTATTACACAGCCTGAGGAACAAAACAAAACCCCAAAAAGTCAAAGGTGTCAGAGGATTATAAACACTTCAGTTTTGCTTTCTATGTGCAGACAAGAATAAACGCTACGTGACTCTTAGCTTGATTAAAAATAAGGCAAATGAGTTGCCAGACTGCGGAAAGGACATAACATCTCAAGCTCTAAAAAGTGTTTATTACGCTTGGTCCCTGAAATATCTCCAAAGTGTTTTATTTCAAACACGCCAATAGCAGAGCAGTTTGCAATTAGGAAACATGGGGCAGTGCCTTCAGCCACCTGCCAGCTGGAAAGCACACCACCAGAAAAGGAACCTATATCGCCGTCACGTGGCAGAAGAGCACCAGTAATTCAGCATAGATCGGGCAGTAGGTCAAAACTAAACCATCCTTTTACAGAAGGTAAAGAAACAATCTCTGCTTCCACAGTGATGCTGAGACACAGCATATATTCACTCACACAAGCTTATATGCCCAGTGAGAAACAACATGACTTCCAAACACAGCCCCCCCATCATGTACATGACACATATTCTATTCAGTGGTCCCACGCCTGCAGTTTGCTCCCAACAGTCAGCATCTTGCTTTATCAGTGGAGTGCCCTGGAAGTTCGGCCATAAGAGCAGCTTGCAAAATGAAGTAACCATTGCCTTTAAATTCTGATTTTCAATCACTTTAAGAAAAAACAAACGAAAAACCCAACCAAACTTATGGCTTTCTAACTGCTCAAGACAAGCCCAAGACTCAAGGCAGACCCCCACAGTCTGACCGTGGCAAGTATTTGTGAGCGAGAGTATGGCAGGAGCTTATTTAGTTATCCAACTTCCTGCCTGGGGGGACTATGAAATGAGAAGGGGCTTCTAAAGCCAATATTGCCAAACTGAAAGCTGGCTCAGTCCCCAGGCAGCTAGACCTTAGATGAACCACTGAGTAACCTCCTTCTGGGTCCCATGAGGCATACACTATGCATCCCTGTAACCCCAGCCATAGGGTGGTGATGGTCTGTGCCTCGCAGAACCATCTCTTTCCCAGGGCAGAGCTGAACCATAACAGGACAGTCTGCAGTTTCCCTTCTTAGATAACACGGCGATGCACTGAAGTTATGTGGCTTACTGTATTGTGTACTTTGTGAATGAAAGGTTTGGGGTTGGGTCTGCACCCTGACACGCTCATAAACACCAGACTCTCCCGATGGCTCCGAGTACCTGCAGAAAAGATATCCATTGCACGTTTTAACTCCCCTCTTGTTCGCTGATTGCTGTTTGCCAAGTCCACCAAAGGAGTTGAAGGGTCCCGCATGTTTTCCAACTCCGTGGCAAACATACTGCCATCGACAAAGCGCTCGGGAGCGATGTAACACGTTCTCCTCCGTGATGTGTCAAAGAAGTAATTGAAGTCGGCAGGATTGTCCTCAGGGAGATAAGTTGGTTTAAAACTGGCAAAATCAGTTAGAAGAACCCAGTTCCAGCTGGTTACCATTATGTTCTCTGTTTTAATGTCCCCGTGGCGGACTCCAGATTTGTGCGCTTGGTCCACAGCGGTGAGGATCTGGAAAGCGATCCACCTTTTCTCAATGTTGTTCAGGAACGGCCGTGTGCTGATCCGATCATAAAGGTTGTCCCGCACATACTGCCTAAAAAGCATCGCAGCCTTCTCGGACAGGGTGGCCTTCTGGAAGGGAAGGCAGTTCTGCGCCGAGTGTAGCCTTATCTTCAGCTCCTCCAGCTCCTGCTTGTAGCTCGTCAGGGGTAAGGTCGGATCCTGGATGGCAAACACCTTCACGACCACCAGCCCCTCCCGGTGCTTGGCTCGGGCGACCTTGAAGAAGCGGGTGCTCCCTAGGCTCTTGTCGTACTCGAAGTCGTGGATGTCCGAGAAGTAGCTGTCCACCGAGAGGATCTGCGAGGGGGCGATGCCAGCCAGCTGGTTCCCCATGGCGGCACCGCACCACGGCTCTCCCGACGCTGCCTGCGCAACACCACGCCGCGGCTTTCACGCGGCCCTTCCGCCGCTGCCCCCGGCCCCGCACAGCGCAGCCCCGCTGCCCCGGACACAAGCGGGCCCCGCCGCGGCTCCCCCCGCTGCCCAAGCGCCGCCGCCGGGGCAGCGCTGCGCGGGGCCGGGTCGCTCTCCGCAGCACTCACCGGCGCACGCAGTAGCCGGGATCCCCCCGCCCAGCCCCAGCGGTGGGATGGAGCGAGGCGGGACTGCGGGCGGGCGGCGGAACCGGCACCGAGAGGCGGACGGGGAAGGGGCGGCGCCGTGAGCTCACATCCTGCGGGACCTGCTGCGGCAGCGCCCGCCTCCCCGCTCCGAGAGCGGCGGGGGTTGCCTTGGTGCCTGCGCTAAGTGACCCTGCTGCGGCTTTCGCGGTGCGCCGGGCTGGGTACCTTCTGTGGACCTGGTTCCCTGTGAGGGAATCGTCCTTCCTGCGTGCCCTGTGATTGAGGAGGCGGTACTGCGGGAGGAGGAACAGTGATGCGCTTGGGCAGCTTATAAGTTATTTTTGCCTATTCAGCAATGTCAGGGAAGAGCTATGGTGGGTACAGCGTATCTGCTTCCCTGGGCGTGGTAAGGATGCAGTGCAAGCTGTGTGGATCAGAAAGCGATGGGAGTAGGTTGGTGAAACAGGCATTAGATGCATCAGTCAGGACCTTCTCTTGGCCAGGCAAACAGAAGAGCGGCCGTGCTTCCTTGTCCTAATGCTTAGCATCAGGTGCCTGTGGGGAGGGTTTTTTTAGGTTACTTCACTACTGGGTCTAAATCCTGACAGGTTTTCATGTATCTGAAATAGGAGAAAAAGGGTTTTCATAGCAAGCTCTGAGTGAAACAAAAAGGGGGCCTTTCTTATGACCTCAGTGCTCAAGAGCAAGGAGAAGCCCAGCGTAGTTTGTGCATCCTTCCTTTTGCTTTTTGCCTTTGCAAACTACTGACTAGTAGAAGTAACACATTACTAACAAAGTGATGCTTGGGTTCCCCACTCAAGTGCCTGTACGGTCGAAACTTACCCAAGTCTGTATTTCCACCAAGCTGTCCCTGAGGTCACTTTAACACATCGTCTCCAAAGTGGATCGGGTTGTGCGAGCAAAGGCTTCCTGCCTGCAAGACCCTCCCACCAGCAATTGGTACCCAGGGGCTCAGTATATCACAGGGCAGAAATCTTGGTCCAGGCTTACGGTTACAGTTAGGTTACAGTAGGAAACCTGTAGGCATTTAGATCGGTGCTTAGCCATGGCTCATCCTAGAATCCTAGTAGTGCCCTTTTCACCCCTTAGGATGCCATGGTGCGGACATAAGTGTTCAGCTCACAGGACCTTTACCTGGGTGGCAGGCAGGGTATGCATCAGTACTGCCAAGGGAGATCAGGAAGAGAAGGAAAATAGAGTGAATTTCCTGCTCTGCTTGAGGTTTGGCAGGTTGGCTTCATGCTGTTGACTCCAGTGTTTAGCTGCTGTTACAGTGGGTAGAGAGGGGAATGTGGAGTTGTGACTCCTGTGCTCCCTTTTTGACTTTGAAACACAGTAAGCTGTTCTGATGACTCTTAATAACCTAAAACTTCATCCCCTTCTTTTAGGGCATAACACGGGTGGAGACAGCTGTGTGGGAAGAAAATTGTGTGACTGCTGAATGTCTATGGCCGAGTTGGACATAGATTGTCTCATAAGTCAGTAAGTGGGTAATCAGAAAATCTCCATTAGCTTGTCTGCAAAACAGTTACATAGAGGTTTCTCTCTAATGGAAAAAGCTAATGGATTTAAAGCAGAAAGATTTTCTCAGCTGAATCAGATGCATGGAAATACAAGTTCAGAAGAAAGTGTCTTGGGCTGTTCAGTAAGCATAAATCCCATGAAAACTACCTAAATTATGCTCCGGCTGTGTGTTCAGTGAAGATCAGAACCTGTATTCATGCTGTGACTTACTTCCTGCTCAAATCATTGAACTATGACTGTAGCTACAGCAGTCCTTAGTTAAGGTTTGACCCTCTCAGGGTTTGCTCAGAAGGCCAGCCCACCCTGGCAATGTGCCTCTCATTCTCTTTGAACACACAACTCTAACAATATAAGAGCCTTACACCTCCCAAAACAGAGTTCACAGGTGTTTATACTTCCCCCATAACTCAGCTTCCATCTCAGCTGTGACAGGATGCCAGGCATCACGCAGTCAAGCTCCAGGTGTGGCTGGAGAGGAGCATTGCTCAGTCCCTGCAGCTTGGCTTCGCTCTCTTCCCTTTGTTCATAGGAGGTAAGTTCAATTTTCAAAAGAGAGTGGGGCTTCTTAATACTAAGAGCTTCCTAATACTAAGGGCTTTCTGTAACTCCCCTAAGCAGACCTTGCTCCCCGCTAAGTCATTAGTTACTGTCTCCTGGCTTAGATGTATTAAGCTGTTAGTTATTGTCTCCTAGCTAAGACATATTGTTTTGTCTGTGCATGTGGTTGCTCTGGGCTAGAATCACCACAGTTCAAGCCATTTTTTCAGCCTCTTGTCTTCGGGTGAAATCCCCTGCAGTACTGCCAGGTGTATAGTGGGCAGAGACGCTGGGGCAAAAACAGTGCTAGATTTTCATGCACTGTGATTGGAGTTAGTTCTAGTTAAGCTAAAGTGGCCACAGCAAATAGAGAGGGGCATTTGTGGCTTCAAAGCAATAAAACATCAAAAAGAGTGAGCTGTGTATATGCTCTCCTCCTGCCATTCCTCCCTTTCCTCAGTTATATGCTTTTTAGGTGCTCCTCCAGATTGAAAGCTAATAGAAAGTAAAACCTAGCATTTCACTGTGGCATCTTTAGCCAGCATTTATTCAGATGTATACAGGGGGCTGGAACTGGATGGGCTTTAAGTTCCCCTCCAACCTAAACCAGTCTGGGATTCTATGATGATTCCATGATCATGATGAGGATTGGAAATAGCCTGGAAACTCATTGTGCTCTATATTGGGTCCTATAGACCTCTAGTGCTCCTGCACCAGTACCAAGAACTTATCCCATATGGAGAAATGAGTGGGAAGGGGTCAACGTGCAAGTTGTTGAAAAATTAGCAGGTTGTCTGTAACAGTGGGAAGAACTGTGTCTGTGAAACACAAAAAGTGCTAAGGCAAGGTTAGACAACGAAGGAAAGGAGACAGGAGGCACAGCTTTGTAGGAAGCCCCATTTCCCTAATTCCAGGGCTTCTGGAGGTATTTATGTTGCATGGAACCAGAACTGCCTTGGAAGGAAAGAATGGATTTAATCCATCTCCACTCCACTTCATCACTGACATGGACAGTGGGATTGAGTGCGCCCTCAGCAAGTTTGCCGATGACACCAAGCTGTGTGGTCCGGTTGATACGCTGGAGGGAAGGGATGCCATCCAGAGGGACCTTGACACGCTTGTGAGGTGGGCTGATGCCAACCTTATGAAGTTCAACCACGACAAGTGCAAGGTCCTACACCTGGGTCGGAGCAATCCCAGGCACAGATACAGATTGGGCAGAGAAGAGATTCAGAGCGGCCCTGCAGAGAAGGACTTGGGGGTGCTGGTCGATGAGAAAATGAACATGAGCCGGCTGCAGTGTGCGCTCGCAGCCCAGAAACCAACCGCATCCTGGGCTGCATCAAAAGGAGCGTGACCAGCAGGGCAAAGGAGGTGATCCTGCCCCTCTGCTCTGCTCTTGTGAGACCTCGCCTGGAGCACTGTGTGCAGTTCTGGTGTCCTCAACATAAAAAGGACATGGAACTGCTGGAACAAGTCCAGAGGAGGCCACGAGGATGATCAGGGGCTGGAGCACCTCCCGTATGAAGACAGGCTGAGGAAGTTGGGGCTGTTCAGCCTGGAGAAGAGAAGGCTGCGTGGTGACCTCAGAGCAGCCTTCCAGTGCCTGAAGGGGGCCTATAGGGATGCTGGGGAGGGACTCTTCATCAGGGACTGTAGTGACAGGACAAGGGGGAACGGGTTCAAACTGAAACAGGGGAAGTTTAGATTGGATCTAAGGAGGAAATTCTTTCCTGTTAGGGTGGTGAGGCACTGGAATGGGTTGCCCAGGGAGGCTGTGAGTGCTCCATCCCTGGCGGTGTTCAAGGCCAGGCTGGATGAAGCCTTGTGTGGGATGGTTTAGTGTGAGGTGTCCCTGCCCATGGCAGGGGCGTTGGAACTGGATGATCTTGGGGTCCTTACCAGCCCTAACTGTTCTATGATTCTATGAGCATCTTGGAACGAGAACAAAGCTTCTGAAACTCTCAGATTCATGTGTTTTACTGAAGGGGGCTTGGGAGGTTTTCATTTAAGTGATTGTGTCAATGTTCGGGCTAAATTGTTGGTTTTGGAAAGATTTATTCCTGTGTCATCTGACTTCATCTGAATGGCACTTTTTCCGTTACTAATCTGCAAAGGCATTCAAGATTTTCCCATCTTACCTCTGATTTGTACGTGTCAACACTTTAAAACCTTCTGCAGCACCGTTCTGCTCTATCAAATCTTCTGGCAGCCTGTCCTGCTGATTCAGCACCATGATACGGCAGTGATCCCAGGGACTTACATGGGTGAGAGAAATACTTTCTCTAAGAGCACCTAAAGCAGGAGGATTGCCTGAAGCGTAGTCTCCAGACCGAAGGTACTGACAGGTTTGTTCCCCAGTCATGTGCTACACGTTTTGAAACGTGAATCACTTGCTCCTTGATGCTTCTCCCAAAGCAGCATGCACCAAATCAATTGCACAGAACTCAGCAAGAGACCATATGGAAGGGGAGAGTGGTGTTTATTTTAAACAAGGCTGATTTCCGTCACTAACAAGTTGTGTTACAGTCGTCACTCCCTTGCACTCCCACACCACGTACTCGGAAGCATCAAGACCTGTGTGATACTTTCATAGGCACGGTCCTGTTAGTGTTTCGTTCAGACCAAGTTTAGTGTTCCTGCCACCCGGTAGGTTCAATTGTGCTAGCATGTGTTCATTAGGTCATCCTATTGTAGTTTTCTTCCCTGTCTGTGGCTACTTTTAACTTTGGGAGTTAGAAAAAAGAAAGGGGGAAATTATAAAGCCAGGCTCTATTATAGCCTAAGCATACCTGTAAGCTGTTGATAGTGCTGACTGGCCACCCCCCTTGCAGTGAGAGCAGAGCAGGAAGAATGGTTTGGGGTTTGTTTTATCACGCTATGGAAATTCGCGCGGAGAAATGTCAGCCTTCTTGAGCTTCGCATGGAAGTTCGGTAACTCTCCAACATCAAGAACTAACCTGTGTAATTTTCCCCCTTTCTATGTTTGATTCCTCTGCCTGAGACTCAGAAATGGCTCTTCTGTACAAGCCACAAGTCAGGTAATGGCCACCTTTTCTGGGCCTGATTCAGTTCTGATGCCAGCCAAACACCTTACGCATTTCATTTTTCTCCCTCCATTTCCCCTTCCCTAGAGTCTTCTCTTGATGGGGTCGGTGATTATGTTAAGCCCTAAATCCCAGTCTGAATACAGCATCTAATGTTGCCAAAGGTTTTGGCTATTCAGATTTGAGAGGAAAATGGTTGATTCAGTCCCACCTTTAGTGAATGATCTATTATCAGATGCCCGGCGTAGCTGGACATATCAGAGCGTAATTACCTACATCAGTGCAATTAAGTCATTAGTCATTCTTGCTTTATGGTTAAAAACACGGTGGTTTCTGTTTTGGCTTGGCATCTCCATTACCTGCTCTCAGGAAAGAGATTGTTGACTTTTCTTCACAAATAGAAATGTGCATGCATCTTCGCCATCCACACAATATAGTTACACAGCCTGCTTTAATGTGTGCTGCAGCTAATAAATGAGCAGCTGCCATGGCAACATAGCCACACAAACACAAAGAAAAGCTCTTCAGCTTTTAAGGAGTGGCTGGAGACAGGTAATGAACCACGGTTCCACTCCTTGCACACAAAGTGCATGTTAAAAGCCATGCTGGGCTTCCCTGTGGGCTTTGCTTTTATGCACAGGTACTTCAAGGATTGCAACATCGCTGCTGTTTCTGGGTACAGCAAGAGAGTAAGAAAAAAAGCAAGGCCAAATGCTCAGCAGAATAGTCTCTAGCAAATGCAGTTAAAAGTAGCTGGTGATAACACAGGGGTCTTACAAGTAATAGCAGATTCATCTTTGGATAACTTCTTTCTCCTGCTTCCTTTTCCCCATTTCCAGGCTTTTCTCCTTTCCTCTGTTCTCTCTTAATGCATCCAGGAGTGGGAGGGTGCTCACCAAAATATCTTGGGTTTTTTTCATATCAAACCATTGTCATTTATGCATCTTAATCTGCAGGTGCTGTATTTTTAAAGAATCCCTGACATTATAGAGCTGTTAAAAAATCACTTTTATTAACATACAGTATAAATCACATTCTCCTATGTAGCAGCTTGTTATTCATCTGTCAGCTCACAGTAAGAGGTCTGATATCTGCCCACCAACTTCACTGGGAAGTTGTCAGTTGCCTATAATGAGGGTAAAAATGACAGTGAAATTATGTCTTCCCCAGCACAGAAATGCAAACCCAGGCTTTCAGCTGTATCACTCTATTTGCTAACACTATTAAAGTTTATTTCTCGTCTCACTCAGCCATGACAACATGATAGTCTCTTAGAACTATAGATTGGATTTCAGGACAGAAATCGCTGCTACCAGCTAGTCTGAACTCTTGCAGAGAGAGGCAAATACTCAGCCAGAAGCTTGCTGCAGACCTGTACATCCTGGTTGAGCAGCAGGCCAAGAATTGCAGCCTCTTTGTCTCATAAATACCCATATTTACTAGGAAGGTTTGTTGGGAGATTCTTTCTGTCTCTCCTTCATGTCCTATTCAGAGCTTACTGTGCCTCCCTTCACTTGTCTCTGAAATTCAGACCATTAGTGGTTGCTCTTTAAAGGACAGCCATAATTTTAGGTTGCTATAAAATTAATCTAAATCTGAAATTGCAATTTTCATGCATATTTTTAGTGGTATAGTATATTTTAAATATAAAATGCACTGTGGGTTACAGTTCATCTCTGTTCTTTTCCTACACCCTTCCTGATTCCCCAACTGTATTTTCTGTGGCCTCATTCCTAAGGCATATTTGAGCCTTGCATAATGCCTAACTGGAGAAGAGGGAAATAGTGATGACAGCCAGCTCCCTTAGCCAGATGGGGAACTGAGTACTCAAGAGAGGGAATAAGCTTTTGTCCTTGATCTCCACCATCTCCTACACCAGCACTGACTGTAGGAGCCAGCTCAGTAATTGGTGAGGAGCTGCAGCTGACTTGGAGTGCCTGAATGCCTCTGGAATGGTTCTAAGCATCCTCTGGGTTCTGCAGTCTTTAAAAAGGCTGAGTGGGATGGTTTGTTGTCCAGTTGTTTTCAGCTTATTTATTTGTCTTTTAAAGCTGGGGACAGTGTTCAGGTAGCAAGTGAAGTGAAACAGTCCTCAGCATCTTTAGAAAGAAATACTTTGAGGAGCAGCAGAGAGCAACCTGGACACGAAATATTCCCTGTGGGACTTGCATTTTGGGGTGAGAGTGTTTGCAGCTGTGGATGATTTAGAGAATCTCTCAGCATGCATGCTGCAGACAAGCTGAAAGAAAAACGCAAAGCGAGATGCTAAACAGCTGCATTTTCGACTGTAGTAACATCCACTGGCTGACCAGCACAGTCACCTTGAAAAACAGCATATTGCAACTCATTGTGGTCAGAATCTGAGTAGTGAAAGAACAGTGAGAGTGGTCTGTGGTATAGGCATCACATCCACATCGCTCAGCGCTGGCAAGCTCACTCCAGCTATTAGGCTGCAAAGAGATTTCAGGCTCCTTGGGCCACGCTTTTGCTGATGGAAAACAGTAGGAAGGACAGCTTGGGGAGTTATGACAGACTATGAAGAAAAACATGCATTTGTAGGGAAATGCCTCTTCTTTGCAACATGGAGCCAGGCACAATCCTTGTCCTAGTGCTCTTTAAATACAACAGCTTCTGCCTTGTACAAAAGCAGTGCTGACCACCTCAAAACATTTGCAGAGGAACAAAGCACAGGCAGGACCCACTCTCCACCGTATGCTGCAGCTCAGCCAGCACTAATGCATAGCATGAGGTAAACACATTTTCTTCCTTCAGTAACAAGCCCATTGCATTAAAAGCAGCAGGATGAATTCTGCTATGCTTCCATTTTAAACCAACTGTGTATTGGGGTATCCACAAGGTAATTTTAAAGCGAGGTTTTTCATTCCCAGCCTGCAAAAGATTCCGTTTTTCCAGCTGCTGGAAAACATCATGAAAGGATCCTGTAATGAACTTTCTGATGTAAGAATTGCCTTATTACTGTTAAATGTTGCCAGCTCTTAGGTCTGTGTTCTGCTTCATAAATTCCAAAAAGCAGCTCAATGTATTTAGGAGCTATTTCCCTCTTTTAAAATGAACCAGAGTCTATTCCACGACCCGCGCCAGATCCCTTGCAGTTTAATGAAGACAGATTGCTGTGAGCTTATTGCAAAAGACAAAGAAAAAGCTTTTTGCAGAGCAAGTTCTCCTTCTTGATTTTTCTTTCCTAACTGGAACTTGTGCTTTTTGTGTTTTGAAGAACAGCGCATAAGCCCCGCAAAATGGCACTATTGTATGTGCTAGTCAAGTGTTAACATTATAATCAATATACTAGTTTTTTCTCCTGGCAGAAGGCAATAAAAAGGCCAGAATTCATTCTCTCTGATTCTACATACAAACTCCATAGGGTTCAATTCACTACAAACCACAGCGAAGCTACTTTGGAGGGACTAATGATGAGGTCTGGAGAATGTTTCCCTCCAGTTGTTAATCTGAATATAATCCAGGTCAATACAGCCTACTTTAGGTCAGCTCTGAGTTGCCGAACTTCTGTAGAACAATGAAAATCTCTTCTAAGCCACGATGGGTGGTTACTGCAATGTTTTATTGACAGCCTAAAGTAATAGAAGGAAGAGGCAATTTTCTTTTCTTACCTAGAAAGGTATAGGCAGAGCAGAGGGAAAAAAATACCATTATTCATGTTGCATATGACCATAAGAGATAGAATGGAATTTGCTACAGGCTGCAGAACACTTCACAAAAATACATTTGCTAGGTACAACATCAGTTCTGAACCCTGTACCTTCCAAATATCTGGGAAATCTGCCCGGGCAGAAGAATATGTTGGATCTCAGGTGTCACTGTTGCATGTTGGATTTAATGCTATGATTCTAATTTATAACTCTTGCCCAAAGGAGCTGGGGAATGGAAAAACCCCTATAATGCAGTGGAGCATTTGTCATTTTCCATTAAATACTGGCTGCTTCCAGCATGTCCAGGCAGATTTAAACAGATGAAAGGGTCAACTAAACAATGATTGTGTATGTACATCCATTAAGACATGAGAGCTTCCAGTAATTTATTTTATCTATAAAACGCTGCTGTGATTTTGACTTTGAGAAAGGAAGTGACTTAGAAGGATCAGTAGACAGTATCCCATGGCAAACAACCAAAATCGGATGAGGTCAAGGATGCAAGAGGATGTGTATTCAGTCTGTTCAAGGGAAAGCATGCAGCTGTGCCCTAATAAAAAGAAATCATTTATTTGATCTTCTGAAGGATTGTTGCCTTCATAATCTATGCAAGAGAGCATTTTTCAGTGCTGTGACTCCTGATTTTCATGATGTCTTTCAAAACAGGGCCTAATGTCAAGAACCCCTTATTTCCCGGTGTTAGCCTTAAGATCTTTCTGTTAGTGTGTTCATTACATAGGATCCCTCCTGCTCTGCTCCTGGAGAACCGCAAAGCAGTCAGGACAGCACACCAGCTTGGAAGGCCAGGCTGGACCCGGACTACAGGTTTTCCATGAGTACTGGGCAGAGTTGTGGACAAAGGGACGAACCAGGTATGGTATGACAGTGCGAAGCTTCTAGTCTAGTTAACACCTGCACCAACAAACCATCGGACCCTCTACAGGGACTTCTTTTATTATCTGATGCAATTTTACTTGCCATGTCCTGGCTAGAAGTAGTAGACATAAGCACACTGAAATTCCAAGTGTGGGTATATGAAAAATGTATCCTATGTACCATATCCAGCCATCTATTGGGGTTCCTTTCGGTTGAAAAAAGTGGGGTTTCTATCATTTTCTCCCGAGAAACTGTTAACAATTAACATTTCTTATTGTAAGAAGGGCCGAAAAATACGACATCTGAACTTCACCTTATGGCATGTTGT